>NC_092741.1:77990914-78615914 GCF_047496795.1 Chiloscyllium punctatum
TCTCACCTTGAACTCAAGCTGCTTCATTTGTAATTGAATTCTTGCCATCTCTATAGATTCTGATGGTTTCTCCAGCAAGTTTAAATGTTGAGCTACTGCTGTAATTATCTCTCCTTTCCTCACAGAAGCCAGCATTTACAATTCCGGCTTCTCTGCTAGTTCCTGCAGCTTGGTCTTATTCATCTTTTGAAGAACTTCCAAAGTCACCACATCCACTTCCAGAATTTTTTTGGCAACTGCAAGAGTCTTTACTATCCCAGGCTTTGTCTACCCAACCAAACCAACACCTGAAATAAAGACACTAGCACCTACTACTTGCTGTTTAAAAATCCCACAGAAAGTCCCCAGTCTGTTATTGACTAGGCTAGACAACTCAACACATTCTCAAGCAGGCAGCCCAGACCATAACATTGCAATTTGTTTTTGTAAGTGTATATTATATTACCCGGAGTAATCTAGCTAGGTTGACTATCAGGTTTTACAACAGACAAAATTTTATTCACAAAATTACACAATGAAACACAAAGAACAGAATAAAGAACCCCTACAAAACTTAGTCTATCCAAACTAGACTTAATTATGCTGTTAGGACTATACACAACAGTTCCAATAAGCAAACCCCCTTTACAAACCAGTAAACATGGAACAAATGCTTACATGCTGAAGTTAGAAGGGCAGAAGGAGAGAGAGAGTTTCACAACCTGTTTCCACACAGCTCACTGTTGAACTCCTAACTAGTTCTGGACTAAACTGCTCAGCTAGAGAGCTGACCACTCCCCTTTCATTATATAGGTCACTTCTAAAACATGACCACTTTGGCATGAAGTCTCATCTATTTACATGTCAACAAAAAACCTCTCAAAATCCTTTCTCATCTCTGTACCAAACTAGCCACCTTGGAGATAAGAGCTGTTTACGACCCCTCTGACAAAAACCAAGGACAAAGTATCCTTGAGAAAGGGAATAGCTTTTAGAAAAGAATGACCAGCTTTGTGACATTGGTTTTAACATAAAACAGAAGTTTATTATGCATCAAAAAGAACGTAAAATTGAATAAACCAAATTGTTTACATGTAACACATGCTTAATGATTTTGAAATACCCAGTAGAAATAAAATCTCATTAATCTCAACAACATCTCATTACAATGTTTAAACACAAGTAAAAATAGATTTTTCTCTATCCCACATAGGGTTTATCATATCTGTGATTTTAAATCCTGGTCATGAGAATACAATAGCTTCTTTCTTGATTTGTCATATAATTGATCTCAGGCTTTCTCAATGTCAAATAACCTCATCAATGTTTTAACAAAACACCTCTGGTCCGGAACTTTGAAACAAAACTCTTTAAATTAGGGTAGTCTTTTTTGATCATTCCAAACTACTTATTCCTTTTCTTGAGAGCAATAATTTTACAAGCCCAGCTTCAGCAAAACACCCTGCAAATGTGTTTTTTTCAAGTTATGGTTGTTTCCCTTAAGGCCAAGAACTAATCAGAATCTTCTACCTAAAAGCATATACGTCCACTATTTATGTTGTTCATTCATAAACATTCCCAAAATGAACATCAAAACATTACTCTCCAGGAATTCTTCGGTCTCACTCTGTTTTTAAAATAAATTACCACGGCTACAGAAATAATTACAAACTTATCATTAAACCCCTTCAGATGCATAGTAAACCAATAAGCCACTCATTAAAATTCAAAAATCCAAACGTAAGAATTACATTAAACTATATAAATCACACTCCCTGCATCATACTGACCAATACTGACTTATGCTTCCCCAGTACCTTCAATTTCAAAGTCTATTCTTCATATTTAAATACACCCATGGGATCATCATACCTATTCTTGGGGAACATGGTTATCATCATATATTAATATTGTGATGTATTTGTTATCACCTTCAGTAAATATCACTGTAGGTCTTTGGATTTACTAGTTAATATTTTCTTCAACTCTAAGGCAGCCAGTGCAGTACTTAACCTTTCAAAACAAGCTGTGTTTCAATCCAAAACCTGAGTGTATAATGCTCCTTTTTGCTGTTCTATTTTGAAAATTAACACGATCATATTGTGCTATTATTTCTGTTATTTGTACTCATACTTTTTTATTAGCTATTTCTTGTTAGTTACATTGTTTTGTCAAACTACACTGGATATATTCAATAACAAATTCCATTTTCCACTGTGTTGTTACCTTACTCCCAAATTTATAAATTGAAATAGAACATAGAACATAGAACAGTACATCATAGTTCGGGCCCCTCGGCCCTTGATGTGCCAACATTTTATTCTACTCTAAGACCAGATTAATCTACATACCCTTCATTGTACTATCTTCCATGTGTCTATCCAAGAGTCACTTAAACGTCCCTAATGTATCTGACTCTACTACCACTGCTGGCAGTGCATTCCACGCACCCACCACTATCTGTGCAAAGAACCTACCTCTGACATCTCCCTTCAATTTTCCTCCAAACACCTTAAAATTATGCTCCTTCATGATAGCCATTTCTGCCCTGGGAAAAAGTGTCTGGCTATCCACTCTATCTATGCCTCTCATCATCTTGTACACCTCTATCAAGTCACCTCTCATCCTTTTTCGCTTTAATGAGAAAAGCCCTAGCTCCCTCAAATTTTCTTCATAGGACATGACCTCCAGTCCAGGAAGGATCCTGGTAAATCTCTTTTGTACTGTCTGTAAAGCTTCCACATCCTTCCGGGAATGAGGCAACCAGAACGGAACACAAGATTCCAAATGTGGTCTGACCTGGGCTCTATAGAGCTGCAGCATAACTGCGTGGCTCATAAACATAATCCCCCTGTTAATGAAAGCCACACACCATATGCCTTCTTGACAACCCAATTAACATGGGTGGCAACTTTGAGGGATCTATGGACATAGACTCCAAGGTCTCTCTGTTTCTCCACACTGCGGAGAATCCTGCCTTTAAGCTGTATTCTGCATTCAAATTTGACCTTCCAAAGTGAATGACTTCACACTTTTCCAGGTTGAACTCCACCTGCCACTTATCAGCCCAGTTCTGTATCCTGTCAATATCCCTCTGCAACCTACAACAGTAGTTTGTCATCGACAAACCTACTAACCCACCCTTCCACTTTCTCATCCAATTTATTTATAAAAATCACAAAGAGCAGAGGTCCCAGAACTGATCCCTGTGGAACACCACTGGTCACCGAGCTCCAGGCTGAATACTTTCTATCTACCATCACCTTCGGTCTTCTATGGACCAGCCAATTCTGCATCCAGACAGCCAAATGTCCCTGTGTCCCATGCCTCCTACTTTCTGAATGAGCCTATCATGGGAACTTTATCAAATACCTTGCTTAAATCCATGTACACCACATCCACTGGTGTAACTTTATCAATGTGTTTCATTACATCCTTAAATAAATCAATAAGATTTGTGAGGCATGTCCTGCACCTCACAAAGCCATGCTGACTACCTCTAATCAAATTATGTTTTTCTAAATAATCATAAATCCTGTCTCTCTGAACCCTCTCTAATACTTGACCCACTACACACATGAGACTGACTGGTCTGTAATTCTCAGGATTATCCCTATTCCCTTTCTTGAACAAGGGAATAACATTTGCCCCCCTCCAATCATCTGGCACTGCTCCAGATATCAGTGAGGATGCAAAGATCATTGCTAAAGGTACAGCAATCTCTTCCCTCACTTCCTGTAGTAACCTAGGGTATATCCCATCTGGCCCAGAGGATTTATCTGTCCTTATGATTTGTAAAATTTTCAGAGATCCTCCTTCTTAATATCAAGCTGTTTGAGCATATCAGTCCGTTTCACGCTGTCCTCAGAAATGTCAAGGTTCCTCTCAGTAATGTATACTGAAGCAAAATGTTCATTAAGGACCTCTTGTACCTCCTCTTGTTCACCCTTCCCCTTGTGAATCCTGTAGATTCAATCAGAGACATCCTTGACCCTTACACGCGGGAGGCAACATACGATCCGGGTGTCACCGGGCGAATCTCCTGTCTGTTCCTCTCACGATTGAATCTACTATCACTCTCTTACTCTCCCCCCTTCCCTTCTGAGCCCCAGAGCCAGGCCATAAAACTGGTTGCTGTGGCTTTCCCCCCCCACCCCCAAACAGTATCCAAAACGGTATACTTATTATTGAGGGGAATGGCTACAGGAAATCCCTGCACTGTCTGCCTATTCCCTTTCCCTCTCCTGACAGTCACCCAGCTACCTTGATCCTGCCACTTAGATGTGACTATCTCTTTATAATTCCTCTCTATCACCCCTTCAGCCTCCTGAATGATCTGAAGTTCATCCAGCTCCAACCCCAGTTCCTTTACACGGTCTGTGAAGAGCTGCAGTTGGGTGCACTTCTCGCAGGTGAAGTCTGCAGAGACACCAGTGGTGACCCTTACCTTCCACATCCTGCAAGAGGAGCATGCAACTGCCTGAGCCTCTGTCCCCTCTGCTCTAAATTGCCTGGACGAGTTGGACTGAAGGGTCTGTTTCTGTGCCGTATATCTCCACGACTCTATGACTCTAAGTACATAAACAAAGAAAGAGTAATGGAAGAAAATACTTTTGAATGCAGGAGGTAACATTACAAAAGGATCACGATGCAAGACAAAAACAATCTGAAAAAATATATGAAGCAAAGTATTACAAGCACTTCTCTAGAAATATAATGTTAATCTAAAGTTCGAGAGATTTTTTTAGCTTTCAGTAGTCTCGTTTATGAACTTAGCATCGTGGGACTGGAGGTTAGGGCAGTTGAATGTTCCTCCTGCAAATTGTAGGAGGTAAGGGACACCTGTAGTGTTCCTGCTGACTGCATCTGTGGGAAGTGCACCCAACTTCAGCTCCTCCATAACCACGTTAGGGAACTGAAGCTGGAGCTGGATGAACTTCAGTCACTCGGGAGGTGGAGGGGGTTATTGAGAGTAGTCACACCTCAGGTACAAGAAAAGGTCAGGTGGGTTGCAGTCAGGGGACGGAAAGGGAACCAACAGGCAGTGCAGGAATCCCCTGTAGTCGTTCCCCTCAACAACAAGTATACTGTTTTGGATATTGTTGGGGGGTGGTGGGGTGGGGTGGAGGGATGACTTACTAGAGGTAAGCCATGGGGTATAGGTCTCTGCCACAGAGTCTGTCCCTGTTGCTCAGAAGGGAAGGGGGAGATGAACAGAGCACTGGGACTCCATAATTAGGAGGATAGATAGGAGGTTCTGTGGGAATGAGAGAGACTCACTGTTGGTGTGCTGCCCCCCAGGTGCCAGGGTTCGTGATGTCTCAGATCGTGTTTTCGGGATCCTTGAGGGGGAGGGAGAGCATCCCCAAGTCACAGTCCACATCGGCACCAATGACAAAGGTAGGAAAAGGGATGAGCATTTAAGGCAGAAATACAGGGAACTAGGGTAGAAGCTTACTGCTGGAACAAACAGAGTTACTATCTCTGGTCAGTTGCCCGTGACATGGGCCAGCGAGGTGAGGAATAGGGAGAGAGAGGAGTTGAACATGTGGTTACAGGGATGGTGCAGGAGGGAGGGTTTCAGATACCTGGATAATTAGAGCCCTTTCTGGGGAAGATGGGACCTCTACAAATGGGATGGTCTACACCTGAACCAGTGGGGTACCTACATCCAGGGGGGTGTTAGGGGGATGGGGTCGGGTGATATTTGCTAATGCTGTTTGGGAGGGTTTAAACTAGTGCAACAGGGGAATGGGAACCTAAATTGGAGTTCAAGTATACAGAAGGTTGAGAGTAGTGAGGTCAGAAATATGTTTTCAAGATTGCGAGAGGGAGCTGGCAAGCAAGAAGTTGGTTTGAAGTGTGCCTACTTCAACACCAGGAGCATCCAGAATAAGGTGAGTGAACTTGCAGCATGAGTTGGTGCCTGGGACTTCGATGTTGTGGCCATTTCAGAGACATGGATAGAGCAGGGACAGGAATGGTTGTTGCAGGTTCTGGGATTTAGATGTTTCAGTGAGAACAGAGAAGATGGTAAAAGAGAGGGGGTGTGACATTGTTGGTCAACGATAATATTACGGCTGCAGAAAGGATGTTTCAGGACTCGACTACTGAAATAGTATGGGCTGACGTTAGAAACAGGAAAGGAGAGATCACCCTGTTGGGAGTTTTCTATAGGCCTCTGAATAGTTCCAGAGATGTAAAGGAAAGGATTGCAAAGCTAATATTGGATACAACCGAGCGTAACGCGGCAGTTGTTATGGGGACTTAACTTTCCAAATATTGACTGGAAATACTATAGTTCAAGTTCTTCAGATGGGTCAATTTTTGTCCAATGTGTGCAGGGGTGTTTCCTGACACAGTATAAATACAGGCCACCAAGGGGCGAGTCCACATTAGATTTGGTACTGAGTAATGAACCTCGCCAGGTGTTAGATTTGGAGGTAGGTGTACACTTTAGTGAGAGTGACCACAATTTGGTTATGTTTACTTTAGTGATGGAAAGGGATAGGATTATATACCGCCGGGCAAGAGTTATAGATGGGGGAAAGGCAATTATGATGCGATTAGGCAAGATTTAAGATGCATAAAATGGGGACGGAAACTGCAGGGGATGGGCACAATTGAAAGGTGGAGCTTATTCAAGAAACAGCTACTGCATGTTCTTGATAATTATGTACTTGTCAGGCAGGGAGGAAGTTGTCGAGTGAAGGAGCCGTGGTTTACTAAAGAAGTTGAAGTTCTTGTCAAGAGGAAAAAGAAGACTTATTTTAGGGTGAGACGTGAAGGCTCAGTTAGGGCGCTTGAGAGTTACAAGTTAACCAGGAAAGACCTAAAGAGAGAGCTAACAAGAGCCAGGAGGGAACCTGAGAAGTCATTGGTAGATAGGATCAAGGAAAACCCTAAGGCTTTCCATCAGTATATCAGGAATAAAAGAATGACTGGAGTAAGATCAGGGCCAATCGAGGATAGTAGTGGGAAGTTGTGCATGGAATCAGAGGAGATAGGGGAAGCACTAAACGTAGTTTCCGTCAGTATTCACACATGAAAAAGACAATGTTGTCGAGGAGAATACTGAGATACAGGCTACTAGACTGGATGAGATTGAGGTTCACAAAGAAAGTTTCGCAATTCTGGAAAGTGTAAAAATAGAAAAGTCCCATGGGCCTTTTGGGATTTATCCTAGGATTCTCTGGGAAGCCAGGGAAGAGAAGCCAAGGAAGCCTTTGGCTTTGATCTTTATGTCATCATGATCTATAGTAATAGTACACGAAGACTGGAGGATAGCAAATGTTGTTCCCTTGTTCAAGGAGAGGAGTAGAGACAGCGCTGGTGATTATAGACCTGTGAGCCTTTCTTCAGCTGTGGGTAAAGTTTTGAAAAGGGTATAAGAGATACAATTTATAATCATCTGGAAAGGAACAATTTGATTAGGGATAGTCAAAACGATTTTGTGAAGGGTGGATCATGCTTCACAAACTTTTATTGAGTTCTTTGAGAAAGTGACCAAACAGGTGGATGAGGGTAAAACAGTTGATGTGGTGTATATGGATTTCAGAAAGGCATTTGATAAAGTTTCCCACAGTAGGCTACTGCACAAAATATGGAGGCATGGACTGAGGGTGATTTAGCAGTTTGGATCAGAAATTAGCTAGCTGAAAGATGACAGGGTGGTGGTTGATGGGAAATGCTCATCCTGAAGTTCAGTTACTAGTGGTGTACCACAAGGATCTATTTTGGGGCCACTGCTGTTTGTCATTTTTACAAATCTAGATTGGACATTGAAGGATAGGTTAGTAAATTTGTGAATGACACTAAAGTTGGTAGAGTTGTGAATAGTGCTAAAGGATGTTGTGGGTTACAGAGGGACATAGATAAGCTGCAGAGCCTGGCTGAGAATGGCAAGTGGAGTTTAATGGAGAAAAGTGTGAGGTGATTCACTTTGTAAGGAGGAACAGGAATAAGGAGTACTGGGCTAATGGTAAGATTCTTAGTAGTGTAGGTGAACAGAGAGATCTTGGTGTCCATGTACATAGATCCCTGAAATTGACCATCCAGGTTGATCGGGTTGTTCAGAAGGCATACGGTGTGTTAGCTTTCATTATTAGAGGGATTGAGTTTTGGAGCTATGAGGTCATGCTGCAGCTGTACAAAACTCTGGTGCAGCCGCACTGGGAGTATTGCATATAGTTCTGGTCACTGCATTAGAGGAAGAATGTGGAAGTTTTGGAAAGGGTTCAGAAGAGATTTCCTAGGATGTTGCTGGGTATAGAGGGAAGGTCTTACATGGAAATGCTGAGGAACTTGAGGCTAATTTTGTTAGAAGGAGATTGAGAGGTGACTTAATTAAGACAAATGAGATAATCAGACAATTAGATAGGGTGGACAGTGAGAGCCTTTTTCCTCAGATGGTGGTGGCTAGAACGAGGGGACATAGCTTTAAATTGAGGGGTGATAAATATCGGACAGATATCAGAGGTAGTTTCGTTACTCAGAGAACAGAAGGGGTGTGTAACAGCCTGCCTTCAACAGTAGTAGACTTGCAGGCTTTAAGGGCTTTTAAATGGTCACTGGATTGACATTTGGATGAAAATGGAATAGTGTAGGTTAGATGGGCTTCAGATTGGTTTCACAGGTCAGCGCAACATTGAGGGCCAAAGGGTCTGTACTGCACTGTAATGATCTGTGTTCTATGTTCAATAGTTCACTGACCACATGGTGGACATGCCTGGTGTTGTGATAACAGGTATGAAATAAAATTAGCTTAGCTCATGCCTGGTAGCTAGATTGACATAGGAACTAGCGCAGATTCTCTCTAAATACTCACATTCCAGCTTGAAGTTCCTCAATCAGCATATCACACACCCAATCAAGGAGGCTGCAGGACTAGATCTGGTTCTTTAATACATTGCGGTTATGGCAAACGTATGGGTTGGGAAAAGTGGCAAATTCAAAATATATGGGTATGCAATGAGGGACATAAATATGGAATTTAAAAGTATTGACTGGAAGTAAAAAGATTAGGCAGGTGAAGTAGAAATGAGAACACAAGGATTTCCAGGCCAAAGGACAAAAAAAGGGAGCGAGCAGGAATTTTTAAGTATGTCAATTCAAAAAGGAGAGTCCAAAAGTGTGGATCTCTGAGATAGAAAGTGAAAAGATGACCGTGGTATTCCTCAGTGTTTGTCTCCATTTTCTAGGAGAATGTGAAAATAACACCGTAATGGCAATAACACTGTAATAGTTAGGAGCTATGCTTGAGAAGGAAACTATTAAAAATGTCAATATGATTAGATGAGGAAGAGCGTGATGTACTGGCTATGATAGAAAACAATACTAAAGATCTTCAAAATGAATGCCTAACAAGATTATTTGTGCCAACAGAATTCAATAAGTCTTGAAAATGGAAATGAGGCTGGCATCAAACAAACAAACTGTGGAAAGAAAACTTCAAAAGTCCTGTGTACTTCCATAAACAGCAATTTCACCAAAGGACTATCAGTGGATAAACATTACACACTTATTCAAATAATGAAAAACTGAGTTTGGAAATCAGACGGAAGTATTTTGATGAACTGGGTTAATCCCTTTGTTTATCTACAATGTAACAGCAAGAGATAAAGGAAAGTACACACCAAATGGTATGACTGAACAGTAGAGGAACAGGGACATTCTGGGAATGCAGATATGTAGCTTTTTAAACATGTTAGAAAAAAGACACAGACAAATGGGGCCTTTAATTTAAAAATGAGGAAATGATGTTCAATTTGTATTAGATCTTAGTTAGAGCATTGCTGACAGTTCTTGGTAACCTATTATGGCCATGGAAAGGTTACACTGAAGATTCAATAGAAAGCATTAATTAGAAAAAAAGTAAGGGA
This sequence comes from Chiloscyllium punctatum, assembly GCF_047496795.1. Taxonomy (NCBI): domain Eukaryota; kingdom Metazoa; phylum Chordata; class Chondrichthyes; order Orectolobiformes; family Hemiscylliidae; genus Chiloscyllium; species Chiloscyllium punctatum. The sequence goes on from NC_092741.1 coordinate 78,000,775, forward strand.
CTGACTGACCTTTTGAATTGAGTGAGGATCATATTTAATACTGTAGAGGTTGACTTTCAAATAGAAATTAATTGTGTTGTGCTCCTGATGTTATATCATGTATCCTAATCAAGAAGCTCATCTATAAGGTATTATAATAAGTAAAGAAACAAAAAGCCAACTTGTTGAAAATGCTAGTAGATGCATGAGAAACTGTTAAACAGTAAGGTAATTTGGCTCATATTACAATGCATATTACAAGCTTCTGCACAACCCATTTAACTTAGAATATAATCTGAAAGTATGTCATAGATGTAGCTTTTTAAATTAGTTTGTGGAGCATTCAAATGCTCAAACCATTTAAATAATTACAATAATTTTATTTGCATTTTATTTTTAGAACATAATATTCCTAAAGATAGGTTAGGCAACATATTTTAGGCTTCATTGGAATTAAAATTATGTGAATGACTTCCCAAATATCCCTCCATTACTTGCATATAACCTAATCATGATGGTAATGGCACTCAACTCTAATGGCTCTTCCCAAAATAAAAGGGTATTTGCCAAGTGCTTATATTACAGATGGTACCCCCTTAATTGGGGTCTGTTACACATTGGTCCATTTCTAAACAAAAGGCTCAGAAGTCACGTTGAACTCATTACACGAAGAGCTGAACAGATAAGCCATTTGTCCCTTAACAAGTGCTCTGCAATTCAGTGAGATTGTGGCTGATCTATGATCTAATTCCATATATCCATGTTTTTCCAATATTCTTTTATACCTTACACTTAAAACAGCTTTGAAACTTTCAATTGTTTATTTGTGGTATGAAGTTTCAAACTTTTTCCACCATTGTTGAAGTGTTTTCTAATTTCATTAAGTTTTCTGTCTCTCTCTCTCTCTCTCTCTGCCTCTCTACTTCCTTAAGTATACTGGAAAGTAGATTATTGGGCCCTAGGAATTTAATGGCCTTCACATCAACTTTCCCAACCCTAATCCCTAATAATACTGAATTCATTCAGTTCCTCCTTATCACAAGACCCTGTGTTCCCCAACATTTTGGAACGTTATATGTGTCCTCCTTTATGAAGACAGAATTAAAATATGTATTTAATGATCTCTTTGTTCTTCGTAATAACTTCCCTTGGAGAAGGGGAGCATGCAGTTATTAGATTGCTGCTGTAATTAAGGTCCAATAGCTAAAGTAATAGAGTCCATATCTGTTTGTATATTCATCAGGCACAGATGTGATGGACCAGACTGCACATGGCAGAGGTTAACCTGTCCATGGAGGCGGTCAGATGCTCTCTTACCATGCGTGGCATGGTACAACAGCATTATATAGTCCTCCAACCTTGCAGTCAGTTTGATTTCTGACAAACCCTCTGTCCACCTTTCTCGTGTCTGTTTGTGCACTTGTATGAAGTTGTTATGGCTGACACATCCCCTGCCTAGAACTTGCCCTCCAGCAATCCTCTGGGTGCCAATGACCTTGGGCATTTCTTGCTTGATAATCTGAGGTGGCATGGCAGTGGTGTGCTCCTGACTCTAATCAGGCTAACATATCCACCGAGGTGTCAGTATCTGGGCTGGTGGAGGGTGCAAGAGGCACTCTTGCCAATGCATGCTCTGTGGGATCTGTGACTTCTTCCTTAAAGGTGAAGGAGAAATTGTCTTGCAGGGATGTCTCCTTAACAGCAAAGATTGTGAGGATTTACTGGTTTCTGGTAGAGACGATAAAAAGAATGAGTTTCAGAATGGTATAAGAAATGTGGGCATATTAAAGAATACATTCACGATATTGGTAAAGGGTGAGCAATGGAAGTCAGTTAGCTCAGTTGGTTGGATGGCTAGTTTGCAATGCAGATTTCTTCCATCAATGCAGATCTAATGCATATACCAGCTGAGGTCACTGTGAAGGCCTTGCCATCTCATTCATCTCCCTTGCCTGAGCTGTAGTGACCCTCAGGTTAAACCACCACCAATTCATCACAATGAGAGAGCAGCCCTATAGTCTAGAGAGTCTACAGTGATTTACCAATGGGTGAACACCACAGCAATGGACACTGGTTCTTACCTGGTCATCAGGTCATGGAGATTTCAGCATCACAAAGTGCGTAGTTGCAGTCCCCTCAAGGAAGGAATTATACCTCCCCTCAGGGTGAGAAGACAAGTGTCAGACACCCTATTCCCTCTTTTGGCTCCCTCCACACTCTTTTGGGCTGCTTTCTCCTAGAATGAGACAAAGAGAGAGATTGAGTGAGATGGAAGTGCCTGGCACAGCTGCTAGTGTTGGTGCAGTGGGAGAAAGGTGATGTGGTGCCTCGAGTGAGCGAGTACTCCATGCAGTCTGCCTGTATGGTTCATTGTCTGGGGAGGCTGGGTTGCACAATAGTGGGTGCAAGAAGATGCTGCATTGCAATAGAGAGAGTGATAGACCATGAGACTTGATGGGAGGTGGATGCAGTTACAGAGATAGAGATAGTGTGAGGTTGAGTAAGCAGAAGAAGCTGATGGGACTAAGCTTATAGAGTGGAGAAGGTCATTGACCTTCTTGCAGCATTATTGGGTGATCCTCCAGACCATTAACATCACACTGACTCCAGTGAAAATTCTGGATTAGGTTGGCAGGGTCTGATAGCAAGGAGTCCTTTGCCAGTCCTGAGGAAGGTTATCATCCTCCTGTACATCACCCTGTCCATCAGGACACTATGTTCCTATTGGCAAAGTCTGGAACCAACTTGCCTTTGTCCACAATCTCCAAGGAAATTCACAGGGAGCCAGACAGGCAGCTCGTAAGGAAAGATGCATAACCTGACAAACAACTGTGTTTTACAAATGGCATGGGTTCCAGATATCCAGATATAATCATAACACTCTCTTTAACATTACACTCTGGACCAAATTTTACCAGAAATTGGTCAATTTTGCAAGTTTCATGAAAGGCTCCTCTTAGCAAATCTTAACAAGATTTTTATGTCAATCTCCAAAACTCACCTCATTACCCTTGCACTATATACACAAAAAACACTAATTTAGCCTAAGAATCTGGTCAAATTTCAATACAATCTTACAAACCTAGTTTATGTATTAGTGTTATCCCTGCCATGCAGGGGATGTCCTCTCAGCTTTTGTATGGGTTTGCTTTATCAACATGCAACAAAGTCAAGCAATTCCCTCATGTACTTCACGAAACGTCCATCATCCCACCCTCCGACTAAAAAAATCTGCAGGAACCCTTCCTGATCTGACCTAAAGGCAGAGAAAATACAACATATGGATTTCCCCTGCGGGTTGTGGAGATGAGCTTCAGACAGTGTTATAGTGTATGCAAATTACAGGCTGGCATTCAGTGAAAAATGACACATTTCCCTGATTCAGTTAGTGCAAAAATATTACGCATAAATTTTCAGCTTTTTTTTACAAGTTTGCATTTTCCACACTGCTGAAAGCAAGACAATCACATCTGTTATTTAACTTCTTCTTCTTACTAATCATTGTTTGGTGGGGAAATGAATAAGCTCATATTTGAAAAGATGAAATTGTCCCTACAATGAGAATTGTGATTAATTTCTTGCCGAATCCAATTACTCAAAGAAGTCTAAGAAATTTTAATTTTTTTCTTTATAGCGGTCTAGCCTGAATGTACCATCCATGTCACAGTTCACTAAATTATAGATAACATTGCAAATTGCAAAGCTATGGAACTGAATTTGATATCTAATTATTACTATTCGACTCTGCCTTTGGGACAGTCATCACTATCTGAGAAATGAATCTACAAAGTGCCCTAATATAACTAGAATTGGAAGATTAAGAATGAGAAAAACGACACCATCAATTCACAAATTCCCATACATCTGATGGAACCATCAGCAGAATTGGACAGACTGGTAAAATAATTGCAGTAGAAGACTACTTGCAGACTGTTTATATAATTCTCACATACTAGACCTTACTGTAAAAAAGTCATTGTTGTTTTTAACTCAGCCACAACAAATGGTCCATATCAACATAGGTAAGAAAACTTTTCAAACTACTGATCAGCTTTCCTATTGACATATGTGACAAAAAAATTAAGGCCCACTGTATTCCAATAAATCTAACTAATCCCATTATTTCTGTCCCAAGGCAAATTCTAAGATAGATGAATGGGAGTTAACCAGTACGTATGATTTGAATGCTATGAAATGAAATATCAGTGAACATAATTTATTGATCATAAATGATTAAAAGTTAAAATTCTTTAGCCATATGTGACTCTATCATTGTTGATATGCTTCATTCAAATTAAATATTCAAATATTGGCATTTTTTTTCAATTGTCATATTTTAGATCAGTTTTGCTTGACATCATCACTGATCATTTTTATTTTTGAGGTATTTAGATGTTGATCAGAAAAACAAGAATAATAATGAGGAACTGAGAATATGCCAGCGTCAAGTATTAAACATAAATCTCCAATTAGGCATTAGATGAAATTTTTCTTGTTTTGAATTGCTTCAATCTTTCATGGAATGTGAGGATCATTGTTAAGCTGATGCTGGAGGCTCACCGCCACCTTATCAAGTGGTACCACATCCCATGACCTTTTTTGTATGTATAAATGAGTCATGACAATTCATTTGATTGATGTCCCTTCCATTGAATTCAAAACCTGTTCCCTCCATCACTTCACATTGTGGTTCATTATGTACAATTTACAGAAGGTGGATCCATCCATATTATTACTTTGACAAGAGCTCCCTCCCTTACAGCCAGGCAGAACAAGAGCAGAAAGCTCAACTATCTTCAAGTTCTGCTTCATGTCAACATTATCCTGGTGTGACATATATTCTGTGTCCTTCACTGCCTTAGTGGTAATCTCACTGGACTAGAAATCAGAGACCCAGAAAATGATTTGGGGGAATGTTTTCAAATCCTACCATGGCAGGTTGTAACATTTGAATTCAAATTTAAAATATCTGAAATCAATTGCAACCACATAATCATTATTAATTGTCATTTCCAGAGTGTACTGGAAAATTGAAAATATATAACATTTGGCTGTGAAATGGATACCTGAGTTTTGGTTGCTATTTTGACAACAATTTGAATCTAACCAATCAGTTTAAATTATGCCCCAGGATACTAAAACCCAATAATTTATTGTTTCGCCAACATTAATCGAATGAGACAATCCGATGTTGGGGATATACAAATGGAGAGAGAGCAACTGCCATTAAGACACTCCCAAGAAATTAGGAAACACTCTTTATCAAAGGTATCTTTTCATATAAAGCATGTTCACAGCAAAAGGAAAGAAGATGATCCTGGGTGATCTTCACCTTGAAGAAGAAAAACACTGAAACTGTTTGCAGCGCTGTCAGATGAGGGGTCAAGAGATTATGAAGATGTCAAACAGGCTATTTTGAGGCCTTATGAATTGATACCAGAAGCGTATCAACAGCAGTTCAGAAACATAAAGAAGAAACCAAGTCAGACTTATGGTGAGTTTGAAAGAATTGAACATAGTAATTTTGATAGATGGGTGTGGGCCTCAAAAATAAATAAGACCTATGAGGCTCTAAGAGAGATTATTCTACTGGAGGAGTTTAAAAACTCACTTCCAGAGATAATACAAATTCATGTTGATGAACAGAAAGTTGAAGTAGTAAGTAGAATAGCAGAGGTGGCAGATGAATGGGCATTGGTGCATAAGGTAAAATTTAGCTTCTGCAACAATTTCACCCTGTGAGGGATAGAAATTGGGAGAAAGAGACATCCTACACTAAAAAAGCAAAGAGTAGAGAACACTGTTATTAGTTTACCATAGATGAAAAAAACTAGCCCAAGAGAATGGAAAGGAGTGAAAAGCCTCGGGTGTTTTCACTGTAATGGAGTGGGACACACAAAAATTACAGTGCCAGTGATTTAAGAAGGGTACAAGGAAAAGGTGTTTTCACTGACAGAAGGTGGGTCATGTAAAGTCACAGTGCTGATAGTTAAAGAAAGGCATTGTGGGAAAAGATGTGATAAGAGAGGCTAAGCCAGTGGGATTAGTGAAAGTAGTAAAGGAAACCCCAAGAAAAGTCGAAGAGATGCAGGAGAATGCACAACCTGGGCAGGGGCTGGGTATTAAGTTAGTGCTTGATCTCAGACTTCACTCTGTAGGTAAAGTGTACTCAGGAAGAACCGGGGGGGGGGGGGGGGGGGGGGGGGAAGGGAAAGAAGCTATAATTTTGAGAGATACGGGATCTAATCAGTCTCTAATATTAAGAAATGAATGTATTTGCAGTCTTTCTGACAGGTTACCCAAGACCGTGGTAACTTGTGGAATTGATGGACATAAATTTCGCGTTCCACCAAGTAAGATCAGGTTGGAGAGCCAAATCAAGACTGGGGAAGTAACAGTGGTAGTGATTGACAGAGTGTCAATTCCAGGAATACATTTTGTTTTAGCAGGATCCAAGGTGGGAGTAACACCCGTTGTTGTGGAAAAGCCAAAAGAAGACCAGGGAACTGAGGAGTTAAAAGAAAAATACCCTGGAATTTTCCCCGACTGTGTGGTAACAAGATTCCACTGTCATAAGTCACAACACAAAGCGAAAACTAAACAGAAAGACAAGGAGTTCAGTTAGTGGACACCTTGTTTGGTGTAGTGGTGCAGGAAAAACCTGAACAGGCAGAGGGTCAAGCAAAAGTGTTTAGTCCTGAAAGGTTAATGGACTTACAACAGAAAGGCGAGGTGATAAAAGATATATATACTTTTTGCATACTCAGAAAAGGAATCAGAATGTAGTCCTAAGAGTTATTATCTTAAAGATAAAATCCTAAGATGCAAATAGAGACCACAGTAGGTTAGTGAGAGGAGAAATGGTAAGAGGTGCACCAGATTGTGTTGCTGGTAACATGCAGAAAGGGAGTATAATGGGTCGCACATTAAATAGCAGGAGGTGATCACCTCAGTGTGTGGAAGACTCAGGCTAAGGTACAAAATCACTCCTGTTGGCCTGGACTACACAAGGATGTGGTTAAATTTTGCCATATATGTCATGTGTGCTAAATAGTAGGTAAGCTGTAGTAGGTAATCAGTAGTAGGTAACTAGTAGTAGGTAATAAAACCAGCACCTTTGTTGGCAATTCCCCATTTGAAGAACCTTGGGTTATGATTGATTGTGTAGGATTTATCCCTAAAACTAAAAGTGGAAACCAGTACTTGCTAACCATAATGGATGTGTCTACCAGATTTCCAGAGGCAATTCATATTAAGACAAAAAGGGTGGTAGAGGAGTTAGTAGCTTTCTTTACCCAGTATGGGCTATCCAGAGAGATTTAGTCAGACCAAGTGTCTAATTTTACTGTTAGGCTATTTAAAGAAGTCATGGATAGCAGAGGCAAACACCACTTTAAATCAAGTGTGTATCATCCTGAATCCCAGGGAGCTTTGAAAAGGTGGCATTACACCCTGAATATCATGTTAAGAGCGTACTGTCAGGATTACCCAAATGATTGGGAGAAAGCGATCTCATTTATAATGTTTGCTATTAGAGATGCCCCAAATGAATCTATTCAGTTTACCCCCTTTGAGTTAATATTCAGACATAATGTGAGTTAAGTCAGGTAAACGATCTGGTAAAGAAGCTGGAAAGATAAAAGCTGTATCAGATATGTCATGTGAACATGTTGAAACCTTACTGTAATCGAGACAGGGAACTGAAGAAACAGGTGTTAGTTAGTGCCGCAAAGAGTTAGGAATCAAATCCGGAGTTTGTGGAGTTTGATGTGCCTCAAAATACGTTAACTAATGAGGAAGTCCTTGAGGAGTGGGATAGGTTAGTAAAGTATCTGTCTCAGGAGCAAAGAACCCATTTGAAAGGTTTGTTGCAGCAGTATGGGGACATCTGCAGGAATTAGATGGAGAGGAGTAATCCTATTGTGTATGAAGTGGAAGTAGGGAAAGCTATTCTGATAAAACAACACCCCTACAGACTTAATCCTCTCAAAAGCACACAGGTCCAGAAGGAAGTGGTTGTGATGCTCAACGAAGATATCATCAAACCGAGTCAGGGTGAGTTGAATTCACCAATTATGTTAGTTCCCAAACTTGATGGGACTGAAAGATTCTGTGTGGACTATCAGAAGGTCAATGCCATAAGAAAATTGGACTCATACTCAATACCAAGATTGGAGGACTGTATAGAGAAAGTTGGACAAGCCAGTTATATCACAAAGTTCGACTTACTGCATGGTTATTGACAGGCGCCTTTATCAGAGAAAGTGAAAGATGTTTCTGTGTTTGTAACCGCAAATGGGCTATGTCAATTCAAAGTGATGCCCTTTGGAATGAAGAACGCACCTGCCACATTCCAAAGACTCATGAACAGAGTTGTGAAGATTAACAAATGGTGCAGTTTATCTGGATGATGCAGTGATTTTTAGCAAGTCATGGAAAGATCACATGGTACTGTTATAGAGTCATAGAGATGCACAGCATGGAAACAGACCCTTCAGTCCAACTCATCCATGCCGACCAGATATCCCAACCCAATCTAGTCCCACCTGCCAGCACCCAGCCTATATCTCTCCAAACCCTTCCTATTCATATACCCATCCAAATGCCTCTTAAATGTTGCAGTTGTACCAGCCTCCACCACATCCTCTGGCAGCTCATTCCATACATGTACCATCCTCTGCATGAAAAAGTTGCCCCTTAGGTCTCTTTTATATCTTTCCCCTCTCACCCTAAACCTATGCCCTCTAGTCTGGACTCTGCGACCCCAGGGAAAAGACTTTGTCTATTTATCCTATCCATGCCCCTCATAATTTTGTAAACCTCTATAAGGTCACCCCTCAGCCTCTGACACTCCAGGGAAAACAGCCCCAGCTTGGTCAGCATCTCCCTGTCGCTCAAATCCTCCAGCTCTGGCAACATCCTTGTAAATCTTTTCTGAACCCTTTCAAGTTTCACAACATCTTGGCAGAGCTCTTTGAACAATTACAAGAAGCAAAACTGTAATAAACTTAAAGGAAACAGAATTTGCGAAGTCGGAAGTGAGGTTCTTAGGACATAATATCAGTCATAAAGGATTGACCTCAAGGAACGTGAAGACTAAGGCCATCAAGGAATTTCCATAACGATCCTCAAAGAAAGGGGTGCTTTGATTTTTGGGATTGAGCGGACTCTACCAGAAGTTTGTTCCAGACTTCAGCACTGCTAACCGATATACTAAAGAAGAACACAAAATTTCAGTGGACAGAACAATGCCAGGAGGCATTTGAAAATTTAAAAGCTGTATTAACCACCACACCAGTTTTAGCTGCCTCAAATGTTTTGAAACCCTTCAAAATTGCAATCAATGCTAGCGATAGAGGAGTTGGAGCTGTATTGATGCAGGAAGATGATAATGGAATTGAACGGCCAATTGGTTACTTTTCAAAGAAACTCAACATGCACCAGAGGAAATACTCTACCATCAAAATAGAATTATTGAGTTTGGTACTGGCCTTACAACATTCTAATGTTTGTGTGACAAAAATGTGTCGGAGAAAGATGTATGCATGAACCACAATCCTCTTATATTTTTGGAAAGATTTAAGATAAAAATGAGACTATTTCACTGGAGTCTTCTGTTACAGCCATTTAATTTGCAAATTGTGCATGTTGTGGGTTGTAAAAATGTGATAGCAGATACGCTATGGTGGATTTAAAGGAAAAAGTATAGATAACAATAGACAGATTTCAATGTTATATGTATGTGTGTAGAAATTAATATGAAAGTCTAACTTAAATTAATAACCAATGTATTTCATTGTAATGGGATAAAAAATTTGAAAGAAAATGAAGCCATCATTTTATATTGAACTGAGGTGTTATGAAGCTGAACTGTACCTTTAGGAAAAAGTGAATGCTGTTCTGAAATGAGAGCTTACAAGCACTTGTGTATATGACTAGATGGCAGCCCTAGAGAGTGTACTAGAAAATTGAAAAAAAATGTAACATTTGGCTGTGAACTGGATGTCTGAGTTTTGATTGCTGCTTTGACAACAATTCAAATGTAACTAATTAGTTTAAATTATGCCCCAGGATACTAGAATTTGAACTTATTGTTTTGTCAACATTGAACCAATGAGACAATCCAATGTTGGAGGGTGAGCAACTGCCATTGAGAGAGACCCAAGAAATTAGGAAATACTGTCTATCAAAAGTGCCTTTTCATATGAAACATTTTCACATAAAAAGAAAGAAGATGACTCAGGGAGATCTTTAGCCAGAAGAAGAAAGAGACCCAAGATGACAGCAGCTGTGTGGTTTTGAAATTTAAATTGATATAATTTTAGTAAGTGTCTTATTGGAACAGCATATTGTTATAGCGCTGGAGGCAGGTAATAAGCAGTTGTGAATAGCTGTTGTTTAATGTTCACTTTTAAAGTTAAAAAATAAACTGATGTTCTTCTCTTTAAATAGTGGAATTTGGGATTTCTCTGCCACTCATATTTAACAGATTATGAGGCAAGGTGAGCTTTTCTGGGTGCTTGGTTTAATTATCAGAAGGGTTCACCACTGTGTCATAATAGTATGTTTATGTTCTATTACTCTACTGTTCATTTGAGCCTTTATCAGTTAGTTTCTGATGTGGAGTGTAAGTCTTCCAGGTTTCCTTTCTTATTATTACCTGATCAAGCTGCTGCTGTAGCCTTTCAATTTACCCAAAAAACTATTATCTTTCCATCTCTGAATACTAAGTGCCTGTGTTGCTTGCTGATGGCTGAACCTTTGGTTTAGCAGTGCCCTTTAGGTAGTTAGATCTGAAAATCCTGCTGCATTGTAATATGGACAAATATATTTTATATGTGACCTTTTCCTAGCGTTTTGATAACAACCAGGTAGATCTTATTGATTATGAGATCTTGGAGTGGGATTGTAAAACTGAGCCAATCAGGGAGCCCTGGCTGACAGATATAAATAAAAGATTTAGAATCTCCTCACTTCAGGGATTGACTCTGAGCTGGCTGACTATAGCACTTGTACTGTGCACATGTAAATAAAGGGTAACTCAGTGTCAGGATACCAGCCTCCATGCATTTATTTCACAAAGGTTTTTCTAAGTTATTATTAAGCTGTGGAAACACTATAGTTTGGGCGTCTGTTTCTTTAGTAAAGTAAACCTTAAGTGCTTCTTTGGCATGCTGATGAGACTCTTGCAAACTTCAGCTATGTAAGATTTGGGGTTCACAGATATCTAGGGTCAAGGAAGTGGTGCAGGAAGTCAGTTCACTCAGCTAGCTGACCATTTTGTGAGGCAGAGCAGTGCCAAAAACAAGGGTTCAATTCCCACCCTGGCTGAGGTTACCATGGAGCACTGTCCTCAACCTCTCCCCTTGCCTAAGGCTGGTGACCCTCAGGTTAAACCACCAACAGTTGTGTCACCCTTCTGACACAGTGGTGGTGTCCTTACCTCTGCGTCAAGAGATCTGCTTCAGGGATATGTAATACCATGTCTGAACAGGGTGTTTAGGGAAAAAAAGATTTGAGTAAACGCTGAACCGATTGATTAGAAAATATCCATCTATAGTAATTGTCATTGACTCTTGTGATGCAATGATAGTATCCCTCGCTCTGAACCAGGAGTCCTGTATTCAAATCCCACCTTCTCCAGAAGTGTGTATTAATATTCCTGAACAGAATGATTAGAATATATCTACCCAGAATAAAACTTTACTGAACTCTTTTACTGAAATAGTTGTTAGTGTGTCTTCTTTTGGATAAGGTAATAAGCCAAAAACCATCCTTATTCTGTTGGGCAGAAGTAAAATATTCCATAGTGCTAGTTCAAGGAAGAGAAGGAAAGCAATTTCTGGTGTCCTGGCCAATATGCACTCCTTAAACAACAACAGAAAATAAATGATATGGTAATCATTGCATTGTTCTTCATGAGAATTTCCTGTGCGCAATTGACTGATGAGTTTTCAGTCACATGAATGAGTTTTCATTTATTGTAAAGTTTTGGGACATCATATAGCCATCAAAGTCACTTCATTAATTATTATTTTTGCATAATTTATTTTCACTACACTAGTGTAAAACTTTATTGACCTGAATTTACTCAGTGAAACTAATTCAGATGGCAGGTAAAACTGCTATTCAATCTCCCAGCACTCAGGGTAAGAGTTGTTTCCTAAAAGCTACTGAATAACATAAGCAGACATGTTTGGCACTCCATTTAAATGTTCAAATTCCCTGAGGTTGTTTTTAGTTTGGATTACAATGACCTGTAATTTCTATGATTCCCCCGGGTTCAGAATCTGGGCCATCCACATGAAGAGGCCCATGATGTATTAAATTAAACTAAATTAATTATGTTCCTGATAAACATCCTGACTTTTAATTTGCAGAGTAGATTTGCTTTGGACATTTATATTAGCTTGATAAAGTTTCCTGCTTTACAATCCTAGATAAAACTTAAAGGACACCGACAGCTTAAAACCTAACTGGAATAAATAATTCCCAGTCATTTATACTGCCCCAGTTAATGCGCAGAGGTGTAATTACATGGAATGTACTGAAGCACAGTCTGCCCACAATCAATATCCTGTGCTAGTTTATATTTTTGAACACTAACTTGCATGAAATTCCAATCTGATCCACTTTCTTCTCTCACAAACTCTCAATTCCTCTCCTTAATATATCTGGTCTCTCCAGGATTTTCTGTCACTCGTTATCTTAATAACCTGCCTTAATTGTAACCTCCCGGCCTCGCATGTTGGTGTCCTAGCCTGGTCTGGCAGTCTCTTGGCCTGGTGTGGCAGTCTCTCAGCCGAGTTAGCAGTTGCTCAGTCCAGTGTGGCAGTTTCTTCGCTCAGCGTGCCGGTCTCTTGGCTGGCATGGCAGTCTCTTGGCCTGGTGTAGCAGTCTCTTGGCCTGGCGAGGTGGTCTCTAGGCCCGTTGTGGTGGTCTCTTGGCCTGGCTTGGCTGTCTCTCGACTTGGCATAGTGGTCTCTCAACCCGGTGTGGTGGTTTCTCGGCCTGGAGTGGCAGTCTTGCGGCCTGGCATAGTGGTCTCTCAGCCTGAAGTGGTGGTCTCTCGGCCTGGACTGGCAGTCTTGTGGCCTGTCGTAGTGGTCTCTCAGCCCAGTGTGGTGGTCTCTCAGCCTGGCATGGCAGTCTCTCAGCCCAGTTGGCCTCAGTGTGAACTTCTGGTCTCAAGGAGATTGTTCAAAGTGTGGTCGCACTGTGCCTAAGCACTTAAGAAAGACTGTAATATTTGGATTACAACTTATTTCTTTATTTTCTACTTAAAACTAAGAAGGTTTGCAATTTGTAACTTTTAACCTAATTTTATATGGATTGTAGAAGGATAGTCAATTATGTCAAGGGCTGCAGACAAGTCAAGAAGGATGAGGAATAAAAATTTACCCTACTCACAGTTTAGTAGAAGCTACTCTTGACTTCAAAAAGATCAATTGTTATACTTAACAAGGTTATAAGACATGGTGCAAACATGGATTTCCAGGAAAGAGCAGCATGAATTTGAGAGGTGACACTACAAAGACTGTTAGCAAGAGAGAAAACAAAACTAGTTTACAAGTTCAACAGTTTATATGGAAGGCAAATGGAATATCAGCCTTTATTTCAATTGGATTACAGTATTAAGACGGGGGGATCTTATTAAAACGACACAAGGCGCCAGACTTCGTGGGAATATTGTGAACACTTTTGAGCCCCCATCTAAGAAAAAATGTACTATCATTAGACACAGACCAGAGAGGGTTTACTAGATTGCTTGTGGGTATGGATAGGTTGTCGAATGAGGAGAGGTTGAATTAGTCATTGGAGTTTAGAAGAATGAGAGGAGATCCTGTTGAAACACATAAGGTTCTTAAGGAGCTTGACAGGTTAGAGGCAGAGAAGTAGTTTCCTTTGTGAAATAATCTAAGACCAGCGACCATAATTTTGTTAAAAGGTTTACTCAGTTAGGACAGAGATTAGGAGGAATTTTTTCTCTGACAGGTTAATGAATCTGTGGATTTCTTAACCTTAGAGGTCTGTTGAAGCAGGATGATTAAATATATTCAAAGTTGAGATAGACACATTTTTAATCAATAAGTGAATCAAGTGTTGTGGGGAAAAAGCAGAAGTGGATTATCTGATCAGCTAAAGTCTCATTGAACTGTGGAGCAGATTTGATGAGCTAAGTGGCCCACTTCTGTTCCCACATCTTATGATCTTAATGCTAGATGGTCTAAATTAACACTAACATCTATAGAGTTAAGCTAGCAAAACCTTTACTCAAGCATATATAACGCACAAAACGTTGGTTCCCCTAAAGAACTCCTGAATGACAGAGTATATTTGCACCATATATTTATAGTTTATTTATTTCCAAGTTTTTTTTTGTGACATCCATTGCTCATTGACCTCATTATTTCAGCATGTACGTCTGATGATAAACTTTGCAACCAGATTAGTAAACTGAATTATGTGGGCCTGGTCGATCTTCCCAATTACTTCAACTTTCAGCCTTGGGTCTGGTGTTCCTATGGCTCAACTATCTTGTTTAGCCTTCAGTTGCCCTCATTTCCTTCTTCCATATCGCAATAAATAATATGTTTACACAGGCTGTGATGGCCATCATTCTTACAAATGCTGAGCTAACATCCCTAGACTGCCTTTGGTTAAGTATTCCATCATACTATAAACAGATTTATTAACTGCAGTGTTTATTTCAAGATTGTTAATGCAACTTAAGAGATGTCCTACTAATAATATCTAGAGAAGAGAGAAATTTGGAAATGGGGTAATAGTTTCAAAGGATGGTGGGGTTAATGGTTAGTTTTATTTTTGTGCAAAGAGACGATTAGGGAGAGGAAACATGAGAATCTGAAGAGAGCTTATGGACAAAACTTACACCAATGGACATCTCACACATTTTAAGTTTGATATAGGGTGAGTGTTACTTTTTTATCAGGTAATATTCTGTAATGAAGAAGAACTGTTTACAGCCTCGTAATGCAACTAGATCACCTAGAAGGCATAGCACATATGTGTAAAGATATACTAGAAACAATTCTGCAACAGAACGTGTGCCAGATAGTAGAGAATGTACACATACTACATAATCAAAAATATTGGTCTTGACCACAACCTTCTTCAAATGATGGAGGGAGTCAAACTTGTTAAAGTCAAGAAACCACTTGTCAAAAACCAACCAGCCATGAAACAGCAGATTAAAGAACATTTAGATAAGATACAGTCAATTGTGGAACAACTCATCAGGGCTAACTGGTGGAAGATTTAATTCCTAGACGCATTGTGGAACCAAACAGAAAGTAGAATCCAATGAGATTAGTTATGTTCACACAAGAGAATCATGTTGATTATGGAATGAAATTTGCTAAAATATAGGGTTGGCAGGAATATGTTATAATTTTATCAACACCGAAGAGAGGTCAGATGGCAAAGTTTATGAAGAAATTCAAAGGTTAAGAGAGCCAATGAGTGGCATTCTTTGCAGAGTTCATTGGAAAATCTTGCATGAAGTAGTTGAGACTGCACCAAAGCTTGGTGAACAAATTTGTAAATACAGTCGCAAGCTTGATGTTAGATGCTGAGGAGATTCAAGTTCAAGTAGAAAAGTTAATTTCTTAATCTTCCCAGGAAAAATCAGCAGGATCAATGACAGAGATCAAGCAAATTGCAATTCTGAGGTAGCATCACGGAGAAAGTGAACTTTGCTGGTAATACAATCACTGATGGCATGTGAAAGCATCCAATCAAATAAACATATTGAAACAAAACATTTACACACTTCAGCACAGACAGCAGCAAAATGAGAATAAAAATCTTCTCTCACAAATTGTAATGCATACACAACTATCAAAACCAACACTCAGATGGTATGACTGATGTCCACTGATTCAGGACACAGTAAAGAATAACTTGCCTAGTTCAGAGATCTGGTACACTGCAAAAATAAGTTCAATTTAACCCTGCAGTGAAGGAAGTACTTGAGATTAAATGTCTTTCCGATATTACAATTGAGCAATTGTCTGTTTCAGTCAAGAAAACATTCAAAGTGAAGGTTCTCCAAGTCAGAAACCGAGTAATATTCCAAGCAATCTGACAAAACACCAAAGTCTCCGGATTTCCTGAAATCGTAAAGGGTTTTGGAGGGATTAGGCAGGATGGAGGGAGAGAGGAGGGAAGAATGGAATAGTGGTAAATGTAATTGTATGTGCAAGTGTATAAATATTGATACTGGGAATAAAACCTGAGGAGAGATGTTGAACAAGGGTTAGAAAGGGAATGCTGGTAAGATAATTAAGCACCACGCATATAATCGTGTCACACAGACTCAGGTAGGAGATCAACTTCAGACCAAGAAGGGGTTAAATGGAGCATCAAGATTCCCTTTAGAGTCTTAGTAACAATGTTCATCTTACCTTGGTAAATTGTAACCAGTTACTATCATTCAAAAAGCTACATCTTGTTTAAGACAAGAGACTCTTTGCATAAGACTACCAAGCTGTTTTTCTTTGTGACACTGGACATTGGAGTCCCTACAGACCCCTATCAGGAACAAGGATGATGGCAACGGGATAGGTTATACACTATGATGAAATGCGATGAGGATCCATCATACAACATGCCGCCTTCAGAAAAAAATCACTTACTCCTCTCACCTTGGGTGTAGCCTTCTCAAAATTGAAAACATATTGAACAGTTTGATATTTGAATAAAGATGCTGAACTTCAGAATTTGTGTTCACTGCTGCCATTTGTGTTTTCTTGATGACCCTCCCAGTGTTTCAGTTGAACTCTTCTATGCTACTAACAATGTCCTTCTTTTAGCTCCATTGCTCCTCACAGTTGAGATCCAGTTCCCATGTTGGCCCCCTTTCCAGATCCCTTCCCAGATCCAGCCCAGAGTCATCCTGGGATTCCTTGACATATTCCCTTTGCAACTATTGTTTGTTTCACCATGTTCTTTGAGCAATATGGATGGATAATACCCTTGCAAGCAGTCTCTCAATCTCATAACAAATAACATATTTCCCTTCTCACAGGAGATTACCTTAACAGAAATGAAAGGGGAGTTGAAGCAAGATTACCTTTTTGTTGGACTCTCATTTTTGATCTGTTTATGTTAAGTTAAGTTTATTATGTTAAGTTTGAGTCACAGGTCTACAGCACAGAAAAAAAGATACTTCAGTACATCAAGTCTGCACTGGTCAAAAATAAGAGTTGAACTATTTTAACCCCATTTCCTTGTACTTGGCCCATAGCCTTGCATGTGTTGACATTGCAAGTGCACATCAAAATACTTTTTAAATGTTGAAGGTTTCTGCCTCTACAACCCTTGCAACCAGTGAATTTCAGATTCCCACCACCCTCAGGGTGAAAAAGAGTTTCCTCTCATCTGTCATCTCTGAAAAATGGATAGGAATGAAGCATTTACTCTGCTTTTCCTTGACAGATGTTGCCAGACCTGCTGAGTTTCTCCAGCTATTTCTGTTTTTGTGGGTTTCAGACCTCCAACATCTATAGTTCTTTATTTTATTTCATACAAAATTTAGTTTTGTCTGTATGTGCAGTCTTTCATGTTTGCCTGAAAAATGGAAGATGCAATGTAATTCGTTTGTTTGTATATCTTGTCCAGGTTGTTCGGCAACTGAAAAGAAAGAGTTACTTTTATCTAAGACATTTTATGATCTCAGAACACCCCAAAGTGCTCTGCGGCAAATGAACTACCTAAGAAGAAAAATTTCTAAGATGCATGCTGTGAATCCATTGTTCCACCTAATCGGACATTTTCTGTAAATTTAATTGATTTACACTGAGTTTCTGAATTCAACTCTTCTAAGTAATTTAGAAACAGCAGCTGTCCCAACACCAAGGAGTACCCTGCTAGGTGTTTATTTCTCTGCATCACCACTCTTATTATTTCCTACCATCATCTAGCTGTTTACCCATTACTGGGTTTTACTCTGACTCCCCTCTGCTTTGAATTTAATGAATAGCCCTTTGTGTGGAACTTTGCTAATTGCTTTTTGGAGGACGAAAACAGAAAGATTTTCTGCTTACCTGCTTCACAACCTATGATTTATTGCCATGGATGTTAATGAATAGAAATCCATAAGCTATAGATTTGAGGCATGAAAATTCCCAATCCATGTCACAAACAAGTTTAATGGACTAAAATTTGCTGTCAAATTAAAGGACAGTCTGATGGCAGTGACCATTATTTCTGTACAAATGACATTAATTTCAGATGATAGCCAGATGAAAGGTTAAATAGAGCTATCCAAAAGGAAATACACAATTGTCTGCCCTATTCACTCACATCCCAAATATTCTATTTCTTCTTTCTATGATGCTATCATCTCACTCTATGAACTTGCTGTGTGTGTAAAAACCTATATGTACGAAGGACAGTGTAACTGACAGCTGATACTATCAGATCCATACTAAAGCAATTTATGGCACTTAATCCTTTTGTAACTGACATCTAATGACTTCTGGCTCCTAGTTTAACAGGTAGTACCTGAATTTCATAAACATGTCAACTTAATGACAGTTAAAAAGGTTGAATGCTGTTTAAAATTATAAGAAACAATTAAATGTTGCAAACTTTTAAAATTATTCTCTTATGGGATGTGGGCATCACTGGCTGGCCAGCATTTATTTGCTGCAGTTGCCTCTAGTTGCCATTGAGAAGGTGATAGTGAGCTGCCTTCTTTAAACACTACAGTCCATGTCCTGTTGGTAACCCATAATATCCTTGGGGAGGGAAGTTTTAACATTGTCCAAGGTTTTATGGGAATGCCCACATTTATTACTTTGAAATAAATTTGTGGAATGCATTTCTGATGCGATGGGAATCACTGCCACAGATACATAGTCTGACTCCAGCAGATATTCTAGCCTCAGAGTCTTTGGAGTATTGAGCACAAGCTCCCTGACTGCCAGTACCAAGTGTTTGTTCTGAAGTCAGTGCTCTGGACTGTAAAACATCTAGATCCCAACCATATACTGCATAAGAAATACATACCTTTGGAAGGAAAGGCTACTAATTGGCTTGAGTTGTCCATTTGGAGTAACATGTGCAGGGAGGAGGTGGATGAAACCCATTTAGCCCAATTTGGAAGGTGGCAGGTGTCATACTGATGACCATTTCATCCACAGATGGAGGAGAGAGCAGACTGCTTGAGAAGTCCTACACTTGTTTGACATCTTCCTAGAAAAGGCAAGGACTGATAAGAGTTAGTCAACATGGCTTTGTGCATGGGAAATCATGTGTCAATAACTTGATTAAGTTTCTTGAAGCAGTAACAAAGAAGATTGATGATCTATATGGATGTCAGTAAGGTATTTGACAAGTTTCCTCATGGTGGGCTTGTAAATAAGGTTAGATCATATGGAATACAGGGAGAACCAGCAATGTGGATACAGAACTGGCTAGAAGACAGAGGGTGATGGTGGAGATTTGCCTATCAAACTGAAGGCCTGTAACCAGCAGTCTGCCACAAGAATCAGTGCTGTTTTTCATCATTTCTATAAATGATTTGGATGTGAATACAGGAGGTATATTTAGTAAGTTTGCCGATGACAACAAAATTAGAGGTGTAGTGGACTGTGAAGAAGGTTACCTCAGAGTATAATGGGATCTTGATCAGCTAGGCCAATGGGCCAAGGAGCAGCAGATAGAGTTTAATTTAGATAAGTGTGAGGTGCTGCATTTTGGAAAGGCAAATCAGTGCAGGACTTATACACTTTAATGGTAAGGTCTGGGGAGTGTCGCTGAACAAAGAGATCTTGGAGTGCAGGTTCATAGCTCCTTGAAAGTGGAGTTGCAGGTTGGTAGGATAATGAAGGAGGAATTTGGCATGCTTTCCTTTATTAGTCAGACCATTGGGTATAGGAGTTGGGAGGTCATATTGCAGCTGTACAGGACATTGTTTTTGGTCACTTTTGGAATATTGTGTGCAATTCTGGTCCCCCTCCTATTGGAAAGATGTTGTGAACCTTGATGGGGTTCAGAAAAGATTTACAAGGATGTTGCCAGGTTTGGAGGATTTGAGCTATAGGGACAGACCAAAAAAGCTTGGGCTGTTTTCCCTGGGACATTGATAGGGTAAATAGACAAGATTTTTCCCTGGGATGGGGCAGTCCACAATTAGAGGGCATAGATTTAGGATGAGAGGGGAAAATTTAAAAGGGACCTAAGGGGCAACTTTTTCATGCAAAGGGTGGTGCATGTATGGAATGAGCTGCCAGAGAATGTGGTGGAGGCTGGTACAATTACAACATTTAAGAGGCATCTGGATGTGTATACGAATAGGAAGGGTATAAATAGATAAGTATTGGCAAATGGCAGTAGATTAGTTTAGGATATCTGGTCGGCATGGGTGAGTTAGACTGAAGCGCCTGTTTCTGTGCTGTACATCTCTATGATTATATGACTGTTTATGCTTTTGGAGGCCTTGATAACAAGAAAGGTATTGGACTTTCTTAATACAACAAGAGAAGGTTGCAAAGCTAAATGAAAGGGTTACCAGGAGATGCCTCTCGCAATGAGTAGTTGCAGCTTTGTGAAGAAGACATGAGTGTCTTCCAGGTTTGTAATCATCAACATGCAAACAAGAAGTTGAGCAGCCTGAGGGAACAAAGTTGTTGAACATTGGAGAAATGTATGCTCAGGTTACTAAGCATTGAACAAATCTGAAAGAAACAGCCTGAGTGTGAAGGACAGAACACTGAAGACTGTCAAATCTCATCTGAATGCTCCACAGACAATAGTGAGGGAGGGCAGTTTTGTCTTCTGTCTCTTTCTCCCCTTCTCTCGCACTCTCAGGTAAGAGAGCACCCTAGCCTGCTATTTCAACATTCATCAAAGAGACACCCTTGAGTCTTAGCAGAGACTACTTTGAATCATAGAGTGGATGATGTAGAAAATATATTCTGTCAAAAACTGGGTAAAATTCCCTCATTATTCATTTGATGGACTTGATATGCCCTCCTCTCTGGTCAACATCAGGTCAATACAAACTGCAATGGCTTGATTCAGTTCTGAAGCAGCAACTGATGATGGAGTTAAGATCTCGAGACTACATTCCTTTGTCTCCAACAAGGCCAGGGTTCTGGAGAGAGAAACTGTGACTGGAAGAAGACAAATTGGTGTTGCCAATAGAGAATGAAGTATTCAAGCCTCCATCTTCTCTTTATTTTTATGCAACCTCCTTCCACCTGGAGACACGTATGTTGATGAGATCTTGTCCAGCTCAGGAAATGTAGGACACAAGGTAAATCATAGGGATGGTGGAGGATACTATACAGGACCCTTGACCATGATGATAATAATTGCATTTAGTGGTTCACTTGAATTACAGATTATGTGCTTATGTTAAGGACAAATATGTTGAGACAATAGACATTTTTTTGTGTACTCAAGCTTGAGACAAGAAGGCAAAAGAGACAAAAAGATGAGAAATGAAATGAAAATATGGATTGGGAGACAATGTGGCTGCTAAAGACTGTGCTCCATCTCAGGTTGAAAACAATCAAAGTATTCAGATTTGTATGCATTACGAATGCATTGCCTTATTCAGGGGAAGAAGACTCTTAGAGCAATCATTCTAAATGATGAGTATAGCTCAGTTGAAACATGCCTAGATAAGATTGGCACTCATTTTGCTGCCAACTTGGTGAGTATTTTGCAAATTCCCTGCACACACATGAAAAATAACAGCAATAATTAAATACTTGAAACTTAGAGAATGTTGTGTCTTTGACGAGAAGTCTAACTTTGCAGACATCTCCTGAGGAATTGTTGTCAATGTTATCATGATTGCAGTGGTACAAAATATGGAACATCATTAGTGCTTGTTGCAGAACTTGTATCTCATTTTTAATATGACAATTAGTTTTTCCAATGATTGTCGAGTTTTCTTCCTTAAGTTCTTTGACCTTCATTGCTTGATTGGCTTTGTCAATCCTACTGTGAAGTTTCCTGCTATTTATACAACTGATAATCCCAAACACTGCCTAATCCTAATCAGATCCTCTCCTCTGTCATTGTATTCCAGATTGTTGGCAAATGTTGTTTTTGGAACTCCCAGTTTCTTTGTCGATGCTCTTTTAATGAGTAAGTTGAGAATCACAGTGAATAAGCAGATGGACCATCATTCGGCTTACTATACACTATGATGAATATTGAGCTATTTAAGTAAGCTTGATCTGTTCTCATTCAGTCATCAAGACATGAATATTTTCACATAGAGTTAGTGACAGTATCTACAGAAAATTGTTGCCACCCCAGTCTGAGCTTCTGAAGCTTATTGTAACCCTGGTATCTTGACCCTCGTTAAGATCATCTAGTGCAAATGCAATCAAATGAATAAACCTGGTATTTTCTTATTCTTCAAGACTTAGGCTATTCACAGTTTCAATACACTTAGCTATTGGTGGTGCACAACATCAGTTATTTTAACAGGAATTGTGTTAGACAACTGATAGCTGAAAATAATACATCTTTATGTCATGACCTATTGAATTCAGAGGGTTGACATTAGGTTTGATCAAAGGTGAAGTGTAACAGAATTCAGGGGAAAGAAAACATTCACAATAAGACCTCAGAAGACTATGTTTACTCACAGTTATAAATCAATGTCTTATAAAGGAAAAAGATTATCCTTTCTGGTGTTTAAAGTTTGGAAATCCATCTTTTCAAGGGAATGTAATTTGTTGTGTAAGTGGCAGTTCATGTTCTTTTCATCTGGAACACTAAGTGTTGAAAACCTTAGCTTTCACGAACTTTGAACCTTAAAAATCAAGTAAAGAGGCGGAGAGCAAGACTGTAATTCAAAGCGAATATTTCCAATGCTAATCTTAGGAATTTAGAAATTATCCAATATTTTCTTCAATTGCAGTACACTGACTTTATTTCCACATATGCTGCTAAAAATCTTAAGCAATTCTTCATTAGTATCTGGGTTTTTAAGGCCACAGAGTATATTCACTTTTTTTTTGCATAGAAACTAATGTATTTCATGAGAGCCAGGTGCTGAAAATACCAGCTTGGAAGAGATGAGTACTTACATCTGCCCTTTGCTCAGTCTAGCACTTGCTTGCAGGGAGGAACATGCTGCTCAGAGATAAATTTTCCTCATTCTAATTACAGTACTTGCCATTTTCATCCCACTTCAAGTGTAAATCACCTCATGATTAATAGGATCCATTCAGAGCACAGTGCGAATCAGAGGCGCTGCTCTGACAGTGACAATCCATGCACAAAGCTGCTTTTAGACAACAATTGACTACAATGTCATATGCTCCTGAATTAAAAATCAGGAAAAGATTGCATTTTTAAAAGTGCATCAGTAAACTGTAAGTAAAGGCTATGACTGAGATCACTTCATCTAAATCATTCTGACCTCAATTATCAACATTTTGTGGACTGGCATTTCCTTTATTCTTTATTTTGGGCTGCATATTAATTACAAAGTTAAAGCTGCTGTTTATTTTGGCATTGTTGGATCATTCATTTTATAATTTTAACTGTATCAATTGTGACATGCTATTAGCACCTTTCAGCACTAATTTTTTTCTCAATACATATAGCTATGTTACTTAAAAATGAAATAATGCAGATTCTGTAAAGCAGAGAAAAAAAATTAGAAGTTGCTGGAAAATCAGTACGTCTGGCAGCACCTGTGGAGAGAAGCAGAGTTAACGTTTAGAGTCAAGTGATCTTTCCTTGAACTCTAGTTCTGAGGAAGATTCACTCGATCGAAAACGGTAACTGTGATTCTCTCCACAGATGCTGCCAGACTTGCTGAGCTTTTCCAGCAATTTCTAATTTTGTCTCTAGTACCATTATTTTACATTCAGTGCTGTATTCAAATAACACTTTGGAATGAAATAATACTAATTCAGATAGAGAGGTCTTATGAAAAGGGCCATTACACTTTCTCAGAATATGACATATTCAAGTACTGGTCAATTTGAGGACTATAGAATATTTTCTGTGATGAGAAAACAAAGTTGATGAAAGCCATAGATGATGTAAGAAACTAAAATACATATTGCAAATAAAATACATTATTTAATGTCTTAGTTCTAGATGCCTGCAACCAGAATGCACAAAGAGACAAGTGAATTGACTTGCCCTTTTATTTTGGTTTGAAAAGTTTATTAAACATAAAATCGAAAAGTTCCTGCCCCTCAACAGGTCAGATCACAACAATCATTGTTACCTCAGTGTATTTGGTAAATCAATTCAATCATAGTGTCATAAAACAATATGTACCTTGAGATCACATCACCAAGCACTGATCAGATCTCAAACTGATCTCTATGATATCAAATTTGATTGCTTCCAATCACATCCCACAAAAACAAATCACTCACACAGCTGTTATGTTATTTTCTCACTCATCCAATACACAATTTAAATA
Source organism: Chiloscyllium punctatum (assembly GCF_047496795.1). Classification (NCBI taxonomy): domain Eukaryota; kingdom Metazoa; phylum Chordata; class Chondrichthyes; order Orectolobiformes; family Hemiscylliidae; genus Chiloscyllium; species Chiloscyllium punctatum. The sequence goes on from NC_092741.1 coordinate 78,025,193, forward strand.
ATCTTTTTAAAACTTAGGAATTATTCATTTTTTTTCATCATCACACACAGCAAGCTAGCAGAGAAAAATCACAAGCTGTAGCTAATCTTTCGTTATGTTATTTGGTGCCTGTTCCACATTGCTATTTGCAAAAACTTAAAAAGATTTCAGTAAATAGCAGAACAAACCCATAAATAATCCATGCAAAAAAAGAACATGTGCAATTGTCTTTAAGATTGCTCCTGGAAAACCCAAACTGCTTGTAGCAATAGGTCACATATGTTCACAATAGACTGTATATCTTTATTAATACATTCATGCAACATAGGTATTACACAAAACTATTTGATATATCTGCAAGTGCATATTATTACAATTATGTTGATACAAACTGTGTACTCTAATAGATCTATTTAGAGATTATTTTGTATTTTTGTGCATTTCTCAATGTGAAGGGTCAGAATTGTTGGATTGCCAAATAACCAATGCTGCTAAAGTTTACCTTTTTAAAAATGTATTTATTTTGTGGGCTGTGGGCATCACTGGCTGGCTAGTGTTTATTGCTTGTTCCTACTTGCCCTTGAGAAAGTGGTGGTGTGCTGTCTTCTTCAAACGCTGCAGTCCACCTGCAGTGGGTTGACCCACACTGCCATTAGGGAAGGAATTGCGGGATTTTTATCCAGTGATCCGTGAAGAAGTGGCGACATATTTCCAGGTCAGAATGGTGAATGGTTTGGAGGGAAACGTGAAGGTGGCGGTGTTCCCATACATCTACTGCCCTTGTCCTTCTAGATGGAAGTGGTCATGGGTTTGGAAAGTACTGCCTGAGGATCTTTGTTGAATTTCTGCAGTGCATCTTGTAGATAGTATACACTGCTGCTACGGAGCGATAGTGGTGGTGGGACTGGATGGTTACAGTGCCAATCAAGCAGGCTGATTTGGCCTGGATGGTGACAAGCTTCTTGAGTGTTGTTGGGGCTGTGCTCATCCAGGCAAGTGGGGAGTATTCCATCACACTCCTGACTTGTACTCTGTGGATGATGCATAGGCTTTGAGGAGTCAGGAGGTGAGTTACTCTCCACAGTTTTCCTAGCTTCTGACCTGCTCTTCTAGTACTGCATTTATGTGGTGATTCCAGTTGAGTTTCTGATCAACAATAACTTCCCAGCTGTTGATCATGGGGGATTCAGTGATGGTAATTCCATTGACTGTCAAGAGGGGGTGGTTGAATTGTCTGCTATTGGTGATGGTCACAGCCTAGCATTTGTGTGGCAAACATGTTACTTGCCACTTGTCAGCTCAAGCCTGGATATTGTCCAGATCATGTTTCATTTGAACACGGACTGCTTCAGTGTCTGAGAAGTCATAAGTGGTGCTGAACATTCTGCAACCATCGACAACATCCACACTTCTGACCTTATGATGAAGGCAAGGTCATTGATGAAGCAGCTGAAGATGTTTGGGCCTAGGACACTCCCCTGAGAAACTCCTGCAGAGATGACTGTCCTCCAACAATCACATCCATCTTCTTATGTGTTAGGTATGACTCTAACCACTGAAGAGTTTGCCCTCTGATTTGCCCCCTCATTGATCCCAGTTTTGCTAGTAGCTCTGTGATGCTTCACTCGGTTCAATGCAGCCTCTCCTCACCCCTGGAATTCAGCTTTCTTGTCCATGTTTGAACCAAGGCTGTAATGAGGTCAGGTGCTAACGAAGAGGCTATGCTCCAAGCGTTTGTGACTTCAAATAAAGCTGTTGGACTATAACTTGGTGTCGTGTGACTTCTGACCTTGATCACTTCAGTCCAGCTCCACATCATGGCTAAAATTAAGTCTTTAAAACATTTGGTACAGTAATTGTCACATGAAACCTCATTTTTCCTCTCTGTGAGCAGCCAGGATGAGTAATGACTAGGCAAATATCTTCCATGACCAATTGAAATAACTGCACAGAGGTCAGCATCTTGTCACCAAGTCACCCTTTATTCACTTGTGCACAGTACACTGCGTTTTGTTCCTGCTCTGATTGCGAGGCAAAGGCTCTCTGGTGATCCATGTGTTTGTTCAGGACTGTATCACCTACCTGAACTTTGTAAGTCATGGGACGTGATCTCATGTCAACCTCACCTTGTGCCCATACAGGGTACATTCCAATGGTTCCGACACCAAAATTCGTCCTCTGAATTAAATTGTCTCGCTCACCTACTGGAGGAATGTGGCCGACACTGACATTCCTGCTGCTGTTTCACCCTGACCGCCCCCCTGCAGGTCTGGAAATATCAAGTTTAAACTGGTGCAGAATCTTATCCCCATCAGCAACTCTGCTGGAGCTATCCCTGTTGTTGCATTTGGGGTGGCCCTATAATCAAACAGGAACCGGGACAGTGTGGTTTCAATGCTGGTTATGATAGCCCTCCTGTTTCCCCCATTACAACCAACTATTTCAGTTTTGCTAGGACAGGATCTTCTTGTGCCCACAGTCGGATATTGTCAGCGGTGTCCAGGAGGTTTAAAACCAGAATCGACTCTTGCAGGGGAGGCATCACCGGTGGTGTATCTGCCAGTGGGAGGGGGCTCAAAGCATCTGCATTAGCTACTTGGCTTCTTGGACGGTGTTCTAACTTGTACTTGTACACGCTGAGAATAAGGGCCCAATGCTGAATTTTACTAGAAGCTATGGGCAGCATCGCCTTGATTTTCTTCAAATGGCCTAGCAGGGGTTTGCAATCGGTGACTATACTAAATTCTCGTCCGTGAAGGTACTGGTGGAACTTCCTCACAACAAAGATGACTGCCAAACATTCACTCTCGATCCGGGCATGTTTGCGTTTGGCATCAGCCAAAGCCTGGGAAGCACACACCATTGGGCATTCCTCTCCATTGGGCTGCCAGTGAGGCAACACTACCCCGATACTTTACGGAGATGCATCGAATGTCAGCACCACCTTTCGTTTCGGATTGTAGATGGCGATAGCTGCCTTTCCACTTCCCTAAAGGCTGCATCTTGGCTATGCAACCATTTCCAAGGCTGACCCCTTTTTTAATGGCAGGTGTAAGGGTGCCAAAATACAGGCAAGTTACGTATGAATTTTCCATAATAATTCACTTACCCAAGGAAAGGCCTAAGCTCTGGTACAGACGAGGGAACCAAGGCTCCTTTGATCACCCTTAATTTCTTTTCCAACAGTTGTAACCCAGTTTTATCAACTCTGTAACCCACGTAGGTCACTTGGGCACCTGGAACACACAGGTTTTACATATAAGGCAATGCCCACCTGGGAGAAACATTGAAGCATTATGTTCAAGTTCTCCAAGTGCTCTTTATTGATCTTCCCTGTTATCAATATATCATCCAGATAAATAGACAATCTTAGTTAGCCCTTGCAAAATGTTCTGTAGGGTTCACTGGAAACGAGTATAGGCTGATGATACCCCAAAATGGCATTTTTGATAATTCATATAAACTGTTATGGGTGTTAATTGTAGCATACTTCTGGGACTCTTCATCCAGTTGCAATTACAGGTAGGCATGTCCTGCTTTGTAAAGGACAGGCCCCTTGCCAACTTTGTGTGCAAATCCTTAACACGGGGGATTGGATATTTATCCAGCTGCCAGAAGTAGTTTACTGTTTGCTTAAAATCCCCACAAAGGTGACCTGAGCCATCAAGCTTCACAATAGGTACAACTGGTACTGCCCATTCTGCCAGCTTCACTGATTTGATGATTCCTTTGCACTCCAGCCTCCGGATTTCCACCTCTACTTTTGCCTGGCACTGGGCGGGCCTTGCAAAATCTCAGAATTGTGTCCTGGTCAACATGTAAAATGGCTTTGGCCCCTTTGATAGTCCCAAGCCTTTCCTCAAATACTCTTAGGTATTTCACTTGGACAAAGAGGCAGCCATTTTCCAATTGAAAAATGTTGAGCCAATCCAGGTGAATCTTTTTCAACCAATTCTGCCCCAATAGGCTTGGGCCTGATCCTTTTACTACCATCAGGAGGAGGTTTGGGGTCATAACATTCCTTAACCAACTCTGTCAACTCTTGGAAGGTTTTAGTGTCTGGTGTCTCTGGGAAAGTTAAGCCCCTAATAACTGAAAATTCTGCAGGCCCACATGTAGTCAAAAGGATTACTCAGTGCTTTTCATCTGCCCTGGTGTCATTTGCCTGAAAAAGGTATCGCAATCTTTCAACAGACTGGGTCAAGTCTTCGACAGTAAGATCGAATGGGTCAAACTTCCCAAATGAAGGCATGGTATTATAAATGCTTACTCTAACTCCAAGATGACTGTTGCGAGCAAATGTTCTTCAGGCACATCCTGTTTTCTCCAGTCGCCACTGAAATAACTACAGAGGTCAGTATCCCCTCACCAAGTCACTCTTTATTTACATGTACACAATACACTGGCCAGCTCAGAGTCAGTCACTGAACTGAGGAGATTCTAATTCCCCTGGTTTTTGGTTTAAGTGAAATAACAAAACAACAATTTCTTAATGTGAATTAAAATGGAACAGTAACACACTGTGTGGTCAGTCAGCTCAGAAATCTCTCAAAAAAGAACAGTAATACACTTGCTATGGTCAGTCAGCTTGAAGTCAGTCCCTGAACTGAGGAGTTTCTAATCCCCTGGTTATATACTTCCTGTTTTCCTTTTTTTCTATCCCACACTACTACCAAACAGCGGCAGTGCTTATTTTCCCCAGCACCATGCCGTGTGTGAACAGGTGTAGGACAGTGAAAAAACAACAAGTGCAGAATACCTTATTCATATTCCACTACCAGGAAGAAAGGAAACATCCAAGTGGCCAGGACAAAGCAATGCCCTTCTCAACAAAGGGCAATGCTGCGTGTTTAAAAAAGTGAAGGGGAGGGCAGGGATCAAATCAAATAGAGTTGGAGGGGGAAATAAAACCCTCCACATCCCGCGGTGCCCACCTTTCCCTGAAAATCTCGAGTATGTTGGTAGACACCGCGAGCTCCTTCTCCAGGGACACCCAGGCTCGGACATAGCTGTGGAAGAGGGTCAGGCAATCGACCCTAACGACCCCCTCCACAGCCCGCTGCCTAGACCTGTTTATGGCCAGTTTGTCCAGGCCCAGGAGCAGACCCATGAGGATGTCCTCTGATCTACCCTCCCCCCCCTGCACCGGGTGTCCAAAGATCAGGAGGGTGGGGCTGAAGTGCAACCAAAACTATAAAAGAAGATCCTTAAGGAAGCCAAAAAGGGAGTGCAGATGCCCACACCCCATATATACATGGTCCACGGACTCCCAGCACCACAGAACAATCAGTTGGGCTGGGAGTCCATGAACCATCACAACCTGCGGTTTCAGGGGACAGCTGCGTGCAGCACCCTCCACCCCAGATCCCTGAGAGAAAGGGGGAGGACTCCTGGGTAGAGAGTCCTCACTGGGGATCCCCACCGCCTGGTGGCAAATGGACATGGGATGATCCCCTGACTATATATTTGTTTTTGTTAGGAGATTCTAAATCTCCTGGTTATATTTTTTTTTTCAGCACCCATGCTGTGTGTGTGCAGGTGAGAGACAGAGTGAAAGACAACAGGTGTATAAATCTTTATTCAATTTCCACTACCAGGAAGAAAGGAAACACCCAAGTAGTGTCCTTCACATCAAAGGGCAATGCTGTGGGATCAAACAGTGAAGGTGGGGACAGGGATTAAATCATAATAGAGTTTGGGAGGAGGGGGGGGGGGCGGGGGGGATAATACACTCCACTCCCTGTGGTGTCCACTTTTCCCTAAAAATCTTGAGGGTGTTGGTGGACACCTGGGCTCTATATACCCACGGAAGAGGGGCGGGCAATTGACCAAGACCAGGCCAGGTCCAGGAGCAGACCCATGAGGAGGTCCTTTTCTGACCTTGTATTTCCCTCTTTTGTAAACAACTTTAAAACTATGCCCTCTAATTCTTTACCATTTTATGAATTGGAATAATTTATTTCTATCTAATCTATCCAGCCCTTTCATGATTGTGAAAACTTCGATCAAATCTTTCCTCAGCCTTCTCCTCTCCAAGGAAATAATCCCACCGACCCAACTTCTCTGATCTGTCTGCAAATTGGAAGCTTTCAAACTTTGGAGTCATTCTCATAGACATCTTCTGCACTCTCCGTAATACAATCATAACCCATTGTGTGGTATCCATAACTGTACACAGTACTCTACCTAAGGTGTGATTAGTGTCTTGTACAAATTCAGCATAACCTTAATTTTGCACTCTATGCCCTTATTAATAAAGTTTCAAGTACGCTATGCTTTATTAACTGCTCTCCACTTGTTCTGTCACCTCTCACATTTTAAGTATATATACACTCATGTCTGTCTACTCCTATATACCATTTAAAACCATAATCCTTTGTTTTATACTGTCTCTTAATTATCTTTGCACAAGTGTTAGACACACACCTTCACACTGAACTTCATCCTCCACCTATCTGGCTGCTCCCCATTTTAAATTTTCACAAATATCCTTCTTTCAGTTGGAATGTTTCCAAGTTTGCATCATCTGCAAACCTTGAATTTATTCCCAGTAAAACAAGGTCAGAATTATTCACATATATCTGGAAGAACAAGAGTCCCACTACTGAGTTCTGGAGAACTCCACGACAGACATGCTGGCCTGCAAAAGGCCATCACTCTTGGATTCTTATCATTCAATCAATATTTATTTACATTGCTTACGTTTCTTTGATGAGCTCGATCTTTTCTCACAAGTCAGTTGTGTGGCATTGTATGGAACGCCATTTCGAATTCCACATACATGACATCAACAGTATTACCCTCATCAGCCTCCTTTGTTACCATATTAAAAGACTTCAACAAGTTAGTTATAACTGACTTTCCCTTAAGAAATGTGGCAGAATGTGGCAGGGGAGAGACACTTCACATGTCTCTGCCGACTACATCTGCTGGAAGTGCATCCAACTCCAGCTCCTCAAAAACAGAGTTAGGGAACTGGAGCTGGAGCTGGATGAACTACAGATCATCTGGGAGGCTGAGGGAGAAATTAAGAGGATGTACAGGGGGCTGGTCACGCCCCAGACACAGGATAAGGACAGCTGAGTTACTGTCAGGGGGAGGAAAGGGAGCGGACAGTCAGATCAGGGATCTCCTGTGGCTGTTGCCCTCAGCAATGAGTATACCATTTTGGATACTGCTGGTGGGGACAGCCTACCAGGGGAAAGCCATAGTTGTCAGGTGTCTGGCACTGTGGCTCAGAGGGAAAGTAGGAAAATAGAAAAGTGCTAGTGGTAGGAGACTCAATAGTTAGATGGATTGACAGGAGATTTTGTGGTCAGGAACGGGACTCGTGGAAGGTAAATTGCCTCCCTGGTGCCAGGGTCCGGGATGTTGCCGATCGGGTTTATAAGATTCTGAAGGGGAGGGTGAGCAGTCAGAAATCGTGGTACATATTGGCACCAATGATGTAGCCAGGAAAGGGATTGAGGATCTGAAAAGTGACTACAGACAGTTAGGTTGGAAGCTGAAGAGCAGGACGAGTAGAGTAGTGACCTCAGGTTTGCTACCGGTGCCACGTGATAGTGAGATGAGGAGCAGTCAGTGAATCCAGCTTAACATGTGGCCGTGAGGCTGGTGCAGGAGAGAGGGGTTCAGATACCTTGACTATTGGGATAGCTTCAGGGGAAGGAGGGACCTGTACATGAAGGATGGGTTGCACCTGAACTGGAGGGGCACAAATATCCTAGATGGGAGATTTGCTCATGTGGTTCAGGAGGGTTTAAACTAGCTTGGCATGGGGGTGGGAATCAGAGCCACATATCTGAGAGGGGGTCAGTAGCAGACAGGACAGTGACAGGATATATTGAATCAATCAGGAAGGCTTCTCACGCGATGAAACAAAGGGATCGGTTGAAGTGTGTCTGCTTTAATGCAAGGAGTGTCCGAAATAAGAGTGACGAACTTGGAGCATGGATCAGTACTTGGGGCTATGATGTTGTGGCCATAACAGAGACGTGGGTTTCACAGGGGCAGGAATAGTTGCTAGATATTCCAGGGTTTAGAACGTTTAAAAAGGACAGGGAGGGTGGAAAAAGAGGAGGGGGTATAGCATTGCTAATCAGAGAGTGTATCACAGCTACAGGAACAAAGGTTGTTGAGGAAGGTTTGTCTACTGAGTCAGTATGGGCGGAAGGTAGGAACAGCAAAGGAACAGTCACCCCATTGGGGGTTTTCTACAAACCATCTAATAGCAATAGAGAGATTGAAGATCTCATAAGCGAGTAGATTCTGGAAAAATGCAGAAGTAGCAGGGTTGCTGTTATGGGTGATTTCAACTTTCCCAATATTAACTGGAACCTCCTTTGTGCAGATGGTTTGGATGGAGCTCTTTTTGTTAGGTGTTTTCAGGAGGGTTTCCTTACTCAGCATGGAGACAGACCGATGTGGGGAGAGGCCATTTTGGATTTGGTGCTCAGCAGCGAGCCAGGACAGGTGTCAGATCTCACGGTGGAGAGCACTTTGGTGAAAGTGATCACAACTGCCTCACATATAGCATAGCCTTGGAGAGTGAAAGCAGCAGTAACCGAGGGAAGATATTTAATTGGGGAAAAGGAAATTATGACGCTATCAGACAGGAGTTGGGAAGTACAGACTGGGAGCAATTGTTCCAAAGAAAGGGCACAGCAGACATGTGGAGACTATTTAAGGAGCAGTTGTTGCGAGTATCATAGAGTCATAGAGATCTACAGCATGGAAGCAGACCCTTCGGTCCAACCCGTCCATGCTGACCAGATATCCCAACCCAATCTAGACCCACCTGCCAGCACCCGGCCCATATCCCTCCAAACCCTTCCTATTCATATACCCATCCAAATGCCTCTTAAATGTTGCAATTGTACCAGCCTCCACAACATCCTCTGGCAGCTCATTCCATACACGAACCACCCCCTGTGTGAAAAAGTTGCTCCTTAGGTCTCATTTATATCTTTCCCCTCTCACCCTAAACCTATGCCTTCTAGTTCTGGACTCCCCGACCCCATTCATGCCCCTCATAATTTTGTAAACCTCTATAAGGTCACCCCTCAGCCTCTGACACTCCAGGGAAAACAGCCCCAGCCTGGTCAGCCTCTCCCTATAGCTCAAATCTTCCATCCCTGGCAACATCCTTATAAACCTTTTCTGAACCCTTTCAAGTTTCACAACATCTTTCCGATAGGAAGGAGACCAAATTGCACGCAATATTCCAACAGTGGCCTAACCAATGTCCTGTACAGCTACAACATGACCTCCCAACTCCTGTACTCAATCCTCTGACCAAAAATGGAAAGCATACCAAATGCCTTCTTCACTATCCTATCTACCTGCGACTCCACTTTCAAGGAGCTATGAACCTGCACTCCAAGGTCTCTTTGTTCAGCAACACTCCCTAGGACCTTACCATTAAGTGTATAAGTCCTGCTAAAATTTGCTTTCCCAAAATGCAGCACCTCGTACTTACTGAATTAAACCCCATCTGCCACTTCTCAGCCCATTGGCCCATCTGGTCAAGATCCTGTTGTAATCTGAGGTAACCCACTTCGCTGTCCACTACACCTCCAATTTTGGTGTCATCTGCAAATTTACTAACTGTATCTCTTATGCTCGCATCCAAATCATTTATATAAATGACAAAAAGTAGAGGACCCAGAACCAAATCTTGTGGCACTCCACTGGTCACAAGCCTCCAGTCTGAAAAACAATCCTCCACCACCACCCTCTGTCTTCTACCTTTCAGCCATTTCTGTATCCAAATGGCTAGTTCTCCCTGCATTTCATTAGATCTAACCTTACTAATCAGTCTCCCATGGGGAACCTTGACGAACGCCTTACTGAAATGCATTTGGATCACATCTACTGCTCTGCCCTCATCAATCCTCTTTGTTATTTCTTCAAAAAACTCAATCAAGTTTGTGAGACATGATTTCCCACGCACAAAGCTATGTTGACAATCCCTAATCAGTCCTTGCCTTTCCAAATATATGTACATCCTGTCCCTCAGGAGTCCCTCCAACAACTTGCCCACCACCGAGGTCAGGTTCACCGGTCTATAGTTCCTTGGCTTGGCCTTATCACCTATCTTAAACAGTGGCACCACGTTTGCCAAACTCCAGTCTTCCAGCACCTCACCTGTGACTATCGATGAAACAAATATCTCAGCAAGAGGCCCAGCAATCATTTCTCTAGCTTCCCACAGAGTTGTCGGGCACACCTGATCAGGTCCTAGGGATTTATCCACCTTTACCCATTTCAAGGCATCCAGCACTTCCTCCTCTGTAATCTGGACATTTTGCAAGATGTCACCATCTATGTCCCTACAGTCTGTATATTCCATATCCTTTTCCACAGTAAATACTGATGCAAAATATTCATTTAGTATCTCCCCTGTTTTCTGTAGCTCCACACAAAGGCCGCCTTGCTGATCTTTGAGGGGCCCTGTTCTCTCCCGAGTTACCCTTTTGTCCTTAATATATTTGTAAAAACCCTGGTGTGATGCACAGATTTGTTCCTCTGAGACAGTTAAGAAAGGGTAAGATTAAACAACTTTGGATGACGAGAACAGAGGAACTTCTTGTCAAAAGGAAGAAGGCAGTTTACATAAAGTGGAGGAAGCAAGGATCTAGCACAGCTTTAGAGGATTATAAGCTAGCTCGAAAGGTGCTCAGAATTGGACTAAGGAGAGCCGGGAGGGGACACGAAAAAGGCTTGGCAAGAAGGATTAGGGAGAACCCAAAGGCATTCTACTCATACGTGAGGAAAAAGAGAATGATCAGGGAGAAGGTAGAGCTGATCAGGGATAGCATTGGGAACTTATGTGTGGAGTCTGAGCAGATAGGCAAAGTGCTAAATGAGTTTTTTGCTTCGGTTTTCACCAAGGAAAGGGAACTTGTTGTAAATGAAAACTTAGATGAGTTGGAATACAGTCTTGACCAAATCAAGATTGATGAAGTTGATGTGCTAGAAACATTAAGATTGATAAGTCCCCAGGGCCAGACCAGATTTATCCTAGGCTGCTCCGGGAAGCGAGAAAGGAGGTTGCTAAGCCGCTGGCAAGAATATTTGCCTCCTCACTCTCCGCGGGAGTTGTACCGGAGGATTGGAAGGAGGCGAATGGTGTTCCTCTTTTCAAGAAAGGTAATAGGGAAATCCCTGGCAATTACAGACCAGTCAGTCTTACGTCTGTGGTCAGCAAAGGTTTGGAAAAGATTCTGAGGAATAGGATTTATGATTATTTGGCAAAGCATAGTCTGATTAAAGGCAGTCAGCATGGCTTTGGGAAGTCAGCATGGCTTTGTGAGGGGCAGGTCATGTCTCACAAATCTTATTGAGTTCTTTGAGGAGGTGTCAAGACAGGTCAACAACGGTTGAGCAGTGGATGTGGTGTATTTGGACTTCAGCAAGGCATTTGATAGGGTTCCCCATGGTAGGCTCATTCATAAAGTCAGGAAGTATGGGATACAGGGAGATTTGGCTATCTGGATTCAGAATTGGTTGGCTGACAGAAGGCAGAGAGTGTTTGTAGATGGAAGATATTCTGCCTGGAGGTCAGTGTTGAGTGCTGTCCCGCAGGGCTCTGTTCTTGGGTCTCTGCTCTTTGTAGTTTTTATAAATGACTTGGATGAGGAGGTTGAGGGGTGGGTTAGTAAATTTGCTGATGACCCAAAGGTTGGAGGTGTCGTCGATAGCATAGAGGGCTACTGCAGGCTGCAGCGCAACATAGACAGGATGCAGAACTGGGCCAAGAAATGGCAGAAGGAGTTCAACCTGGATAAATGCAATGTGATGCATTTTGGAAGGTCGAACTCGAATGCTGAATATAGGATTAAAGACAGGATTCTTGGCAGAATGGAGGAACAGAGGGATCTGGGTGTGCAAGTACATAGATCCCTCAAAGTTGCCACCCAAGTGAATAGGGTTGTTAAGAAAGCATATGGTGTTTTGGCTTTCACTAACAGGAGGAATCGAGTTTAAGAGTCGCGAGGTTTTGTTGCAGCTCTACAAGTCCCTGGTGAGACCACACTTGGAATATTGTGTCCAGTTCTGGTCGCCCTACTATAGGAAAGATACAGAGGCTTTGAAGAGGGTGGGAAGAAGGTTTACTAGGATACTGCCTGGATTGGAGGGCTTGCCTTATGAAGAAAGATTGAATAAGCTTGGACTTTTCTCTCTGGAAAGAAGGAGGAAGAGAGGAGACCTGATTGAGGTGTATAAAATAATGAGAGGTATCGATAGAATCAATAACCAGAAACTTTTCCCCAGGGCAGGATTGACTGGTACGAGAAGTCATAGTTTGAAGATATTAGGAGGAAGGTATAAAGGAGACGTCAGAGGTAGGTTCTTTATGCAGAGAGTTGTGAATGCATGGAATGTGTTGCCAGCTGTGGGGACATTTAAGTGACTGCTGGGCATGCACACGGATAGCAGTGAGTTGAGGGGCCTGTAGGTTAAGTTACTATATTTGACATTAGGATTAAATCTCGGCACAACATCATGGGCCTCAGGACCTGTTCTGCGCTGTACTTTTCTATGTTCTATGTTCTGAATCCATGCAGACTCTCCTTAATTAACCCATATTTGTCCATGTGACATTAATTCTATCACAGTTTCTTATTTCCTGAAGTTTTCCAACAAACAAATTTAAACGAGTTTGCTGGATCATGGAAAAAACAATGCAGGGCACAGCGCTGAGCTGAGGAATGACTGGCCACTTCAAACTGTGCTCTGTTTCTGACCAGGACTTTCAGGCTCTGGAATAGAGTGGTGCTGGAAAAGCACAGCAGTTCAGGCAGCATCCGAGGAGTAGGAAAATTGACGTTTCGGGCAAAAGCCCTTAATCAGGAATATAGGCACTCTGCCTGTTTTCCAGAATCTGGTTTCCAAGATCTGCAGTCATTGTTTTTACCCAGGACTGTCAAGCCCCTTACACCAGGGTAGTGGATCTGCTTCACCAGTGCTAGCATCTGAGCCAAAAGCAGGGAAGGGCAAAAGGGATGTTGAGTGGATGACGGGGTGGGTGATATGTTAGGGAGATGGATGGTATGTATGCCGAGTGGAGAGATAGTTTAAAAAAAAGTGTCTTCTGCAATGTGTATGTGGGCTTGGTAGGATGGAGGGGGGAGGGGCTTTAGTTAGGCTTCTGTCACAATACAATGTGGGAACTTGGCTCAAAGCTACATGTGTTCATAAAATAATATTTTACAAAGTACTTTAAAAGAATAGTTTTTAATGTTTAAATTATGCATGTATATGTAGGTCATTTACGCACATTATGCACTGAATGCAACATTATTCTGTCACTGCTGTTTTGATTTTGCTAGCATGTGGGATCACCTCAATTTTTAAAAATATTAAAATAGGGTCACATTGGAAAATAGTTTGGGAAACATAGTGTTAAATTGATGTTCTAGTTACCTACAAGTAGATGTAAAAGAACATTAATAATATTTCAGACAATGAACTTTTTTTCCAGGTGACATGAGTGATACCTTTTTCTCAATTATATCACAAAAATCAGATTATTTTGTCATTGTCAGAATAGTTTGTGGGAATTTGTTGCACTGGTTGGCTGTAAAATGTCTTGGGACATCAGTGGGTTGTGAAAACTGTTATATAAGTACAAACATTTCTTTCTCATGACACCACATACAATGCCAAAGTAAAATCTAAATAAATGAGCTTGTGGCATTATACAAATATGTTCACACAATCAGACAAATGATTGAGGAAGTCAGTAACTGAAGTGTGATCTTTCAGTCTGGAAGACAGTAACCAGTTCCTCAGAAGGTGGGAAAGGTGAATGTTTTAAAATTTCAGGTGCCAAACCCACACACCACTTTTCAAGAGTGTCCTTTTGCTCAATTCCACTGCAGCTCCATTTGCTCTTCTCTCTCCACGTGCCTCACACCCCCATGTGAATAGCTAATACTGACACTCAGCCTATTTCAATCTTGCACACATTCCTCAGTCACTCTCCACAAATGTTGCCCTTCCCTCCAATCCATACAAGCCATTACATAACGCACATCTTCTATACTTGCCAAGCAAAAGAATACAAAGCTTGTGGAGAAATAGTGCTCTGAGTGGGTTAATGGATATCAGCCTGTGCTAGTGCATCCTTCCCAGGCTGCTCAACTGGGAAGGATGGTCTCATTCTAGAACAGTGCAGATTTCAGCTATGACTTTCTATGAATGCTAAACCTCTTTAAGCACTGTGGATCAATTGTGTTGAGAGAGCTAATGTTAAGCCTCTACACCCAGTAATCTCCTTTAGCATTACAAAGCCTGAGGTCTCTCTTCTTCACCAATTTGTGCTCTTGCACATCCCTATTTCAGTCTCTTCGCTATTGGCTGTTCAGCTGCTTAACCTCTGGAATTTTTTCCTTATAACTATCCACCTTTAAGATGCTCATTACCTACCACTTAGATAATGATGCCATATGTTATTTGATAACACTCCTATGAAGTAACTGCAACATGTTACTATGATGAATATCCTGTACGAATGCAAGTTGAAAAGAAATATCTATGAGCTATGAATAGGCTTTAAACTGTTTGAATTAGCAAACATCCTTTCTTCACTACTTCCAGTGTCAATATTCAAGTCATTTTCCTAATGGTTTTAATAGATAACATTTGACTAAATACCAGCTGATGCATTCAAAACCATGTGGGAAGCTAGCTGTATTTCATAAACTTTTATTGGAATGCAGATTGCTGTAAATTTGATGAAATTCTAATTTTTCAGCAAAGCTGTTGCTTTGCCTCATTCAAAATGATTTTCTTTGTTTTTTACATCTTCCAACTGAAAACATTTCAACATTTTTTATTAACTCACAGAGAAAAATCATACTAGAAATGTTGAAGTAGTCACCTGTATGTATTAAATATGAGATCTGTGCTGAATAACACCATGCTTCATTCGCGAACACCACACCGCTGTGCAGTGACATAATGTAGTACTATAAAAGGCAAACACTCCTTTTAGTGAGTAATAAAGTAGGTACTGAATCTATGATTACCAAATCAGATTTAACTTCTTGAGGAGTATCACTTGTATTTCAGGCAATAATGGTGATGCAACAGCTTTCTCAAGTCAAGTGTTACATAAATCAGAATTACAGAATTCTGTACGATTACTCTGATGTAACATTTAAGGTCTGTTTCAAAGGCATTCTCTTTAAACTTTTACACTTGCAAAATATTTGCACTTATGGGCTAGGGTTTAGCAGAACACGAGGAGTCAGGGAAAGAGGGGGTGGGATGATCAGAGGTAGGAGATTGTATACCTGAGGAGGAAAGGGTTGACTATAACTTTTATTGTAATAACAGCTACTGAGCATGTGAGAAAGGAACTATGCTATAGCATTATTAAATTACATGGAACTATTATCACAGTCTATAGAGATGTCCTATCTTGCCATCCCTTGGTATATCTATGATGAATAAAGCCTATTAATGGTCACTCACATGTGTGTAGACCTGATCTTATTACTGCACCTATTGCCTTCCTGCCACTGACAAAATAGCAGTGATGGTGGAAGGTGGCCTTCCTGTCCAGAGACAAATTAAGACCATGAAGTGTCTCAATTAAGTTTGGCTAAAATCATGGCATTTCACCAACTGAGGCTAGACCATTCACCACATGGACAGACTGCAAGATATAAAATGCGCAATCTGATAAATAAGTACAAAAACAAATAAAATGTTGTTTTCACATGTTAGCAGATTCAGAGATTTGTTTTTGCAGTGCATGATTTTATGGTCCTGTCTCAATGGTGGCAATGAATAGCATGCAAGAGTGACCTTGTATCGTTTTGTTAAGTAAACTCATTCCATTAGGTTTCAGATGCTTCCTGCCCAAGCCAATTTTCTTTTCTATTCATTCACAAGACAGGACTCTCACTGGCAAGGCCATCATTTATTGCCCGTCTGAATTTGTCCTTGTGAAGGTAGTGATAAGCTTCTTTCTTAAATACAATTGAATACTTTGCAAGTTCATTTCAGAACCAACCACGCTACTGTAGATCTGAAGTCACATATAGATCAAAGTAGCTTGAGGGAAACAATAAACTTTTACAAGTAATTTGATCTCCCAGTTGTTTGTTATGAGAACAATACCATAAAGTTTCAAATTTTAAGCAAGAACTTTCACTGTATAAGATTTAAAACAAATGTTGCAGGTTTATCTCTAACTTTCATAAACGTTTCTTTAAATCTGAAAATCTTAAATTCCCATTCTGTTTCTCATTTCATCCGCAGGCCTCCACACTATTTTATACAATCTAAAATTTTTCTGAGGCCAATTTGAAGTGTACCACACAACTCTTAGGAGTTCATTTGATTCTCATCAGTGTTCTGACTATTCTCTGTGGTATGAGACTTCTTCAGGCCCTTCCAATCATTTGACATGTGACCCTTTCATCAAGTATCTCCTTTGCTCAAAAAAAGTTTCACTGCCTTATTGCTTAATAGTTTATAGCTCTTGGCAAGTTTCAAAGTTATTCCCAGATTTCAATTGATTGTTTCTATGAGACAACACACAGGTAATGACAAAAGGAAAGACTGTCTCTCTGCAACCTTTGCCCATGGCAATATACCTCATCTGGGATGTCTCAGTAGAGATTTCAACTAACTAACTAACTTCAATTCCCAAACTTGTGCTTTGATCTGACTGTAAGGCCTTCGCTTCTTTGCACATTGTCTTCAAACCTTTCTCTGGTATGGGAAATACATGAATATTTCATATCTCAACAAAGATAAAGCAATTCTCCTCAGAAGTTGTGTCTTCAAAGCTGTAACTACTTGGACTCCCCTTCTAGTTTATGGCACTCAACATTCGAGCTCTCCCTTGTAAGTACACATGAAGGACCTTTAATATGTAAAGATTTAAAGGTTCTTCTGCCTCTCCTCCCACCTAGTTTAGTGTATCCAGTGCTCCCAATGTGATCTTCTATACACCGGGGAGACCAAATGTAAACTCAGGGTACATTTCACTGAACATCTCAGCCGGGCCTGCAGGTGCTGACCAGACCTCCCAATCACCGTCCAATTTCAAGTAACCCCCCTGCCCTCGACTCCCTTTCCAGCCCCTCCCCCTCCTTTCCATTCCTCTGATCGACTCTTCCTTTCAGCTACCAACTGGATTCGTTCCTCTCATTAACCCACCAGATTGTACTTTCTACCTGTGTTTACCTATCCCTACCTCACCACCCTACACCCAGCTCCACCAACACACACCCTACCCTTTATCTGCAGCGCCCCTTACACCTACCCCAGTCCAAAACATTGACTTCTCCACCTCCTGATACTGCCTAGCTTCCTGTGTTCTTCTAAGTTAAAAATCACACAACACCAGGTTATAGTCCAACAGGTTTAATTGGAAGCACACTAGCTTTCGGAGCGACGCTTCTTCATCTCACGTGATGAAGGAACGGCGCTCCAAAAGCTAGTGTGCTTCCAATTAAACCTGTTGGACTATAACCTGGTGTTGTGTGAGTTTTAACTTTGTACACCCCAGTCCAACAACGGCATCTCCAAATCTTGTGTTCTTCTCGCCTTACGTGATCTGACAGCTTGCAGATTCTAAAAGTTTCAATTACTTTACCAATTACAAACTTAATTTACATAAAGCTAAAAGTTATTTACTGCAATATATGAATCATGAAACTTAAATCTGTTTGCAATGCTGGATAGCGACTGAAGAAAATCTAGTAAAAGATATTAGTAAACCAGATGGTTTGTTTTACAACAATCTGGTAGTTTCATATCACCATTGCTTCTACCAGTTTTTCATACAAGATTTATTTCATTAATTAAATTATCATGATGGAAGGTTTTGCAATACTAGCCCAGTAATATAATCACAATTCTACTCTATCTATTTTTTACATTGAAGAAACATATTGTGATGCACAATGTTATTTTGTGTGTCTAAAGGGCTTTTAGTTGAAAACAGTATGTTTGTTGTATAGTTAAAAAAACGTAAGATAGGACTTCAGTAACCTAGCAAGGAAGGAAAAGGGCTATGTTCACTACACTTGAGCATGAAGCTCTTAAGTTTGGAATTTTGTCCTCAAAGATGAGAGCAAAGGTTGCGACAATTTCCCCGCATGGTCCTTCATATCCCAATGCTAGACTATGCTGCTCCATTCAGCCCCATGGACTCTTATGTAGTATGTCAAACTGTGACCATCAACACATCGTGGCCTGTCATACTCAAAGCATGCTACCTCATGTACCCCACAATGAGACTTCGCTTAGGACACAGACACCCATTATTCTGTTGAAATATCAATGCTCTTACTTGATTGACAGCTCTGGTTCACTGATCCCTGCTGCCATTTTTGTAATATTTATACTTCAAATTTTAAGAAATATTTTACAAATAAATTATTTCTATTTAACCAATTTTGCTAATGAACCCATTCAGAGATTTATTAGACACCTCTGGGACAGATAGGTGTTGACCCTGCGCCTCCCAATCCAGAAGCACTACCTCTGCACCACAAATAGGTACATTTATGGAGCAGGAGGCCATGCCTATCTTACTTGGACTTAAAGCTGTTCCCAGTCTACCATTAATTATTTCTCTGAGAAATCATGCAGATGAAACCAAGATAAAAGGCAGTCTTCCTGCAATCTATTGACATAGGTTAAGTCAAGTGTGGTCTTACCCCGGGCACTGACCCTGATGAAAAGTGTGGTGCTGGAAAAGCACAGCCAATCAGGTAGCATCCGAGGAGCAGAGAGGATGAGGGATGGAGACCATTCCTGATGAAGAGCTTATGCCTGAAATGCAGACTCTCCTGCTCCTCAGATGCTGCCTGTCCTGCTGTGCTTTTCCAGCACCACACTTTATGACTTTAATCTCCAGCACCTGCAGTCCTCCCTTATTCCTCTACTGACCCTGATGGTGCACTTTGTCATACTTGCAGATGCATTCCAAAACTAACCTGTGCCAAGGTTTTTGGGGGTTGGAGAGTTGACATCTAATTTGTTTTGCTCTGATCTGATTTAAATTTAATATCTTTTCCAGAAGGAAGTACAATAAATCACATGGAATGAGGACAAGTAGTGAGTAGCTACCATGTTGGACTGAGACCTAGTAGTATTCCAGCAGAAAGACTTTTGTCATTCAATTTTAAAGGAATACAACATTATGTCATAGGAGCATATAGTGTATTTTTCTGGTCTCTAACGTCACTTACCACCCCACTCTTCAATTTCTCTCCTACCACATAACCAAAAGCACAATGCTGGTGAATAGAAACAACCATTTCTGTTCATTTGAATGTTATAAGCAATCCATTTTTATGTTTGACATCTGCTGTGAAACTAATCAGCCTATAACAAAGTGACAATTTTCTATTCCATAAACTTTAACATTCCTCCCCTTAACATCAGGAAAGAACTACAGAAAGAAAAGTTTTAAAAAATTGTGTAACTTTTAAACAACTGAATACTTGAAAAACCTTAGAATGAGGTCTCAGTGTTGGTCTTAAACTTCTTTTGGCATTTAAAAGTGAAAGTTTTGTGAACACTGAATTCCAGCATTAAACAAAATAATATCCAGAATAATATTCTTTGTTAGAGCAAATAATAATTTACACAAGCTTTCAAAACCTCACAGTTTCCTTTTATAAGACTAGCATATTTCATGTATTTGTAAAGACTGTGTATAATCATTCCATATCCTCACAATAGCTCTTGGGCTAAGTTGCATTTTTTAAGGCTGACTTGTTTATAGTTTTATTTATTCTGCACCAAACTATTACATATTAATATAATACCTTTCATTGTAGAATCTATTCAATGTTTAAAGAGATAATTTTCATCTGCCAGTCTAATTGTGATGCCCACTGTATGCTTTTTATCTCTACTTCACACCACAGCATAAAATTTATCTTTAATGCCAATTATCCTAGTGTGCATCAATTAGGTTCAGATAACTTTTGTCCTATTAAATTCCCCTCGTCTTCTTCATCTATCCAAGATGGATGCATACTAAAAAGGAAAAATAAATCCAAACAATTCCAACTTCGGATTCTTACATTTAGTCTGACCAATTCGGTCCTTTATTTAAGAAAAGTTAAATAGGACCAATTGGACAAATATGATCTTGAATTTCTTTTGGGTTATTCTTTTTTATGAACATGGAGATAAAACTGATGTTTCCCTGTATAATCATGAATTATATAAACCTGACAAAATGCTTGACGTCTAGAAAATGTACTTTAAGATTATATTCTGTCATACCTCAGTGATCGGTGTCCCATTAAATACTTCTCTTCTGCATTATTATAAATGTAGCTGTTTTCATTCATAGCATTTGTAGTGCTTGAGAGATGAGAATATATAGCCATCCTTGGCCAGATTGTATCTGATGGGTGTATCCGATGGGTGTATCTCCAACTTCGTCAAACAGCTGGCAATGCCAATGAGGTGCCAACTAGAAATAATGGGGACCATTAGTAGTTGACAATGGGTCGTGTGTGTTTCCAGTCCACATGATGACAAGGCCTGTGGTGTGAGGGTGGGGTAAGACATGGTGGAAGGTTCTCAAGGCTTAAAATTTATTAGCTCGATATTGAGTTCGTAAGGCTGCAGAATTCCTAAGGAAACTTATTTTCAACTACTAATAGTCTCCATTAGCAGCTTTTTATTTTCCCAGGCTGACCTTTACCCCGTTCTTTGACTGTCCAACTGTTTTTCCTCTGTCATTCAGCCTAACTCCACCTATTCTTTACTCGCCCCCTTCTCCCTTCCCCCACCCCATTTTTTGCATAAATACCAACCTTTGCTTTGGGAGCACAGCTGAGCGCGAGCAAATGGAGAGCACCCTGGGAAGGTAAATGATATAGAAACTTACCTTGGGGATTTGCGGCCATCACTTTGGGAGCAGAGCTGAGCAGGAGCAAACAGAGAGCAGCCTGGCAAGAGTACTGAGGATTTCAATTGAGGGGAGAACAGAAAGGTCACATCACAGGAGGGCTGTGATTTGATTGGCTAATAAGGAGTATGGAGGAGAAAGTGAGGATTGCAGATGCTGGAGATCAGAGCTGAAAATGTGTTGCTGGAAAAGCGCAGCAGGTCAGGCAGCATCCAAGGAACAGGAGAAGCCCTTCTTCAGCCCTGAACGAAACGTCGATTCTCCTGCTCCTTGGATGCTGTCTGACCTAATAAGGAGTATGCTAAATTTGAATCTGTGTCAAATTGAATCTTGATAATTTATTGGTTACAACTTGTGTTCAGATTGAGAAAATATGCAGAGAGACAAAAACAGTTTAAAAAATTTAAAATAAACAAATTCGAAGCTAATTATATAAAAGGATGGAGGGTTAGGTGATGTGTTGTTTCTGCATGATGAGGGAGCTGGTGGACCCCATTGTAGTTCTCAGTGATCATGTTTGTAGTAAATGTTGGTTACTTGAGGAATTCCAGCTCAGAGTCGATGAGCTGGAGTCTGAGCTTCAAACATTGTGACATATCAAGGAAGGATGCTGTGTTTCAGGAGATAGTCACAGCCCTTAGACTAACTCGAATTTGGCCAGTGGTCAGGGGAAGGAGGGTGTGACTGTGAGTCAGGCAGGTAGAGGGATTAGAGGCAGAGTTGCAGGACCCTCAGCCCTTGTCCTCGTCCAACAGGTTCAAAGATTTTGCTCCCTGTGTTGATGGGAATGGGGACCGCAGGGAGGATGATCCCTGTGGGGCAGGGAGCCATTCAAGTGGGGGAAGAGAAGAGAAATGTCATTGTAATTGGGGATAGTATAGTTAGGGGCATAGACACTGTTCTCTGTGACCAAGATTGAGAATCCCAAAGGTTATGTTGCCTGCCTGGTGCTTGAGTTCGGGATATTTGTGCTACAGCGGGTGCGCAGAGAGGGGAGCCGGAAGGTAAGTGGAGACCAGTTTAAATTAACGTTTTTCTTTTCGCAGTCTGTGTTATTTTTTTCAACTAGGAGTGGGAACCCGGAATTCGTCAACAGAGACTTCTGGGAAGGTAAGAAGTTTGAGTGGAGAAGGAACCCAAGACACTACAAGTGTAATGTCTCCCATCCTCCCTCCTCCTCTAACCTAAAAAAAGGACTCAGTCAGCTGAACAGATAAGCTACTTAGTGTTCTTATTTTGGAGACTAAGTGTAGCGTTATGGCAGCGCAGGCAGTGGAATGTTCCTCCTGCAGGGTGTTTGAGGTAGGGGTGACCACCGATGCTCCTGCTGACTTCACCTGCAGGAAGTGCAGCCAGCTCCAGCTCCTCACAGACCGCATTAGGGAACTGGAGCTGGAGTTGGATGAACTGAGGATTATTTGAGAGGCTGAGAGGGTGATAGATAGAAGCTACAGGGACATAGTTACTCCGGAGAACAGAGGTAGCTGGGTAACAGTTAGAGGTGGGAAGGGGAGGAAGCAGGCAGTGCAGGGATCCCCTGTGGTCGTTCCCCTCAACAATAAGTATACCGCTTTGGATACTGTTGGGGGGGAACGGCCTAGCAGGGGTAAGCTGCAGAGACTGGGTCTGTGGCACGAGGTCCGGCTCTGAGGCCCAGAAGGGAAAGGGGGAGAGGTGGAGAGTGCTCGTTATAGGAGACACTATAGTTAGAGGGACAGACAGGTGGTTCTGTGGACATGGGCGAGACTCTCGGATGGGTTGTTGCCTCCCGGGTGCCAGGGTCCGAGACATCTTGGACCGTGTCTTCAGAATCCTTAACGGGGAGGGTGTGCAGCCAGAAGTCGTGGTGCATGTTGGCACCAACGACATAGGTAGGAAGAGGGGTGGGGAGGTCATTCAGGAGCTCAGGGAGTTAGGCTGGAAGCTAAAAGCTAGGACGGACAGAGTCGTCATCTCTGGGTTGTTGCCGGTGCCATGTGACAGTGAGGCAAGGAATAGGGAGAGAGTGCAGTTGAACACATGGCTGCAAGGATGGTGTAGGAGGGAGGGCTTCAGGTATTTGGACAATTGGACTGCATTCTGAGGAAGGTGGGACCTGTACAAGCAGGACGGGTTGCACCTAATCCAGAAGGGCACCAATATCCTGGGAGGTAGGTTTGCTAGCACTCTTCGGGGGGATTTAAGCTAATTTGGCAGGGGGAAGGGATCCGGACTTGTAGTCCAGCAAGTAGGTTAGCTGTTTTTCAGGATGTCCAAGAATGTAGGGAGGCTGTGGAGAAGGTAGCACTGACAGGGAATACTTGCGGACACAGCGATGGGCTCAAGTGTGTATACTTCAACGCAAGGAGTTTCAGAAATAAGGTGGGTGAACTTAAGGCATGGATCGGTACTTAGGACTACTATGTTGTGGCCGTCATGGAAATGTGGATAGAAGAGGGACAGGAATAGTTGTTGGAGGTTCCTGGTTACAGATGTTTCAGTAAGATTGGGGGGTTGGTAAAAAAGGAGACGGGGTGGCGTTGCTAATTAGAAATGGTATAACAGCTGCTGAAAGGCAGTTCGAGGGGGATGTGCCTTTGGAGGTAGTATGGGCTGAAGTCAGAAATAGGAAAGGTGCAGTCACCTTGTTGGGTGTTTACTATAGGCTCCCCAATAGCAGCAGAGATGTGGAGAAACAGACTGGGAAACAGATTTTGGAAAGGTGCAGAAGCCACAGGGTAGTGGTCATGGGCGATTTCAACTTCCTAAATATTGATTGGAAGCTCAAGTAGATTGGACGGGGCAGTGTTTGTGCAGTGTGTCCAGGAAGCTTTTCTAATTCAGTATGTAGATTGTCCGACGAGAGGGGAGGCCATATTGGATTTGGTAACGAACCGGGACAAGTGATGGCCTTGTTAGTTGGTGAGCATTTTGGTGATGGTGACCACAATTCTGTGACTTTCACTTTGGTTATGGAGAGAGATAGGTGCATGCAACAGGGTAGGTTTTACAATTGGGGGAAAGGTAAATATGATGCTGTAAGACAGGATCTGAGGAGCATAAATTGGGAGCACAGGCTGTCAGGGAAGGATATTGTTGAAATGTGGAATTTTTTCAAGGAACAGATTTGTCGTGTCCCTGATATGTATGTACCTGTCAGGCGGGAAAGAGATGGTCGTGTGAGGGAACCTTGGTTGATGAGGGAGGTTGAATGTCTTGTAAGGAGGAAGGAGGAGGCTTACATAAGGTTGAGGAAACAAGGTTCAGACAGAGCGTTGGTGGGATACAGGATAGCCAGGAGGGAGCTGAAGAAAGGGATTAGGAGAGCAAAGAGAGGGCATGAAAAATCTTTGGTGGGTAGGATCAAGGAGAACCCCAAGGCCTTTTATGCGTATGTGAGAAACATGAGAATGACGAGAACGAGGGTAGGTCCGATCAAGGACAGTAGTGGGAGACTGTGTATTGAGTCGAAAGAGATAGGAGAGGTCTTGAATGAGTACTTTTCTTCAGTATTTACAAATGACAGGGACCGTATTGTTGAAGAGGAGAGTATGAAACAGACTGGTAAGCTAGAGGAGATACTTGTTAGGAAGGAAGATGTGTTGGGCATTTTGAAAAACTTGAGGATAGACGAGTCCCCGGGCCTGACGGGATATATCCTATGTGGGAAGCAAGAGAGGAAATTGCAGAACCGTTGGCAATGATCTTTTCGTCTTCACTGTCAGTGGGGGTGGTGCCAGGGGACTGGAGAGTGGCGAATGTTGTGCCCCTGTTCAAAAAATGGAATAGGGATAATGTTGGGAATTACAGGCCAGTTAGTCTTACTTCGGTGGTGGGCAAAGTAATGGAAAGGGTACTGAGGGATAGGATTTACGAGTATCTGGAAAGACACTGCTTGATTAGGGACAGCCAGCACAGATTTGTGAGGGGTAGGTCTTGCCTTACAAGTCTTATTGAATTCTTTGAGGAGGTGACCAAGCATGTGGATGAGGGTAGAGCAGTGGATGTAGTGTACATGGTTTTTAGTAAGGCATTTGATAAGGTTCCCCATGGTAGGCTTATGCGGAAAGTCAGGAGGCATGGGATAGTGGGAAGTTTGGCCAGTTGGATAGAGAACTGGCTAACCGGTCGAAGTCTGACAGTGGTGGTAGATGGTAAATATTCAGCCTGGAGCCCAGTTACAAGTAGAGTTCCACAGGGATCAGTTCTGGGTCCTCTGCTGTTTGTAATTTTTATTAATGACTTGGAAGAGGGAGTCGAAGGGTGGGTCAGTAAATTTGCAGACGATACGAAGATTGGTGGAGTTGCGGATAGTGAGGAGGGCTGTTGTCAGCTGCAAAGGGACTTAGATATGATGCAGAGCTGGGCTGAAGAGTGGCAGATGGAGTTCAACCCTGTCAAGTGTGAAGTTGTCCATTTTGGAAGGACAAATAAGAATGCAGAATACAGGGTTAACGGTAGGGTTTTTAGTAAAGTGGAGGAGCAGAGGGATCTTGGGGTCTATCTTCATAGATCTTTGAAAGTTGCCACTCAGGTGGATAGAGCTTGTAAGAAGGCCTATGGTGTATTAGCGTTCACTAGCAGAGGGATTGAATTCAAGAGTCGTGAGGTGATATTGCAGCTGTATAGGACCTTGGTAAGGCCACATTTGGAGTACTGTGTGCAGTTCTGGTCACTTCATTTTAGGAAAGATGTGGAAGCTTTGGTGAGGGTGCAGAGGAGATTTACCAGGATGTTGCCTGGAATGGAGAATAAGTCATACGAGGATAGGTTGAGAGTGCTAGGCCTTTTCTCATTGGAACGGCAAAGGATGAGGGGTGACTTGATAGAGGTTTATAAGACGATCAGGGGAATAGATAGAGTAGACAGTCAGAGACTTTTTCCCCAGGTACAACAGAGTGTTACAAGGGGACATAAATTTAAGGTGAAGGGTGGAAGGTATAGGGGGGTATCAGGGGTAGGTTCTTTACCCAGAGAGTGGTGGGGGCATGGAATGCACCGCCTGTGGGAGTGGCAGAGTCAGAATCATTGGTGACCTTTAAGCGGCAATTGGGTAGGTACATGGATAGGTGCTTAAGCTAGGACAAATGTTCGGCACAACATTGTGGGCCGAAGGGCCTGTTCTGTGCTGCATTGTTCTATGTTCTATGTTCTATCTGCAACTGGGCTGCAGAGGAACATGATGTGGGAGGGTAAAGATCCAGTGGTTGTGGTCCATATAGGTACCAACAACATTGATAAACTTGGGCAGAGGTTCTGCTAAGGGAGTATGAACAGCTAGGATGTAAATTGAAAAGCAGAATCAAAAAGGTAATAATCTCTGGATTACTACCTGAGCCATGAGCTAATTGGCACAGGATCAATGTGATTAAACAGGTAAATGCATGGCTCAAAGGTTGGTGTGGGAGAAATGGATGTGAATTCATGGGACATTGACACCGGTACTGGGGAAGAAGGGACTTGTTCTGATGGGACTGACTTCATCAGAATTGCGCTGGGACCAGAGTGTTAGTGAGTTGCATAAGTTGGACTGCAGACAGGGCTTTAACTAAATGGGAGGAGGGGATGGGAAGGTTCAGTTATAGCAGAAATTAGAAAACCCAAACTAAAGGAGGAAGGAAGAGTGCAGGTTAGTGATGTGGCAAATGGCTACCAGACAATAAAGGTGAGGGACAGAGCAGGTGAATATCTTTATGCACCAAAGAATAATTTAAAAAAAAGGAAATTTACCAGTGGAACAAATTTAAAAGCTTTGTATCTTAATGCAAGAAGCATTCAAAATGAAGTGGATAAACTAATCACACAGATTTAAATGGGTGTGACATAATTGGGATTACAAAGACCTAGCTGTAGGGTGACTAGGGATGGGAGCGCATTTCTCAGGATATTTAGTATTTACGAAGGACAGGCAAAAAGGAAAAGGTGGTGGAATAGCAATGCTGGTTAAAGAGGAAATTAACACAATATTGGGGAAGCATATTAGTTCTGACAATATGGAATCCGTATGGGTTGAGTTGAGAAATACCAAAGGGCAAAAAACATTAGTGGGTGTCGCATATAAATCAGTCCCCTGTCCCCACCACCACCACCCTCCCCCCACCCCACCCTAGAAGAGTTGACAAGAGGGAGCTAGACAATGTGGTATATTTGGACTCTCAAAAATCATTTGACAAAGTCCCACATAAAAGATTATTGTGCAAAATTAAAGCACATGGGATTGGCGCAAGTGTATTAAGATTGATAAAAAAATGGGTTGACAAGAAACAAAGATTAGGAATTAATGGGTCCTTTTCAAATTGGTAGGCAGTAACTAATGGGGTGCCACTGGGATTGATGCAAGGAGCCTAGCTATTAAGACCATAAGAAATAGGAGTGGAAGTAAGGCCATTCGGACCATTGAGTCCACTCTGCCATTCAATCATGGCTATTAATGTTTTGGATAAGAGCGCAAAATGTAACATCTCAAAGTTTGCTGATGATATCAAGTTTGGTGGGAGGGTGAATTGTGACGAGAATGAAGAGATATCTGGACAGTTTGGGTAAGAGGGCAAATCAATGGCAAATGCAGTATAATTTGGATAAATGCAAGGTTATTCACTTTGGAAGCAAAAACAAGAAGGCAGATTACTTCCTGAATAGCTGTAAATTGGGAGAGGGGAGTGTGCAGTGGGACCTGGGTGTCCTTGTACAACAGTCACTGAAGGTAAGCATGCAGGTGCAGCAGGCGGTCAAGAAGGCAAATGGTAAGTTGACCTTTATTGCAAGAGGTTTTGAATACAGGAGCAGGGATCTGCTGCGGCAGTTATACAGGGCCTTCATGAGGCCACACCTAGAATATTCTGTGCGGTTTTGGTCTTTTTTTCTGAGGAAGGATGCTCTTGCTCTTGAGGGAGCGCAGCGAAGGTTTACCAGGCTGTTTCCGGGGATGGTGGGATTGATCTATGAGGAGTGATTGACTAGGTCAGGATTATTTTCACTGGAGTTCAGACTGGGGGGGGCGGGGGGGGGGGGGTGGGGGGGGGTTTGGAGGGGTTAGTGGGTGGCAGGTGGGGATGGCGGGGGAGGATCCCATACAGACCTGTAAAATTCTAACAGTACTAGACATGGTAGATGCAGGGAGGATGTTCCACATGGTGGGTGCATCCAGAACAAGGGGTTACAGTCTGAGAACTTGGGGTGGACCATTTAGGATGGAGACGAGGAGAAATTTCTTCACTTAAAGAGTAGTGAATCTATGGAAATCATAACCACAGGAAGTAGTTGATGCCAAAACATTGAATATATTCAAGGGAAGACTAGATATAGCACTTGGGGGGAATGGGAAAAAAGTTATGGGCAGAAAGCAGGATTAGGTTAATGAGTTGGATGATCAGCCATGATTGCGATGAATGACGGAGCAGACTCAAAGGGCCAAGTGGCCTCCTCCTGCTCCTATCTTCTATGTTTCTATGCTTTCCAACCTGCTATCAGTTTTGAAAGGTTATTGGAACTGAGATGTTAACTCTGCTTTCTCAACACAGATGCTGCCAGACCTGTTGAGTTTTTCCATCATTGTCTGTGTTGGAGTCAATGAGGTTCCAATTGGCTTCCAGCATTCTGAGCTCCGTCATGGACAAGGACAGTTCCCCTCTCCTTTCTCTTCCACGCGCTCTCTTTCTCTCTCCCCCCCTCCATCCCACTCTCTCCCACTTATCTCTCTCTCTCCCTTTCTCTCCCTCGCCCTCTCTTTCTCTCTCCCTCCCACTCTTTCCCTCTCTCTTTTGGACAAATAATGGTTTCTCTTCAGCCAGCACTGATATTTTGTAACGTCATTGCTACTAACTTCACCGACTTGAGGTGCTAGTGTTCAATTCACAAGCACCAATGGCATGTCACAAATCACCTTTGACCAGCATCTGACCCTAACCATCTTCGCCCTATATGTATTGCAAATGAATAATGAAAAGACAGCAGATTAAATGAAGCTGGAGTTTGCAAATGACTATTTCATCTATTTGTTGCTACAATGTCCAACAAATGTGGATCCTATGCTTTCACCCTTCAAACTGACACTTACTCTGCTCGTTTTAAATTTGCCATGGCCATTTTCTCATAGCACTTCATATCAGAAACTGCAGAGAATTGTAAACACAACCCAGTCCATCACGCAAGCAAACCTTCCATCCAGTGACTCCATCTATATTTCTTGCTACCTTGGGGAAGACATCCAAAATAATCAAATACCCCTTCCATCTCAGTTATAATCTCTTCCAAATCTTCCACCAGACAGAAAATACAAAGTACAGACAGATTCAAGAACAGCTTCTTCCCCTGAATGGATGTCTCAAATTTTAACTTTAATGTTGACCGCACTCTTTGTGCACTTTTGCTGCAGCCATTCTTCACTCTGCTCTACCACTTTTCTGCACTTTTTATGGTATGATCTGTCTCTACTGCATACCTCACAAAGCTTTTCACTGTACCTAGGTACATATGACAATAATAAATGAAATCAATCAGCAAAGTCCCTGGTGAAGAGAAAGTGATGTCTATGAAAGTAGCTCATGGTGGACACCATCATTGTGGGCCCCTTCTGATCACCAGGTACCTCCTCAGAATCTTTATGCCCCCTTTTACCTTGCATTCCTCTGACAGTTGTTATGGACTAGGCCAGACCACTCAAAACATTCTTAAGCAGGCAGCCCAGACCATAACTTTGCAATTTGTTTTGGTAAGTGTACAGTGAAAATTACCTGGAGTAAGGTAGCTAGGTTGACTACTAGATTTTAAAGCAGACAAAAATTTATTCACAAAATTACACAATGAAACACAAAGAACCCCTATAGAACTCAATGTATCCAACTAGACTTAATTATGCTGTTCTGAATATAGGCAACAGTCCCAATAAATAAACTTCCTTTAAAAACCTGTATAAATGGAACACATGCTTACAGGTTGAAGTTGAAGTGCAGAAAGAAGAGAGAATTTCCACACAGCTTCCTGTTGAACTTCCCAGTTCAAGACTGAACTAAACTGCTCAGCTCAGCTAAAGAGCTGACCATGCCACTTTCATTATAAAGGTCGCTTCTAAAACATGACCACTTTGGCCTGAAGTCTCATCTGTTTACATATAAACAAAAGGCCTCTCAAAATCCTTTTCATATCTGTACCAACCAGACTGATAGGAGCCCAGCATGGTTTATTGCCCCTCTGAAAAAAAGTCAAGGACAGAGTCTCCTTGAGCCATGGAACAGCTTTTAGAAAAAAAGAGACTAGCTTTGCGACACAGCACATTTCCCCATGTGGAGACCCACCACAGTAAACTTCGCTTACAACAGTCCTTCTTGCTCTTGGAACTCTAATATTACACATTAATGATGTCCAATCATGTACTCTATTGTCTCCCTATGGATACATGACTGTGGTTACCACCGATGACCATAACCTCCATAACACCCTTTTGTAGCCTTCTATGTCTTTGGCTATACTCAAAAAAAAAGTTGAGTTACCAACTCCCCCATCACTGCCCTTGCCTCACTTCTACAAACACCCCAGTTTTGACTCCCCCACTCCCTTTTGCAGTTATCCTCTTGCTGTCTCTGCAGCAGCACTCTGGAACCCTCTTGAATGAATGGATGAACCTCCTGGACCATTTTAATACCAGAACTCTGACTGATTTCAATAAGCAGCCCCTACATTTGCCTTTCCAGACCCCTCTCTTCACAGACTGATGATAGACGATTCCCCTGACTGTATGTGTTGGCCCTGCAGGACTGACTGCTGTATACTTCCCAGACTATACTTGGACAGATCACCTGACCATGAGCAAGCAGAGATCTGACAGTAGTAAAATGCTTCGATTGTGTGCAGATTGTGCCCATGACTGATGGTACCAGAACCCTTGACTTGATTGAGGACTCTCTCTCATCAGTTTCCAACATGGTCATTTGTATGAATGCATGTGCTGCATATTTATCGCACAGGCAGCAGGCACATGCTTCACCACCACACGTCCCAGACTAGTCCCTTCTGACAAACATGATGAGCAGCCTGTTTGTGTACCTGCACTAAAGAATACCTCAATATGGCAGTAGTGATAGTTAACAGGCACAGACTGCATGGGTGCTCAAAACAAGCAAGTAGGGGCTCAGTGAGCTAGTGCTGAGAGAGTAAGTGAGCAGCTCTGAAATACAGCTTGGTCCAAACCGTGACTTTGTTGCTTGTCCTGGCATGCAAACTGTCCCTGCTGCATCCTTACGATGTTGGTTGTCAGATTGTCCTACAGTAGGAGGCTGTGTTGTCTGTATGGCTAGCAAGTATTTTGGAGATATGCTGTGATGGTCAGCAAATGTCAATGTCTGTGGATGAGGGATAAGCATAGCTGGTTCCCATGGACCTGCTGTTTGTGCAACCTTGAGTTTGTTCGGACCAAGCAGTGAGCAGAGTCTGCCAGGTACCCACATTGGTTTCCATGTCGATTATTCTCAATGTTTGGCTTGATTGGTGAGTTTAGTTAGATAGGAAGTCAAATATTAATGAGGTGAATTGGGCTGTCAGCAAGGCATTTAACAAGCAATAATCAACCTAAACTATATGGACTTTTTGTTCAAGTCTGCTACAACCCATGATTTTCAAACATCGATAAGATTCCTCCTATAAATTTCACTCGAACAATAGAATGCCCTTGGGGACGAAGATTGCTGTTGGTATGATTTGCATAATCTTGGCTCTGCCTACAGGGCACAGGTAAGTTCCAGCTAGAAATGCAAAGGTACAAGTGCAGCATTGTAGTAACTGCATATCAAGCTCTACTATTTCATTGTTGCCAAATGTTTTCTAGATGTAAGAGCAGAAAAAAGGACTAGGCAGCTCACATTTAGGTGTTCAAATGAGAAACTTGTACAATAGAAACTGACATTCAGTGTAAAGAGAGCAATTTTGACATACTGAGAGCTGCAGTCAATATTGTAGAGCTATTTTAGTCAGCAGGTCTTCGTTACAAATGGACTGTAAGTTTTTTTATTGCTTTAATGCAGGTTTGCACTGCTCTCATTTTGAAGCAAACAATATAAACAATTCTACATGTGTTTATCTTAATGAGATAATTTTTGATTTGGATGTCATACTCTGCAATAAAAACATGTTGTTTATTCAATTGTTTTAAGTCTCTGCTTTAGATACAGACAAAATGAATTGGAACTTGCACATATTCTCATCTAAAGCATTATATTTCTTATTATTGATTGACTTCAACTGAGAAGAAGTGAATACCATACAGTTTTTCAGAAAATAATAATGCTGCCCCTTACTGTTATAGGAAATTAATGCCATTCCAAACATTTTTTCAATGTAGATCAAGCTTCTGTAGAAGGTAGCAGCTAAGATCGTTGACCCATTAAAACAAATTCTTTCATGATAAGAAAATATTATAAGTGGAGTTTGAAGTAAATATCTTTGGTTATAAAAATAGTAACAGAGAACATATTATGCTTTAATTTATGACTACCCAGGGATGATTTCAACCTGTTTACTCCTGGCATGAAGCAGGAAACAAGACAGTGTTAGGCAGATGCCTTTATTTGTCAATTTTTCAGTAATACATTAATTTCTAAAGACAGAGACAAAATATTATAAAAATAGTTATCGTGCTAGGGGATCAGTGAAGTTTATTTGCATGGTTGGCATGCCTGCACTGTGAGGACAGCAATATGGACTGAAAGCTTTTCTGTTCCAATACCTGCCAGTTCACAGAGCAGAGACTGCTGGATCAGCAGCGTGTCTGAACCAGATGAAGGGCAGTGGCTGAGTAGTGTCTTAGCCAGCTGCGTGGCCAAGTCTCTGGGGATGCTTTACTGTCTCTTGATCAGCAGGCAGATTGTAGAACCTCATAAATTTGTCTCAGATTGAAGGAACAAATAAGCCAATTTTATTACAGAACTTGCCATCTAACTCAGCAAAAATTAGTATTTATGGCAGACACAGGAAAACATTTCCCATTTTAGAAAATATTTACTTAAACATCTCAGTATTTACCTGAGAGTAGGATTGATGCATTCTTATATGAATCTCGATTTTAAATTATAGTTGTATCGATATGCTTTCTTGTCAAAAAGGTTTCCTACAATGTAGCATTAAATGACTATGACATAAACCCTGCTCTTTCTAAGCAAATTATTTGTGAGAAATCACATATTCAAAAGTGAGGCAAAACTATTGTAAGGGTGAAATGTATTGTTTTTAAATGAGACAATGAGAGGATGTCCTTTGTCCTCTATAATTGAAATTGAGGTTTCAAAAGCATATGGGAGTCATTTTGGCTTTGCATAATAGAATGGAAAGGGCGAGGGCAAAATGGTAGCTTTCCTGATTTCTATTTTAATTTTCTTTAATTTTCATTGGAATTAAATTTGGGAAAGATATGTTCAAAAAGTCTGTTGATTCATAATTGTCCATTTTATACTTCCACAGAGGCTTAAACCCAAATGTCATTTTTTTATGTTGTTATGGAATAAAGGTATCACTGGCATGATTTGCTCATTCTAATTGTCCTTGAGAAGTTGGGTGCAAGTCATTCTCTTGAATGGCTGTACTTCATCAGGTACACTTTAATACTGTGTCCTGATGCAGTGACAGCAAAAGACCATTGAAGCAGTTCCACTTCATGAGTTGGAGAGGAATTGAAAGCAGCGGTGTTCCCCATTATCTGTAGGTTTTGATCTTCTATGTGCTGGAGACCATGGATCAGAATATTTGGCAAGGGAGGCTTGGAAAGCTACTGCAGTTTTCTTGTAAATGGTACAAAACTGCTGTTGATGTGGATGGAGGGAATGTTGAAGGTGGGTAGATGGGCTGCCAATCAAACAGACTGCTTTGTTCTGGAAGGTGTCAAGCTCCTTGTGCCTTGTTGGTGCAGCACTCATTCAGACAAGTGCAAAGTATTCCAGCAAAATTCAGACTTGTGCCTTGTGTAATGGATCACACATTTTTCCTTATCAGACTATAAACTGAAATTTAATACATAACTGAAATACCAGGAATGTTTCATAACGTGAAAAATCAAGAGGTGCATGTTTTAGCTGTGTCAGGCAATGCTACTGTTGAAACAATGGTAATGGCATACTATCAAGCACTACGAGTTTTTGAATTAAGGGAAAACTGCCTGATGGCAGCCCATTGATTGGTTCCACTATAGTTTGTTACAAATAATTGAGTACAAGGCAGCCTAAGACCTCCAGATGTGGCCAACTGCAAATATCTGTCTCCTCCTTCCCAGGATGAGGATGAAAAGACCAAAAACAAAACCCAGAAATCTGAAAGTGGAGAATTCACAAAAGAAAAGACTTGGGTCCACCAAATCAACTAACAAATTGAAGAATGATGATCCCTTTATAACAACATTGTCTTCATTGTTGAACACAAATGAAATTCTATGAGTAAAATTAACCGATTCTTGCAATCTGAATTTTTGATCTTTGGAATTTTGTTTCCTATTGATGCTTTCTCCACCCACAAAACCTATATCAAACCAATGGTCTTTTGACTTCTTAATTGTGAATGAGTGAGTCTGTGTTTGGATTTTTTAAGGGGCTATAGTTTAATTTTTTGTGTATTTGTAGATTAGTAGTCCTTTCATTTGCTTACTATTAGTAAAGGTTAAGTGTATTACAATAAGTAAACCTACTTTCTAATATTGATGCAACCTGCTATGAATTTGAATTTGAAACAAAAACAAAAAAGCTGTGTTTCTCCAGCATTTTCTGCTTTTGTTTCAGACTTACAGCATCTACAGTTCTTTGTTTTGTTTTAGTGTGAATTTGTTTTAATTTCTCTTTTGAAATTGACTACTATTCAAGACAAAAACGAACCGGGAAAATTAGTTATCTTCATTATCTTTATGGCTCGTCCAATTTCGTTTCTGATTAATGATAATCACCAGAATGTTGATAGTGGGGGATTTAACA
Organism: Chiloscyllium punctatum; assembly: GCF_047496795.1. Taxonomy (NCBI): domain Eukaryota; kingdom Metazoa; phylum Chordata; class Chondrichthyes; order Orectolobiformes; family Hemiscylliidae; genus Chiloscyllium; species Chiloscyllium punctatum. The sequence continues at coordinate 78,059,996 of NC_092741.1, forward strand.
ACAGTAAGATGAAGAAGATTCATGATGTATCAGTATTCTGATTTGGAAACCTAATTTGAAGTTTGACTTGTACTTCTATTTTGTACATGTTAAGAAGAGGGGACATGGCTTTAGATATATTTTAGATTTGTTCTGTGAATGGTGTCAGTCTGGCTAACCTTGATATATGCATTTTAATGAGTTTATAGTCAAGGGTTAAAGCTTGAAATGACCAATTCAGTTCATTAGAAACAATGGTCAAGGAAAAGAAATGAAACGTACTGCTTTAGTGTAGCAATAAGGCAAATTATAATACAGGGAGACAGAAAGACAAAACCATCCAAAAAGTCAGGCCAGGAAGCTGAGAGTATTGAATGTATTTGGTCTGTAAGCAGGAAGCTTGGCTAGTTTAGCTCAATTGGCTGAATGGCTGGTTTATGTTGCAGAGTGACATTAACAACACAAATGCAATTCCAGTACAGACCAAGGTCACTACAAAGGCCCTGCCTTCTCAACATGGCCCTCAATGAGGTGTAGGGATGTCTGGTTAAACTCACCATCAGACACCTCTCTCTTTATTGAAAGTTTGGATTAATGAAATCAGTAACCAATTAGAGCTGTGCCAAATGAAAAAGGAACTTTAAAGTGGAGGGAGACCAGATGATCCTTCAATGAGGTTTGAGTTTCTATAAAAGTATTGTTTTGGATGGAACAGTTGAACCTTTATTGCTGATATTTCTAATAAGACTTTTTTTTGTGCAATGAACACTGATTTTTTTTGCTAAACATAAATTAGCAGCTTCTCATAACTATTTTCTGTTATTGACCACCATCATAAAAGAAACAAAATAAAACTTGGTCTCTCAAGTCAGATTTCACTTTGGGAGTCAGGACTTGAGATTTTTAGTTCTACAATTAGCTGGGACCATAAAAGTAATGGTGTTGAATTTCAAGGAGAGGTGGTTAAACTTTCTCTTGTTGGAGGTGTTCATTATTGCCTAGAACTTGTGTGGTGCAGATGTTGCTTACCATATAGTCACTCAGGATGTACTGTTGTCCAGACTTACTATATATGAACACAATTGTTTCAGTATCTGTGGACTAGAGAATGATGTTGAATTATGCAACAAAAAACAACAAATATCTCCACTTCTGACTTTCTAATGGAGGGAATATATTTGATTAAACTAGGTGGAGGCAGAGCTTTAGTGGACTAATAACTCCAGGCCAATATTTTGGTGACATGGATTTGAATCCCACCAACATTCTATTTTGTTCAAAAAGCATACAATTTGTAAGCAGTTAGTTAATGTGGCATTTTATAACTTTCTGCTTTGGAAAGAAAATCAGTCTGAGTTCAGGTTGGGATACAGACAGACTCTAACCTCACACCTTTAATGCATTGTCTGAGCTGAGATGTCACCTTTTTTTATTCACTGATAAAACCTTAAGTTATCTCAGGGCTGTGACTTGAAATATATTCTGGGACTTACATATTTATTAATTAATACCTGCATCCTCATGCCAAGTGATTAAAGACTTAACAGCCATCTAGGTTTGTCTAATACATTGCATCAGTTGTATGAACACTTTGATCTTTTACTTATAAATTCTGTGTCCAATGAAGCTGACTCACTAACTACCTGACAAAGGAGCAGTGCTCCAAAAGCCTGTTGGAACACTGCTCCTTCAAGTAAACCTGTTGGACTCTAACCTGAAGTTGTGTGATTTTTAACTTAATGTTGAGAGAAGTTCAGTGGCCTCAGCAGAGTTGTCACGATTAAAAATACTGCTCTCTTACTCTCTGTTCTCCCTTGTATTAACTCCAGTCTTACTGCACAGAATAGTCTATTTCCCATCTCCCTTCACTATTCCAGAATTATTACAGCAGTCGTCACTCCAGCTCCTCCACTTTATACTCTCACATTCACCAACATAAGAACATAAGAAATATGAGCCGGAATGGACAATTCAGTCTCTCAAGCTTGGTTCTCCATTCACTAGTTCATAGTTGATCTGATTGTTAAATTAAACGTAGTTCCCTGCCTGCCCCTGCACTGTATTCCATAATCTTGACTCCCTCATCAATCAAGATATTGACTCAGCCTTGAATATACACATTGATCCAGCCACGACTGTTCTACTATGGAGTGGAGGAATCCAAGGACTAACCACCTGCTGAGAGGAGAGGGATAACTTCATGCTGGTCATAAAAGGAAACCTCTTATTTTGAAAATGTACCTGCTAGTTTTGCATTTCCTGCATGAAGGAAAACATCTCTCTGCATTGAATCAATCAACCTCATTCATTACCTTATATGTTTCAATAAGATCTCTTCTCGTTCCTTTAAATTCCAAAGATAAAAGTGTCTGGTAAAAGCCTGCCCAAAGTATTTAGGCAACTGTTTCCCTTCACCACAAATTGAACCACCTGAAGTTTAAACTGCAACTTGACAATTCTGAATTGGCCCAACTAGCTTAATACTTTCTCAGAAGGCAGTCCCTTCATTTCACTTGATAACCTGTTCTGAGGTGTCTCGAATGCAAATATTCTCTCCATAAATAAGGAGCAGAAAACTGTTCACAGCAGTTAATGCATGGTCACATAATACCTACATAACTGTAAACTGGAGGTGTTGGACTGGTGTGGATAAAGTTAAAAGTCGCACAACACTAGCTTATCGTCCAATAGGTTTGTTTGGAAGAAACAGCTTTCAAAGAGCTGCTTCTTCATCAGGTGGTTGTGGAGCAGAATCATACAGCACAGAATTTATCGCAACAGAATTGCAGTGTCATGGATTGTAACATTAAACAAATTTAGATTAAATCTTTCATCTTTCAGAATGGTTTTGCTAGTTTCGGTTCATTACTATGTAAATCCCAGAACTCCTTTTAAGTCACATTCTTAAGATAACTTCAGGTTTTCTAAAAAATGTGTTACCTTAGCCCAGTCAATGCATTAAAGGTGTAAAGCTAAAGTCTGTCTATGTCCCAATCTTGAGACAGACTTAAAAATCACACACAACCAGGTTATAGTCCAACAGATTTAATTGGAAGCACACTAGCTTTCGGAGCGACGCTCCTTCATCAGGTGATTGTGGAGGGCTTGATTGTAACACAGAATTTATAGCAAAAATTTGCAGTGTGATGTAACTGAAATTATACATTGAAAAATTGATTGTCTGTTAAGCCTTTCATCTGTTAGAATACAGTGATAGTTTCACTTCTTTCATGTGTAAATCACAAAACCCTTTCTTTTAAAGTTGCATTCTCGGATTAGCTGTTAACAATGGTGATAGCTAGACAATATGTTGAAGGTGTTGGCCCCCTGTGTTCTCTGTCTATGCCATGATGTTTAGATTGATTCTAATCTAAAAAGTGAGATAACAGAGTTTTACATAAATCATGCAGGTTTTGAGCTCAGAGTTCTACATGAATGTATGCAGTTTTTGAGCAAAGTGCAATGTAACTCTGCAAGTACAAATTCACCACACAAAATATATGTGTGCATGTGGGTCTTTGTATGTCTATGTGTGTGTGTCTGTCTGGGGTGGGAGTTGTGAGTGTAAGAAAGAGTGTGTGTGTGTGTGTGTGTAGTGAGTGCAGAGTGTCTTAAGACTGTGAGGAGGTGCATGTGTGAGTGTGGGAGTGTGTATGTCTATAAGGGTGAGTGTGGGTGTCTGTGTGTGCGTCTGTGTGTACCTGTGTCCGTGTGTATGTGAGAGTGTGTGTGTGTAGGAATATCTGTGTGTGTATGAGTGTATGTGTGTGTAATGCAATGGTGACCATCTGTAATGTGACATGAACCCAAGGTCCCGGTTGAGGCCCTCCCTATGGGTCCCGAACTTAGCTATCAGCCTCTGTTTGGCCACTTTCCTCTGCTGCCTGTCCTGAAGTCCACCTTGGAGGATGGTCACCCGAAGGTCTGAGGCTGAATGTCTTGGACTACTGAAGTGTTCCCCAACTGGGAGGGAACCCTCCTCTCACATACACACGGACACAGGTACACACAGACACGCACACAGGCACCCACACACACCCTTATAGACACACACAAACACTCCCACATTCACACATGCACCCCCTCACAGACTTAAGACACTCTGCACTTACTACACACACACACACACACTTTCTCACACTCACAACTCCCACCCCAGACACACAAAGACCCACATGCACACATATATTTTGTGTGGTGAATTTGTAATTTCAGTGTTACATTGCACTTTGCTCAAAAACTGCATACATTCATGTAGAACTCTGAGCTCGAAAACTGCATGATTTTTGTAAAACTCTGTTATCTCACTTTTTAGATTAGAATCAATCTAAACATCAGGTCATATACAGAGAACACAGCAGGCTCACACCTTCAACATATTGTCTTGCTATCACCATTGTTAACAGCTAACCCGAGAATGCAACTTTTAAAAAAAAGGGTTTTGTGATTTACACATAAAAAAAGTGAAACTATCACTGTATTCTAACAGATGAAAGGCTTAACAGACAATCAATTTTTCAATGTATAATTTCAGTTACATCACACCGCAAAGTTTTGCTATAAATTCTGTGTTACGATCAATCCCTCCACAATCACCTGATGAAGGAGCGTTGCTCTGAAAGCTAGTGTGCTTCCAGTTAAACCTGTTGGACTGTAACCTGGTGTTGTGTGATTTTTAACTTTGAACATCCTAGTCCAACACCGGCATCTCCAAATCATTGAGACAGACTGGTTCTATTTCTAAAGTGGGATTTATAGAATCTTACATGGATTGATTGTGGGTTAATAATTTTTTGAGCAAAATAAAATATAATTCTGCAAATACAGATTCACTCCAACTTACATGTGTGTGCGTGCAGGAGAGACAGAGTGAGTGTGTGTATTTGAGTGTGTGCACGTGGGTGTGAGTGCATGTGAGAGAGCCTGTGTATGTGTGTGTAAGCGCGGTAAAGTATGTGTGTGAATGTGCTGGGATATAAGCCTGTGAGAGGGTGCGTGTGTGGGTGTAAGTGTGGAGGGTGTATGTGTGTGCATATGAGAGAGAGTTTGTAGATGAGAGAGGGTCTGTGTTAGTGTGTGAATGTGTGTGTGTGTGTGTGTGTGGTTTTGTGCGCTTGTGTGTGTGTGAGTGTGTGAGAATGTATAATATAGTGGGGTCACCTGTAGTGTGACATAAACCCAGCGTCCTGGTTGAGGCCACCCTCATGGGTACCGAACTTGGCTATCAGCCTCTGCTCGGCCACTTTGCGTTGTTGCATGTTCCGAAGTCCATCTTGGAGGATGGTCACCCAAAGGACCAAGGCCAAATGTCCCGAACTGCTGAAGTGTTCCCCAACTGGAAGGGAACACCCTGGCCTGGTGAATGTCACACAGTGTCCATTCATCCGTTGTCATAGTGTCTGCTTGGTCTTGCCAATGTACCATGCCTCAGGGTATTCTTGCTTAAATTTGTTTAATATAGTTCAGCTGCATGACACTGTAACCGTTTACTATAAATTCTGTGTTTTATGGTCTTGCTTCACAACCACCTGATGAAGAAGCAGCGCTTTGAAAGCTAGTGCTTCCAAATAAACCTGTTGGACTATAACATGGTGTTGTGTGATTTTTAACTAAATGACTGTGGTAAGACTTCGCTACTTGTATAGTCAGGTAGAAAAGGCATCATTCAATTTGTCTTCCTAATTACTTGCTTACCTGTATGCTGACATTTTGAGATTTATTTGCACATCACGACCCAGATTTCTCTGTCCACTACATTCTGTGCTCTATACCTCGCTAAACAATTTTCTGCACTTTAATTATTCTTTCCAAAGTATACAACTTCATATTTTATCACATAATATTCCATCTACCTTCAAACTGGCCATTAGTATTCATTATCCAGTTAAGGACAGTGGAAAGGTTCTGATGGTGGCAGCCCAGTCATTGGAGCTGCAGCTCTGAAGGCTGAGCAACCCTACTGGGTGAGATGGCCAGTTCTGAAGAATGTAGGTGACCTCAGGATCATGGAAGAGTCATTTAAAACTACATTTTAAAAAAATTTTGAAGTCAAGAGTCAGAGGAGAAACCCCTCTGGAAAGGTCATGTAAGCCACAAATGCTGCTTTCAATAGCTGTAGTTTTTTCCTGAGCTAAGACAACTGCTGGGAAGCTGACTACAGTTATCTGGGGGCCTCTTTGTAAAGCAAGATGGCACCATAACGTGTTTGGTATAAATCAGCCCAAAATATCAAGGTAGTCTTCCATGATCTAGGTAACTGTTTCAATTCCTGCTACCGTGCAGCATCTGAAACATTTCTGAACTGAGGTTCCTTGAAGTGCAATTACTGTGAATCACAATGGTGTCCTCTAGTCCCTACATACTACAGCCACAACACATCACCTGCTTCTTGTCTCCTTATTGCATTTTAAGGAACTTTAGAGTTCAAGTAGAGTTCAAATATCACTCAATGATTATTTTTCATTATGTAAACTATTTAGGCTGTAAATTTAATACAGTGCTTGTGCCTATTTTAAATGACTGCCCCAGTTTAGAGAAAAAAATACTTCAAACTCAGCAATAAATCCCACATCTATGCTTCTGAATAATTTATTTTTACCTCAGTTATTAGATCTCACTGACTCCCATTCTTTCTCTTGCAAAAAGACTGGAACAGTGTCTTTTTCTTACTTGTACAAAGTTCTCTCACCCAGCAAATTCCAGAGTTCAGTACTCTTTCAAAGCTGCAGTATTTTGAGCTGACCTCCTGGCACCGTAGGTAGTTTTCAGGCTCCTGATCCCATCTACTCCAGGTTGGCAGCATCCCTTTCTATCACTCTCCTTTTTATCTTTTATTCTTTTGCTCCTTTTCTTTCTTCACTTTTGAGGTTGGAGTAGTGTTGGTGGGGCAGAGGCTGCGTGTTGGTGGTGTGGCTCGAGAATCCTAGAGATAGCAGCAGTGCCCAGAGTAGGAACTTCTCTCAATATTACGTCCCCAGAGCCTGGACTCTTACAATCATAGAATGATAGAAGCCCTACAGAGTGGAAGCAGGTCATTCATCCACACTGGCCATCTGAAGAGCATCCCACCAAGACCCACCCTCGACCCTATCCCCATAGAGTCATAGAGTCATACAGCATGGAGACAGACCCTTCAGTCCAACCAGCCCATGCTGAACATAATCCCAATCTAAACTAGTCCCACCTGCATTTCCCATGGCCAACCCTCTACATCTTTGAACTGCAGGAGGAAACCAGAGTACCCATATGAAATATACACAGAAATGGGGAAAATGTGCAAGTTCTACACAGACAATTGCCCAGGGTGGAATCGAGCCTGGGTCTCTGGCACTATGAGGCAACAGCGTTAACCACTGAGCACTTCTTAGCACGGGCAGTGCCTGGAGTTGGTACTCCTGGTTATTGTCAGCCCAAAGTGTGGACTCTCAGTGGTGCTGGTGAGGCAGCAGCAGCAGCAAAGCCTGGGTCACCTGGGACATTGGTGCCGTCATCACTGTACCCAGAGTGGAGACCAGAACACCGTGCAGCCACCTTGCAGAAACCTTGGAACTATTCTTGAGACCCAATTTGAACAGAAGATAAACTCTATTTTAGTAATTTCTATCTATTGTTTTTGTAACTAAAAATGATGCTGGATTGTGGTGACAAACCATTTTTCGCATATATCTTTCTGGATATATGTGACAATAAAAATATTCATTCATTCAGATGCAAGGGAACACCACTTGCTGCATGTTCTTCTCATAATTACCAACTATTGTCACAATGTTGGTCTTTTTACAAAGTTCCTATGTCATAGAGTCATAGAGTCATAGAAATGTACAGCATGGAAACAGACCCTTTGGTCCAACCCGTCCATGCCGATCAGATTTCCCAACCCAATCTAATCCCACCTGCCAGCACCCGGCCCATGTCCCTTCCTATTCATATACCCATCCAAATGCCTCTTAAATGTTGCCTGAGTTTCTTTTTCCAGATGGGGTAATTGGCCAGGTTCCAACGAGGCTGGGTTGTAAAAGGTTTATTTGGGCCCTTAACAGATAATGCCTCTGGCCTAAGGCTTACATATCTTAAAACAAGATATAATCAAAGGGGAGTGGCCACCTACCTGTATTGCTAGTCTTTGTTTAGATGAGAGTTTTTGATTCAGTTCAGCAGCAGTGTGTGTGAAGAAGGGCTGCTGAGGCAAGTCCAGCCAGGTACACTCTCTCTCTGACTTTAAACCTATAAGCGCTGGTTTGTTTCATTCTTACTGTTTGTGTTAAGGGATGAGCATATTGGGACTGAAGGCTGAAGGGAGGCTTAGTGAGGAAGTAGGGCAAACTAATGTGGAAGAACAGAGAGTTAAAATGGCAAGGTTAGCAGCTGGGATAGCAACGGCTCTTTCAGTCACCAAGAGTTCTCTGGGGTGGAAGAAGTGATCTTGAGGGTTTTACAAATGATAGTTAAGGCCAAATGCGGGAATTAGTAGACAGGCTGGAGCTGCCTCCTACTGGGAGGAAAGATGAGATGTTTACAGCAATAGCTCAGCATTTGAATTTGATGGAATACACCATTAGGATCTATAGAGATGGCAAAACTTCATTCGCAAATGAATTTTAGCTTGAAATAAAGGGAAGAGATAAGAAAAGGGAAGCATAAGTGAAATGGTTTGAGTTACGAATGAAAGCAGAAGGGAAAGGAAACGAGAGAGAGTTTGAACTTTGGAAAATGACAATTAGAAAAGAAAGTCAGCTTAAAAGGATGGAGATGAAGGCTGAAGCGAGGCTTAGTGAGGCAGTGGGGCAAACTCATGTGGAAGAACAGAGAGTTAAAATGGCAAGGTTAGCAGCTGAAGTGGCTGATGATTATGAGCTGGTGCATGAAACATAGTTTGGCTTCCAGAATTAATTTCAGTTGATGAGGGATAGAAATTTTGGCAAAGAGAAATCCTCAAATGGAAAGGGAAAGGTAGATCTCAATGAAGATCATAAGGATAACTTACCACAGGGTAAAAAGGAAACCCTTGAAGGGGACAAAGAAGGTAAAAAGCTCTGGTGTTTTCATTGCAATAAGGTGGGCCACATGAAATCAGTGTTGGTGGGCCGGGCAATAGCCAGATGTCAGAACACAGGACAAGCTTGGGAGTTTTGTTGGAATGGTAACAGAAAGCACAGTGGAAGCGTAAAAGCTGCATCAGAGTGTACAAGCTAATCAGAGGTTGGTTAAGGAGGATGTACCGGATCTGCTTAGAAAATATACCTGCTAAGGTAAAGTTTATTCACATAGGTCAGAGTAGCAGGTAAAGAGGTTACAATATTAAAGGCCACAGGATCGTCTCAGTCTGTGATGCTGAAGGATGAGGAGATATGTCCTCCTGCGGGACTATTGCCAGAAAAGGTACTGGTAATGGGAATTCACGGTGAAACAAAAAGTGCTCAGTTATGTAAAGTGGGGCTAGAGTGTCCAGAAAAATGTGGAGAATTTGTGGCAGGAGCACTGGACAAACTCTCAGCTCCAGGAATACAATTTGTCCTTGTGAATGATATAGCTGATTCACTGGTAGGCATGCTGCTTACTGTGATTGAAACAATGTTAGATTTTTTACCCTGGAATCTTCCCTGATTGTGTTGTAACTAGGTAAGAGTCACCAGTTGAAGCAGGATCAATCAAAGGGTATAGAAAAAGAAGCTGAACTGGCATCAGGAGAGACTGTGTTTCATCAGATAGTTGAGACACAAGATGAGCAAATAGGTAATAATGCAAATATCATTAGCTCTGCAAAACTCATTGAGCTACAGTGGAAAGATGAAAATTTAAAACAGTTGTATCAAAAGGCACATACTGGGATGGAATCTGAATGTATCCCTGAGTGTTATTACCTGCAAAATGATACCGTAATGAGGAAATGAGACCGTAATGAGACCATCACATAATCAAGCAGATGAGAAATGGGTAGAAATTCATCAAATTGTCTTGTCAGTGGGGTATAGTGGGAAGGTGTTGTGAGTGGTGCATAAGCTACCACTTGGAGGTCATTTAGGGCTGAGGAAAACACAGGCTCAAATACACAGACTCTTTCTACTGGCCTGGACTACAAAAGGATGTAGCTGAATTTTGCCAGATCTATCATACATGTCAGGTAATATCAGGAAAACCACAGGCGACAATAAAATCGGCACCATTAATACCTATTTCAACATTTGAGGAACATTTTACAAGAGTCTTAATTGATTGCATAGATCCCCTACCTCAAACAAAAAGTGGGAATCTGTTTGTTAACAATAATGGATGTATCGACTAGATTTCCAGAGGCTATCCCATTATGCAATATCACAGCTAAAAGGATTGTAGAGGAATTACTCAATTTCTTTACTGGGTACAGACTACCAATAGAGATATAATCTGATTAAGGGTCAAGCTTCACATCCAAACTATTCAAGGAAGTTATGGACCGCTTCGGAATAAAACAATTCAAATCCACTGCGTGCCATCCAGAATCACAGGGAGCACTAGAAAGATGGCATCAAACACCAAAGGGCTCATGCCCGAAACGTCGATTCTCCTGTTCCTTGGATGCTGCCTGACCTGCTGCGCTTTTCCAGCAACACATTTTCAGCTCTGATCTCCAGCATCTGCAGTCCTCACTTTCTCATCAAACACCAAAGACCATGTTGGGGGTTTATCACCAGGACTACCCAGATGATTGGGATTAGGGAATTCCATTCGTGTTTTTTACGATCAGAGATGCATCAAATAAATCAACCAAATTCAGTCCATTTGAATTAGTTTTTGGGCATGAAGTGAGAGGGCCATTAAAATTAATTAAGGAAAAGTTAGTAAGTCAGAATTCAGAGACAACACATTTGGACTGTGTCAAATTTTAGAGAACAATTAAATAGAGCTGGGAGTTGGCTGGACAGCATTTAAAATTTTTGCAGCATGCAAAGAAACAGGAAATAGACAAAAAATTAAAAATTCACAATTTTGCTATCGGGGATAACATATTAGTGTTACTTCCAGTGATAGGTGAAAGCAAGGTTTAGTGAACTTGATCAAATTGAAAGGCAATTGGTGAGGCAAACTACTTGATAGCGACTCCAGACAGGAAGCAATCTCGCAGAGTGTGTCATGAGAACATGCTCAAAATGTACTTTGACAGGGAAAGAAAGCAAGAGGAGAAGGTGTTAATGATTACACACAGAGGGAAGAACCAATTTCAGAGGATTCTGAATTAGACATTCCTCAAATTAAATTGGACAATGAGGAAGTTGTCAAAAATTGGGATAAATCATTGAGTTAACTTCCTGAGAAAAATCAAAATGACCTGAGAGAGTTATTACTATCACATGGGGAGATATGCAGAAATAAACTGGGAAGTACTAACCTAATTGTGCATGATGTAGATATAGGAAATGCTGTTCTGATTAAGCATAACCCTCTAAAGTTGGCACAAATTCAGAAGGAGATTGAACGCATGTTCCAAGACGACATAATCAAAGTGAGTTACAGCGACTGGAGCTCACCTATAGTCATGGTGCCAAAGCCAGATGGTACCCAATGGTTATGTGTGGCCTAATGCAAATTCAGCGCCATTAGAAAGACTGATGCACATCCAATTCCGGGGTTGGAAGGCTCTGTTGAAAAGGTGGGACAAGCAACTTACATTTCTAAATTAGACTTGCTCAGATGCTACTGGTAGATGACTTTGTCAGAGAAAGAAAGGCAATTTCAGCTTTCATAATGCCAAGTGGACTGTACCAGTCATGAAAAACACTCCAGCTACACTTCAGAGACTACCCAATAAGGTCATTGCCGGATTACCCAACTGTGTTGTGTACTTCGAGGACCTGGTGATTTTTTAGTCACACATGGAAGGAACAGTTAAAACATTTATCAGACTTGTTCGATCGACTTCAGAAGGCAGGCTTGGCAATGAACCTTGCCAAAGCCCAAGTCACCTTCCTGGGCCAAGTTTTTGGACATGGATAAATGTGAAAACAAAAGTTATTGGGGAATTTCCCACACTGTCCGCAAAAAAAGCAGTACTATGCTTCCTGGGTTGAATGGATTTTATCGAATATTTGTGCCAAATTTTAGCAGTGTGGCTACTCCACTCATGGAATTGCTAAAGAAAGGCAAGACGTTTGAGTGGACAGTGGACTATCAGAAGGCATTTGACGCCTAAAAATAGTGTTAAACACTGCCCCAGTATTCGCCACATCTAATCATCAAAGCCTTTCAAGGTGGCTATTGATCCAATGATGTGGGTGTCAGTGCTGTGCTCCTGCAGGAAGACAATGAGAAGATAGAAATACCTATCGGGTATTTCTCCGGGAAGTTGAGCATTCATTAGCAGAAATATTCAACAGTTGAAGAAGAGACTTTGAGCTTGGTGTTGGCACTACAACATTTCAATGTTTATATCACCAGCAACACACCTAAGACAATCGTATACACTGATGATAACCCATTGAAATCTATGGAGAAATTTAAGGACAAAAATGCCAGATCATTTAGATGGAGCCTGTTGTTACAACCATTCAATTTGAAAATTGTGCATGTGGCAGGTTGATGATGCATTGTCAAGACTCGAATGAGAGATGGAGGCATTCGGTAGTGGGAGAACTAAGGACTGAATCGAAATGTAGTTGCACATATTTTCATGTTTATAGTCAGTGAATGTATATGTGTGTTTTAGGACACAAACCACTATTTGTTGGGGTTTTGAAAAATCAAGTCACCTTTGGATATTGTTGGTTCATTTTTTAAGGGGGTAGGGGCGCAGTGTCACAATGTTAGTCTTTTTACAAGGTTACCATGCCCTTGACTTTGTTTGCAGAGATGAGGTAATTGGCCAGGCTCCAACTAGGCTGGGTTTGAAAGATTTATTGGGGCCTTTTTGTTTACCCCCTAACAGACAATGCCTTCGGTCTAAGGCTTTCATTACTTAAAAAGAGTATAATCAAAGGGGAGTGGCCAGCTAGCTGTGTTGCTAGTCTTGGTTTAGATGAGAGTTTTTGATTCAGTTCAGTGGCAGTACGTGTGAAGAAAGGCTGGGGCAAGACCAGCCAGGTACTCTCTCTCTGAGTTAAATCCCGTAAGCCCTGGTTTGTTTCATTTTTACTCTTTGTGCTAAAATATGTGTTTATGGGGATTGTTGTGAGTATTTTCGGAACAACATCATTAAGTTAGGATAGGATTGAGTTTTGGATAGGATAAGTTACCCAGTATTTTATTTTCTTTTTTTTGTGTTTAATTCCGTAATTTTGTTAATAAGTTCTTCTTGTTTAAAACTTGGCAGTCAGATCAGCTAATTCACTCCGGATATATCCACTATACACTTACCTAAAACAAATAGCAACATTATGGTCTGGGTTACCTGCTTAAAAATGCTTTGAGAGGTCTAGCCTGGTCTATAATACTATGTTGATTTGGAAATATAACAGTGTACTTTTACTGCTGTTGGATCAAAATCCTGGAACTCCTCCCTTTAAGCAAGTGGTGTACCGACACAATGGTTCAAGATAGTAGCTCAAGGAACAATTGCAGGTGTGCAATGGTTCTCTCCCAAAACTCACTAACATTCCCAGCTCTCGGAATTCTGAAGTGGTGCTGCTGTTCCTCGTGGCTGCTGGCCTTTGACTGTCTGACAGCTTCAGTCGGGGTGGGTCATCGATTTCCCAGGCAAATCAACTGGGTGATCACTGAAGGACCTGAAAGGCACTTGATGCAGAAGACTCTCTGAACAATAGCACTGTGAGGTTTTTCAGTTGTAATAATGGCCACACCCTGACTTAACTTGGAAATGGAAAAACTCAGCTTGCGTTTTGCATGAGAAACCCATCCTGATCATTAATCAGTAGGGTGCCACTGGAGGAGGCCTGTCCCACCTACAGACCATTTCCACAATAAGAAATACTTACTAGTCATCACATCCAGCATAAGTTCAAGTTTGGTAGCAATAGCAGCAGGAGTAGGCCATTTGGCCCATCAAGCCTGCACTGCCATTCATTAAATCATAGTTGATTCATCCATTGTCTCAGCTTCTCCTACCTGCATTATCCACATAAACCTTAATTCCCCTACCATACAAAAGTCCATTCAGCTGTGTCTTGATTATATTTAGTGAAACTGTCTCTCTTGCTTCCTTGGACAAAGAATTCCGGATTTGCTACGTTCTGGGAAAAGCAGTTCCTCCTCATCTCTGTCTTAAATCTACTCTGCCCAATCTTGAGGCCATGTCCCCTAGTCCTAGTCTCACCCACCAGCGAAAACAACTTGCCTGCCTCTACCTTATCTATCCCTTTCATAAGATCCCCTCTCATCCTTTTAAATTCTACCAGGTACCGTCCAAAGTGGCTCAACCTTTCTTCATAGGATAACCCTCTCATCTCCAGAATCAACCTGGTGAACCTCCTCGGCCTCACCTCCAAAGCCAGTATATCCTTCCACAGAACTGCACACAATACTCCAGGTATGGCTTTACCAGCACCTTGTACAATTGCAGCACAACCTCCTTGCTCTTAAAATCAGTCTCTCGAGCAATGAAAGTCAATATTCCATTTGTCTTCCTAATTACCTGTTGCATCTGCAAATCAATTTTTAGTGATTCATGTACAAACATTCCTAAGTCTCTCTGCACAACAGCATGCTGCAAATCTTTCACCATTTAAATAATACTCTGACATACTATTTTTACTTCCCATGTGGATAACCTCACATTTAGTAATATTACGCTCCATCTGCCAGACGCTTGCCCACTCAGTTAACCTATCCAAATCTTTCTGCAGACCCTCCGCATCCTCTGTATGATTTGCCTTTCCACTCAATTTAGTGTCATCAGCAAACTTGGATACATTACACTCGATCTCCTCTTCCAAATAATTTATATATATCATGAACAGTTGTGGGCCCAACACTGACCCCTGCAGCTCCCCATTAACCCACTGATCTCCAAACAGAGAAACACCCATTTATCCCAACTCTCTGCTTTCTATTGGTTAGCCAGTCCTCTATCCATGCTAATACAATCCCAGCAACTCCATGAATTCTTATGGATGAGTCTTTTATGTGACACCTTATCGAATGCCTTCTGAAAATCCAAGTATACAACATTACAACATCCACCTGATTTCCATGCCCCCCCTTCCCCCCCCCCCCCCCCCCCCCCATCCACTGCACTTGTTACATCCTCAAAGAACTCCAGTAAGTTTGTCAAACGTGATCTTTCCTTCCTGAATCCACGGTCCGTCTGCCGATGGTGCCCTTTCCATCTAGGTGTCTTACCATTTCTTCTTTAATGATGGCCTCCAGCATTTTCCCGATGTTAAGCTAACTAATCTGTGGTTACCTGCCTTTTGCCTACACCCTCTTTTAAACAGCAGCATGACATTCATTGTTTTCTCGTCTGCCGGGACCTGCCCGGAGTCCAGTGAATTTTGGTAAATTACCACTGACGCATCCATAACTTCCACCATTTCTTTCAGCACCTTGGGATCAGGACCAGGGGATTTCTCTACCTTTAGAACCTCAAGTTTACTCAACCCTACCCATTTAGTGATAATAATTAAATTGAGGTCCTCACCTCTCATCATATCCTTAACATTATTCTTTGGCATATTAGACACATCTTCTACTGTGAAGACTGACACAAAATAGTTATTTAAGACCTCAGCTGTTTCAGCATTACCCAATATTAATTCCCCTTTCTCATCCTGCAAGGGATCTACATCGACTTTAGCCACCCTTTTCTGTTTTTATATATTTATAAAAACCTTTCCTACCTGCTTTTATATTCTGTGCTAGTTTGCATTCATGATCTATCCTTTTATGTTTGCTTGCTTGCTTCGTGGTTCTTTGCTGTTTTTTAAAGTTTTCCCAATCTCCTTGTTTCCCACTACTCATGGCTACTTTGTAAGCCTGAGCATTTAGTTGGATGCCTTTCTTTGTTTCCTTGGTTATCGAAGTCTGGTTTTTCCTATCCTGGCTATCCTTGCTTTTGACCAGAATATAATTTCCTTGAGCACTGTGAAAAATCTCTTTGAAGGTCTACTGTTCCTCCACTGTTCCACCATATAACTTGTGTTCCCAATCTAATTTAGCCAATTCCTTCCTCATTCCATTATAGTCTCTCTTGTTTAAGCATAACACCATGGTTTTAGATATTATTTCACCCTCCATTTGTATCCGAAATTCAATCATATTGTTGTTGTGGTTCTGTTCGCCGAGCTGGGAATTTATCTTGCAAACGTTTCGTCCCCTGTCTAGGTGACATCCTCAGTGCTTGGGAGCCTCCTGTGAAGCACTTCTGTGCTGTTTTCTCCGGTATTTATAGTGGCCTGTCTCTGCCGCTTCTGGTTGTCAGTTCGAGCTGTCCACTGCAGTGGCCGGTATATTGGGTCCAGGTCGATGTGTTTGTTGATCGAGTCTGTGGATGAGTGCCATGTCTCTAGGAATTCCCTGGCTGTTCTCTGTTTGGCTTGCCCTATAATGGTAGTGTTGTCCCAGTCGAACTCATGTTGCTTGTCGTCTGTGTGTGTGGCTACTAAGGATAGCTGGTCGTGTCGTTTCGTGGCTAGTTGGTGTTCATGGATGCGGATCGTTAGCTGTCTTCCTGTTTGTCCGATGTAGTGTTTTTGTGCAGTCCTTGCATGGGATTTTGTACACTACATTGGTTTTGCTCATGTTGGGTATCAACACACTGCAGCACACCAGAACTACAAAAAGAGGAAGAGGAACACCTATACAAAGTATTCGCCAAAAACGGATACCCTTGCAATTTCATCATCAGATGCTTAAGGGAGAGACAATGGAACGAGGACATGCCGCAACCCAAAGGACTAGCCACACTACCATACATCAGGAGCATTTCTGAACTGACAGCCAGACTACTGCAACCACTAGGACTCATAACAGCACACAAACCAACAGCCACGCTCAGACAACAACTCACCAGAACAAAGGACCCGATACCCAACATGAGCAAAACCAATGTAGTGTACAAAATCCCATGCAAGGACTGCACAAAACACTACATCGGACAAACAGGAAGACAGTTAACGATCCGTATACACGAACACCAACTAGCCATGAAACGACACGACCAGCTATCCTTAGTAGCCACACACACAGACGACAAGCAACATGAATTCGACTGGGACAACACTACCATTATAGGGCAAGCCAAACAGAGAACAGCCAGGGAATTCCTAGAGGCATGGCACTCATCCACAGACTCTATCAACAAACACATCGACCTGGACCCAATATACCGGCCACTGCAGTGGACAGCTCGAACTGACAACCAGAAGCGGCAGAGACAGGCCACTATAAATACCGGAGAAAACAGCACAGAAGTGCTTCACAGGAGGCTCCCAAGCACTGAGGATGTCACCTAGACAGGGGACGAAACGTTTGCAAAATAAATTCCCAGCTCGGCAAACAGAACCACAACAACGAGCACCCGAGTTACAAATCTTCTCCCAAACTTTGATCAATCATATTGTAATTACTCTTTGCAAGAGGATCCTTAACTATGAGATCATTAATTTTACCTGTCTCATTGCACAGGACCAGATCTAAGATTGCACACTCCCTTGTAGTTCAGTAACATGCTGTTCAAGAAAGTTATCACAGATGAGTTCTATGAACTCTTCTTCAAGACTGCCTCACTGGCTTCAGCCAATCAATGTGTATGTTAAAATTCCCCAAGACTACTGCCATTCCATTCTTACATACGTGAGATACTTCTTGATTGATTGCCTGTGCCACTGTAGCATTATTATTAGTTGACCACCACTGACTTCTTCCCCTTACTATTCCTGATCTCCATCCAAATGGCTTCACCATTTTGCTCCTTAGATCCAATACCATCTCTCCCTATTGACTTAATCTCATCCTTAATTATGAGCGCGACCCTACCTCCCTTACCTTTCTGCCTATCCTTCCTAATCACCTGATACCCTTTAATGCCCAATCATCACCACCCTGTAACCACATTTCCATGATGGCAACTAAATCATGTCCCTTTGTACTGATTTGTACAACAAGTTCATCGACTTTGTTTCAAATACTGCGGGCATTCAGATAAAGTGCCCTTATACTCGTCCCTTTAGAATCTTCCTTTCTTTTGCATATGATTCTATCGCCCATTTCTTTCTTTTCTTAGAGCACTGGGGATGGAGGCTAGAGTAATTACATGTTCCTCTTGGAGGATAGGGGACCAGTGAACCTGCTGACTTCGCCTGCGAGAGGTGCACCTCATAGACTGCATTAGGGACCTGGAGCTGGAGCTGGTTCAACTCCGAATCATTTGGGAGACTGAGGGGTTGATAGAGTGGAGTTACAGGAAGGTAGTCACACCTTCCTATATGTTACAGGATAAAGGTCACTAGGCAACCATCAGGAGAGGGAAATAGAATAGATAGTCAGTGCAGGGATCCCCTGTGGCCGTTCCTTTCAGTAACAAGTATACCATTTTGGATACTGTTGGAGGTGGTGGGAGGGAACTAACCAGTGGAAAGCCCCAGTGGCCAGGTCTCTGGCATTGAATCTGACCCTGTGACTCAGAAGGGAAGGGGAGAAAAGAGGAGTGCAATAGTGATAGGAGATTAATTGGTTAGGGAAACAGACAGGAGATTCTGTGGATGAGAACAAGACTCCTGGCTGATATATTGCCTCCCAGATGCCAGGGTCAGTGATGTATTACTTTGGTAAGAGTAATAAAAAGATGGATTACTGGGCTAATGGTAGACTACTTGGTAGTGTGGAAGAGCAGAGGGATCTTGGTGTCCATGTACACAGATCTCTGAAAGTTGCCACCCAGGTAAATAGTGCAGTGAAGAAGGCATATGGCGTACTGGCTTTTATTGGTAGAGGAATTGAGTTCCGGAGTCCTGAGGTCATGCTGCAGTTGTATAAGACTCTGGTGCGGCCGCATCTGGAATATTGTGTGCAGTTTTGGTCGCCATACTATAGGAAGGATGTGGAGGCACTGGAACGGGTGCAGAGGAAGTTTACCAGGATGTTGCCTGGTATGGTAGGAAAATCCTATGAGGAAAGGCTGAGGCACTTGGGGTTGTTTTCATTGGAGAAAAGAAAGTTTAGGGGTGATTTGATAGAGGTGTACAAGATGATTAGGGGGTTAGATCGGGTTGACAGTGAGAACCTTTTTCCACGTATGGAGTCAGCTATTACAAGGGGGCATAGCTTTAAATTAAGGGGGGGTAGATATAGGACTGATGTTAGGGGTAGGTTCTTCACTCAGCGAGTCGTAAGTTCATGGAATGCCCTGCCAGTAGCAGTAGTGGACTCTCCCTCTTTATGGGTATTTAAGCGGGCATTGGATAGGTATATGCAGGATAGTGGCTTAGTGTAGGTTAGGGGTGCTTTGATCGGCGCAACATCGAGGGCCGAAGGGCCTGTACTGCGCTGTAATGTTCTATGTTCTATGTTCTATGTTCTATGATGTCTTAGATCGAGTATATGGCATTCTTAAAGGGGAGGGTGAGCAACCAGAAGTCCTGATTCATATTGTTACCAATGACATAGGAAAAGGGATGAGGTCATGAAAAGTGAATTTAGGGAGTTAGGAAGGAAGCTAAAATGAAAGACCTCAAGGGAAGTAATCTCTGGGTTACTGCCTGTGCCACGCATTAGTGAAGAATAGGAAGATATGGCAGGTGAATGTGTGGCTGAAGAGATGGTGCAGGGGTCAGGGCTTAATGTTTGTAGATCACTGGGTTGTCTTCTGGGGAAGGTGTGACCTGTACAAAAGAAATGGGTTACACCTGAACTTGAGGGGAACCAACATCCTTGTGGGACAGGTTAGCTAGGACTGTTGGGAAGCTTCAAATCAGGTTAGCAAAGGGGGTGGGAACCAGATCATCAGGTCAGAAGATGCAGCAGTAGGTATAAAGGTAGTTGCAATGAACAGAGAGACTGTGAGGAAGGGTAGACTAAGATGGCAAGAAGATGGGAGTCCAGGCAGAAAGGCAGAAGGTAGCAATATAGAGACCAGAGCAAAAATTAAAGTAGTAATGTCTTCACCCTTTATACTCTTCTTCCCTTCTGACCTCTGAGTTTTCCCACATAAACTCTAATTTCTGGCAGTAATCATTCAACTCTGTCCACACACATATCACACTCAAAGTTAATACTGGCACCCTGGCCAGAACAAAGATAGTGAAGGATAAATGAGTCATGACTAGGAACTAGGCCATTGACCTGTATGACACACTGTCTGTGATTACAAACAAGCAGAAGATAGAGGGAGGAGGATCTCTTTCTGTTGGCAAGGCTATCAGGACAATAATAGGTGTGGCCCAAAGAAATGTGAGTACAGTCTCTGGAATCTTGTGCCTTGAAAAATACTGCAATTGAGTGCACTCTCATCCTGCTTCTCTCTGGCCATCTAGAAAGACATGTAATTATTCTTAGTAGCACAGAAAACCTCCTTAATATCTTGGGGAATTATAAACTGTGAGATGGCACCTCATGCAGCCTTGAGGAAGCACTGACATAAAGGTTAAATGCCGGAGGGCTGACCATATCCTGCTTTCAAGCTCAACATGTGGCTACAACAAGTGATAAATAGTGAAGGACAAATAAACAATTCTTCTCTGAAGTCAGAATTAACTTTTATGTCAGACAACAAGCTACAAAAATTCAGACATTAACTAACAGTTTAGAATAACAAACTAGCAACAAAGCCTTTTGTAGTAAATGACCCCATTAAATATCTCTGATGAAGAGTTTGTCCTGCCTCTTTGTGCTATGATTTTTGAATGAGCTATTACATGATGAGTCAGACAAAATGGTCATGGAACCTTATTGAAATATCCTAACTCTCTAAACACCTCCAATGTACAACCTGGACACATACAGAGTCATCTAATTCTAATGTAGCATGGGCTGTTCTTCCTAACAGCCACAATGAAGACTTAGACACCCATTTTGTAGCTGAAAATGAATGGTTGTGCTGACAAATTGCCAGGGCATTATATCAGAGGTTCCAGAGAGATTTTTAGTTACAGTACTTGGTGGTATGTATTACTAAAACAGGAGTAATTAAAGAACCTGGATGACAATTAAGTAACAACCTGTTCCTCTCTCAGTCCAGTATGATGGAATATTATTCCGAGCAGCAACAACTTCCTGGAATGCGTCAGGCCACCTATGAATCAACAAAAACTGGAACTCTCTATACCAATTTTTTTTTACATAACACTGCTTGAAAATATAGAAGGTTTCTGATCTGGGCAGACTGACTATTCTCAGAGGAAAACAAAGCTGACTGTTTCATGCTGCTGTATTTAGATCAAATAATGAGAAAGCAAACGTCAGCACATTCGATTCATGAATTTTCAGCAGCATTCTGGAAGCATTTAAGCATTTTTATTCCCTAAACTAATGAGGTTTAGATGACGTAGTTCACATCAGTCGTGTAGTAAACTACAAGATGGTTTCCTTGTTTCTTTTGCCTGTAGGGTTATATCACAATTACTTAAATACCAGTGGTGAATGATTCAGTTTACAGTTTAAACGAGGCTTCTCTATATCTGGCAGGTGCAGATGTTTATATATCTAACAAAGATGGAACATCAATGGTAAATTTTTTTGTCCGTTCATATAAGGATACTCTACAGTATTTTATTCTGTGTGATTTTACTTACAAGATATTAATCTGAATAAAATGTAAGCCATCGTGGTGAGTGTACTTAGTAAGAGACTGATGTAGAAGGAAGATGTGAGGTACCTTGAGAATGATTGCTGATTATTTACAGCAGTGATCTTAAGCACTTACTCGACAGAGCTCTCAAATGGAAGCTTACAAACTGCATAGTGAATCAAGCTGCTTCCATCTGTTTCTGCTCTATTCACAAAATCACTCAAAAGCAAAAGCAAAGGAAGGCTACAAGATACACAGCAAAAACATCGGTTTCTGAGATTCTTAAAAAGAAGGAAATCTTGGCAGCAACGTTTTACACATACCCCTTTACATCAATTCAGCAAAATGCTGCCCAATGTTTACAGTGGGGTGCTTTGCCCCAGAAGGCAGAATTGCTGCCTCCAGAGGTGCACATCTCCCCATAATGAGAGTTTTATTTTCTGGAATTTCTGATACTACCAGTTCCCTTGGAGCAAATATGACAGCATGCTGCGGGAACAATGAACAATCCAGTTGCTTTAATAGCAGGAGTATCCAAGAAAGGATGTAGATTTTCAGTTCCCCAGAGGACAATAGTGTATTATGATTGAAATGCTTAGAAGCACAAATTGAAGCATCTAATAGCATTTTGCTAATTGTCTAATGTTCAACTTGAGCCCTGATTCTGTAATATAAAGCTGAAGAAACTAAATGTGTCAAGATATTTTAACAAATGGTGGCACATAAGCATTATGAATATATTTAAGTATTAAAAAAGAAATGGCTATAATTTGAACAGATATAGTAATCTTTAAGTAAAAATATCCTCCTTGTACACTTTAGTTCTTGAATGTGCGTACATTCCATGATACAATAAGGACTTTGAACACAGCATAAGTGGTAGCAGCTGGTAGTAATGAATAAAGGTACACGAAAGCACATACAAAGAAAAATATCCAGAAGGGTTTGCCACAGATATCTGATCTCAAGGGTGACATTTTCCATTCTCACCTGTGATCCTTAGTGGAATAAAAATCAGGCTGCAGAGAGCTACTGTGCACCCATCAGCTTGTAGGAAGTGTAAGAACAATTGCCTGTGGGATAACTTATGATTAATGCGCTGCCAACAGCTTCTCATAGTAACACGGTGCCTGCAGCAACACAGTACATTCTTACAGCGAGTCTTCAAAATCATTAACTTCTCTTAAAGAATTATGCTTTTCATACATACGTTTCAAAGCTTTTTTTTAAAAAAGGGATATGTCATTAAGTTTCTTGCATTTAATCTTCATGTGTTGGATCTGATGTGAGTGTCATTCAGTTAAGGAGAAACATTTGAAAGACAAGCACACCTGAAATATTAGTCAAATATCTAACTGCAGCTTTTGGGACTTAGCCAGATGCTGCTTACAGATTAATGCCTGAATTGTTCATGCTTTATTGAGACTGATGCTCCCTTAATGTTGCCTCTGGTGAAGGAAAGTCCAGGATGATGCCAGTTACATTCAGGTTCGGATGTACAACTAAACATGTCTACTGGAAGCTGCTGTCTCAGGAAAAGTCAGTATTTATATTGTTTTCCACGTCATTTGTCACTTTAGGTGGTCTTCAATTATACTTGCACAAAAGGATATGCATGTGACTTATACTGAAATATTGCTTTAAATTTAACTAATTTCAAAATGTTTAACAACTGCTTTACTGCAGTATACAGGACCACTGGGATTTTAAGAAAAGGGCGTCGCCATATTAATAGTTCACTTAAATGCAATGAACGGCTATCAACAAAGTTACCAATGACAGTCTGGGTGATTGGGAGATTCAATTATTTCTATTCATTCAAGAGCTCTGGACATTACTGACTGAAGCAGCATTTTTGTCAAAATCTAGTTTGAAAAGGAGCTGGTGAGCTGCCTTCATGAACTATTGCAATTCGTTTGGTGTAGATACATTCACAGTGCTGTTCGAGAGAGAACCCCATGATTTTGATGCAGCAACAATGAAGGAGGGATGTGATTGCACTGAAGAGGGTGCAGAGGAGATTTACAGGGTGTTCCTTGGGCTGGAGAGTTTCAGTTACAAAGAGGGCTCCAGGCTATTTTCTTTAGAACAGAAGATACTGAGGAGGAAGCATGATTGAGATGGAGTAAATTATGAGGGACGTAGGCGGGAAGGAACTTATTCCCTGAGTTGAGAAATCAATAAATAGGGGGCATAATTTCAAGCAAAGGGGCAGAAGGTTGAGAGGGGATGGGAGGAAATACTCAGAGGATGGTGGGAATCAGGAACTCACTGCTTCTCACGTGGAAGAGGAAGAAACCCTGATAAGATTAAAGAAGTATTTAGCTGTAGACTTGCAATAAGATGGCTTACAAGGTTATGTTCTAAATTCAGGAAAATGGGATTAGAATAGGACTCGTCTTTGACCGGCATAGTCTCAGGGGGTGAAGTTCCTTTTTCTGTGCTATAGGCCTTCATGACTCAAATATATTCCCAAGTTAGGATGATGAGTAGATGGGAGAGAATCTTAAGAATCAAATGTATTGTGGAAAGAACAAGATTCAATAAAAGAATATAGTTTTTAAGATTACCTGATGATAGCTTCATTAATAATCTTTATACTTGGTCTGTGAATATACAATATTACAATCAAAGCTAATTGGAGACAGAGTTGTTGGAATTTCTGATTCAATTATTTCATGTCCTTTACAATTGAAATCTTACACTGGTAAAGGCATTCCAAAATATGTTGGAGCTGAGATTTGAAAACCCAAAACAAATCTGGTGAATAGAAGGACAAATTTCATCCAGATGATCATCCCTAATTATGCTCCAAACAATCACATGCAAAACCATCCTAAAGAATTTAAAATTCTTCTAATGCCAGTAAGTATTGTTCAAGATAGGAAGCAACTACCCCCCTCCACACAAACAAAGTAATGCCCAGCTCTATCACAAATGAGCAAAGAAAGTGGGACATTTTCAAATTGTAGGTGAGTAGCAGAAACTTCGTATCACTGAACATCCACACCCTGTTATCACTGCAATGGGATAATCCTCATGATGAACATCCCGAGAACAATTGTTGCAATCTGCTCGGGTACAAGATTAAAATTTGAACCAACAATCCTCAAGTCAACAATTCATCAATCTTCTGAGTCCAACATGTGCATGTTTGGGAAGAATGGTCAAGCCTCCAGATCAATCATATTTGTAAAATAAATGATGTTATATCAAACAGTCGACTTAGAAAAGTTATTATGAGGCCTTTGTACAGCCCTGTTTACTGAGATATAAGAACCTAAGAACAGAAGAAATAGGAGCAGGAGCAGGCCATCTGGCCTGTTGAGCCCGCTTCACTATTCAATAAGATCATGGCTGATCTTTTCATGGCCTTAGGTCCACTTACCAGCCCACTCACCATAACCCTTAATTCTTTTACCGTACAGAACTCTATCTATCTTTTCCTTAAAAACATTAATGAGGTAGCCTCAATTGTTTCACTGCGCAGGGAATTCCCCAGATTCACAACTCTTTGGGTGAAGAAGTGCCGCCCCAACTCCATCCTAAATCTGCTCCCCATTATTTTGAGGCTCTGCTACTTAGTTCTAGTTTCATCCGTCAGTGGAAACAACTTCCCTACTTCTATCTTATCTATTCCCTTCATAATTTTGTATGCTTCTATAAGATCCCCTTCATTCTCCAAATTCCAATGAGTATAGTCCCAGTCTAATCAATTTCCTTTCAAAACAACAACCTTGTCAATTCTGCAATCAACATAGTGAACCTCCTTTGCATCCCCTCCAGTGCCAGTACATCTTTTCTCAAGTAAAGAGAGCATTACTCCATGTGTGTGGCCTCATCACAACCCTATACAGCTTCAGCATAACCTCCATGTTTTTAAATTCCATCCCTCTAGCAATGAAGGACAAGAATCCATTGGTCTTCTTAATCACCTGCTGCACCTGCAAACCAACGTTTTGTGATTCATGCACAAAGACACTCCGGTACCTCTGCGCATCTACAATTTTTCACCATTTAAATATTAATCAATTTTGCTGTTATTCCTACCAAAATGGCTGATCTCACATTCAGCAACATTGTACTCCATCTGCCAGATCCTTGCCCACTCACTTAAATCAATCTATATCCCTCTGCAGACTTCAAGTGTCCTCTGCACATTTTGCTCTACCACTCATTCAGTGTCATCTGCAAACTTTGACACTCAACACTTGGTCCCCAACTCTAAATAATTTATTTAAATTGTAAACAACAGTGGTTCCAACACTGATCCCGGAGGCACACCACCAGCCACTGATCGCCAACCAGAAAAATCCATTTATCCCCATACTTTCCTTTCCAATAGTGAACCGATCGTCTAACCATGCCTCCGTATTAGCCATAATGCCATGCATTTTTATCTTATGCAGCAGCCTTTTGTGCGGCACCTTGTCGAATGCCTTCCGGAAACCTAGATATACTACATTCACTAGCTGCCCATTGTCCACCATGCTCATAATGTCCTCAAAAAATTCCAGTAAATTAGTCAAACATAATATGTCTTTCATGAACTCATGCTGTGTCTGTCCACTGGGACTTACAGGGACTTGCTAATTCATTGGTTTTCAATGATAGCCAAGGTGGGATAACCTACATTCTATTTTTCTGTTGCTATCAAATATCGTCATGTCAGTATTTACTGAGAAATTGAGGTTTTGTTGGTTGCAAGATTTTATTAGGATGATGAATGGGAAAATTGGTAACAGCACAATATGTACTGAAGGTTAACCATGCTAATACTTGGAATGAGCAGGCTGCTTCATGAGGAAAGGTTGAACAGATTAGTCTTGTATCTGCTGGAGTTCAAAAGAGGAAGAGGTGAATTAATTGAAACATATAATACAATGAAGGGCCTTGGCAAGGTAGATGTGGAGAGGACAATTCCTCTGATCAAAGAATGAAGAACTAGGGTTTTAAAAACCCTGTTTAAAAATCCGGAGTCAACCACTTAAGACAGTGATTAGGTGAATGATTTTTTTTTAGAAGGCTGTAAGTCCTTGGAACTCTTTTTCTGAAAAGCTGGTGGAAGCAGTTATAGAGTCATAGAGATGTTCAGCGTGGAAACAGACCCTTTGGTACAACCCGTCCATGCCGACCAGATATCCCAACCCAATCTAGTCCCACCTGCCAGCACCCGGCACATATCCCTTCAAACCCTTCCTATTCATATACCCATCCAAATGCCTCTTAAATGTTGCAATTGTACCAGCCTCCATCACTTCCTCTGGCAGCTCATTCCATACACGTACCACCCTCTGCGTGAAAAGGTTGCCCCTTCGGTCTCTTTTATATCTTTCCCCTCTCACCCTAAACCTATGCCCTCTAGTTCTGGACTCCCCAACCCCAGGGAAAAGGCTTTGCCTATTTATCCTATCCATGCCCCTCATAATTTTGTAAACCTCCATAAGGTTTTGTATAAGCCTCTGACGCTCCAGGGAAAACAGCCCCAGCCTGTTCAGCTTCTCCCTGTAGCTCAAATCCTCCAACCCTGGTAATATCCTTGTAAATCTTTTCTGAATGCTTTCAAGTTTCACAACATCTTTCCGATAGGAA
The DNA here is from genome assembly GCF_047496795.1 of Chiloscyllium punctatum. Taxonomy (NCBI): domain Eukaryota; kingdom Metazoa; phylum Chordata; class Chondrichthyes; order Orectolobiformes; family Hemiscylliidae; genus Chiloscyllium; species Chiloscyllium punctatum. The sequence continues at coordinate 78,087,216 of NC_092741.1, forward strand.
GGAGACCAGAACTGCACGCAATATTCCAACAGTGGGCTAACCAATGTCCTGTACAGCTGCAACATGACCTCCCACTCCTGTACTCAGTACTCTGACCAATAAAGGAAAGCATACCAACCGCTTTCTTTACTATCCTATCTACCTGCGACTCCACTTTCAAGGAGCTATGAACCTGCACTCCAAGGTCTCTTTGTTCAGCAACACTCCCTAGGACCGTACCATTAAGTGTATAAGTCCTGCTAAGATTTGCTTTCCCAAAATGCAGCACCTCACATTTATCTGAATTAAACTCCATCTGCCACTTCTTAGCCCATTGGCCCATCTGGTCAAGATCCTGTTGTAATCTAAGGTAAACCTCTTCATTGTTCACTACACCTCCAATTTTGGTGTCATCTGCAAACTTACTAACTGTACCTCTTATGCTCGCATCCAAATCATTTATGTAAATGACAAAAAGTAGAGGGCCCAGCACCGATCCTTGTGACACTCCACTGGTCACAGGCCTCCAGTCTGAAAAACAACCCTCCATCACTACTCTCTGTCTTCTACCTTTGAGCCAGTTCTGTATCCAAATGGTTAGTTCTCCCTGTATTCCATGAGATCTAACCTTGCTAATCAGTCTCCCATGGGGAACCTTGTCGAACAGCTTACTGAAGTCGATACAGATCACATCTATTGCTCTGCACTCATCAATCTTCTTTGTTACTTCTTCAAAACACTCAATCAAGTTTGTGAGACATGATTTCCCACGCACAAAGCTATGTAGACTATACTGATTCCTGAAGAAGGGCTCATGCCCGAAACGTTGATTCTCCTGCTCCTTGGATGCTGTCTGACCTGCTGCGTTTTTCCAGCAACACATTTTCAGCTCTGACTTCCAGCATCTGCAGTCCTCATTTTCTCCTATCCTGAATCAGTCTTTGCCTTTCCAAATACATGTACATCCTGTCCCTCAGGTTTCCCTCCAACAACTTGCCCACCACTGAGGTCAGGCTCACTGGTCTATAGTTTCCTGGCTTGTCTTTACCACCCTTCTTAAACAGTGGCATCATGTTTGCCAACCTCCAGTCTTCCGGCACCTCACCTGTGACTATTGATGATAAAAATATCTCAGTAAGAGGCCCAGCAATCACTTCTCTAGCTTCCCATAGAGTTCTCGGGTACACCTGATCAGGTCCTGGGGATTTATCCACCTTTAGCCGTTTCAAGACATCCAGCACTTCCTCCTCTATAATCTGAACATTTTGCAAGATGTCACCATCAATTTCCCTACAGTCTATACTTTCCATATCCTTTTCCACAGTAAATACTGATGCAAAATATTCATTTAGTATCTCCCCGATTTTCTGTGGCTCCACACAAAGGCCGTCTTGCTGATTTTTGAGGGGCCCTATTCTCTCCCTGGTTACCCTCTTGTCCTTAATATATTTGTAAAAACCCTTTGGATTCTCCTTAATTCTATTTGCCAAAGCTATCTCATATCCCTGTATTGCCCTCCTGATTTCCCTCTTAAGTATACTCCTACTTCCTTTATACTCTTCTAAGGATTCACTCGCTCTTTCCTGTCTGTACCTGACATATGCTTCCTTCTTTTTCTTAACCAAACCCTCAATTTCTTTTGTCATCCAGCATTCCCTATACCTACCAGCCTTCCCTTTCACCCTGACAGGAATATACTTTCTCTGGATTCTTGTGATCTCATTTCTGAAGGCTTCCCATTTTCCAGCCGTCCCTTTACCTGTGAACATCTGCCTCCAATCAGCTTTCGAAATTTCTTACCTCCGTCAAAATTGGCCTTTCTCCAATTTAGAGTTTCAACTTTTAGATCTGGTCTATCCATTTCGAACACTATTTCAAAATGAATAGAATTATGGTCACTGGCCCCAAAGAGCTCCCCCACTGACACCTTAGTCACCTGCCCTGCCTTATTTCCCAAGAGTAGGTCAAGTTCTGCACCTTCTCTAATTGGTACATTCACATACTGAATCAGAAAATTGTCTTTTACGCACTTAAGAAATTCCTCTTCATCTAAACCTTTAACACTATGGCAGTGCCAGTCGATGTTTGGAAAGTTAAAATCTCCTAGCATAACCACCCTATTATTCTTACAAATAGCTGAGATCTCCTTACATGTTTGTTTCTCAAATTTCCCTTTGACTATTCGGGGGTATATAATACAATCCCAATAAGGTGATCATCCCTCTCTTATTTCTCAGTTCCACCCAAATAACTTCCCTGGATGTATTTCTGGGAATATCCTCCCTCAGCACAGCTGTAATGCTATCCCTTATCAAACATGCCACTCCCCCTCTTCTCTTGCCTCCCTTTCTATCCTTCCTGTAGCATTTGTATCCTGGAACATTCAGCTGCCAGTCCTGCCCATCCCTGAGCCATGTTTCTGTAATTGCTATGATATCCCAGTTCCATGTTCCTAACCATGCCCTGAGTTCATCTGCCTTCCCTGTTAGGCCCCTTGCATTGAAATAAATGCAGTTTAATTTATTAGTCCTACCTTGTCCCTGCCTGTCCTGACTGTTGGGCTCGCTTCTGTTCTCAACTGTACCCGTCTCAGATTGATCTCTTTCCTCACTATCTCTGTGGGTCCCACCCCTCATCTTACTGGTTTAAATCCTCCTGAGCAGCTGTCGCAAATTACCCTGCCAGTGTATTAGTCCCCTTCCAATTTAGGTGCAATCCATCCTTCTTATACAGGTCACTTATACCCCAAAATAGATTCCAATGATCCAAAAATGTGAATCCTTCTCCCATACACCAGCTCCTCAGCCATACATTCATCTGTTCTATCCTCCTATTCCTGCCCTCACTAGCTCGTAGCACTGGGAGTAATCCAGATATTACTACCCTTGAGGACCTCCTTTTTACATTTCTGCCTAACTCTTCTGTAATCTCCCTCAGAATCTCAACCTTTTCCCTCCTATGTCATTGGTTCCAATGTGGACAATGACCTCTTGCTGGCCCCTCTCCCCGTGAGAACATTCTGCACCCTCTCTGAGACATCCTTGATCCTGGCACCAGGGAAACAACACACCATTCTGCTTTTTCTCTGTTGGCCACAGAAACATATGTCTGTACCTCGGACTGCAGAATCCCCTCACACAATTGATCTCTCGGAAGCCGACGTACCCCTCGTTGCATTAGAGCCAGTCTCAATACCAGAAACTTGGCTGTTTGTGCTACGTTCCCCTGAGAATCCATCACCCCTACATTTTCCAAAACAGTTTACCTGTTTGAAATGGGTAGATCCACAAAAGACTCCTGCCCTCGGTGCCGACCTCTCCTTCCCTTCCTGAAGTTAGCCCATCTATGTGACTGTATCTGAGACTTTCCCCCCTTCCTATAACTGCCATCCATCACATACTGTTGCTGTTGCAAATTACTCATCGCTTCTATCTGTCTCTCCAACCAATCCACTAGATCTGATAAGATTCGCTTCCAACAGCATTTATGGCAGATATAATCCGCAGTAACCCTTAAACTCTCTTTGAACTCCCACATTTGACAAGACGTACATATCACTGCAAAGGTCATTTTTGCTCCTTCACAATCTACAGACCCAGAAAATAACACCGTCTTATTCCTCTACAAACACTGCCCCAGGTTAAATTAATAACTGTTGCTTATATTTTAAGTTTAATCAAGAGACATATCTCCAAAACATATAGTCAAGAAAGAACCCACTCTACTCACTAATACAGCCTTTCTCTTGGATAGACTTAAAGCAACAATTAACTTACCTAATTCTGTGTTGTGAACTTGGCCCAAACCGGTTCCTCCAAGATTAGTTGTGAAATTCACTGTTTGTTAATTTTCCCAGGCGCACTCCTATGTCCAGAGACACATGAATTCAAAACCAGCAAAGGCAGTAACTGTGCAGATCCTCTCTCTCTCTGTCTTTCTCCTGCACTGTTCTCACCATGTTCTTGAATATTTATGGGACAGAGATAGATAGATTAATTTAAACAAAGTGGTTAGGTGTTATTAGGGGTAAAAACAATGACTGTAGATGCTGGAAACCAGAGTCTAGATTAGAGTGGTGCTGGAAAAGCACAGCAGTTTAGGCAGCATCCAAGGAGCCGTAAAATCGACGTTTCGTGGCCTGTTTGTTGGTCTGAAGATAGTGTGCCTCTGGTGTACTTCACCAGTAATATTTCTTCATCTGGGGATCAGGAGAAGTTACAGGGGCATCATTCTGTCTGAAATCAACATTCAGCAAGGGTTATCATGCCGCTGTCCAGGCATTAGCAGCTGGAGATGCATCACTCAGTTTTCTGATACTTGCCCTTCATCCTCCTCAACCAGGGTGAATTCATTTCCTCCCTTTCTCTGTCTGGCAATTTCTCACATCATTGTTGCACCAAGCTGTGTAGGATACAGCAGACAGCAATGATGTGAGCAACTGTCTCTGACATATATTGTAGTGCTCTGCCAGTGCGGTTCAGGCAGCAGAACTTCATCTTTGCTCAGCTGATAATCTGTTCTGTGTTTCCCTTGTTGAGATATAGGGTGGTATAATGGGCTCTGTGCACACTACACTGGTATCATGAGCCATGTTTTATGAGGATATCTCTTAGCCTCAGAAGACAGCCCTGTAATTACTGACAGCAAACAAACTCTTTGAGAGTGATTGAGAATGTATGAGTCATGAGAGGTCCCTGGGAAATGAGTATGCTCCTGCAGGATTCATTTCCCGGTGACACATACAAGCTGCACATCGATGGATCAAACCCTTCTCGATTTATGAGTGTTGCTCATAGAGAGATTCCACACATGTTCCTGTGGTACTCTGGAATGGCTCGGCGATGGAGAAATTCAAGGCCATAGTAACTTTGAGGCTTTAGTGACTGCCTGCTGTGACATCCTCAGACATCAGTGAATTAGCGTCCCTGATATATGAATGTAGTTATTCAGCATGCAGTATTTTCAATTATACTGGCTTCTGGCTGCATTCTGAGCTGTCTGACCCTTTGCTGCTGCTAGTCCTTGAAGTGCTTCTGGCCTCTGCTGTGCCTGGTCCAGGGTCATCATCTGGATCATCATCATCCAGGGTCATTCCTCCTCCACCACATTCCCCACAGCCACTGGGAATATGAAGGTTATCCTGTCTGCCTGATGAGATCTATGCAGTGAAGACATGCAAATTATTAATATAGTTCAACCAGTCCCCACACCGCCAAAAAATCTTTTTTTTCAGTGGCTAATTAGCTCCACCATAGTTCTGACTATCCTTTCATTACATATGTGTGTAATAAAGTTATGCGCACCTTTGTTCTATTCTCAGCACAATCTATTCAACCCTTCTTCCTGAACTGAGGAGTGTGGATCAATGGAGAGCACATGGTATCTCATTGATTTCACCCTGGTCATCAACTATCCCACTCTAACAATGATGTCTCTGGCCATGTCTTCCTGCTGCCATTGCTATTATCCTGGACACTCCTACTCTGACACTGGAGCTGTGAGCCATCACTCTGTACACTCCCATTGATTTTGCCTCCTTCTTCACTTAAATTTCACTCCATTTACATATCCTTGACATTGTTCAGTGACCATTGAGCCATCCACAGTCACCCTTGATAAACTATCTGCCACCCGAGAGTTAACCCTCCTTCCTCATCATCATATTCTGCTTCCCAGAATCCCCAGATTGTCCCCATTCCCGCCATCAATGTTGGCCTGTGAATTATCATCCATGACCTCCTGTTACTACACTGAACTTGCCCTCACTGGCCCTCAATTCTGCCAATCTCAGCATTGACCTGTTCTCAATCATCATTATACTCTTATCCATCGTGCTTAATTGCCTAATACCTAATTACTGATCCCTCAGCCTTGTGCAACAGTTCAGCCTCTTGTTTGCTGGTTCAACAAGAAAAGCAACTCCCACACAGTCCAGCTGCTCAGTAAGGTGACCACGGCGATTCCTCACCATCTTTAATGAGTTATGATTATGAAGACACATGTTTCAAATTTGCTGCTGACTTAATTACAAAAGTACAATTTAATCTGGTCACTGTGTGTACTAATACATGACATCATAAGTCCTCCCATTTGTCACATTTCCCATTCCCAAGGATTAGTAATAGATTATAATTTCTATCTTTACTTCCCTCATTAACCCAGGGTGCATCCTAAACTGACACAGTAACTTTTCTATTTGAAGAGTTGCCAACCTTTAAAGTTACCTTCCTTTTCTGTTTTATCCTGTCCTATATCGCAGTCACCTCCTTCTTTATTGTTACATTGGTAACATTCTCATCTTGAGTGAAGACATGTGAATTAACATATAGTCCAAATAGTCCCCATGCTGCCAAAAGATTTTTTTTAGGGGCTAATTAGCTCTGCCATAGTTTTGACTATTCTATTGACTATACATACACACTACATATGCGTGTATTAAAGACCTTTGTGTTGCCTGCCATGTGAACCTTTGTTCCATTCTCATACTTCTCATTCTCTTTTTAGACCTCCACTAGATTTTCTATGTTCTGTTTGGTTCTCAACTGAATTATTCATCTTACAATTAGCATCAGCATCATTTTGTGGTCTCATTTAAACCTTTATTATTTTGCCCTCCAGACAACTCTAGCTTTGGTTGCACTTCCTGCTGAACAATGATCTCTATGCTACAGCTGAATAACCTTTGCTTTGAAGGTCTCCCATTGTTCAGTTATTATCTTAGCTTACAATATTTGACTTCAATCCACCTGAACCAGATCTCTTTTCAACTTACTGAAGTTAGCTCACCTCCTTTGAGTTCAACATCTACGTGACTTCCATCAGTTAGTGGAACAGGGAGAATGGAAATCAGTGACACCATCTTGGGGCGGCACAGTGGCTCAGTGGTTAGCAGTGCTGCCTCACAGCGCCAGGGTCCCAGGTTTGATTTCAGCCTCGGGCGACTGTCTGTGTGGAGTTTGCACATTCTCCCCGTGTCTATGTGGGCTTCCTCCAGGTGCTCCGGTTTCCTCCCACATTCCAAAGATGTGCCAGTCAGGTGAATTGGCCATGCTAAATTGACCATAGTTGTTAGCAGCATTAGTCAGGGGGGGGTGGGTTACTCTTCGGAGGGTCAGTGTGGACTTGTTGGGCCAAAAGGCCTGTTTCCACACTGCAGCTAATCTACTCTAATCTTAGTTAAACAGTAGGATGTGTAAGTATCGGAACCACAGGCTCCATTGTTTTGTGTTATGCTAACACCCACCTGCATGGTTTGGACACAATCATCAGACTCAGATCTAGAAAGAAGGAATGAATCTGAAATTAGAAAATAATGAATGGCAGGGACAGAAATAACATTGCGAATATCTTACAGAACTTTAAATATCCAATCAATGATGAAGATAATTTACAATTATTAACAAGCAAATAGCAAATTGAAATGCATTTTGTTTTATATTAGTTTCAGGTTATCGACTTACAACAGTTGCAAGTTGTTATATGTTTGACAAAAATACACACAGTTTGTGAAAGAAACTTGCTTTTTTTCTGTGAATATTCCAATTCCTTCACAATTTTCACAAGGCTGAGAGGTTGCATTTTCTTCTTTTCAGCACTTGAGTTTCACTAATGCTCACAGCATCTTCTTTCATTTCTCATTTATTCTTTGATTCAATGATTGAAAGAAGCTTTCAGATCAGGTTTTCATAAAATTTTCACTAAAATATTTGTGGTGTGGACATTGCTTTTAGAAATTACCGTGTTCCCAGTTTTTTTCACCATTCATGAGGTATCGGTGGATTTATTTCAAAAACATCCTCCTGAATATGGTGTCCCTCCGCTTCTTTATTTGAATATTTAGGCTTTGTGAAATGATTTCCATGTCTCAGACATTATTTTTGAATCAGTTTTGTTATCAGTATTGTCATATATTTACTTATAGGGGTCACAGGCCTCATTTTCAGGTAACTGTTACTGATGGCATGATTGGATGGCTTAATTTACTGCTGGCAGCATCTTAAGAAGCAGTGGATTGGAATATTGCATGCTAGTGACTTCGCAATAGCTGAACATTACTCATGTCAAGTTAACACTGCCTAAGTAAAGTGCAACTCCTCCCCCACCACACACAGACACACATACACAAATGTATTATGCTTCCATTCTACATTGCACACTTTCATTTACTAATGTATCAAAATATCTTTACTTTGCTCAAACCACATGCATATGTATTATCTGCGTAAGTAGCTTCTGTATTACATTAATGTGATCATTAATCTGTGCAAATTAAATATTCTTAGAGTAACATCAGAAATCGTGTCTAACATTGATACCTGATCAATTGAGTTCACATCAATTATATATTTGGGTAACTTTAATCTGTTGAATTTTAGAATTGCTCAACAGACTACAGAGGAAACAATTAGCTATTTTTGTGCGAATTATCATGCTAGGATTAGAAACATTGAATTCTGTAAGTGGCAGAATATATAGTCTTCTCTTATTCCTTAAGATCAATTTCAAACACATTACTTTAAACCACATTGCATTTGCCAAATTGTGGTCAATACCTGGAACATCAAATGGCCTTTATAAATAGAATTACATGGGATATATAATACAGAAACAGCCCATCCAATTCAACTAGTAGTTGACAGTGTTTAGGCTCTATTCATGCCTCCTCCTCTTTATTCTCTTCTTCCTCATAACTTTGTCTCGTTCTGCCTTAGACGTATCTGTATTATTGGCTTCAACCACCCACTGTGGTAGTGAGGTCCACATTCTTATCCAGCTGTGGGTGATGATGTTTTGTTTTCCAAATTCCCAGTTGGATTACTTGGTGATTATCTTATGTTGATGGCCTCTATTTATGTTGTTCATTCACAAGAGGAAACAGTCAATCTGCTTCCACTGTCATAAATTTTAAAGAACTCTATCAAGTCACCTCTTGGCTGGCTTGGTCAAGGGGAGAAGGCTGTAGATCCTTTTTGTGATATGTGATGAGGCATCACCTTTACCATTTAAAAATGCTCCGAGGCATTTCTTGGAGGTATAATTAGAATGGTTTGTTAAGGAAGCAGTCGTAACAGTGATGGTGGCGGATGGAGGGGAGGATAGGCATGGACAAGGGGAGTGGAGAGACAGGCAAAGTGTGGTGAAAATAGAAATTAATTGAGTTCTGGTTCAAATTGATGTTTAAGAAGAATGTGTGGGAGCGATGCCAATTGGGAGAATCTGACCACAGGAAGAAAGCAGCAAGTGGGATAGGTAGCCCGGAAGCTTCACAAGTAGGAAGCAGTCAACAAGCAGGTAGCGATTGATGGTTGAGAGTATACTGATGGGATGGTTATTGGCTGGGTTGCATTGGTCCTACATTTTTAATGTACAGGACATACCTGGGCAATTTTCCACATTGTCAGGTAAATGCCAGTATTGTCTTGAAACAGCTTGGCTAGGGGAGTGGCAAGTTCTGGAACACAAGTCTTCAGTACTATTGCTGGAATGTTGTCATGGCCTGTAGCATTTGAAGTAGCCATTGTCTCCAACTGTTGCTTGATATCACGTGGAGCCAATTGAATTGGCTAAAGACTGTTGGGACTGTAATGTTGGGGAACAACAGAGGAGGAGGCTGAGATGGATTATCCACTTGGCACTTCTGGCTGAAAGCTTCAGCCTTATCTTTTGCATTAATTTGCTGGAGTCTTCCATCATTGAGGATGACGATACTTGTGAAGCATCCTCCTCCGGTAGGTTGTTTAATCATCTGCTACCATATGAATGTGGAAGGACTCAGAGCTTAGGTCTGATCCATTGGTTGTGGGATTGCATAATTCTGTCTATCACTTGATACTTATACTGTTTGGCATGCAGGTAGTCCTATTTAGTAGCTTCACCAGGTTGACATCTCATCTTCAGGTATGCCTGGTGCTGCTCTTGGCATGCCACCCTGCACTCTCTATTGAACCAAGGTTGATCCCCTGATTTGATGATAATGGTTAAGTGGGGGATAAGCCAGGCTATGAGGTTACCGATTATGCTGGCATACATGTCTGTTGCTGTTGATAGCCCACAGCAAAATATAGATGCCCAGTCTTGAGTTGCTAGATCTTTTCAAGATCTGTCCCATTTGGCATAGTGAGAGTGTCACACAACATGATGGAGATTATTTTCAATGTGAAGGCGGGACTTCGTCTCAACAAGGACTGTGTGGTGATCGCCATTATCAATACTGACATGGACAGATGCATCTGCAGCCAGCAATTGGTAAGGATGAGATCAAGTATGTTTTTCCATCTTGTTTGTTCTCTCACTATCTGCCGCCGACCCAGTCTAGATTTGTCCTTTACGACCCCACCAGCCCAATTGTCTGTAAGGAATGACTACTGAGTATGACTATGTCAGGCTGTTGCTTGACTTGTCTGTGAGACAACTCTCCCAAAGTTGGCACTAGCCCCCAAGATGTTAGTAAGAAGGATTTGGCAAGGTTGACAGGACTGCTTCTGCTGTTGTAGCTTCTAGTACTGAGGTCAACACCAGGTGATCCACCTGGTTTCATTTCTTTGAAACTTTGTAGCAGTTGGTACAACTGAATGGCTTGTTAGGTCATTTCAGAGGGTAATTGAAAGTCAATCACATTGCTGTGGGTCTGGAGTCACCTGTAGGCCAGACCAGGATGTCAGATTTCCTTACCTGAATGGTATTAGTGAACCAGATGGGTCTTTCTGAAAATCGACAACAATTTCATGATCAGCAGTAGATTCTTAATTCCATATTTTATTAAAATTGAATTCAAGTTCCACCACCTGCCATGGGGGGATTCAAAACTGGATCTCCAGAACATTTGATGAGTTTCTGGATTAATGCCTAGCATTAAATACCAATCAACCTTTGCCTTCCTTTTGTAGAGCTACACACTATCAATGTCCAACATCACAGCAACTGAGTCATGTAATGATAACTAGGCCCCAGCCTAAAGCCATGCTGTGATGCAAGCTCCAGTGTTAAGTGTTTGCACTGATCCCATTATACCTACAGCGTTAAAATGGAACAGTGCAACAGATAGCATTATAATTCTGAAGCAGGTGAGATTTGAACCCAGGCTTCGTTGGTCTAGAAGTAGCAACACTTACACTGAACCACAAGAACCACCTAGAAGCAACCAGAAAACCTTGTGAGTTGTTTGAGAGCAGGGGATAATGATGAGACTAGGTTCTCACTTTCAGAGGGAGGGCACTACAGCACCTTGAACACTGATTTAGTTCCTACTGTTGTCTCTCACAGCCCCTGGTAAATAGCTTGCTATCTGATAAATAGTTATTCTGGTGATTTGGTGGTGGAAATTTCAAAATTGCAGAACAAATAGTTTTCCGTTAGAGGGAGATAGGCACTGCAGGTAGGCTGGGAGTGGGGGAGGAACACTTTGTTCTCTGTTTGTTTTCCCCACCTTTTGTTTGGCATTGTAAGACTGTTTCTAGTATTTAAAAAAGAAAAAGCAACGCTGGGTTCTTGATAATTCAGTATTTGATAATTGGATGATTATGTTATTGGCTTATAGCATAAAAATGCTGGGTTTTTAACCATTGATGGTCAGTGTTTGTAGTTTATAATTTGGTAATGGGGAGGTTTAAAAATTCAGTGGTGGGTTTATTTTATGTAAACTCTTCTAGACAGTGAAAGATACAGAAAGGAAAGGTAGCAACTATAGTTTTATAACAAAACAGCTGAAAATCGCTGAAAGTCTTTGGTTGCCGAACTCAATTTATGGATATCAATGTCAGAGCAAATTATTGCAGATGCTGGAATCTGCACTGAAAATAAAACATAATGGAAATCAAAGTGGATCAGGCAGCATCCATGGAGAGAGAGCAAACTAATGCTTCGAGTCTAGACAACTCTTCATCAGAGCTGACGTGAAGTGTGGTGGGATTAGCATTTATTCAATGTTGGGGGTGGGGAGGTGGAAGTGGAGTGCTGGGGGAGAAAAGTTGTTGATAGTTCAGGTTAACTGATTTGGAATGTGAGAATGGGAGAACAATGGTGTGTCTTAACTGCCAGGCTGGTAAGAATAGACAGTCCCACTGGAGTAGTGGGAGGGGAGAGAGGCTTTGATGACAGAGAATGCACCAAGTAAAGCTAAAAGAAAGGAAAGGAATGGGAGTGGATTCACAATCTGAAGGTGCTGTACTCAATGTTCAATCTAGAAAGTTGTAAAGTGCCTAGTCTGAAGGTGAAATGTTTCTCCCTCAGTTTACACTGTGATTCGCTGGAGCATTGCAGCATGCTGAGGATAGATGAGTGGGCATACCAGCAGGACGCTGTGTTAAAGCAACTGAATATGGGGAGGACGGGGTCACACTTGCTCACAGTCCAGAGGTGTTGCACGAAGTGGCCACCAAGTCTGTATTAAGGATATGGACAAGGACTAGGCAGGTAGGATTAATTTACTTCGGAATTATGTTTGACACGATCTGGTTGGACTGAAGGGATTGTTTCCATTCTGTATGACTATATGATTCTATGTGCTGTACACAATCTTTTGCATTGAGGGCGTGTGAAGTGGACAGGAGCACTGTAATTTGATGCAGTGATTACTTGTGACAGTCACTTTTTGATTCCAGTACACCAATCTCGAACTTCTAAGGAAATAAGAAGCATAACTAAGCCGTGAATTTGTATCATTTTAGCTCATGAAAGCTACTATGATGGAGGTTTGCAACTTTATGATAGAAATGAAAATGTACTACACATATAGACACTTATTCAGGTTTAATTTGAAAAAAAGGGAATTAATAAAATGCTATCCCATTTACTTTCATAGCGAAGAATATATATATCAAATGTTCTGCGATCAAGTGAAACATACTGTGTTATGTTCTCACTTCTGCCAAATGCTCCTTTTGATAAATGTTAAAACAAAAGTTACACTGTCTGATTTAATATTTGTTTTCTCTATTATTCAATGATTTAATGAGCGTGAACAGGCTCATATTAATTCAATAAGGCACTTTTCTGTTTGACCCCCAGCCAGCATTTTTACATTTGCTGGCTCCTATATAGAAAAAGTTATATCTTGTTTCCTAAATATTAAGAACTTGCTTATAAATGTGATCTTCACTGCGACCCCAAGACAAACTTATAATTGTAACAATTGGTTTATAGCTCCTGTTACTCCAATGACAATTTTATACAATGCAGAGAGGGGGTGGGGAATCTGAGAAGGCCATGCAATTCATCATAATGGAGGAGAGGAAACCAAATGATAAATTACAGTACAACTTTCAAAGTACTAATGGGGTTGAAATGTCTAGTTTCACCCTTAGGGCCATAGTTCAAATCACACTCAGGAAAACCAAAGTCATGGTCCTGCAATGTCCACGTCACTACTCAAGTCTCACTGATGGTTGATTCTACAGAAATACAGAAACAATAGGGACTGTAAATCCAGAGTTTAACCAACTGAACTGTCAAAATGGCATGAGATTTCCACTCTTCAGAAAATCTGACCTTGTACTGAAACCCTATTTGCCTTCTTCAGCAAAAGATCTTATGGTGCTATTTAAAGAAGAGTGGAATTATTGGTGGTGCCACAAACAATATTTCTACCAGGATCAATATCACAAGAAATAATTATTTTGTCATTATCATTGCTTTTCGTGGGCATTTGCAGCATACAATTTGGCTGCTGCATTTCCAACATTACAACAGGGAGTACATTTCAAAAACGCTTAATTGGCAGGAAAGTACTTTGAGAAGTCCAGTGGTTGTGAAAAATGCTATGAGACTGCAAGTTTCCTGTTTACTTTCTAAGGTGTGGACATTCCTTAATGTGCAAATACAAATTATTGGAAATTAACTGAATAAATCCTTTCACAAACAAAATCAGAAATTGTTGGAAAAGCTCAGCAGGTCAAGCAGCATCTGTGGAGAAAAATCAAAGTTGATTGCTTGGGTCCAGTGACCCTTCCTCAGAACTGATGGTAGCTGGGAAAATGTTAGTTTTTATGCAGAAGATGGGGTAAGGAGGGGGTAAGGAGTAAATAATAGGTGGACATAGAGTCCAAAGAGAGAGAAGAGCAGTTGGACAGACAAAAGAGTGAATACTGATCAGCCTCAGAGAATGAATGGCTATTAATGGGGACAATTGATGGCTAACACTGGGTTGTGGGTAATAGCAGACCATGTGATAACAAGGCATGGAATGCAGTAGTTGGGGTAAGGACATTGAAGAATAAATCCTTTGTTTAAAATAAAGGTGGAACTATATAGATGCTCTACATCTTTCTTTCAGTGCCCATTGACAAGTTGACAATGCTGACCAAGCCAATCATGGTGCATGTCACACAGCTGGAAACAACAAAACAAAAAATAGCTTTTGTTGTGGATATTCTGAGTTGTCTTCTTGTTGATACTTGAACATTTGGTGAAGCGCTGATGCATATGCTTGCAGCAAAGAAAGGACATATTACTGGCTCCCTCAGGAAGTACTGATCTCCAGTGGTTAGGTAAATGTATTTTCCTCTCAAGCTTTCAATATTTATATATTAGCTCTGAAACAGTCTGCATACATTGTAGGTAAAATGCACTCAATATGAGAGTTTTGACATTTAATCTAGGAAGCTCAATCAACCAAAAATAATGGCCATTTTGTCACATGATGTAATTCGGTGGATAGGATATAATGCAGTGCAGAGGATGTATGTGTCAAGAATTTTTAAAGAAGTATAACATAGATACTTGGCATGAGGTTTGCGATTGATATTTGAAGAGATTATTATACAGAGTTCAATGTCTACTCTGATTTCTTTAAAAATATATGTTCATGATGATAAAGTACCTAGTTGAAATTGAAGAAATTGATCTCTAAATGCTATATTCTACTATTGCTCCAAACATACCAATGGATTGCATATAACAAAATTCAACTAGAACAGTTTCCTTTATAAATTCACAAGCGACTCCTTTTGACAAGTGCAGACTTAGAGGGATACAACCCTTTTTATCGCTCTCCTTCAGTAAACTAAATAAGGTACAAAATTATATTTTGTAAAAATGAAAAATAAGTTCTAATCACACTTAAAGTTAAATTATTATTAGAATTCTGATATTAATGGTCTTCAAGCAACAGAGATTTGACAGTCTTTTAGTCTCATCAAGTTTTTTTTAAAAGCTCTGCAAAAGGGTGGAGTTCTATTGACCTGAAGGTAAACCTCATATTTTCTCCATTATAAAGACTGTCCACCATTGTAATATTGTCTGTCTCCACACCTACATCAGTACTTCAGCTACTAATTCATCCCTTAGACACATTCAGACTTTATCACCTAGCCATTAGTATGTTTTTTTGGTTGGACTCTTATTTGCTAACTTTAATTTATTTATTTGATCTCTATGTTTATTTGTGCCAAGTAACACTCACTAATTATATCTGTGCCAACTAATTCATTGAAAATATATGAATGCCAAATTTCAAACAATCAACCCAACATATACTATAGCAGAGAAGAGTGCTGATTTGCCAAGCTATTATCGTGGAGGAAGGATTCGAGTACTATTCGCTGCCTCAGCTCCTGGGAAATTGAAATAAAACATTTCATTGCGTGAATTTAATATAAAAGGTATAGTCACCTTAGTCTCACACTCTCATTAGACAAAGTTAAAAATCACACAACAACAGATTATAGTCCAACAGGTTTATTTGGAAGCACTAACTTTCGGAACGTTGCTCCTTCATCATGACTCCCATTAGACAGAGAGAACTAATGGCAAGCTTAACCTGAGAGTCATGATGTCTGAGGCAAGGGGCAAGATTGAGAATATAGGGCCTTCATGCTAACCTCAGCCAATGTGAGAATTGAACCTACACTATTGATATTGGGAAGCATGGTGGCTCAGTGGTCAGTATGGCTGCCTCACAGTACCAGGGACCTGAGTTCAATTCCAACCTTGAGCAACTGTCTGTGTGGAGTTTACTCTTCAGGTCTGTGTGGGTTTCATTCAGATGCTCTGGTTCCTGCCCACAGTCCAAAGATATTCAGGCTAGGTGGATTAGCCATGGGAAATGCAGGGTGGTAGAGTAGGAGGTTGGGTCTGGGTGGGATGTACTTCAGAGTGTTAGCATGGACTCAATGTGCCTACTTCTACACTGTAGAGTTTTTACGATTCAATATCATCTTGCTTGCTCGCTGAGCTAGAAGGTTCGGTTTCAGATATTTCATCACCATACTAGGTAACAGCATCAGTGAGCCTCTGGATGAAGCACTGGTGGTATGGCCTCCTTTTTATTTATGTGTTTAAGATTCCTAGGGTTGGTGACATAATTTCTTGTGGTGATGTCATTTCCTGTTCTTTTTCACAGGGAGTGGTAAATGGGATCCAAATCAATGTGTCTGTTGTTGGAGTTCCGGATAGAATGCCATGCTTCTCATGCATGTCTCTGTTTGGCATGTCCTAGGATGGCTGTGATGTCCCAGTCAAAGTGGTGTCCTTCCTCAAAATATTAGTGTGAGTGGGTCATGTCTTCTTGTGGCTAGTTTATGTATCCTGGTGGTTAGTTTTCTTCCTGTTTGTCCAATATGGTGCTTGTTACAGTTCTTGCAAGGTATTTTGTAAATGACATTAGTTTTGCTTGTTGTCTGTACAGGGTCCTTCAAGTTCATTAGCTGCTGTTTTAGTGTATTGGTGGGTTTGTGGGCTACCATGGTTCTAAGAGGTCCGAGTAGTCTGTCAATCATTTCTGAGATGTCTTTGATGTAGGGGAGAGTGGCTAGGGTTTCTGATCATGTTTTATTTGCTTGTTTGGGTTTGTTGCTGAGAAACCAGCAGACCGTGTTCATTGGATACCAGTTCTTTTTGAATACACTGTATAGGTGATTTTCCTCTGCTCTTCGTAATTCCTCTGTGCTGCAATGGCTGGTGGCTTATTGAAATAATGTGCTCAGGCAGCTTCATTTATGAACATTAGAACATTAGAACTGCAGAGATAGGCAGGTAGTGCAGGAGCCTTCTGTGGCTACACCCATTTCGAACAAGTATTCTGTTTTGGAAAATGTAGGGGGTGATGGATCCTCAGGGGAATGTAGCACAAACAGCCAAGTGTCTGGGATTGAGACTGGCTCTAATGTAATGAGAGGTAGGTCGGGTTCCAAGTGATTGATTGTGTTAGGGGACTCTCTAGTTTGAGGTACAGATAGATGTTTCTGTGGCCAGCAGCGAAAAATCAGAATGGTGTGTTGCTACCCTGGTGCAAGGATCAAGGATATATCAGAGAGGGCACAGAATGTTTTTGAGGGGGAAAGGGGCCAGCAGGCGGTCATTGTACACATTGGAACCAACGACATAAGAAGAGAAAAGATTCTGAAGGGAGATTACAGAGAGTTAGGCAGGAATTTTAAAACGAGGTCCTCGAGACTAATAATATCTGGATTACTCCCAGTGCTATGAGCTAGTGAGGGCAGGAATAGAAGGATAGAACAGATGAATGTCTGACTGAGGAGCTGGTGTACGGGAGAAGGATTCACATTTTTGGATCATTAGAATCTCTTTTAGAGTAGAAGTGGCCTGTTCAAGAAGGACGGATTGCACATAAATTGGAAGTGGACTAATTTACTGGCCAAGGGAGTTGCTAGAGCTGCTCGGGAATATTTAAATTAGTTAGGTGGGGGGTGGGACCCAGGGAGATATTGAGGAAAGAGACCAATCTGAAAATGGTACAGTTGAGAATAAAAGCAAGTCAAATAGTCAGGGCAGGCAGGGACAAAGCAGAGAACAAGGTAGGTCTGATAAATTAAACTGCATTTATTTCAGTGCAAGGGGCCTAACAGGGAAGGCAGATGAACTCAGGGCATGGTTAGAAACATGGGATTGGGATATCATAGCAATTACAGAAACGTGGTTCAGGGATGGACAGGACTGGCAGCTTAATGTTCCAGGATACAAATGCTACAGGAAGGACAGAAAGGGAGGCAAGAAAGGAGGGGGAGTGGCGGTTTTGATAAGGAATGGCATTACAGCTGTACTGAGGGAGGATATTCCCAGAAATACATCCAGGGAAGTAATTTGGGTGGAACTGAGAAATAAGAAAGGGATGATCACCTTATTGGGATTGTATTATAGACCCCCTAATAGTCAGAGAGAAATTGAGAAACAAATCTGTAAGGAGATCTCAGTATGTAACAATAATAGGGTGGTTATGGTAGAGGATTTTAACTTTCCAAAAATAGACTGGGACTGCCATAGTGTTAAGGGTTTAGATTGAGAGGAGTTTGTTAAGTGTGTGCAAGAAACTTTTCTGATTCAGTATGTGGATGTAACTACCAGCGAAGGTGCAAAACTTGACCTACCCTTGGGAAATAAGGCAGGGCAGGTGACTGAGGTGTCAGTGGGAGAACACTTTGGGGCCAGTGACCATAATTCTATCAATTTCAAAATAGTGATGGAAAAGGATAGATCAGATCTAAAAGTTGAAGTTCCAAATTGGAGAAAGGTCAATTTTGACGGTATTAGGCAAAAACTTCCAAAAGCTAATTGGGGGTCAGATCTTCACAGGTAAAGGGTCGGCTGGAAAATTGGAAGCCTTCAGAAATGAAATAACTAGAGTCCAGAGAAAGTATATTCCTGTCAGGGTGAAAGGAAAGGCTGGTAAGTATAGGGAATGCTGGATGACTAAAGAAATTGAGGGTTTGGTTAAGAAAAAGAAGGAAGCATATGTCAGGTATAGACAGGATAGATCGAGTGAATCCTTAGAACAGTATAAAGGCAGTAGGAGTATACTTAAGAGAGAAATCAGGAGGACAAAAAGGGGACATGAGATAGCTTTGGCAAATAGAGTTAAGGAGAATCCAAAGAGTTTTTACAAATATATCAAGGACAAAAGGATAACTAGGGAGAGAATAGGGCCTCTCAAGGCAGCCTTTGTGTGGAGCCACGGAAAATAGGGGAGATACTAATCGAATATTTTGAATCAGTATTTACAGTGTAAAAAGACGTGGAAGATATAGGGAATATAGGGAAAGAGATGGCGACATCTTGAAAAATGTCCATATTTCTGAGGATGAAGTGCTGAATTTCTTGAAATACTTAAAAGTGGATAAATTGCCAGGACCTGATCAGGTGTACCCTAAACTCTGTAGGAAGCTAGAGAAGTGATTGTTGGGCCTCTTACTGAGATATTTGTATCATCAATAGTCACAGGTGAGGTGCCAGAAGACTACAGGTTGGCTAAAGTAATGCCACTGTTTAAGAAGGGTAGTAAGGACAAGCCAGGGAACTATAGACCAGTGAGCCTTACGTCGGTGGTAGGCAAGTTGTTAGAGGGAATCCCGAGGGACAGGATTTATACGTATTTGGAAAGAAAGGACTGATTAGGGATAGTTAACATGGCTTTGTGTGGGAAATCATATCTCATAAATTTGATTGAGTTTTTTGAAGAAGTAACAAAGAGGATTGATGAGGGCAGAATGCTGGACATGATCTATATGGACTTCAGTAAGGTGTTCGACAAGGTTCCCCATGGGAGGCTGGTTAGCAAGGTTAGATCTCATGGAATACAGGGAGAACTAGCCATTTGGATACAGAACTGGCTGAAAGGTAGAAGACAAAGGGTGGTCATGGAGGGTTGTTTTTCAGACTGGAAGCCTGTGACCAGTGGAGTGCCAAAAGGATTGATGCTGGGTCCACTACTTTTCATCATTTATATAAATGATTTGGATATGAGCATAAGAGATATAGTTAGTAAGTTTGCAAATGACACCAAAATTGGTGTGGTGGACAGTGACGAAGGTTACCTCAGATTAAAATTGGATCTTGACCAGATGGGCCAATGGGCTGAGAAGTGGCAGATCGAGTTTAATTTAAATTAATTTGAGGTACTGCATTTTGGGAAAGCAAATCTTAGCAGGACTTATACACTTAATGGTAAGGTCCTAGGGAGTGTTGCTGAACAAAGAGACCTTGGAGTGCAGGTTCATAGCTCCTTGAAAGTGGAGTCGCAAGTAGATAGGATAGTGAAGAAGTTGTTTGGTATGCTTTCCTTTATCGGTCAGAGTATTGAGTACAGGAATTGGGAGGTCATGTTGCGGCTGTACAGGACATTGGGTTGGTATATTGCATGTAGTTGTGGTCTCCTTCCTATCAGAAAGATCTTGTGAAACTTGAAAGGGTTCAGAGAAGATTTACAAGGATGTTACCAGGGTTGGCGGATTTGAGCTATAGGGAGAGGCTGAACATGCTAGGGCTATTTTCCCTGGAGGGTCGGAGGCTGAGGGGAGACCTTATAGAGATTTATAAAGTCTTTAGGGGCATGGATAGGATAAATATACAAAGTCTTTTCCCTGGAGTGGGCGAGTCCAGAACTAGAGGGCATTGGTTTAGGATGAGAGGGGCAAGATATAAGAGAGACCTGGGGTGCAACGTTTTCACTCAGAGGGTGGTACATGTATGGAATAAGCTGCCAGAAGAAGTGATGGAGGCTCGTACAGTTGCAATATTTAAAAGGCATTTGGATGGGTATATGAATAGGAAGGGCTTGGAGGGATATGGGCCGGGTTCTGGCAGGTGGGACTAGATTTGGTTGGGATATCTGGTTGGCATGAACGAATTTGACAGAAGGGTCTGTTTCTGTGCTGTACATCTCTATGACTCTATGACTCTATGACTCTATGAACTTGCAAGAACTATAACGAACATTGCATTGGACAAACAGAAGAAAAATAGCCACCAGGATACATGAACATCAACTAGATAAAAAAGACATGACCCACTCTCACTAGTATTTGTACATACAGATGAGGAAGGACACCAGTTCGACTGGGACAACACATCCATCCTAGAACATGCCAAACAGAGGTACGCATGAGAATTCCTAGAAGCATGGCATTCCAACCGAAACTCTATCAACAAACACATTGACTTGGATTCCATTTACCACCACTAAGAAAAATAACCGGAAATGGCATCACCACCAGAAATGACATCACCACAGAAAATGTCACCACCACAGGAAATGACGTCACCAACCCAAATAAACCTAAACACATAAGTAAAAAGCGGGCCATGCCACCAGTGCTTTATCCAGAGGCTCACTGATGACGTTACCTAGTATGGTGACGATATGTCTGTTACCGAACCTTCCAGCTCAGAGAGCAAATGTGCATCCAGAACCTCAACCTGAGCTACAAATCTTCTCAAAACTCGATATCCCCTTGAATTGCAAAGACGTAGACAGCCAACTGAGCTAACCAACCCCTTTTTTTCTAGAGATAGGTGCTAGGGAAAATGTAATTAAGGCAATATTCAAGGTGAAATGTTAAAACATGTATGATGATTCTTGTAGTGACCAGTAATGTTATAATGGACAGGACTACTTTTCAAAACTTTTACTGTGAAAAACTGTGATCTGTGTAAGATAATATAAAATGCAATTTCCAGCCGACCTTTCATTTTTATGTTTGGTAAATTAAGGCATCCTTCATTTTACAATGTATTATAATTATTTGTACATTTAACTTTTTTTATTACTATTCATTCATGGGATGAAGGTGTCACTAGATAACATGTATTGTCCACCTTTAATTGCCATGAGGGCAACTAAGAGTCAATCACATTGCTGCAGCTCTGGGATCACATATGGGCCAGACCAGATAAAGATGGCTGTTTTTTTACCTAAAGGACATTAGTGAACCAGATGGGCATTTCCTCAACCATCAATTCATGATCATTATTAGACTCTTCATTCCAAATTTTTATTGGATTCAAATTTCATCATCTGCCATGGTGGTAATCAAATCTAGGTTCCCAGAACATGACCTGGATTAACAGTTCAGTGATAATGCCAATAGGCCATCACCTCCTCTATGTAAATGTACAGCACTGTGCAATCCTTTCATTATTTTAAATTTTGCAATGCTGCTATGAGACAAGGGCAGGGAGATCATGCCTCTGCATCCTGCAATTGCTTCATCACATCTTCCAAATGATGACTCTGTTTAACAGAAGGTTCCAAACTCTATGGAGTGAATAATCTGCACATGTTAGAACGTCTTTGGTCACAATCTTCAAGTGATTCAGTCAGACTTCAGTTAGTTGAAAATCTGAACCTTCCTTTGCACTCACACAGTTTCCCTTGTATTATGAAGAATCATAAAAGAAAATTGAGTACTTTGGCCAAAATACTGGTAAGTGTCAATTTTAGGAACTTCCATGAGCTCTAGTGAGTGTTCTTGTGTAGTTTTACAGTATTTTTAAGCTGACTACATGGCCTCACACTATTTTGCACTCGGTATCTGCCAGGGAGACCACAATACCCCACTTTACCAGACAGTCTGAAGTTGCTGCCCAGTGCCATTTCCACAGTCTGAAAGAATGCGCAGAAATGTAGGAAAAGGTTAATGATCTTCTGGACAACCAGGGTAATGTGCTAACATCTGCTACCTCACACTTCTTCTAACTCCACTGCACTTCCCCTTTCTACCTCCCACCAAGGCTTGTGGTTTAAAGTGATGGAAGGAGTCACCTGCAGTGCTATTAAATAACACTTGCTTGCCAATAAGCAGCTCACTGTTTGGTTTTTTGCAAAGGCCATTCAGCCCCAGACATTATTACAGGCTTGGTTCAAACATGGAAAGAAGAGCTGAATTCCAGACTCAAGCTGAAAAGAACCCCCCCTGACATCATGGCTGCATTTGACCAAGTGTGGCATCAGAAAACTCCAGTAATATTAGTGTCAATGGGAATCAGTGGAAAAGTGTAACTAGCACAAAGAAAGATGGTTGTAGTTGTTGGAGGTCAGTCACCTCAGCTACAGACAACTCAGCAAGATTTCAACAGGGCAGTGTTCTTGGCCCAACCATCTTCTTCTGCTTCATCAATGCCGTCTTTCCATTATGAGGTCAGTTTGTTGATGATTGCATAATGTTCTGCACCATTCATCATTCTTCAGCTACTGAAGCAGTCCATGTACAAATCAGAGAAGCTGTGAGCAATATCCAGGTTTGAGCTGACATGAGACAAGTAACATTTGCCACACACAACTGCCTGACAATGACCATCTCTAACAAGACGAAACCCCCCCAAAACCACCACAGTTTGACATCCACTGGCATTAACATTGCCGAAACCCCTCACTAACAACACTCTTAGGATTATCATTGATTAGAATCTAAACTGGGCTAGCCATATGAATATGTGAATATGAAGGGTTTAGAGGGATAATAGCCAATTGCTGGCAAATAGAACTGTTCTGATTGGGGTGTCTGGTCAACATAGACAAGTTGGACCAAAGGGTCTATATCTGTGTTGTATGATTCTATGATTATATATAAATACTGTGGCTACAAAAGTGGGTCAGAAGCTATGAATCCTACAGAGAGTAACTCACTTTCTGATTCATTAAAGCCTGTCCACCATACATAGGGCACAAGTCAGGAAAGTAATGGTATACTCCCTGCTTGCCTGGTTGGCTGCTCTTAAGCAATACTCAAGAAGCTTGACACCACCCAAGACAAAACAGCCTGCTTGATTGGTGCCACATCCACAAACAGAATCTTCCCCATTCACCAGTCACTAAAAGTAAGCATTCAGGTACAGCAAGCAGTGAAGAAGACAAATAGCATGTTGGCCTTCATAGCAGGAGGATTTACATAATGTAATAGGATGTCTTGCTGCAAATGTACCAGGCCTTGGTGAGACCACATCAGAGTATTGTGTGCATTTTTGGTTTCGCTTATCTGAGAAAAAGATGTTTTGTTTATTAAAAGGAGGACATTAAAAGTTTGCCAGGCTGATTCCTTGCTTGGCAGTATTGACACATGAAGACAGACTGAATTGATTAGATCTATACTTAATGGAGTTTAGAAGAACGAGGAGGGATATTATTGAAACCTAGAAAATTCTAACAGGTAGACAGGGTAAATGTAGGAAGAATGTTCCTGATGACCAGAGAATCCAGAACTAGGGGGCACAGTCTAATAACAGGAGGTCGGCCATTTAGGACTGAAATGTGGAGAAACATCAGCACCTTGAGAGTAATGAAACTGTGTAATTCCTTGTCATAGAAAGTGGCTGAGGCCAAAACATTAAATATTTACGAGAGTGAATTAAATATAATTCTTAAGATTAAAGGGTTTGAGGAGAAAGCAAGAACAGGGTACTGAATTGAATGATCATCATCAAATTGAATGGTGGAGCAAGCTTGGAAGGCTGAATGACTGACTCCTGCTCCCATTTTCTATGTTTCTATAACAACACCTCCTCCTTCAAGGAACACCGTTTCCTTCAGATTCTACTCCAAGCCACTCTCTGTCCTGATTTGGAAATGTATCATTATTGTTTTATGATGCTCAGTCCAAATCCTGAATCTCCCTCCCTAATAGCACAGTGGATATATCTACAGCACATGGAGCGCAGCAGTTCAATAATATCTCCTCAAGGGTGAGGACCCAGCGAGCAAAACCTACATCTTCTACATGAATAAAATCTAAGTGACTCTCTCCACAGTAAATAAAGAGAATAATAAAACTTATGATGTTTCAAGCCAAATTTCAATCTGGGATCTGACTTGTGAAGTATTATCATCAGCTGGGGTTTGTGGAGAGATGTTTCCATCCCATGCAAGAAATGGGTGTTACATTAATGTTTAAGCATGGCCATGCCCAACCCAGCAGGCTCTGCATTTACACCCAGGCCACACTTGTGTGAACTGATGAATCAATGTGATTGCTAGATATTGATCCAACTCGATTGGAGGTGGTGTGGTAGGGTGGTGGAGAGTCCATGCTGGGATCATAATCTGGATCCCCAAAGAGCATCAAGTTAATGAACATTTTTTAAAAGTTCACTTATCAGGGAATCAATGAGATAAATTGAGCATCTTTCTATTGAGAAAGAACTGACTAGATAAAATTTAGATTGTCCCCAATACCAGGCAAAATCATCAGTCGTCTATTTTGAATGCTAATGCTTCTAATTTATATTTTATCTTTTGCACAAGTTAGTTGAGTACAAAGTTTTTGTTCAAATTCCAGAGTCTACCACAATAAATATATGGTATAAAGCTTAATGCATAATGTTTTACAACCACTGCCCCACCATCCTCCACATTTAAAACCACTCAAACTGAATTACTAAGAAATTTTGAATGTTTAAATTTTTGGCTGTAGAAGTGTATAAACTATCACTTAGACAAGGGGTAGTGTCCTTCTGAATAGCATACATGGGTAGCATGCATCTGACTTCTTTCTTCAGCAATGCTGAGAGGAGAAAGTCTGTGAATATTCATAACTTTAACTACAAGGCAAAACCTAATCACACATCATGTCTGATTTGGCTCAATTCTATCACTGTGACAACTGGACAATATGTTGAAGGTGTTGGCCCCGTTTTCTGTCTATGCCATGATGTTTAGATTGATTCTAATCTAAAAAGTGAGATTACGGAGTTTTACATGAGTTCATGCAGTTTTTGAGCTCAGAGTTCTACATGAATGCATGCAGTTTTTGAGCAAAGTACAATGTAACCCTGCAAGTACAAATTCACCCCAGTTTACCTAATCTTAACCTGACAAATAATAGTTCAGGAAAATGCTGCCATACAATATGCTCAAACATTCCTCGGTGTCATATCTAACATTTATCCCTTAATTAACATTATTAAAAGGGATTATTTTATCATTATCACATTACAGTTTATGGAAGCTTGCTGTGTATAGATTTCCTACTTTACAATGGTGACTACATTGCAAAGTTTTTCATTAACTGCAAAGTGCTTTGGGATGCCTGGTGGTTATGAAAAGCACTATATAAATGCAAATCTTTAGTTATTTTCATTACCAGCTTTACCAGATGGATACTGTTGTGCACTGCATCTGTTTCAGAGCACTACAATACCTCATGAAATGGTTAATTCACTAGGCAGCATCAAGCTGAGCCAAACCTTTGTTAACTGTAAAGTAAAATGCATATTGATTCTGGAAGCAAGAGTTTCTTCATTGCATCAGTAGATATTTCTACCAGCCATTGAATTATAAATTGCACAACCATCTCCAGTTCAAAGCAGAATTTTTTGTCAAAGCAGGTTTGTCTTTGGGATTATTAAATCAGCAACCATAGTCATCTCCTTCTGGGGCCAGATATTCAGACTGAACTATAATTTCTGTGCAGTGAACACTCTTTATATTCTGAGGCATGAATTGAATGTTTTCTTCTGCTATCTCTGGTATTTCAAAACCTTTGACATTATCAAATGGATTGACATTTCAAATATTTGCAGTTCTCAGCAGGTTCTAATTCATTGGAGGTGAACACTAGTCTCTTCACATTGTGGCACAGCAAGTGATGTGTGTCCATTTAATCACAGCTACATAAATAAGATCAAATGGCAATATGTTTTTGGACCCTTAAAGCTGCAGGATGCATTGATCCCAGGCGCAGAGTGATTATGGGCTCAAAATATTCCAAACAATCAAAATTTGAAATAAAATAATATGATACAAAATTTTGTTCTAATCATAGCAGTTTGGAATAAGAAACAATGTGTAATATGTAGATTTCACAGTGAAATTAGTTTTATACAATGTTGATATATATATTTATACAAAATATATATCAAAATTTAGTATACATTTCTTCAAGTCTTGGGTTTTCATACGTATCCATTCTGCAAAACATTTGTGGCAGAGATGAATTACAAATAACAAGAGATGATCTGATGAAAACCATTGACTAGTTCAACACCAAGCTTGACAAAGGTCCAATATGTTCTTATGTACTTAAGTACCCTAATGGTTGTATCCAACTTGCTTGACAGGCTACCCCAAACTGGTGAAACTGAAGATATGTCCTTGAATCTGCAAGTTGAAGTTATCAAATATGAAAATGTTCTCTTCACAATGCAAAGTTATTGCTAAGAATCATTGATACTGTATGATGTCCCTGCCCTTTCTTAATCAAATACCACATACAAACATTTTCCATATCCATGGAAATAATCATGTCATCATCACTGATGATCATTTACTTTTCCAAATATCTCATCATTTGTCAATTGCACACTACTTTAAGCACAATTGACCCATACACTGACTTTCAATTTATTTGGCAGCTCAGGAGATATCATGATAGACAATAGTCCATAGTTTATTGGTAAGTTTTTACAGGGCATGGAATACCAGTCACTGTACTCCTTCTTGATTTAGATTAGATTACATTGCATACGGTATAGAAACAGGCCCTTTGGCCCAACAAGTCCACACCAGCCCTCTGAAGAATGACCCACAGAGACTCATTCCCCTACATTTACCCTGGAGTAATGCACATAACATTATGGGAAATTTAGCATGGACAATTCACTTAACCTGCACATCTTTGGATTGTGGGAGGAAACTGGAGCACCCAGAGGAAACCCACGCAGACACTGGGAGAATGTGAAAAATCCACACAGACAGTCACCCGAGGTGGGAATTGAATCCGGGTCCCTGGTGCTGTGCAGCAGCAGTACTGACCACTGAGCCACCAGGTTGCCCCAAAATGTGAAGCGTGTAATGTGAAGGAAACAATACATGATTTCACATTTTAACAGCTGGGCGCTTGATTGAGCTTTACTTTAAAAGTTGTTTTATCTGAAAAACATTTTAAATCGTTCAATAATTTTGACGTTGCATTAGGCAGAAGTGGCCCTTAGTTTGAAAGTTTCAACGGTTTCACATGTTATGAGCCATATTCTGATGTCCTGATCTTGGTACACTGTACTGGGTATTCAATGAAATTGAAGTTAAATTCTGTAATTTCAAAGTAATGAGTTTCTCAGAACAATGTTTATAAGATTGTTTTTTCTGATACTGTGCTGACATCCACAGATGAAAACACTGCTTTATAATTGGTGAGAATACACATACATGTTAATACTTGAGATTTTGGAGAAGACATGTTAATATTGTTCTGATTACACTATTAATTGTCACATGTTTTCTATCAAAATCGTTTTGGCTAGCTTTATCTATTTGTAGGTTCTATCTTCTCTTGGGATGTTAAATTTTGAGATTGATGGTAAAGTTTTGAAGATTGCCCAAATTATTTAAAATTATTTGACATTATCTCAAGTTGAATGGTTCAGCTGAAGGCTAGAGTCATACATCCATAAATCCAACCCTCAAATATACACAGACACGGTTAAGTTTGAAATTAACATAATGTCATGATTCACCTTTGAGTACAATCATTTCTATAACTCGCTGTGCTCATGGTTGGCAGATTGAAATGTACCAATTTATTGACTCATTGCGAAATGTTCTTTTTGAAATGCAAGACCAGCTTATACAACATGCAAGAATTTGCTTTGAACTGAGATGCTATGAGATCTGTACATGTGACAGTGCAACAGTGAGATGGACAAGAACTAATCAGGCCTGTTCTAGTTTCATAATTATTTCTCAGTCCTGTTGCATAGCAAGCAAGGTACCAAACATAAAAAAGAACCACAGACAAAATCAATATCATGAGGCATGAACATATGAACAAATTATTTATTCTATATTTAGTTTCCACATAATTTATATATAAACAAACCACACATTTCTCAAAGGGGCAGCACAGTGGCAGGCTGGTTAGCACTGATGCCTCACAGTGCCAGGAACCTGGGTTTGATTCCAATCTTGGATGACTGTGCATGGAGGTTTGCACATTCTCCCTGCATCTGTGTGAGTTTCCACCGAGAGCTCTGGTTTCCATCTACAGTCCAAAGATGTACAGGTAAGGTGGATTGGCCAAGCTAAATTATCCCATGGTATCAAGGGACATGCAGTCCAGATGGATTCGTCACAGTAACTGTGGGGTTGCAGGGATTTGGTAGGATGCTCTTCAGAGGGTAGGTGTGACATGATGGGCCAAATGGCCTCTATCAGCACTGTACAGGTTCTATGATTCTATAGAAACATAGGTTCACTTATTATTGTAAATAGTTAAATATTCTGTTGGAAAGGAAGAGGATATTCCATAAGTTCCTAGCTTTAAAGAAACTTTACATTTGTCTTCATCAGTTGAGTACAAACAATGCAGTGACTGTGCCTGGCTGTTTATCTGTTTTGTGTTTGAAAGCTACACTCACAGAGATCAGTTGGTTTGCTGCATTGTCTACTTCATAACTGAATTTACTGTTTTAAACAGACTAACCTATGGAGTTGATCAATCTCTGGTAAGTGATTGACAATTGGACCATTTTTATTAATATAACAATATTAAATCATATAAACATTGAGAAAAAGTGATTAAATAATGAACTGGATTTTCCAAGGAGTGAAAATTTCACTCAGATTGCCACTTCGTTTCCATTTTTGCATCAAGAAAATGTTCTGCATTTCTGACAAGAGAAAAATGCGGAGCTGTACTTCCATTCTGATAGTTCCCATAATAGTGCACCCCTTTTCACACAGGTATTAGCTGCTGTCAAAAGGAAGGTGCAAAAGGTAAGCATGTGGTTCTGGTGGCAGGAGAGCAAGTTGCCAGATGGACAGGGTAGAGAATGGGGCGCCATGCAGCAACATGCCTGCTGCAGAGACCACAATGAGGGTAGGATGGAGAATGTCTGGGGGTAGTCTGCCAGGAGGAGAGATTGACAATTGGATAGAAAGTAGGATTTAGGAGATAGACTGCCATCTAGTTATGTGAGAAATGGGTCTAATTCAGGGTGCTGGGTAGGATGCCAGTTGTGTTAGATGTCAAAATGTTCTTTTTGAAATGCAAGACCAGCTTATACAAC
The DNA here is from genome assembly GCF_047496795.1 of Chiloscyllium punctatum. Lineage (NCBI taxonomy): Eukaryota > Metazoa > Chordata > Chondrichthyes > Orectolobiformes > Hemiscylliidae > Chiloscyllium > Chiloscyllium punctatum. Next base: position 78,116,919 of record NC_092741.1, read on the forward strand.
ATGCAAGAATTTACTTTGAACTGAGAGGCTATGAGTTCCAAAATTTCTAAAGTTCCAAAATTTCCTGACTCAGTCTGTCCACTTTTCCATCTTTCTATGGTCCCTTATGGTTGTCTCAAAATCTACCTGACTGGGCTTGTTAGTCACCCAGCCACATATCCCTTTCTTTACTTCAGTGCTAAATTGAGTTTAAACATATGTCAGTGAAGTACTTTGAGATATTTTCCTATGTGAGAGGTGATATATGAATGCAGACCTTTATTCAATTCTCTACAGGAGATTTATAACTAAATTGAATGACTACTTCACTAACTATCAACAGTGGCAATATGTATTACTGGTTGCAGATTTACATCATTTTGCTGCTTGCTTTCATCAAGCTTAGAGTCAGGAAGGAATTAATGGATGCTAAAGAGGTCCAGACAGACAGAGCAAGAAAAAGAGCCAGAGACAGACAGAGAGTTGTAATGACTTCACAAATTGCCATGTCACATATTGCGCATTTTCTTGACAACTGATGACAGCCTGTATCATAGTACTTTTTTCCAGCTTTTCACCAAGCTTACTATGGACTGAGCACAAGCACGAACTAAAGTGACAGCAAAGCTGAGGAGGGTCAAAATTCCATGTGACAGTTTGATGACTGCAGAAGTGAACTTGTCAGTGAGAGAGCAGCATTGTGCCAGCTCAAGATATGGAGGTCAACTTCGAATGTACACAGATAGAGAATTTTTTAAAAAAAGACACAGGCCTTGGTGAAGCCTCAGTGGACTTAGTGCAGGAAGTGTCCTCAATCACAAGAGTCCAAAGGATTACTCTGCAAGTAAACGTAAAACACATCTGACAGGTGGCAGGGATGAGCATAGAATAATCAAAAAGAAACAGACAAAGGGCGAACTACTGAGCAGAACAGCTGAAGTTATCAGAGCAGAATGACTGCCTTCCTACCTTTTGAAACTACTTAAAAATGAACATATTCATTCACGTTAAGGTGTTAAGTATAAGCTTAAATTAATTGTAATGTTCATACTTGCCTTGGTGTTTACAATTCATTTTGTTTTACTTTATAGCCCATTTTTCTGATTAGATACAGATCATTAACAACAAAACAAATAATTTTCTGCTGAATAAATCTCAAAAAATGTTACAGCATTCTTGTCGGTATTCAATCACTCTATGTGACTCAGTGAGCGACTATCAATAATCACATGGGTTTTAGATAATCAATAGCAGACAGGTATAGGGTGAAAGTTCAAAGGCAGGTATAGGTTCTCATATGAATTTGTTAAATTCTTCTGCTACAGTATTAGAATCAAAATGCAATATAATTTTTGTGAGGTTCCGAACTTAAGTATTTACTAACTAGTTCAGCCATGCAAATTTCCTCAGGGCATATTAACGGGCCTCAAATTGCTCCAACGTTGTTTTGTAATCTTACGAGATTAACAATATGTGTCATTATTAATTAAAATGCTTAGTGATTTGCAGATAAATAAAAAACTACAAGTTCCAATCATTCAAAATTAGACCTTCTATGCCCCTTTTACATTAGCCTCACTAAAGTAATAGAGTCAGAGACGTATAGCACAGAAACAGACCCTTCGGTCCCACCTGTCCATGCCGACTAGATGTCCCACCCCAATCCAGTCCCACCTGTCAGCACCCGGCCCATATCCCACCAAACCCTTCCTATTCATGCACCCATCCAGATGCCTCTTAAATGTTGCAATTGTACCAGCCTCCACCACTTCCTCTGGCAGATCATTCCATACACATACCACCCTCTGCATGAAAAAGTTGTTCCTTAGGTATTTTTTATATGTTTCCCCTCTCACCCTAAACCTATGCCCTCTAGTTCTGGACTCCCCCACCCCTGGGAACAGACCTTGTCTATTTATCCATGCCCCTCATGATTTTATAAACCTCTATTAGGTCACCCCTCAGCCTTCAACGCTCCAGGGAAAACAGCCCTAGCCTATTCAAGGTCTCCTTATAGCTCAAATCTTCCAACCCTGGCAACATCCTTGTAAATCTTTTCTGAACCCTTTTAAGTTTCACAATGTCCTTCTGATAGGAAGGAGACAGAATTGCACACAATATTCCAACAGTGGCCAACCAATGTCCTGCACAGCCGTAAGTTACTGCCTTTGCTGTTTTTGATTTCATGTGTTGCTGGACATCGGAGTGCATCAGGGAAAATTAACAAACAGTGAATTTCACAACTAATCTTGGAGGAACTGGTTTGGTGAAGTTCACAGCACTGAATCAGATAAGTTCATTGTTGTTTTAAGTCTATCCAAGCGAAAGGCTGTATTAGTGAGTAGAGTAGGTTCTTTCTTGATTATATGTTTTTGGAGATGTCTCTTGATTAAATTTAAAATATAAGCCATAGCTATTAATTTAACCTGGTGCAGTGTTTAAGATGGTGTTATTTTCTGGGTCTGTAGATTGTGAGGGAGCAAAAATGGCATTTGCAGTGATATGTACTTCTTGTCAAATGTGGGAGTTTAAGGGTTACTGTGGATTATATCTGCAATAAATGTTGTTGGATATGAGTCTTATCAGATCGAGTGGATTGGTTGGAGAGAGAGAGATAGAAGTGATAAGGAATTTGCAACAGCAACAGTATGTGATGGATGGCAGTTATAGGAAGGGGGAAAAGTCTCAGATACCGTCACATAGATGAGTTAACTCCAGGAAGGGTAAGAGAGGTAGGCAGCTAGTGCAGGAGTCTTTTGTGGATATACCCATTTCAAACAGGTATGCTGTTTTGGAAAATGTAGGAGGTGATGTATTCTCAGGGGGACGTAGCACAAACAGCCAAGTTTCTGGTATTGAGACTGGCTCTAATGCAATGAGGGGTACGTCAGGTTCCAAGAGATCAATTGTGTGAGGGGATTCTGCAGTCCGAGATACAGACAGACGTTGCTGTGGACAGCAGAGAAAAAGCAGAATGGTGTGTTGTTTTCCTGGTGCCAGGATCAAGGATGTCTCAGAGAGGGTGCAGAATGTTCTCACGGGGGAGAGGGGCCAGCAAGAGGTCATTACCCACATTGGAGCCAACGATATAGGAAGGGAAAAGGTTGAGATTCTGAAGGGAGATTTTGGAGAGTTGGGCAAAACCTTAAAAAGGAGGTCCTCTAGGATAGTAATATCAGGATTGCTCCCAGTGCTGTGAGCTAGTGAGGGCAGGAATAAGAGGATAGAGCAGATTAATGCATGGCTGAGGAGCTGGTATATGGGAGAAGGATTCGCATTTTTGGATCATTGGAATCTCTTTTGGGGTAGAAGTGACCTGTACAAGAAGGACGATTGCACCTAAATTGGAAGAGGACTAATATACTGGCAAGGAAATTTGCTAAAACAGCTTGGGAGGATTTAAACTAGTAAGATGCGGGGGTGGGACCCAGGGAGATAGTGAGGAAAGAGATCGGTCTGAGACTGGTTCAGTTGAGAACAGAAGTGAGTCAAACAGTCAGGGCAGGCAGGGACAAGGCAGGACTAATAAATTAAACTGCATTTATTTCAATGCAAGGGGCCTAACAGGGAAGGCAGATGAACTCAGGGCATGGTTAGGAACATGGAACTGGGATATCATAGCAATTTCAGAAACATGGTTCAGGGATGGGCAGGACTGGCAGCTTAATGTTCCAGGATACAAATGCTACAGGAAGGCAAAAAAAGGGAGGCAAGAGAGGAGGGGGAGTGGCATTTTTGCTAAGGAATAGCATTACAGTTGTACTGAGGGAGGATGTACCCGGAAATACATCCAGGGAAGTAATTTGGGTGGAACTGAGAAATAAGAAAGGGATGATCACCTTATTGGGATTGTATTATAGACCCCCTAATAGTCAGAGGGAAATTGAGAAACAAACTTGTAAGGAGATCTCAGCTATCTCTAAGAATAATAGGGTGGTTATGGTAGGGGTTTTTAACTTTCCAAATATAGATTGGGACTGCCATAGTGTTAAAGGTTTAGATGGAGAGGAATTTCTTAAGTGCGTAAAAGACAATTTTCTGATTCAGTATGTGGATGTACATACTGGTGCAAAACTTGACCTACTCTTGGGAAATAAGGCAGGGCAGGTGACTGAGGTGTCAGTGGGGAAGCACTTTGGGGCCAGCAACCATAATTCTATTTGTTTTAAAACAGTGATGGAAAAGGATAGATCAGATCTAAAAGTTGAAGTTCTAAATTGGAGAAAGGCAATTTTGACAGTATTAGGCAAGAATTTTCAAAAGCTGATTGGAGGCAGATGTTCGCAGGTAAAGGGATGGCTGGAAAATGGGAAGCCTTCAGAAATGAGATAAAAAGAATCCAGAGAAAGTATATTCCTGTCAGGGTGAAAGGGAAGGCTGGTAACTATAGGGAGTGCTGGATGACTAAAGAAATTGAGGGTTTGATTAAGAAAAAGAAGGAGGCATATGTCAGGTATAGACAGGAAAGATCGAGTGAATCCTTAATAGAGTATAAAGGAAGTAGGAGTATACTTAAGAGGGAAATCAGGAGGGCAAAACAGGGACATGAGATAGCTTTGGCAAATAGAACTAAGGAGAATCCAAAGGGTTTTTACAAATATATTAAGGACAAAAGGGTAACCAGGGAGAGAATAGGGCCCCTCAAAGATCAGCAAGGTAGCCTTTGTGTGGAGCCATGGAAAATGGGGGAGATACTAAATGAATATTTTGCATCAGTATTTACTGTGGAAAAGGATATGGAAGATATAGACTGTAGGGAAATAGATGGTGACATTGTGCAAAATGTCCAGATTACAGAGGAGGAAGGGCTGGATGTCTTGAAATGGTTAAAGGTGGATAAATCCCCAAGACCTGATCAGGTGTACCCGAGAACTCTGTGGAAAGCTAGAGAAGTGATTGCTGGGCCTCTTGCTGAGATATGTGTATCATCGATAGTCACAGGTGAGGTGCCGGAAGACTGGAGGTTGGCAAACGTGGTGCCACTATTTAAGAAAGGTGGTAAGGACAAGCCAGGAAACTATAGACCAGTGAGCCTGACGTCGGTGGTGGGCAAGTTGTTGGAGGGAATCCTGAGGGACAGGATGTACATGTATTTGAAAAGGCAAGGACTGATTAGGGATAGTCAACATTTGTGTGTGGGAAATCATGTCTCATGAATGTGATCGAGTTTTTTGAAGAAGTAACAAAGAAGATTGATGAGGGCAGAGCAGTAGATGTGATCTGTATGGACTTCAGTAAGGCTTTCGACAAGGTTCCCCATGGGGGACTGATTAGCAAGGTTAAATCTCATGGAATAAAGGGGAAACTAGCCATTTGGACACAGAACTGACTGAAAGGTAGAAGACAGAGGGTGGTGGTGGAGGGCAGTTTTTCAGACTGGAGGCCGGTGACCAGTGGAGTTCCACAAGGATCGTTGCTGGGTCCTCTACTTTTTGTCATTTACATAAATGATTTGGATGTGAGCATAAGAGGTACAGTTAGTAAGTTTGCAGATGACACCAAAATTGGAGGTGTAGTAGACAGTGAAAAAGGTTACCACAGATTACAACAGGATCTTGACCAGATAAGCCAAAGGGCTGAGAAGTGGCAGATGGAGTTTAATTCAGATAAATGCGAGGTGCTGCATTTTGAGAAAGCAAATCTTAGGAGGACTTATACACTTAATGGAAAGGTCCTAGAGAGTGTTGGTGAACAAAGAGACCTTGGAGTGCAGGTCCATCACTCCTTGAAAGTGGAGTCACATGTAGATAGGATAGTGAAGAAGGCATTTGGTATGCTTTCCTTTATTGGTCAGAGTATTGAGTACAGGAGTTGGGAGGTCATATTGCAGCTGTACAGGACATTGGTTAGGCCGCTATTGGAATATTGTGTGCAATTCTGGTCCCCTTCCTATTGGAAAGATGTTGTGAAACTTGAAAGGGTTAAGAAAAGATTTACAAGGATGTTGCCAGGGTTGGAGGATATGAGCTATGGGGAGAGGCTGAACAGGCTGGGGCTGTTTTCCCGGAGGGTTGGAGGCTGAGGGTGACCTTATAGAGGTTTACAAAATTATGAAGGGCATGGATAGGATAACTAGGCAAAGTCTTTTCCCTGGGGTCAGGGAGTCCAGAACTAGAGGGCATAGGTTTAGGGTGAGAGGGAAAGATATAAAAGAGACCGAAGGGGCAACTTTTTCACGCAGAGGGTGGTACGTGTATGGAATGAGCCGCCAGAGGAAGTGGTGGAGGCTGGTACAACTGCAACATTTGAGAGGCATTTGGATGGATATATGAATAGGAAGGGTTTGGAGGGATATGGGCCAGGTGCTGGCACGTGGGACTAGATTGGGTTGGGATATCTGGTCGGCATGGACGGGTTGGACTGAAGGGTCTGTTTCCATGTTGTACATCTCTATGATTCTATGACTTTATAACATGACCTCCCAACTCCTAGTCATGCCTTCTCACCTCTCAGCTCTTCCTTGTCGCTGATGGTGAGAGTCAAATTATAGCAGCAAATTAGACTGAAAAAATAGAGGTTCAAGGTTACCTGGTAACTGCTTGATTTATAGGTAACACACACCGTCAGCTTGAGATGCTGAGAAAACAATAATCAAAGCAGTGGAGTCGTATCCCAGCAATCTGCTGTGTGTTGTAAAAGTATTATTTCCTAAATCTGTTGTGTTTGGCAGTTTGATATCATCAGCTTTGCTATCCAGATCAGGCAACTGACAAATTGAATTGGCAGATTAGGTTAGGGGATAGGTCGGTATAGATGCAGTTGCAGATATTAATGGGGACATGTCAGACTACACAAAACAGGTAGATTCCAATGAAGAAGAAACATTGCAAGGGAAGAACCCACCATTTGTGATAAATTTAATAAGTTAAAGACAGTATCAAAGGTAAAGCAGAAAACATCCAATAATGTTGCAAGTAATACATTTGCCACAGCTTTGTGTCATGCACTCATCGGGCCAATTTACAAGAAGTAAAGGAAAATTACCATTTATACCATATGAGAGGACAGCGCTGTTTGGTTGGCATGTGGAATCTGATTAGTAGAGGCATTGCTACAGAGAATGCACTGTTTAAGTGTGATGAACAATTAACTATCAAGTTTCTTTAAATTTCACTGAAAACAATAAATGCTGGAGATCACAGCGGGTCAGACAGCATCCATGGAGAGCAAGCTAACAGTTCGACTCTAGATGACTTTTCATCAGAGCTCAAGTGAAGTGTGGAGAGGGTAGCATTTATACAATAGTTGGGAGATACTAGTGTAAGGTGCTGGTGGAGAAAAGATGTCACATTAAGTGATCAGAATGTGGGAATTGCAGAACAATGGTCTATCTCCTGTCAGACTGCAAAGCACAGTAACTAGGATGGGCGGGGAGGGATGGGGGGAGTGCAGAGGAGGACTAACTAAAACAAAGGGAAGAAATTGTTCACAATTTGAAGGTGTTGAATCAATATTCAGTTCAGAAGGCTGTAAAGTGCCTAGTTCTGAAGATAAGGTGTTGTTTCTCCAGTTTGTGCTGTGATTCACTGAAACGCTGCAGCATTCCAAGGGCAAACATGCGGGCATGCACGCAGGACCGTCCAGTAAGATTGAGTCTGATTGGTCAGAGCTTTACCCTGAGAAACAATGATTTGGAGATGCCGTTGTTGCACCAGGGTGTCCAAAGTTAAAAATCACACAACACCAGATTATAGTCCAACAGGTTTAATTGGAAGCACATGAGCTTTCGGAGCGTTGCTCCTTCATCAGGTGGTTGTCCACTACCACCTGATGAAAGAGTGTCGCTCCGAAAGCTAGTGTGCTTCCAATTCAACCTGTTGGACTATAACCTGGTGTTGTGTGATTTTTAACCCTGAGAAACAAATCAGTGAATGGTTCTCATCTACTTGTTAAGTTGAGAAAGACGCAGTATATGTACATGTTCTTTCTGTCTGCGAAGAAATGGGTGCTGTATATTAATATATGTAGTTTCTCATAGGTGTTAGTGCATGACACTGTGAGCCCAGCTGACAATCTTATATTGACTGTCATCATAATATTTTGCAGACTTGGGAATATTTAACAAATGTTGGCCAAGCATGGTATCGCATCTAATATTGGACACTGTTGTGAATTTTGAAAGCACAGGCTCATTGGTTATTGTCAGTATCTCGCTTGCTGCAAACAGCTGAAAGGATATGACGATATACTAATCTTTGGGATGTACCAGCTATCATCATACCAGCACCTGAGTTTTATATACTACATTACCCACTTGTATGATGAACGTTATGTCTTTTTGCTATGAAGCTAGCATCCTTCAGGAGTCAACACCCCTTGTATTTTTATTGCATAGCAGCAGTGTGAAACAGCGAGATTCACATGTTACTCAAATCTTTAAGTTACTTTACCCAACCAACATAATCTGTAGTGGGTTTGGTACTGTTTAGCACCAAATGTGATGGCCTCAGTTGTGTTAAGGTGTTTATGTGGTACACAATGAAACGTGATTCGGGAAAACATTCTCCAACAGGACAGCTTTGATATGCATTACTTTTGCATCAAACAATTCAGAACCTACTTATGAGCAGTTTTGCCAGACCTGCAGAGTTTCTCCAGCTTTTTCTGTGTTTGTTTCAGATTTCCAACATCTGCAATGTTTGCTTTTGTCAGAATCAATCACATTGCTATGGATTTGAAGTCACATCGATCTGACCAGGTAAGGGTGGCAAATTTCTTTTCATGAAGTACATTAGTGTACAAGATCATTTTCTTCAACTATCATTTCATGGTTCCTAATACTAAGACTAGCTTTATTTTCTAGGTTCATGAACTGAATTCAAATTTTACCAGCTGTTATTTGTACCCATCTTTCAAAAGAATTACCCTGGACCTCTTAGATTACTAGTGCAGTGACATCACCATAATGCCACAATCTCACCACCATGCTTTGCTCACCTCTGATACAACTGGGACAGGGTAGATTTGAGACAAAATAATTGTTGGCGCTGGAATCCAAAGTAGACAAGTAGGAGGCTGGAAGAGCACAGCAAGCCAGGCAGCATCAGGAGGTGGAGAAGCTAATGTTTTGGATATAACCCTTCTTCAGGACTGGAAGTGGGGTATGTGGAGTTGGAGATGAAGGTGGGGAGTAGGTGGAGGGAGGGCTCTAGGTGGGGATTTGAGGAAGGTTGAGATCACATTCCAGATTAATTTACATTTTTTCATGCCAGCCTACACAAACCTGAAGTCCTTGTCTCTCACAATATAACGTTGCATAAAAATCCTCAACAGCCATGATCATTATGACAAGTGGTAATGCACCGAACCTTTAGTGGCAAACTGCAATGGGAAGTTTGCAAATTAAATAAAAACAATTAAAGCATGGGAAATTACTCAAGCATCAATATTTACCCATGATTTGGAGATCTTTGCACTAGAGTTTTGTTTATTTATGGTATGCTATTATCTGAACCCATCAGGTGTTTCCAGTTTTCTAACACTGGGACAGCCATCTGTTACTGTGTGTGTACTCCAAAAAGTAATTTACAACAATCAATAGCAGTATATTGCCATTTGCTGAGATCCATCTACACATTGTATGCTCATACTCAAGTACTGAGCTCATTGCTGCTAATGGCTTCTTTGGTAGTGTTCATATTATACATAAAATGCTATTTATAGCCTATCAAATGCAGTCCATAACATTGTTCAGCAATGATAAATTTTTAAAGGAGTTAAATCCCTAGATCTTCCACTAAAATTAAAAGAGTTTGATGTGTTTTACAATTTCATTATTATCTTCTTAGTTTCTTTGTTATAATGTATCTAAGCTTTGGAAAATATAGCAGGCTCTGAAGGTTTTAATGTTATTTTCTAAGTCTAAGTACAGTATTAAATATATCACTAGGAAAGATAATTTAAAAATCTTAAATTCTTAATGAGTAGTGCAATGAAATATGTTCCAGTGTAGTTTTACATATTCAAATTGGAGTTTTAATTTATGCCGTCATTTAGAGCAATTTTAAAGCAGCATGTACAAAATTGCTGTCAATAACACATTGTTGCACTGGATTAGAAAGTGTCCTGGATAGAATGTCAGATATATAAATTGAAAGGAGGCAATGTCCTTTACATATATACCAGTCAATGCCTGGCTACTTGAGCTTAAGCAAGGACAAACATAACAAGGCAGTTCATGAATAATTTCTTGAAATGCATATTATTGGCTTCTTTTTGACAGTCTGTCAGGTAGAGTTAACTTCATACACAAATAATTACTGCCATTTGAATTCTAGAAGCTGTTCTTTACTATGCTATGCCAGTAATGATGAAAATAACAACAGCAAATACCAGAAGATGTTGGAAGGCAAAAAAAAAGAGTGACGGAAACGCTCATTGGCTCACTCAGGATCTGTGCACACAACAGGTGTGTAAACAGTCTTAACCCTTTGTCAGAACAACATACTGTAAGTGGCATTCATGCTATTCACCTGTTTTTGGTCGGTAAAGATTTTAGTTTTGAGTTGATAATGAGTTTGCAGGTGACACAAATATTGGTTGAGTGGTTGGACTACAGCTAGGCTAATGATAGTAAGAGTTATACTTCATGCAAACATATTACAACTCTACTTGTAAAGAAATCTGTGTTTATGAATTGTTAATGGAAATATTACCAAACCTGTCCAGACAAACTTATTGGCAGACTAAAAGTCTCAGCCAATAGAAATTTCAAATCATTAAAGGAACTTCTTGAGCTTTAAGACCAATTATACCAACTATAGACTCAGGTCCCTTCATGAAATATCTTGCCAACTAGAAATTTTCAAGCTATCTAAATTAGTTCATAATAGAATATATCTACAGATGTAGTAAAAGCAACATAAGTAACCAATGTTAACACATATGAACCTAACTTAAGAATTCCAGAATATTATCATTGATGCGTGGATTCATGAGAGTTTAGGCTTGTGATTAATGAGGTTAAATCCCCAGGTCTGGATGACTTGTAGCTCAGGCTGCTGTGGCAGATGAAGGAGGAAATTACAGGGACTCTAACCCAAATACTTAAATCCTGTCTGGGCCTCGGGAGAGCTGCCAGAGGACTGGAGGACCAGCTAATGAGGTTCCCACTTTTCAAGAAGAATGATAGAGATAAACAAAGGAATTATAGGTCAGTAGGTCTCCCAGCAGTGGTAGGGGAACTATTGGAGAAAAAACTGAAGGAGAGAATTAATCTCCATTTGGAGAGGTAAGGCTTGATCAGGTATTGTTAGACACAGATCATGCCAAGCAGATTTGATTAAACCTTTGAAGGGGATGACCAGGTAACTTGAATAGGCTAGTGCATTTGGTCTAAGTTAGATCGATTTCAGCAAAGTCTTTGTCAAGACAGATAAAGAAGGTAAAAACATATGAGATCCAGTGTAACTTGGCAATATCAATCTAAAATTGATATTGTGGTAGGAGAGGGTCATGGTAGAAGGCTGTGTGACTAGGGGCCTGTGTCCAATGGTGCAGCACAAGGATCATTACTAGGTCTCTTATTGTTCATGATATACATAAATCAAACAGAGAAAAAGATTGGGTGACAGTAATAAGTTTGCAGATGACGCAAAGATTGGCCGAGTGCTTGACAGTGAGGAAGAAGGTTTTAGGTTACAGGAGAATATAAAACAGATTGGTCAGATGGACAGATCAGTGGCAGATGAAACTTGACCTGAGAAATGTGATATAATGCACTTTAGAAGAAGTAACAAAATAAGGGAGTACTCAATGAATGGTAGGATACTAAGGAACTCAGAGGAACAGAGAGATTTTAGGCTGTTTATCCACAGGTCGATGAAGGTAGCAGGACAATAGAATGTTTAGGAAGGCATGGAGAACACTTGCCTTTGTCAGTTGAGGCATAGATTATAAAAGCAGGAAGATCACGTTGAAGCTGTACAAAATTGTGGTTAGGCCACTGCTGGTGTACTGGGAGTAGTTCTCATCACCACACCATAGGAAGGATGTACACTGGAAAGGGTGCAGAAGATATTCATCAGAATGTTGCCTGGGATACAGCATTTATGAAGAGAGGTTTGATTAGCTCAGGTTGTTTGCTTTAGAGCAGCAAAGGGGAACAGATTAAGGTGCACACATTTATGAGGAGCATATATAACTTGAATAGAAAGCTGTTCTGAAGAAGGGTCACTGGACCCAAAACATTAACACTGCTTTCTCTCCACAGATTTTGCCAGACCTGCTGAGATTTTCCAGCAATTTATGATTTTGTTTGTGGATAGAGAGCAGCTGTTTCCCTTAGTTGAAGGGTCAATAGTAGGGGCAGGGAAGGCATAATTTTAAGGTGAAAAGCAGAATGTGTTGAGGGGATTTGAGGAACACATTTTTTCACTCAGAGAGAGGTGGGAATCTGAAATGCATTAGATTAGATTACTTACAGTGTGGAAACAGGCCCTTCAGCCCAACAAGTCCACACCGCCCGGCCGAAGCGTAACCCACCCATACCCCTACCCCTACATCTACATCTACATCTACCCCTTACCTAACACTACGGGCAATTTAGCAATGGCCAATTCACCTGACCTGCACATCTTTTGGACTGTGGGAGGAAACCGGAGCACCCGGAGAAAACCCACGCAGACACGGGGAGAACGTGCAAACTCCACACAGTCAGTCGCCTGAGGCGGCATTACCAGGGATGTAGTTGAGGCAGAAAACCTCATGACCTTTAAAAAGTACTTGGATGAACACTTGAAATGTCATTAGCATTCAAAGCTATGGGTTAAGTGCAGGAAAGTGAGACTTGTGTAGATTTACAAAAGTTTTCTTTTGTCTGTGCAGACTAAATGAATTGAAGGGTCTGTTTTCTACTGTAAGATTGACTGTTCTATTAATTATATTTTCAAATTACATAAAATATTTAAAATCAACCTGACAAAACAATTAGATTGTGAAGCAAACATTTATTACTTAAATTGTATTCACAATACAATCTAATGTTTAATAGTCTCTGGAGAGTCTTTGTCTCAACCACAAAAACAACAAGTTCAATGTTAGACCCGACCCTGTCATATTTGTAACAAGGTGTTTGAACTGCGTCTGTGCCCTTTATATTAACATATATTCCTTTTAAAAGAGTTTTCAGCATCTCTGAAAGTGGAAACAGCTGCTGTTGTATTTTTTCTAAACATACAGCCACAAAATGTTCTTGAAGAATCCTATTAGCTCCTTCTTTCAGAGGTTTAATTTTATCATAAAGAAACTCACAGGTGCAGCATTAAGAATGGTATTAAGGCCATTTTACAATCTCCCTCAGTCTAGAAAACAGGACACTTATTCCTGGCAATATTTCAAATTCTCACAATAGTTTTGTTTTAAACATAGCACCTTAATTGTTGGATTAATTTCATAAATGTCTTTACGGACTCACATGTGAATGCTGAGAACTATCATGGTAACCAGAATAAAAACAATACTTCATATACGATTGCTAGATTTACTAGGACTTTGACTTCTGTTGACTCCACAAGGGTAGAAATATGTTCACATTCTTAGAATGAGCTTTTGTTACTGTATTTGTAGAAGATACAATCTATGCAATTGCCACTCATTCCTATTGGCATATTACTCATTTTCCAATGACCTTTGTGTTCAGTAGAATCATATCAACTTAGAATGAAGTGAACTGTAGACTTTGTTTCAATATTCACATGGTATTTTGAAAGGACACTTCAACTTCTTAGTCAATTCTTCAGTTTAAACCCATTTATGACTACAAATTAAGGTGGGGGAATCATGAATGAGGAAGCCAAGTCTATTAGCTCAAAATTTCTTGTGCACATTATGAAATTGAATTTCATAAATATTATGATTTATATTCAAAAGACAGAAGAATACATGTAAAAGATAATAGGTTGTTTCACCAACATCTGTTTGATCTGGTATCTGTATGACAGCAACCCTACCATGTTCTGGAATTTTAGGATTTCCACAGGATAGGGTGGCAGCGGGCTCATAAAACTGCATGCCATGGCAAAGGCCTGCCCCCTCCTTATGTTCAGAGTGGTTTATCCATGCCAGGTATGTGTTGGGTAGTCAGCTCGCCTGTGGACTAATTAAGACCTTTAAGAGAATATTTACGGAATTTTCTCAGAATTTACCCACAACCAAGGGGACCCTCCAAATGTGGTGCAGCTGCCAAGTTAAATTTTGTGTTGCCTGAGTTTAGGTATCATCTGATCGAGGCCAAATAAGGCCAAAGACCTCCCTGCTGGATGTACCCCACCCTTCCCTTTATCAACACAGCCTCATTTGTCCATTTGTTCGGGTCTGTCAGTCGAGCCTCCAGCAAAACCCAAGACTTAGTTTTGAGTTTGTTACCATTTGTCTTTGCTTCAAGGACTGCCTGCAGTGTTGGCACAATTCCCAATGGTGATGCTGGGACTAGAAACCTGTTGGCTCTTTGATTAACCAGCAATACTCGGAGGCAAAGCTTCCTCTCAAGTTGTGACAGCTAACTCAGTTTACAGCAGTGAAATGGCAGTGGGGCATTTTAGTAGAGGGTCAGTGCCAATACTTCAACTGGAGAGCAAGGTCAAGTAAAATTCCTGCTTCTGTTGTTAACTCCTGATAGCTCTGAAGTTGTCAAACAAGTTGTTGTCAGCAACAGTGACAAACTAACACAAAAGGAAAACTCCAACACTATTGGCCATGTTCCAGGAACAGGACAGGCATAGGCAAACTCAAATGTTGCCCAAGTTTTGGTCAATTTTCTTCAATACTCTGACAGTCTATCTTGTTAACAACTAAACCACACTGGATAGGAGAGTTTCAGCTTTATCCACAGTTATGATAAGGCATGGGTCTCAACTGGGATGCTGGCGAGAAGGTTACAATTGGCTAAAGCTACCCTGAATTAGGGAGGCATAAGTTAAGCAAAGTGATCACTCTGCATTGCCATTAGTTAACATTGAAAATGTTGGAGATATGCATTTGTGTGAGCAGATAGGATCATGCTCAGCTGTAATGCTGATTAGAATATCAGAACTTATTATCAAGATTCACATCTGAATAAGAAACAGCTTGACAAGGATTATTAATTTATCGAAACTTATTATTTGCAAGAGCAAACAGAAGAATTTAAACAGGTGAACAATGTATTGTAGATGAGAGAGATTATTGAGTTGCAATATTCCATAGGTATTGCACCTCTAGGTGATGCTGTGAGGTAACATTTCCACTTAATAGTTGTTTACATTGTATAAGTTAAGGGCATGAGCATATTTTTCACAGAATCGGTAAACATTTCCTCAATACTTTAAAAATGTAGAGCAGTCAATTTTTAAAATAAACTTTTTGTAACCCATAAGGAAGAGTTTTCTCAGTAAACAAGAACATGTGAAAATCAGATGTCTAAATAAAATGCCTTAGATGAATAGTTTAGCAAAAGTAAATAGTTATATGTTATAAATTTCATTATATGTGCTTTGCATATTACATACCTACATTTGTTGATAACCATCATAATAAGTTTGATATATCCAGAAATATTGTGCATATTGTGAATTGTTAAAAAATATATACACTTTAGAGTGATTGATATCAAAATGTGCCACTGTTGGGGGCCTGGAGGGTTGTCAAAGTGTTTCAGTTTATTCCACATTTGATGGGAATGTTTTCTAATAATATTTCATGGACTAGTATACTTCCAAATTAAGTGCAGTTTGAAATTTAATTCTGAGGTCAGGAAAGACTTGGTTGTACGATGACTCTATCAATCAGAGTCCACTTTCCAGCCATTCAGCACTCTCCTGTAAGATAGTATTAATATTAATTTACCTTTGAATTGATATTCTTGCAAATTGACCTGATGAGTACAGTGTGAAAAATGTCGACAAACTGTGTCTTCTTTGATCAATATTCAAGTTTTGCACTATGAAATGATTATAATATTATCAGTCAATTACTGACTAATCAATACATTGTATCCTCCACATTTAAAAGCTTAACAGCAAAATAATTTTACAATTATAATTTATATTAGTTAACTATTTTCATGATGAACGCCAACAGCATAATTATTAATTATGAGAACATCATTGTGTATTCATCAATAAGCTGTACACTAATTATTGATGCAAAAGACTGCCAGTGTTACAATTTTCACATATGCAATTTGGACAGAAAGAAGCTGTTAGCATATTTATTACTTGTTTTTCCATTTTTGAAGAGTGTATTGACCATGTTATGACAGAAGATTCCATTTAGTTGGCCCTTGATCTACTACCTATCCCTCACAAAAGCACCTTTGATCAAGCAGGTGTCCTCATGTAATGTCTTCAGACCTGTGGGAAAAGGAGATGGTGGATCCTATCAGATAATTTCCTGAGTAAACTGTCAAACTTTACAAAAAATCTTCAGTACAGAAATGGCTGCATGGTGGCTGAAATCATTTTGGTTGTTTGAAAAAGCCGTCTGGTTTAGAATTGTCTTGTAGGGAAGGAAATCTGCCATCTTTATCTGAACTGGCCGACATGTGACTCCAGACCTACATGTGGTGGTTATATGGTGAAGGATGCTCTATGGTATACTTGAAACTTGTTGGTTTTCCCATGCAAAAAAATTGTCCCATAGAACATAGAACAATACAACGCAGAACAGCCCCTTCAGCCCTCGATGTTGCGCTGACCTGTGAACTATTCTCAGCTCGTCCCCCGACATGATCCCAAAATAACCCATGTGCTTATCTAACAATGGTTTAAATCTCCCTAATGTGGCTGAGTTGATTACATTAGCAGATAGTGCATTCCACACCCTTACCACTCTCTGCATAAAGAACCTGCCTCTGACATCAGTCTTAAATCTATCACCCCTCAATTTGTAGTTATGTCCCCTCGTACACGTTGATGTCATCATCCTAGGAAAAAGACTTTCACTGTCTACCATATCTAATCCTCTGATCATCTTGTATGTCTCTATCAAATCCCCTCTTAGCCTTGAAAACAGATTCAAGTCTCTCAGCCTTTCCTCAAAAGACCTTCCCTCCAGATCGGGCAACATCCTGGTAAATCTCCTCTATACCTTTTCCAATGCTTCCACATCCTTTGCGAAATATGGCGACCAGAACTGTACACAATATTCCAAGTGTGGCCGCATTAGCGTTTTTTATAGTTACAGCATGATGTTGTGGCTCCGGAACTCAATCCCTCGACGAATGAAACCTAACACACTGTATGCCTTCTTAACAGCACTATCCTCCTGGGTGGCAACTTTCAGGGATCTATGTACATGGACTCCAAGATCCCTCTGCACATCGACACTACCAAGAATCTTTCCATTGACCCAGTACTCTGCCTTCCTGTTATTCTTCCCAAAGTGCATCACCTCACATTTAGCTGCATTAAATTCCATTTGCCACCTCTCAGCCCAATTCTGCAGTTTATCCAAGTTCCCCTGCAACCTGTAACATTCTTCCACACTGTCCACTCCTCCACCAACTTTAGTGTCATCCGCAAATTTACTAATCCATCCACCTATGCCTGCGTGTAAGCCATTTATAATAATGACAAACAGCAGTGGTCCCAAAACAGATCCCTATGGCACATCGTTAGTAACCGGACTCCAGGCTGAATATTTTCCATCAACTATCACTCGTTGCCTTCTTTCAGAAAGCCAGTTTCTAATGCAAACTGCTAAATCACCCTCAATTCCATGCCTCTGCATTTTCTCCAACAGCCTACCATGTGAAACCTTATCAAAGACTTTACTGAAGTCCATGTATACAATGTCACTGCCCTCCCCTAATCTACATGTTTGGTCACCTTCTCAAAAAATTCAATGAGTTTTATGAGACACGACCTGCCCTTGTCGAAACCATGTTGACTATCTGAAATCAAATTGTTGCTTGCGAGATGATTATAAATATTATCTCTTATAATCCTTTCCAAAATCTTTCATACAACAGAAGTAAGGCTCACTGGTCTATAATTACCTGGGTCATCTCTACTGCCCTTCTTGAACAATGGTACAACATTTGCAATCCTCCAGTCCTCTGATACCAAACCTGTAGACAATGATGACTCAAGTATCAAAGCCAAAGGCTCTGCTATTTCCTCCCTAGCTTCCCAGAGAACTCTTAGATAAATCCCATCCGGCCCAGGGGACTTATCAACTTTCACTCCTTCTAGAATTGATAACACCTGTTCATAACTAACCTTGATTTTTTCTTGTCTAATATCTCATGCCTCATTCTTCTCCTCTACAATATTCTCCTTTTCCTGAGTGAAAACCGATGAGTTCGTTTAGCACCCCTCCGATCTCCACAGGGTCCACACTCAACTTCCTACTTCTGTCTTTGATTGGCCCCATTCCTACCTTAATCATCCTTTTATTCCTCACATACCTATAGAAAGGGTTCTCCTGTATTCTATTTGATAAGCTGCTCGTATCCTCTCTTTGCTCCTCTTAACTCTCTCTTTAAATCCTTCCTAGGTGATCGGTAACTCTCCATCACCTCATCTGAACCATCTTGCCTCATCAACACATAAGCCTCCTTCTCCTTCATAACAAAAGATGCAATTTCTGTTGTAAACCACCTTACCTTATCACTTCCTCCCTGCCTGACAGGGACATACTTATCAAGGACACGCAATATCTGTTCCTTCAACCAACTCCACATTTCCATTGTCTGCATCCCCTGCATTTTGCTACCCCATTCTGTGCATCCTAATTCCTGCCTAACTGTATTATAATTGCCCTTGCCCCATCGATAAGTCTTGACGTGTGGCATGTAACTATCCCTTTCCATTGCTAAACTAAACATAACTGAATTATGGTCACTCTCTCCAAAGTGCTCACCTACAATTAAATCAAACACCTGGCCTGGTTCATTACCAAGCACCAGATCCAATGTGGTCTCCCCTCTTGTTGGCCCTTTGACATACTGTGTCAGGAAACCCTCCTGTACACATTGGACAAAAACTGATTCATCCGACGTTCTAGAGTTATAGCATTGCCAGTCAATGTTAAAGTTCCCCATAATGACCACCCTGTTCTTTTCACTCCTACCCAGAATAATTTTGCTAATCCTCTCTTCCACCTCCCTGGAACTCTGTGGAGGCCTATAAAAAAAATCTCCAAGCAGTGTGACTTCTCCTCTGCTGTTTCTAACCTCAGCCCACACTACATCAGTAGGCGATTCCTCTTCAAAAGTTCTCTCAGCCACCGTTATACTATCCTTGACTAACAAGGCTACGCCTCCCCCTCTTTTACCGCCTTGCCTGTTCTTAATGAAAGATCCAAACCCTGGAACCTGCAACATCCATTCCTCACCCTGTTCTATCCATGTCTCTCAAATGGCCACAACATTGAAGTCCCAGGTACCTATTCATGCTGCAAGCTCACCTACCTTATTTTGGATACTTCTGGCGTTGAAGTAGACACACTTCAAATCGCTTCACTGTTTTCAGCACATTTCTGTGACCCGAAGTCCTGTCCCTGTTCTTCCTACTCTCATCTTCCTGTGCACTGCAACTACATCTCTGGTTCCTATTCTCCTGCTGAGCTAGTTTAAACCCACCCGAATAGCACCAGCAAATTTCCCACCCAGGATATTAGTACCCCTCTTGTTCAAGTGAAGACCGTCCTGTTTGTACAGGTCCCACCTTCCCCAGAATGAGCCCCAATTATCCAATAACCTGAAGCCCTCTCTCCTGCACCATCCTTGCAGCCATGTGTTCAGCTGATAATTCTCCCTATTCCTTGCCTCACTATCACGTGGCATGGGCAACAAACCAGAGATAACAACTCTGTTTGTTCTAGCTCTCAGCTTCCACCCTAGCTCCCTGAAATCCTGCCTTATATACTTATCCCTCTTTCTACCTATGTCATTGGTAGCTACATGGACAACGACTTGAGGATGGTCACCCTCTCCCTACAGAACCCCAAAGATATGATCCGAGACATTATGGGCCCTGGCACCTGGGAGGCAACAAACCAACCGTGAGTCTCGTTCTTTCTCTACAAACCTTCTATCTGAGCCTCTAACTGTTGAGTCCCCAATGACTAACACTCTCCTCCTTTCCCTCCTTCCCTTCTGTGCAACAGGGACAGGCTCTGTGCCAAAGACCTGGGTCCCACTGCATATCCCTGGTAAGTCGTTCCCCTCAACAGTATCCAAAATGGTATATGTGTTTTTCAGGGGAACGACCAGAGGGGATCCCTCCACTGACTGTTTCTTCCCCCTTCGAACAGTCACCCAGCTTCCTTTGTGCCCAGGAATAATTGCTTCCCTGTAACTCTTATCTATCACAGCCTCTGTGCCCCGAATGATCCGAAGTTCATCCAGCTCCCGCTCCAGTTCCCTAACACGGTCTTGGAGGAGGGAGAGTTGGGTGCACTTCCTTCAGATGTACTTGGATGGGACACTAATGGCATCCCTCACCTCAAACATCATGCAGGATGAACATTGCTCTTCCTGCACTGCCATCCCTGCTAGTCCCCTTATCACAAAGTAAAAAACAAAGAGACGCTTACTTGATATGTCCCTGGTTTTTAAGGTTTAGAGGAGGTGGTTGGGTGGGAGGCCCTACAAAGGTAGGGTCTCAGGATGAGAAAACACTGACTTATATAGCTGGACAGAAACGAAAATAAGAGGTCCCTCTTTTCCCAGAAATCCTGCTCTCTGACTTCAAATTTAAACACTCAGTCTCGACTGAGTGTTACTGATAGCCCAGTCTGACATCCAGGACTACTTGCTGAAGAATGTATGTTACTCCAGAGATGCCAAGACCAGACTGAGGGGCTGAAACTGTTGAACCCCTTGGGCTAATTGGCTGATATGAAGTGTATGTTATAAGCTGCGCTTTTCCAGCAACACATTTTTCAGCTCAGTGTATGTTATTAATGTCAAGAATATTGCAATTGTATGGACCCAACTCAGGTTGGAACATATTGTCTGGAGAAAGCTTGAATTGCATTGCATTAACTATAATTTTATAGTTTAAATGTTTCAAATGTACTTTACAAAATTTGTGAATCATGTATGTTATTTAAAATGTTGGGAAAGTAGATGATACCCAATCAAAATAAGAAAATATAAATCTTTCACATTAAAACACAATCAACCATCCATGTGCTCAGAAAAGAATTCGCTCATTATTGGTGCATACAAGAATTGCTTTGCATCTACAGCCAATACTTTGGAAAGCAGGAATCATATATAACAGGTTTGTTTCTTAGTGCTCTGCAAGGCTGACTCTCTGGACAAAACACTGATAACTTAATAAGCAACTTTGGAGATACTGTCAGAGTGATACCTACAGTTGTTCCAGCTGTGATCTGAAAGATACCTGTAGGATTACCAACATGTTCAAGCAGCAGTAATTCACAATTTGTGGGAGCATGGCACTCCAAATCCTCTTTAACTTCACATGCAGGTCATAAAGCATTTGCTTATTAAATTTAAATCTCAGTCAACACTGTGTGTCTGACCATCTATAAAATTAATGTGACATCTGTAAATCCTGAGGGATGGCTTTATTTTCACAACTCAACCATGACAGTGCTACCAGTTCCTGTCTGCCATTGTAATCACAGATATTTCACAGAATTGGCAGTCATTTCTACTCAGCTGCAGTCTTTAATTCCTTCAGAGTAATGCTAGCAATCACACAGAAAGTTGTATTTTTATACCGGACATTTCTGGAATTTGTTGTAGTTTTAACATTCAAAGATAAATTTGATAAGGTGCAGGCTTTGTAAAATTGAGTCTATTAATCATGATGTGATGTATTTTGCATATTTATTTAAAAGCTAAACTCCATTATTAACAGTGAAGCTCTACTCCAGCATCTGACTTCCCATAAAGAATGGATGCTGGCTTTTTGCCTTGGGGCATTTCTCAAGTTCAGCACTGAACCTTTTGCATACTTTTATCACATTGCATATTTTTCATAGAGCCCTTCAACTTGAAAAAGAGACCAAAAAAAACTGCAGATGCTGGAATCCAAGGTAGACAAGAAGGAGGCTGGAAGAACACAGCCAACCAGGCAGCATCAGGAGGTGGAGAAGTCAACGTTTCAGGTGTGACCCATCTTCAGGACTGGAGGTGGGTGTAAGGGGAGCTGCAGATAAAGGGGTAGCAAGGGCAGAGTGGTGAAGTGGGGCTAGGTAGAGATAGGTAGAGGGGACAACCTGGTTGGTCAATGGGAGGAATGAATCCAGTTGGTGATGAGAAGGTAGTGCCGATGAGAAGAATGGAAGAGATGGAGAGGCGCTTGGAAGGCAGTCAGGGCATGAGAAGGGACATTATTTGAAATTGGAGAACTCAATGTTGAGTCCTCCAAGCTGTAGGTTGCCCAAGCAGAAGACAAAGTGTTGTTCCTCCAATTTGCGGTTTGCTTCACTGTGGCAATGGAGGAGGCCAGGGATGGTCAGGTTGGAAAAGGAGTGAGAAGGGGAACTAAAATAGGCATTGACTGGGAGGTCTGGTTGGGCCCTGATAGCCGGGCTGAGATGCTTGGCAAAATGTACCCTGAGTTTACATTTGGTCTCCCCGATGTAGATAAGACTATGTCGGATACAGTAAACTAGGTTGGAGAAGCAGGTGGACCTCCATCTCACCTAGAAGGACTCCTTGGGTCCTTCTCATTCCCCAACTCCCTTCCTAGCCCTCCCTCCTCCCTTCTATTTCTCTGACCGACTAATCCTTCCAGCTACCATCCAAATTCATTCCTCTCATTGACCAACTGAGTCATACCTCCAACCTATGTTTATTTATCCTTACCTCATCACCCTGCCCCCCCTCGCCCACCCACTCCCTTTATCTGTAGCTCCCCTTACACCAATCCCCAGTTCTGAAGAAGGGTTACATCCAAAACATTAACTTCTCCACCTCTTGATGCTGCCGAGTTTGCTGTGTTCTTCCAGCCTCCTGTTTGTCTACCTTCAACTTGAAAAAACATATTTTAATGACATCCTTACGATTACTGCTACAGTAAACGCGGGCCACAGACTGAGTAGCAATAACAATTGACTGTCTCAGTTACCCTAACAGTCAATAAACAATCTTTTTTATGGTCCATAGAACAAAACAAGTGCATAATTATTTGTAAAACAAAGCACGTCTAGCTAACCCCTGTTCTGAGCTGTTTTTGGGTTACTGCTGAGGATTCTTTGGGATGTGGAGTCACTGATATTTGTTTCCCACTGTTAACTGCCCTTGAAAAGATGATGATGAGGCTTCTTCTTGCTCCACCTCTACACTTCTTGTCAGGAAGGCAGTCAGCTCTTAGAAGGGGAGTTTCATTTTCCAGGCAGCACTGAGAATACAGCAATATTTTGGTGTCTTTGGCTGTGGGAAACACTGATTTCTATTCCCTTTTTGAATGAGACAGTAGAATTATTAGGAACATTTCACTGTGAACCTCTTTCCTTTCAGATTCCCAGTATTTTTTATCAGTTGTAATTGGTGCCATTCTTTACCTTTGCCCTTTATCGGAGTCAAACATGCTCCCTTCCTATTGATCAGTTGTCCCTGTATGATTGATCTGGTCTAATCCTATTTTTAGAATTCTATGCAGGTGATTTAAACTGAGGGGCTATTTAGAATGTTGCAAGGAAATTGGTTAATTTTTCAACCAGAAATGAATCTGACTGTTTTATTATTGCATTTCATTCTGATTATTATTTTATTCCAGACAGGAAGTGTACTTTTAAGATTGTTAGATGACACCAGAAGTTGAGACATTCCTATATAAAAGTTCTTGCATCCCTTCCAGTATGGTGCAATTGAGTCAATACAGTGTAATCAGTAGTCAGTCATGTGTTGTGTTACGGTTTCGGAATGTAGCCATAACATCAGTAAGTACACAACCCAGACTCTGTGTGATATGTGAAAGTATGTGAAGAGTTACTGTTGCTAATAAATTTCAAGTTATCTGTCTCAAAAATAGTCATTCTTTATGATAAACATGTTAGCATATAGGAAAGCTCTCAGGCCACATCATACTGACAGTAATATTTGACCCAAGGAACCTTGTCACCCATTTCCCTTACAATCATTCCTGTCTTCTTTGGTTATTGACTGATAATGTTGTGAGAGTACTTCTTCCTTTTTACATTTCTCTGAGGTGCACAGATGTTTTCCTACATTGCTGACAGTTGTGCAAAGGTAGACCAATCTTCAATACCAAGAGCTGGACATATCTTTTCTTAAAGGAAACCTAATTCCTTGTTAGCTTCTTTGTTATATCTCACAATGACCAACGGGAGCTTCAATGCACTATAAGGAGTGAGAAAGAAAACCACTACAGCTCTTTGTTTGAAACTTCTGTATCCAAATGTGAGACAAGATGACATCTGCCTGAAGCAATGGTTGCTGTGTATGGATTCTTTTGATTTTTCTTCAAAAATCAGCAGGGAAATGACTTCAAAGTACAAAAATCATTGAGGGTTATTAAGGCTACATGTAGCTATCATTTCTTTTACAGGGTTTGGGTGTGGTTGGGGGGGGGTGCGTTTCCTTATGTTGTTGTGTTCCATCTTGATATCTTCTGATGTAAGTTGGTCCAACATAGCCTTCTTCAGAGAATCACCAGCTCCCCCTCTTGACCTCTCAAACCCTGAGTGATCAACCACAGGAAAGTGAATGAGAACAACTTGAGAAAGCCACATCACAACTCACTTACATGAGAAGGGCTGCTTCCTGCCAATTGTATGCACTTTTTCAAAATGTCTGACATCACAAAGAAATGCGCTCATATAAAGAGCTAAAATATTGAAAAATGCATGAAATGATTTGCAATTTCTGACACGGAGAAATGTCTGAATGTTTATTGTTAATGATATGATTTAACCTCAAATTCATAGGCTGTGGTAAAAGAAGCCTACAGTCTTCAAACACTATTTTGATTCTACTTCAGCACCTGATTTGATCAATGTTCACTGCTGTGAGATAAGTAGGCAGTACATCTGTTGTGGTTTGTGCCACTAATGTATATTAGATAAACACAGTCTGAGCTATGTCAATTATTCTTGACCTGAGATTAGACAGAAGCTTTGCTGCTGGTTAATGAATGAGGTCCCTCTGTTATTGGCAATTTGAGGAGCTGAATGCAACTGCACTGGGGAGTGGCAGATGGCAGATTTTGAATATTTCAGAACAAGGTCCACAAGTAAAGTGTCAATGACATAATTGCCAAAGTTCCAATTAAAAGGAGATGGAAATATTCCCTTAACAGTTACCAGTGGAGTTGGTTAAACTCGTATCATGATAATAAGTGGGAAATACTTAATGGGCCACTTTTAAATGACCTTTAGCCATTTCTAATAAATATACTATTGTTAATTAAAGTAACAATGATTGGAAAATCCAGGTTAGAAGGTCATAGATGACTAACATAGGCAACACTAAATTGCATTTCACTCACTCACTCACTCTTTCACTACATGTACTCTCTTTGCCACTTAAGCTAGAAGGCTAACCTTATGATGTCACTGAAATTGACCTGGCCACTGTTAGATGTTCATGGAAAAAGATTTCTAAATCCAGATTGAAATGATGGTTTAAACATCAAGTTCCATTTTGTTTGAGAAAATAATACAATCTTCTTGTAGAATTTTGACCTCATCCCAAGCATTAATGTGATGAGGGAGAAGGAATACAGGAATAGCTTCTGAAATTTAAAACAATATCGTACTTAAAACTAAAAGGCTGCATGTGAGGGAAGGTGTCATTGCTGCCCTGTTAAATTGTCACGATAAATTTTAATAAATTTTAATCTTTAATTCAGGCCATTCAACCCATTCTAGATTAAAAACAATAACTGCAGATGCTGGAAACCAGAGTCTAAGTTAGAGTGGTGCTGGAAAAGCACAGCAGGTCAGGCAGCGTCCGAGGAGCAGTCCTCATTCAACCCATTCTGCCTGTACTAGATCTCCAAATGAGCAGTATGACTTAGTACCATTTTCCTGTCTTTTCTCCCATAAACCCTGCACATCGTTACTATTTAAATAATTATACAATGCCCTCGGGTGCCTCAATTCAACCTGCTTCCATCACAGTCCCGACATTCCAGACCCAAAGACCTCATTGCACGAAAAGATGTTTTTCTCATTTTGCATTTGTTTCTTTTGCAAATTACTTTAAATTTATATTTCTCCATATCTACAGTTTCTCCTTATTTATTGTATTCATCCCGTCATGATTTTGAAAACTTCTATCACATTTCCTCTCAGCTTGTATCAATCTCTCCAATCTACCCTCATGATTGAAGTTTCTCATCATTCAAACAGTTCTTGTAAATCTCTCCTGCAATCTCGCCAATGCATTCACACCCTTCCGAGAGAGTGTGACACCCAAAGCTGTGCACAGTGCTCTCGCTGAGATCTAATAAGGACTTAACAAGTTCAGCATCACCTCTATGCCCCATAGCAATAAAGCCTGGGATTGTGCTGTGTTACGTGGTAACTGTTCTCTCCCCCTGTCTTGTCACGTTCAATCCTTCAATGATCTATGCCCATATATGTGCAGCAACAGCAGGAGTGGTGAGAGTGAAGATCAGGGGGCCGCCAGGAAAGTAAATTTTCCTTTTAAATCCTTACCTCATGAATAGGTGGAGTGAAGGCTCAACAGGAGTGGCCATGGACACGGGGATTGCTGAGCACATGAACTGATATATTCAGGCTGTGGCTAAACCTGAGTCATGATATGTGTCGTGTCTCCTACTCATCTTGCTCCTCTATCCAAAAAAAAAGATCATGTGTGAAGGGTTGGTAAGGTAAGGCTTGTTTTTTGTTTTTTTCCCATTTATTCAATCTCCCTTGGCATTTTAGAGCAGAGGGAATAGAGGGTCAGGCAGTTGCATGCTCCTCTTGCATGCTGTGGGAGGTAAAGGTCACCAGTAGTGCCCCTGCTGACGTTGCCTGCGAGAAGTGCACCCGACTTCGGGCTCCTCACAGAACGCGCTAGGGAACTGGAGCTGGAGCTGGAGCTGGATGAACTTTGGATCATTTAGGAGACTGAAAGGGTGATAGAGAGGAATTGTAGAGAGATAGTCACACCTAAGTGACAGGATCAAGGTAGCTGGGTGACTGTCAGGAGAGGGAAAGGGAATAGGCAGACAGAGCAGGGACCCCCTGTGGCCATTCCACTCAATAAGATGTATACTGCTTTGGATACTGCTGAGGGGGAACAACCTACAAGGGGAAAGCCACAGCGGCCAGGTTCTGGCACTGAGCCTGGCTCTGGGGCTCAGAGGGAAGGTGGGAGAATAATAGATTCAATCATGAGAGTGACAGACAGGAGATTCTATGGTCATGAGCAAGACTCCCAGATGATATGTTGCCTCCTGGGTATCAGGGTCAGGGATGTCTTGGAGAGAGTCTACAGAATTCTTAAGGGGGAGGGAGAGCAGCTAGAAGTCATGGTACCCATAGCTAGGGAAAGGGAGGAGGACCAGAAATGAAAGTACAGGGAGTTAGGTTGGAAACTAGAAGGCAGGATGAGCAGAGTAGTAATCTCAGGATTGCTATTGGTGCCACGTGCTAGTGAGGCTAGGAATAGAGAACAAGTGCAGATGAACACCTAGCTGCAGGGTTGCTATACGAGGGAGATCTTCAGATAGTTGGATCGTTGGGATAACTTTTGGGGAAGGTGGGACCAAGAAGCACTGTTTGCACCTGAACTGGATGGGCACCAGTATCCTTGGTGTGGAAGTTTGTTAGAGCTCTTCAGGGAGGGTTTAAACAAGATTGGCAGGGAGTGGGAACCTGAGTTATGGATCAGATGATGGTGTAGATAGTGAACAGCTAGATACAGCGTGCAGAGGGTCTATGAGGAGGGATAGGCACTTGATAGGGCAAATGTGATGGGTTGAAGTGTGTCTATTTTAATGCAAAAGTACTGAATAACCTTGGTTATTCAAACATCAATTATCCAAATTTCAGATTGTCTGAACAAGATCTCAAGCTCCCTGTACGTGCATTTCAATTGAAGTCGGAAAATTCTATTCCTCATTCATTTAATGCATTATTTTGTAAACCTGAAGAGGAATATAGATGCAAGTATGCTTCAATAAATAATTACCTTCAAATACATAATTGATACATGACGTTAGAGCTAAGTCTTACACTTTTTATAAAAAGGCTGTCTGGTACTTATTCTCCCTGAGGACAAAGGTTTGTGACTGTGAACACACAAGAACAACATATGTGCGAGCCTGAAGTGTGCGCTCTAACAGCAAGATTCTCTCTCAACATTGTCTCGCTCCATTTTGCAAACCCAACAATTTTTTTTCTCAGCTCATTCTCCAGACAGTTAAGTCAAAATATGTGATTGCTCTTTTTGTTTCTGTTGATTTTTCTGCCCATTATCTCACAACAACTCTTTTTTTTCCAAACAAAAAGTAGTTCAATATCTTCAAGCTGACAAGAAAATTTAATGTAACTGTTTTTTTGATGGGGGAGAGCAAATCATAGTGAGGTCCTACACGTGAACACAAACAGGAGGAAATCTTGATGGGAGGAAACATAAAGAAAACATTACCCCCTAAAAAAAATTGACGAGAGGACGGAAACTGAAGTTTAGAAGTAACAGGGTTGTTGTCATGGGTGACTTTAATTTCCCTAATAATGATAGGAGCATCCTTAGTTCAAACAGCTTAAATGGAACATATTTTTTCAGGTGTGTCCAGCAAGGGTTCCTAATGTAATATGTAAATAGGTTGACGAGTGGGGAGGCCATATTGGATTTGGTGCTTGGTAACAAATCATGCCAGGTGTCAGATCTCTCGGTGGGAGAGCATTTTGGTGATAGTGATCACAACTCCCTGACATTTACTGTACTCGCGGAGAGGCATAGGAGCATGGGAAAGTATGGGAAAGTATTTAATTGGGGGAGAGGGAATTACAATGCTGTTAGGCAGGAATTGGGGCGACTAACTTGGGAACAGATGTTCTCAGGGAATTGCACGACAGAAATGTAGAGGTTGTTTAGGGAGCAGTTGGTGATAGTGTTGGACTGGTTTATCACACTGAGGCAAGGAAGGGGTGGTAGATTGAAAGAATCTGGGTGACAAGGGACCTGGAACATCTAGTAAAGAGGAAGAAGGAAGCTTATTTAAAATTGAGGAGGCAAGGATCAGACAGGGCATTGGATAGCCAGGAAGGAACTGAAGACTTAGGAGAGCTTAAAGAGGACATGAAAAAAGCTTTAGTGGGTAGGATTAAGGAAAACCCTAAGTCATTCTACACTTATGTGAGAAACAACAGAGTGGCCACCCTGAGGCTTGGGCTGATCAGGAGTAATGGAGGGAACTTGTGTCTGGAGTCAGAGCAAGTAGGGGAGGTCCTAAACGAATGCGTTGTTTTAGTATTCACTACTGAAAGGGATCTTGTCGTTTCTGAGGACAACGTGAAACTGGCTGATATTCTTGAACAGATTGATGTTAGAAAGGAGCATCTGCTGAAAAGTTTGAAAAACATAAGGATATATAAATACCCTGGACCAGATGGGATCTACCCTGGATTATGACAGAAAGCGAGGGAAGTGATTGCTGCAGTTTTGATGATGATCTTTGCATCCTCACTATCCATTGGAGTAGTGCCAGATGATTAGTGGGTGGCAAATGTCATTCCCTTGTTCAAGAAAGGGAATAGAGATAACCCCGGGAATGACAGTCAGTCTTATGTCTGTGGTGGGCAAAGTATTGGAGACAATTCTGAGAGACAGGATTTATGAATACTTGGAAAACCATAATTTGGCTAGAGATAGTCAGCATGGCTTTGTGAGGGGCATGTCATGCCTCACAAACCTTATTGAATTCTTTGAGGACGTGACAAAATATGTTGATGAAGGTAGAACAGTGGATGTGGGGTACATGGATTTTAGCAAGGTGTTTGATAAGGTTCCCCATGATAGGCTCATTCAAAAAGTAAGGAGGCATGGGATACAGGGAAATCTGGCTGTCTGGATACAAATTCGCTGGCCCACAGAAGAAAGAGGGTGGTAGTAGACAGAAAGTTTTCAGCCTGGAGCTCGGTGATCAGTAGTGTTCTACAGAGATCGGTTCTGAGATCTCTGCTCTCTGTGATTTGTATAAGTGACTTGGATGAAGAAGTGGAAAGGTGGGTTAGTAAGTTTGCCAATGACACAAAAGTTGGTGGACTGTGGATAGTGTGGAGGACTGTTGTAAGTTGCAACAAGACATTGACAGCATACAGAACTGGGCTGATAAGTGGCAGATGGAGCTCAACCTGGAAAAGTGTGCAGTCATTCACTTTGGAAGGTCAAATTTGAATGCAGAATGCAGGGTTAAAAGCAGAATTCTTGGCAGTGTGGAGGAACAGTGCGATCTTGGGGTCTATGTCCATAGATCCCTCAAAACTGCACCCAAGTTGATAGGGTTGTTATGAAGGCGTATGGTGTGTTGGCTTTCATTAGCAGGGGGATTGAGTTTAAGAGCTGTGAGGTCATGCTGCAGATTTATGGAGCCCTGGTTAGATCACACTTGGAATATTGTGTTCACTTCTGATCACCTCATTATCGGAAAGATGTGAAAGCTTTAGAGAGGGTGCAGAGGAGATTTACCAGGATGCTGCCTGGACATAAAGGCATGTCTTATGAAGAAAGGTTGAGGAAGCTAAAGAGTGGATAGCCAGAAACTTTTCCCAGGCAGAAATATCAATCATGAGGGGACGTGATTGCCAATCATAAGGTAATTGGAGGAAGGTTTAGGGGAGATGTCAGAGGTAGGTTCTTTACACAGAGAGTAGTGGGTGTGTGGAATACACTACCGGCAGTCAGATGTGACAAATACCTCGAGTCAGATACATTAGGGACAATTAAGTGACTCTGGGATAGGCCAATGGAAGATAATACAATGAAAGGTACAAAGGTTAGTCTGATCTTAGAGTACGATAAAAGGCCGGCACAACATCAAGGGTCGAAGGGCCTGGACTGTGCTGTACTGCTCTATATTCTATGTTCTACATTTCCCCAGGTCCCTCTGCTCCCACATTCCCTCTAGAGTTGAACCCCCCCCCCCATGTTGTATAGTATGTCCATGTCCTTAACAGCAACAACCACCTCATACTTCTTGTCACTGAAGTTCATCAGTCACCTATATGTACACTTCATCAACATGTCAATCTCCTTTTGCAGTTCTACACTGTCACATTCAATGTATTAAAGTTTACAAGCTTCATATCATTCACAAACTTTGAAATTGTCCCTTGCACATCAAGATCTAGATCAATCTACATATCAGGAAAACAAAGGTCCCAATAATGCTCCTTGGGGTATTCCACTCAAACCTTTCTCAAGCCTGAAAAATATTGATTGACACTTACTGTTTCCTATCACTTTGCTAACTTTGTATCCACTGTTCTTTTTTACTCAATGATCATTACATTTTCTGACACATAGGTTGTGTTGCATTATATACATTGTCTTCTTTATGTATACTAATAGCATTACCTCATCAGTGCTTCTTCTACTTCTACAAAGAACTCTCACCAGTTAGTTAAATGCAATTTCCTCTTTAGAAATCCATGCTGACTCTTCCTAATCAACTCACATTTTTCAATGTGACTACCATCTGTACCCCATATAATATCTTCCCCACAACTGAGGGTAAATTTATGTGTAAGAGCCTAAAATTGGCTCAAATTGCATGTGTCAAAAAGACACAGACCAACAATGACCAGGTGAGTGATTGCTGCAGACAATTTAATCCCCTGCAGAACATATCATTGGATGACTCGGCAGGAAACAGTAGGAGAGCATTGTATTAGGTATACAGATTCTGAAGTTAGTTGACTGTGGTGCATCTCATTTTTATAAGATACTAGCGATGTCTTTTCTCTGTTCAAATTTTAAATCCCAGCTTTTATTCAATTTGAGATTGTATATCAATGGGCAAGTCATAATTTGAACAGCATCTGGCACCTGGCTTTGTTAAGTACCACTACTCTTGAGCCATTTGAAGTTTGACATTTTCCCCTTCATTTTTGATTAAAATGCAAATAGCCACATGAATTATGTAAAAATGAGATTATTCTGGGTAATCAACATTAACATTTTTAAATTACTTAATTGCTAAGTTTGCTAGTGATTGAGTTTGAGAATGAGGAGCGACACGGGCAGCTCTTCAGGAACTAAGAAAATGTACGTTCCTACTGTGTGGACAATGCTCTTGTTAATCATGGAAAAGATAAAACCAGATGGAAACACTTCACGTTGAATACAGTTAGTGGAATTAGAAATTACTTATTCAAATATTTATTCACTATAGCTTTATAAAATTATTAGGTTAAGCAACAAGGGACTCAAATATTCAAAAATGTGTGTTTTATTTGATTGAACCAAACTTTTTTCCCTTTCACTCCTTCGAGCTGGACTCATGTCCAGCACTGACAGATGGGATGGGAATGCATTTAAATGATACATCAGCAACACAAACGAAGTGAAATTCCTCAGCCTCCAACTAGCTTCATGTGAGAACAACTTCATAGCACAATCCTGGCCTCAAAGCCATAATTCATTGACGCCACAAAGAAGCAAAAAGGGCAATTCATTCAAGGAACACCTTATCTCATATCTGATGGATTAGAAATCCCAAAGCATCTCCAAACGGCATTTGTCACTGAAGCTAATTTAGCCTCTCAGGTATCCAAACTTTAGTTTAGAAAAAACTTCCAGTGTCCTGTTTGATAGAGATAATAATGGAGATAATCAGTACTTCATATTATGAACTTTGCAATTGCTGTCTTTCTCATTTAAGAGAACAATAAAAAATGCTCAGTAATATTAGTAATATATTGTTATTGTTCAACTTGATTTGCAACAACGGTTAATAACCATTTTATTTTTTAAAAATTATGCAAACATATATCATGCTACAGAAAAAGCAATTTTGTGAATTTCCTTAGGCTCTGTTTGTCCTACTTATGCTGCCTCGAATGAATTATCTTTTATAAGTGCCACATATGCTGTGAAGTGAGAAAGCCTGGAGGTGCAGCCATTGGCAGAGGAGTACACATTTTCAGTCATTATCATATCTCAGTTTATCCAATAAAGTCTAAAAAGAAATGAAATCACTGCTGATTGACAATGTTAAGCAACTGATTTTTGTCACTATGCTTCACTTTTTATATCACTAAAGGAAACTAGAACATAGCAATGCGCTTTTCCAATTACAGGTACAACATTATAGAGAATAAAAATATGGTCATTAAACTGAAGTGTATTGGAAACATTAATTATACACACAGCACACATCAATAGGATGAAAGGTTGCAAAGTAATAAAATCAATGAGTGTGAATCAGCATAAATAAAAATAATAAACATGTGCAGGATCTCGAGGGCAGAATGTAATCATCCCGCAGATAGGGTGAAAGTTTAGTGTTTCCATTTAGGGCAAATAGAAGATGACAGAAAAAAAACACCAGAATTACACATGAAAAGCTGTTATTATGGGAGATTATTATTAGAGAGTAATGCAATTTGTATCTAAATATGAATAAGATCGATGTCTTGGTTTGCGGGTTCCACATTCTGTATATCAATGTAGTTATAAACCACTTCTTCCTGTTCCACAGATAAAGTTGGATTTTCAAACCAGGGTCAGGAACCTTACGCTTGGATAATTTCTGGGTCCTGACCCCATTCAGTATTAGGATTATTGATGCATTGTCAAACAGAAATAAATGAATTGGCCCCAGAATGTGAATTTGGTGCCCAGGTAATGGGACTGGGATGGCCTGGACATAGCCCATGGATCCAAGTGGTCCTTTGAAAAAGACCAAGAACAAAAGGCACCTCACACATTCAGTGCATTATCTGAGATGACACGGCACCTATTTTTAAAGTTCATTTGAGAATGTAACTTTTAAAAAATTTCTGGGATTTACATATGAAAGAACTGAAACTAACATGGTCATTCTAAAAGATGAGAGACATAACAAACAATCCAGGTCTTTTTCGATATATAATTTCAGTTGCAGCAGACTTTTGCTATAAATTCTGTGTCTTACAATCATATATCCTACAACCACCCGATGAAGGAGCAGCATTCTGAAAGCTAGTGCTTCAAATAATCCTGTTGGACTATAACCTGGTGTTGTGTGATTTTTAAGTTTGTATATCACAGCCAACACCAGCACCTCCAAATCAAGAGCAGACATGACAGAGTTGTTGTTTGCTAAGGTAATGTTGTTCCAGGATGCTGATAGAATCGATGATGTCAGGAGCATTCATTCACTGGAACATTAAAGTTTTCTGATACTTTACTTGAAATATTGAGGGAGGTAGTCTCTGAACAGAGAAATATCTTGTGTTCTGCAAAAAAAAAGCTACCCTGTGAGATCAGAAGGGCTTGGCTGGAGGCTGCCAGAGAGGTCAACAGAAGTGGTGTCACTTGGGGTTCATGAGTCCAAGTGTGAAGGGGAAGTTCAAAGACTTGTGAAGAACCTGTAGGTGAGTAACAAGTCACACCCGGGTAACAATCCTCGAATTCTGTAGCAGCAGTACGTACACAAACTGAGTAGACTTAGTGTCCTCAGTTCTCCCTTACACTGACTGAACAAGTATCCGATTGTATCATTGAGAGGTCAGCCACCCTCATATGTGGCATGTAACTGAGAAGTGGACATTATTGAGGAGTAAGAGATGAGAGAGTTTGGTCCACTCAGACATCATTAGCTGCTCATCCTAGTTGAAAAGAAGGAGCCATGAGAAGGCTTGATTGAGTATTGTTCACAATCTCACACCTATTATGGTTCTATTTAAAAAATATTATTTATCTTGTCCATGTGATCTTCCGGACTGCAAGAATTGTGGGTGCCTGGGGGGGTCTGTGAACCTAATTAACTTTGCAAAAGGCTGCTGCCACTCCAGATCCTATTGCGGTTCTATGTTTCCTCAACACAAACTTACCAATTTCACAACAGGACTGGTAAACTAAAGTAGAGTCTGATTATTTGAAGACATATTTATTACAGGATTGCTCAGCAATCAGATTCCATTTAAATGTTCAACAACTGTTGGTACAAGAAAGCACAGCATCAATTCTCATCCTAAGTATTGCAAGCTAGACCTTGCAATGGCTACTGGTCACATGTTCTTCACCTTGGTCACTTGCTCATTAGCACATTTCCCTTAAAGCGATATTACATAAACATTGACGTAGCGAATAACACATAATTTTTTTGCTGGTACTATTGCAAGAGACTATTGGCAATGGTGAAACTAGAGATTATGAAGTGTAAGGTCATTTGATTGCTTTTTCTTCAGATTGCAGGCATGAAAGAAACGTCTGCCCAATATACACAGTGTCTCTGACTGCTGTCATCTACTGGATACATTGAGCTAAATTGATAAACTTTTCATCTCCACCATTTTGTGTCTTGAAATGGAAACGGAGCAAAATATCACACCATAGTTGTTTCTGACCTGTCCTGCAGGGGACACTATACAGTTGCATCATCGTCCAAACACCAGGGTATAAAGTACTGTTCCAGACAGGAGCTAACAAGAGTTATTAAAGTCGTGAGCAAGTTACCAAGCTGTGAAAACGTTTTATGAACATAAAAAACTAGGAACAAAAGTGATTTGGCCCCCAATGCTTGCAATGCCATTCAACAAGATCATGATTGAGCCATCTGTGTTATGAATTCCACATTCTTATTTATGCCTGATTACATTTGATTTCATTTGCCCAAACTAAAACCTATCTCCTCAGTTATGGATGCATACTTAATAGCCCTGCTTCCATAGTATCCTGAGACAGAGTTCCAAAGTCACAAAATACACTTGAGAGAGAAAAAAGGCTCTTCATCATTGTCCAAAAAGGGTGACATTTAAATTTAGAACACTGCCCCTAGTTCTGAAGTGAGGAGATATTCTTTCTAAATTCATCATGTCACAATTATTCAAAATCTTATACGTAAGTCCATCATGTCCAACCATCCCCTTTGAGACAGTCCACTCATACCAGACATCCTCTGAACCACTTCCAGTGCATTATTGACCATCCTTAAATGAGGAGATTAAAATTGCACATATCATTTGCAAGGTGGTCTCACCAATGCCTTATAACTGATCCATGTTCTCCTTACTTTTATGTTCAATTCCTCTCATTAGAATCCCATTATCCTCCTTGATTACGAGGTGTACCTGCAGGCTAACATTTTGTAACTCATGCATTAGAATACCTAAATCTCTCTGCACCTTGGATCTCTGTGGTTGTTCTCTGCTCAAATAAAATTACTTTACAAATATTCCTGCCAAAGTGAACAATTTCACATTTTCCCACAATCGACTCCATCTAGTAGATTTTTCCCCAGTTCCTCAACCTATCTGTATCCTTCTGCAACTTCTGTCTGTAATTTTCACAACATAGTTTCCTACTTATCGTGTGTTGTCTTCAAACTTAGCTCCAGTGTCTTGACTTCCCTCATTTAAGTTGTTGTAAATTCTAGAAAGTTGAGATGCCAGTTTGGATCCATGTGGGACTCCACTTGCATAATGCTGCTCATCAAAGACTCATTGAAGCGCAGACAAAGAATGCAGAAGTAATTTACAAGGATGTTGCTTGAACTCAAGGGTCTGAGTTATAGGAAGAGGTTGGACAAGCTAGGACATTTTTCTTCAGAGCTTAGGAGACTGAAGGGGGACCTTATAGAGGTGTATAAGATAATGAGATGTATGGATAGGATGAATGCACTCAGTCTTTTTCCCAGTTTGGGGAATTGAAGACTAGATAGCATCAGTTTCAGGTTAGAGGGGAAAGAATAAAAGGGAACCTGAGGGGCAACTTTTTTACACAGAAGGTAGTATGCATATGGAATAAGCTGCCAGCCGAAGTGGATGAGATGGGTACATTAATAACATTTAAAAGTCATTTGGACAAATACATGGATAGGAAAAGATTAAAAGGATATGGGCCAACTGCAGGGAAATGGGGTTAGCGTGGACGGACATTTTGGTCAGCATGGACCAGTTGGGCTAAAGGGCCTCTCTCCGTGCTGTTAGAATCTATGACTCCATATCTCAGTTTCTTGTGAGATAGCCAGTTATCACATTCCATCTGAAAATTCAAGTGCAGTATGTCTACCAGCTTTGCTTTATCCATTGAACATGTTACTCCTTCAAAGGAATATAATAAATTTATCTTTCTCAAACTTATGCTGACTCTTCCCATTAACCTTGAGGTTTTTGAAGTGGCAGCTATAACCACTTAAATGATTGAATCTAATACCTCCTCATGACAAGCATCCAGTATTTCTTCTTAGACTCAGAGTCACAGGGATGTACAGCATGGAAGCATGACTCTTTGGTCCAACTCATCCATGCTGACCAGATGTCCTAAACTAATCCAGGTCCAATTGCCAGCATTTGGCCCATATCCCTCTAAACCCGTCCTATTCATATACCCATGTACGTGCCTTTTAAATGTTGTAATTGTACCAGCCTCCACCACTTCCTATAGCAGCTTATTCCATGCATGCACCACCCTCAGGAATGGGTCTGGGTGGGTTACTCTTTGGAGCGTCAGTGTGGACTAGTTGGGCCGAAGGGCCTGTTTCCATACAGTAGGGAATCTAATCTAATCTCCAAGGTAGCCTCTATTATGCAATGCCATCCATCTCCTCCATGTTTTCGTTCTTACTGAATGTAGGAAACACCTCAATATTCTCGACCCAGTCCTTGTCATACTATAGTCATATCCTGGTAATGACTATCAGATTATATTTATTTCCTTCAATGTGTGGTACATTCAAATACAGAACCTTTACTTTTTTCTATTTGTTATCTTTGTCATAATTAGTCTTGATTGTTGATGTATTTGTATGTTTATTTTTCCTCACTATCCTTCCTGCCATTCTCTGACCCTTGTTTCCCCACATTGCTATTTTTTCCTGTTATTCTTTTTCTACTCTTTGATAGGTCACATCTTTCTACATTTGATTCCTTGCACCCATCTATTTTGTTGAAAATCTTATCTACTTCCCAGTTATACAGGTCGCAAGGACATTGATCATAGAATAGTTCGGGTGCAGACCATTCGCAGCTACAGCCTCTAAGTTCACAAGGAATGGTGACATTTCCCCATAAACCTAAACCTACTTCTCTAACATCAATCTTTGGACCGCATTTCATTTCTTTGTTCTTACGTATTCTTTGCTAATTTGCATGCATATCTGGTAATAATCCCCTATAATCACTACATTTCTTATTGTGCCTCCCAGTTGAATGGCTTCCTATGACTTGGGGAGATTGCCCATCCATTCTGTTGCTCCTGCTCTTAGTCAAATCAGCTGAAAGAATCTCAAACCAAAAGGAGACCTACAAGGGCTGAAATGTCAATTTCACACCCGCCTCACTTGCAATGATAATCTCCTGAGCCTGACCAAATCAGAATAACATATCTGAAGTAGAACATCTTCATCTTGATACAAGTTTTAGTAGTTCATTATTAAGTTGAGTCTGATGTTTCATAAGAGATTATTATTTATCTTAGATGTAATGTACAGAGGAACCTCAATTATCCAGCATTTGATTATCCGATTTTTGGATTATCCAGACAAAATAGCAAGGTCCTGATGCAAGGCTCTGCTGTATTATCCGGCATTCTATTACCTGAACATTCGATTATCCAAACACTCCCTGCCCGTGTGGTTCAGATAATCGAAGTTCCTCTGTAATTAGTTATGAAGCAATACATGATAAACTTATTTTTTATTCATGAAAGTTGAGCCTGTGTTATGCCTGCTATGTTGCATGGACATTCGTCCTATCACGTATCATTATCTTAGACTCATACCAGCAAGAGTAATTGTTGGTAACGACCTACCCAATACTTCACAGATAGTTCCTGCAGAATGCAATATAGAAAATAACGCTCATCTCACCTGGTCATCTTTCAAAAACTGGGAGCACTGGATGGACAGTACATCACAAGGAAGCAGAAGGGGAAGCATAAGACAGAGTCAGCTGTGGCCCTTTGGAGAATAGAAGATGGGCACAGTTGGTTTCTGCATGGTAAAGATGGCGGGCATAGTTGGTTTCTGCATGGTAAAAATGCATGGTCATAGCTGTAAAAAAAAAGGTCTTTTGAGACAATCAGAGGCACATGATTTCCAAAATGTTGGGGATCCCTGTGACATTATGGAACTGTGGGCAGTACATGGAGTAGTTTATGAAGTGCATGTTCTCCATCATGATAGTGGAATTAAAGTAGTAAAGTTCTTCCATGCAGAGAGTGGCCTTGTGCAGTAGTCAAGGGTGGCTTGAAATGGCTGAGTCAGTCAGAGAGAATGATGGGGGGACCAACTCTGGGGGGTAGGGGGCAGGTGGGGAACCTTTGCTTATGTCTTCAACACTTTGACTCAAGGACCAATACATGCCGCACACTTAGAAATTCTATACATCAGTTGTATGACACTGTGATCTTTTACTTATAAATGCTGTACCTTATGATTCTGTCCCACTAGCTAACCAATGAAGGAACAGCATTTTGAAAGCTTGCATTTTCAAATAAACCTGTTGGACTATAACCTGGTGTTGTGTGATTTGATTTTCAACTTTGTCCACTCCAGTCCAAAACTGGCACTGCCACAACAAGGCTCTGTGAAAGAGGTCCTGCCTCCTGAAATGATACAGACTCAGTAGTCCAAAGAGAAGTCCATCTGGGTATTTCCATGCTGAGGACAGGAAGCCATGGGTATCACCTTGACATAGAAACGAGGGAACAGGCAACCCTCCATCTCTTCATCTTTCTTAAGAAACGCCTCCACATTTCTCTTCATCTATATCAGGAGGCAACTTCTTAGCTGATAACTCTCATGCCCAAACAGTCACCCATTGAGTCTGGATGTTGAATTGGTGTCTCTCACTGTTGACAAATACAAGCCTCTCAGTATCACTGATGGCAACTCTATGGGACCTATTATGACATCAAGCATTATTCCCCATCTTTAATGTGCCTTGGGTAGTGCATACATTAACCCTTTGTCTCTCCACTATCTCCTCAACTGCTGCACATTGTTATGCCCCAGACATTTTCCCATGCAGCCAACCGAAAATTCAATGTCCTTCCTCTGAGGCCTTTTAATGAGTTTGACTAACACTGGTTTGAAGGTGTGTGAGCTTCTGAGTTCCACATTCTACCTGTAATTTAAGCATATCCAATGACTGAGGCTGTGGGATCCAAAACAACCCCAGTGAGGGTAATCTATAAATTGGGCTAGCATTCATTCCTGTCATCAAGGCATCTGAAAATCTAGCCTGTGAACTTTGATGGAACCAAACTCTTAGATCTGATATTGGGCACATTTTAACATACTATCATCAGCACATCAGGAACAAAGATGTTGTGAA
The DNA here is from genome assembly GCF_047496795.1 of Chiloscyllium punctatum. Taxonomy (NCBI): domain Eukaryota; kingdom Metazoa; phylum Chordata; class Chondrichthyes; order Orectolobiformes; family Hemiscylliidae; genus Chiloscyllium; species Chiloscyllium punctatum. The sequence goes on from NC_092741.1 coordinate 78,157,263, forward strand.
TGCAGAGTACATACACACCAGAGGATTTGTTAGGTAAGTTAATAATTAACCACATTAGTCAGTCCCTCTCATCTTTTTGTCATTGCTAATGATTTTTGAGAAAAATGTCAGATTTAATTTAATGAATTCCATAACAGAGCAGTTACACTCCATTCATTGCATTATTCCATCTGGACCCATGCTTTAAAATCAGTGAAGATAGTCTTTTATTGCTTTAAAAATCCAAGTAACATTCTTGTCACAGAATTATTTTTAATTTGAGAAATGCCAACTTCCTGCAAACTTTCTGTTACAGAATACACAAGACAGCAACACAAATCACAACATGCATGTGTTGGAAATAGATGCAAGAACAATATTTGCATTGAGGAAATAATTTATTTGCTGCACCCGGTAAAAAATGAGTTTGCTTTTTCTGTAACATGTTAACTGTAGAAAGATCTAATGGTCTGGGGACCATACTTCGTTCAACATTCCAAAATTGTTAAAAAGATAACAATAAATAGACAACTTGCTGAGTATTTCAAATTTTTATCTTAGTTTGGAACAACACATTTTTTTTACACCAAGAAATACTTTGAATGTAATTTAGCTTTAATACAAGTACATGAATTGGTTTAAAATCATATTCATATCATATGTGCATGTGTATGTATTATAGAGAGAGAGAATTTGGACATGGAAAAAAAAAAGAAAGATTCGTACACAGAAAGGAAATATACATGCCTGAGGTTGCCATGAGTGGGCATTGAAAGACATACACTAAGAAACGACAGGTACAAGACCTTTCCATTCCCTGAACGAACACCACAATAAGAATAAATGCAGGAACTGTGTAATAGTTGCAGCCAAGCCATCCTAATGTAAATGTGATGGCACTATGGCTTTAAGAGGTGTATTTTGCCCTTGTTTTATAAAGAAAGGTTGAGACAGAGGTACTGAGCCATCTGCTCAAAGCTAATAAATTAAACAGCTTGTGAGGCTTTAGGTTTTTTTTAAAAGTTGGGAACAATAGAAGCAGCCTGAATGGGTGGAGTCAAGCTCCCACTGAACCAGGATCTTTAATTTTAGCTTTCAGCAGTTGCTGGATTCTTGAAGCTTCATGTGGAAACTGTTATTCCTCTCTCTGTTAGACCTAAAAGCTGGGATTCTTTTCCTGCTGCTGAATTACATGTAAGATAATCTATTTTACTGAATTTGCCTTTGCCAAGGGTGTGTTTATGGGATGTTACTATAAAGGAAAAGTTAATTAGTACTAGTTAATTAAATATTATTTTGTTATGCATTTTGATAGAGTTCTAGTTAAGCTAATTCTTATCTTTTATTTTTTATTTTCTCTGTCTTCTAACTATGGTGTAAAATTAAAGTATATTTTGCTTAAAGTCAAATAGAATGACCAATCTAATTGCAAATGGAACGTAATGCCTGACACTTACCTTTAAAATAAGAACAAGTTAGGATCTAGGCTACTTTCCTAAGATACTTTGATGGGGTTTGGTCTGATCCATAACATAAAGCGTGGCTATTAGAATACGATAATGTGAAAAAAAATTTGGGGATGTAGGTTTGAGTTTGAATGTCAATTACAGTCGGCTCTGCTATAATGTGTGTTTCTTTACTGTGAATTAGCTTTAACACGATTGAAAAATTTAGACCACTATTTGCAGAACATGAACTTTCCTTATCTATATTGGCTATAATACTATTCTGGCCCCATTACTTAATTAACGTGGCTGTTGCACGACTTTCTTATCACAGGAGATTGCATGAGAATGGAACTATTGTGTTATATCAGAACCGACTGTACTTGATAGTAAATAATGAAAGACTTATCAATATTACTTTCATGATTTTTTTTGTTTTTTTCAGAAAGCAAGTTAATCCCTGTGCATCTATTCAGTTTACATCACAATGGATGCAAGAAAGTGGCAAAGAATTTTTAATGAAGGTGTTTGTTCATCAAAGTAACTACTGTCTGTGTTAGTTTCGTGGTGAAAATGTGAGATAAGTCTCTTTTTCTGTTGCCTATCTGTGCACTTAAAACTAGAGATTTGTTTTCAAATTTTAATTCACAGGGTGACAGTGAGGGGGCAATGAGAATTTCACATCATGACCCCCCATGTTTTGAGAAGGCCATCAAATTATATTTCTTCAAAAACTGCTATGTGTCTTTATGAGGTCTGCATAATCTATGAGTAAAAGCTTCTGTCAAAAATGCATAACTTGAGAGCGATTTTAAATTCTACATCATGAAATTACTGATAATTTTCCTTAAATATAGCTTATTTATTTATCAAGAACATTGTTTAAAACAAGCAACTGTTCATGCTTGTAGTAACCATTCATATTCACATCAGCAAATTGTATCCTCCTTGTTCAGTTGTACTAACATATCATGGTCAAAGGTTACTTAATCCTTTGAGCATGCAACAGAAGTCACATGTAAAAATGCAGAGGAAACTGCCTGATAACTGACAGCAAATCAACACAATCCATTTTTATTTACTCTCCCCAGATTAGATCAGACTCCTTGAATATCTATGTTCCCATAAGTGGGCAACCACAGTTTTACTATACTAGTTGCCGGATTAAAAAAAGGAATGTGGATGCAGTAATCACATTGTGTTACAGCCAAATTTCCAATTACGTCTTGTTAGATCCATTACTAAAATGAGAAAAAGATTCAGTGAACCAATTTACATAAAGCCAATAATGTTGGTTTCTTTGTCAACTTGATTAAACCTCATCGATAAACATGAAAAAAAAATGTGAAACTAGCCCATTTACATGTCATTTATCTTTAGTCTACTAGTTTTGTGTCATCCATAAATTTGTCAACAGTTCTTATGATATTGATCCAGTCTCGTTGAGGTAAAGGTGAAAAATTATTGACAAAGCTACCGTGCAAATTCAGGGAACCACTTTTGCCTGCAGCAAGGTAATTGGCCTGCTATGTGCATGCATTTGGAAATTTGTGGATGAATTGCTTATGATTTTCTATTTATTAATTTCAATATGTTGAAAATTGTGAGAACATAATATTACTCAATATAAGTTGCATAATGGTAGTAATACTTTTAAAAGTTTTGGGGAAAATAGAGTGGATAAGTTAGGTACACCTACTGAGAGGCTTAGCATCATTGTTGAATAAAAGGATGAGATTTGGTTTTCAAGTCCATGTTGGCTCTCCACTCTGCTGCTGTTTAATTTATTTTTGAAATTATTGATCGTATCTGTTTCTATCTACTTCTTAGTCAGTGAGTTGCAGGTCATGACCATTCACGGTATAAAAAGGTTCTTCCTCACATCCCACTTGTACCTTCGGCCTAAAATCATAACTCTTTCTTCCTTAGGTCCTTGTATGTTCAGGAAATGAGACCAACTTTACATCTCAATCTTTTCTAACCCTGTCATGATCTTGTATACCTCTATCAAATCTCGTCTTAATATCAAAACCAACCTTTTAGCTAGAGTTTCTCATTCATGGAAACAGCTTGGTAAATCATGTCTGAAAGCTCTCAAGAACATTCACATCCTGTCTACCTATATAAGTGACACCAGAACAGGAGCTGTGGCTCATGTTGAGTAGTCAGCTTACATTTAGGTAATAATGTTGATTTTCTCATGAAAGAGGAATGGCAAGGTAACTCATCTTGCTACATAAATGTATAAGACCATAACACACAGCACTATTGTTTCTGATCCAAGTTCTTCCTTCTCAAACTGAATGCCAAATTCTACCATGCTGTTGTCACCATTTCCTGAGGAAACTATTTCCCTGGCATAATCTATTCAAGCTTCCACATTACAAATCACTAGACTAAAAATAGCCTGATGGTTGGTTAGATCCACAACATATTACTACAATCATAGAATCATGCAGTACAGAACAGGTTTTTCAGCCCATCAAGTCTACACCAAGAAAACTACTTCATATCTGTATGAACCACCCTTTCCAACTTTTGTCCTATAGACTTGAATGCTACGACATTTCAAGTGTTCATCCAAGTATTTTTTAAAAGTCATGGGGTTTCCTAACTAAATTACCATCCGAGGCCCTGCATTTCAGACTCCCACCACCCTTTGGGTTAGAGAAAATCCTCAAATCCCCTCTAAACCTCCTTCCTTTCACTTTAAAATTATGTCCACTTGTTATTGATGTTTCAACTAAGGAAACCAGCTGCTTTCAAATTACCATGCCCTTGACTCTTATAATCCTATTCATCTCAATCAGGTCCGCTCTCAGCCTTCTCTACTCAAAAGAAAATAAGCCAAACTTTTCCAGCCTCCCTTCATAGCTAAACATGAATATTGCTGGAAAAGCTCAGCAGGTCTGGCGGCATCTATGGAGAGAGATCAGAGTTAATGTTTTGGATTGAGTGACCCTTCCTCAGAACTCACTATCTTTGTTTCTGATTTTACAGCATCCGCAGTTCTTTTGGTTTTCTTCATAGTTCGACGTGCCATTCCAGGCAAAATTCTGGTGAATTTGCTCTGCTTCCCTCCAGTGTAATCACACCCTCCCTACAATGTGGCAACCAGAATTGCACACAGTACTCCAGTTGTGGCTTAACCAAAACAGTTCCAACATCACCTCGTTGTTCTTGACATCTTTTTGACAACTAAATACAAGAGTCCTGATGCTTCTTAACTACCATATTAACCTGTCCAGTGCCTTCAGGGACCTGTGCACAAGCACACTATGTCCCCTTTGCTCCTATAAGCTTCCTAATGTCCTGCCAGTCATTGAGTACTCCTTTATCTTCCAAAGTCCATCACCTCACACTTATCAGGGTTAAATTCCATCTGCCACTGATTGCCCATTTGACTAATCAAAGCTTGTCCTCCTGTAATCTCAGAAACTGTTTGAGGACTTTGTCCCAAATATGTTCAGTGAATTCTTCCTCATGGCTTCATCTGCTAATTCAGCTATCACAATCTGTACGAAGAATATAGTCACCTACGATTAATGTACTTCCTTTGTCACATGCCTTCATTATCTCCAGTTTTATTCTGTGTGCCACAACGTAGTTACTGTTAATGGGACTACTCCCACCAATGTCTTATTTCCCTTATTTCTCATAAGTGTTTTAAGTTCATATCCATTAACCAACATTTGTGCTTTCAAATTGTCTATTTTGTTCTGATTACAATGTGCCCTCAAAGTTGAGAGACAGAAAATTTGCCTTGATATCACTTTCCTCATTTTGACCCTTTTTACTGCTGTTTTTCTATGATGGATCATTTATCCCTTCCTGTTACACTCTGGGTATCATCATCCAAAGAGCTGCTTTGAAGTGCTTCCATATTTCTTTCCTTCTTAAGCCCACATTTCCTCTCCCTCAAAATCCTCACTTCCTCTATTTAGTTCCTTTCTACAGTCTTTCTTCAGCTAGATATTCAATTAACCAGGGCACTAGTCCCAACACAGTTCAAGTGAAGCCCATCCCACCAGAACAGATCCCTTTTACCCCAGTATTGGTACCAGTGCCCCATGAACTGAAACCCATTCCACCCACACTAATCTTTGAGCTTTGCAAAACTCATTGACTTTATTTACCATGTTCCCATACTATGCCTATGGGTGTGTGTAATACAGATATAATTACCTTGGAGGGTCTGTTTTTTAATTTAGCTCTTAATAGTTCAAAATCTTTCAGCAAGCTCTCATTTTTAGTCCTACCAACGTTGTTGGTATCAATGTGTTCAATGGACGACTGGATCCCCCATCCCCCCCTTCTCCAGGTTCTTAGGGTTCAGATAAGACTTACAAGGATGTTGCCAGGTTTGAGTAGGGAGAGGTTGAATAGGCTAGGGCTGTTTTCCCTGGAGGTTGAGGAGTGACCTTATAGAGGTCTATAAAATCATGAGGGGCATGGATAGGATAAATAGACAAAGTCTTGTCCTTTGGGTGGGGGGAGTCCAGAACTAGAGGGCATAGGTATAGGGTGAGTCAGGCAAGATATAAAAGGGGCCTAAGGGGCAACATTTTCACTCAAAGGGTGGTGCATGTGTAGAATGAGCTGCCAGAGGAAGTGGTGGAGATTGGTAAGATTGCAACATTTAAAAGGCATTGGGATGGGTATATGAATAGGAAGGGTTTGGAGGGATATGGGCCGGGTGCTGGCAGGTGAGACACAATTGGGTGGGGATATCTGGTCAGCATGGACGAGTTGGACGGAAGGGTCTGTTATTGTGCTGTTCATCTCTATGACTCTGTGATTCTATGGAGGATACAAATAACATGCCAGTAATTGGCAATGAGATGAAGGTAGGTGAGGACTTGGAAACAAATATTATCAAGAAAGAGATAGTGTTAGGCAAGCTAATGGAGCTAAAGGTCGACAGGTCTTCTGGCTCTGATTGAATGGATCCCAGGGTACTAAAGGAGATGGCGGGAGAAATAGCAAATTGACTTGTGGTAATTTGACAAAACGTGCTGGACTGTAGGGTAGTTCCAGTAGATTGGAAAACAGCAAATGTAACACCAATGTTTGAAAAAAGGAGGTAGACAAAATATGGGGAAGAATTGACTGGTCTGCTTAGTTTCTGTAGTGGTGAAAATGCTTGAATCTGTTATCAAGGAAGAAATAGCAAGACATCTAGAGAGAAATTGTCCAGCTGGACAAATGCAGCATGCGTTCATGAAAGGCAGATAACGCTTCACTAATCTATTGGAATTCTATGAAGACATTATGAGCACAACGGGGACCCAGTAGATTTTCAAAAGGTATTCGACAAGGTGCCGCAGAAAAGGCTGCTGTGTAAGATAAAGATGCATGGCATCACAGATGATATATTAGCATGGACAGAGGATAGTCAACTAACAGGAAGCAATGAATTGGGATTATTGAGTGCTTTTTTTAGTTGGCGATCAGTGACTACTGCTATGCCTCAGTGTTGGGACCACAATTATTCACAATGAACGTAGATGACTTAGAGTTGGAGACCATATGTAGTGTATCAAAGTTTGCAGATGACACTAAGATGAGTAGCAGAGGAAAGGATTATGCAGAGGACTGTGAAATTTTGCAGAGCGACATTGATAGTTTAAGCGAGTGGGTAGACAATAGACAATAGACAATAGGTGTAGGAGTAGGCTATTCAGCCCTTCTTGCCTGCACCGCCATTCAATATGATCATGACTGATCATTCCTAATCAGTATCCTCTTCCTGCCTTATCTCCATAACCCTGGATTCCACTATCTTTGAGAGCTCTATCCAACTCTTTCTTAAATGAATCCAGAGACTGGGCCTCCACTGCCCTCTGGGGCAGAGCATTCCACACAGCCACCACTCTCTGGGAGAAGATGTTTCTCCTCATCTCTGTCCTAAATGGTCTGCCCTGTATTTTTAAGCTGTGTCCTCTGGTTCGGCATTCACCCATCAGCAGAAACATGTTTCCTGCTGCCAGAGTGTCCAATCCTTTCATAATCTTATATGTCTCAATCAGACCCCCTCTCAGTCTTCTAAACTCAAGGGTATACAAGCCCAGTCGCTTCAGTCTTTCAGTGTAAGGTAATCCCGCCATTCCAGGAATTGACCTCGTGAACCTACACTGCACTCCCTCAATAGCCAGAATGTCTTTCCTCAAATTTGGAGACCAGAACTGCACACAGTACTCCAGGTGTGGTCTCACCAGGGCCCTGTACAGCTGCAGAAGCACCTCTTTGCTTCTATTCTCAATTCCTCTTGTTATGAAGGCCAGCATGCTATTAGCCTTCTTCACTACCTGCTGTACCTGCATGCTTGCCTTCATTGACTGGTGTACAAGAACACCCAGATCTCTCTGTAATGGGTAATGGAGTACAATGATAATAAATCATCCATTTTAGTAGAAATTATAATAGATAGGACTATTACTTGAATGATTAAAAAGTTGCAGCATGCTGCTGTGCAGAGGGACCTGGGTGCCCTTATGCATGAATCACAGAAGGTTGTCATTAGGTGCAACAGGTAATTAAGAACGCCAGTGGAATTTTGTCCTCATTGCTAAAGGGATTGAGTTTAAAAGCAGGGAGATTATGTTGCAGCTGTACAGGGTTCTGGTGAGGGCACACCTGGAGCACTATGTGTAGTTTTGGTCTCCTTACTTGAGAAAAGATATACTGGCACTGGATGGGATGCAGAGGAGGTTCACTGGGTTGATTCCGGAATTGAGGGGGTTGGCTTATGAGGAGAGACTGAGTAGACTGAGTAGGATTATATTCATTGGAATTTAGAAGAACAAGAGGGGATGTTACAGAAATATAAAATTATGAAGGGAATGGATAAGATAGAAGTAGGGAGGATGTTTCCACCTGCAGATGAAATTAGGACAAGAGTGACCATCGCTTCAAAATTAGGGGGAGCAGATTTAGGACTGAATTGAGAAGAAACTTCTTCACCCAAAGGGTTGTGAGTCTGTGGAATTCCCTGCCCAGTGAAGTAGTTGAGGCTTCATCATTGAATGCTTTTAAAGCTAAAATAGATGATTTTTTTTAACAGTAAGCGATATGGTGAGAGGGCCACAAGTGGAGGTGAGGCCACAAAAAGATCAGCCATGGTCTTATTGAATGGCGGAGCAGGCTTGAAGGGCCAGATGGCCTACTCCTGCTCCTATTTTTTTATGTTCTTATGTCCTTATGTTCAAATCCTAATCAGAAGAAAAATTGTAATGTCTGTCTTCCTATTATGCATTTGCGTTTATTAAATGTCATTTCTAACAACCACCATGTGGCAAGTATTAACTTCACCTTTATGAAAAGAAGGGGAACAGGCTTGCATTTACGTGGCACAATTTATTGCCAAAGAGACTCACACACAAAAAATTGCTGATGATATGTGGTCACTGCTGTGATTGTAGGTAAGCTGACCGGCAATTTGCACATAGCAAGACACCAGAGTAGTAATTGTCAGAAAATCAAGTTATTGAGCATTTTGTGGATTGAGGGATAAATGTTAGACAGGAGTACAAGCAGAATTCTATTTTTAAATATTGTCATGGAGTCCTTTAGATTCCTTTAAATAGGCAAATAAGCCCTCAGTTTAATGCTTTATTTTGAAAGAGTTGAAAAGTTTGCACTGTCCATTAGAACCATACAGTGCTGTGTATCCTGATGTATTCCTGATGAAGGGCTTTTGCCCGAAACGTCGATTTCGAAGCTATTTGGATGCTGCCTGAACTGCTGTGCTCTTCCAGCACCACTAATCCAGAGTGCTGTGTATCAGCCATCAGAATGATGCAAATTTGACTTTCCTAAAACAGTGCCTCATGTTTTTACAAGGATGTTGCCAGGGTTGGAGGATTTGAGCTGTAGGGAGAGGCTGAACAGGCTGTGGCTGTTTTCCCTGGAGCGTCAGAGGCTGAGGGGTGACCTTACAGAGGTTTACAAAATTATGAGGGGCATGGATAGGGTAAATAGTCTTTTCCCTGGGGTCGGGGAGTCCAGAACTAGAGGGCATAGGTTTAGGGTGGAGGGGAAAGATATAAAAGAGAGCTAAGGGGCAACTTTTTCACACAGAGGGTGGTACGGGTATGGAATGAGCTGCCAGAGGGAGTGGAGAAGGATGATGCAATTGCAACATTTAAGAGACATTTGGATGGGTATATGAATAGGAAGAGCTTGGAAGGATACGAGCTGGGTGCTGGTTGGGATATCTGGTCGGCATGGACAGGTTGGACTGAAGGGTCTGTTTCCATGCTGTACATCTCTAAGACTCTAAGACTCTAAGACTCTAAGAGTTGTCACCTGGCAGGCAGCACAGCCTTTGGGACTCCTACTCCAGACTGCAGAGATCAGTATCTATCCCCCTAATTACACTGTCCCCTACCACAATTACATTCATATTTCTTCCCCTCCAACTTGAATAGCTCCCTGCACCAATATTTTAAATTTAATGCATGTGTGAGTTCAAGGACTCTTTTTGTGTCCAGTATAATTATCAGCAAAAAATTGTCTATTATAGGAAATGTCATCAGCTACAACAACCAGAGATCTGGGTCATAGAACTGGAGGGAGGTGATAGCCTAGTGGCATTGTCACTGGGCTAATAATCTACCCGAGGATCGGGGTTCAAATCCTGCTATGGCTGATGGTGGAATTCAAATTCAATTTAAAAATCTGCATTTGTGAGTCTATTGATGAATATAAATCAATTGTTAGGAAGAAACACTCACCTGGTCCAGCTTACATGTGACTCCAGATACACAGCAATGTAGCTGGTTCTTTACTGCCCTCTGGGCAATTAGGGATGGGCAATAACTGCTGGCCTAGCCAATGACATCCACATCCAATGAACTAACACAAGAGCAGCAGCTGGCTTTGCTTTAGCACATTCCAAGATTCAGAATTCTGTGGGTGGCACGTTTATGGATTTGGTCATCAAACGGCTTAAAAATACGCCAGAGAGAAAGATAGAATCACAACTACATGGTCAAGAGAGAGCTGACAAGCAAGCCTCTGCATGCATCTCACTTTCCGACAAGTGTTTTGTTCTGAATGCTGATGAAAGTAAAGGCTCATCTAGGGCGTGCAGCTAGAGCCAAGCCCACAGCACCACAGCTGACACAGTTGTGCAGAGGAGCATGTGCAAGATTGAAGAAGCAATAGTTCCAGGAGATTCAATATGTTTAGGCAAGGCATAAATGCAACTGCAGACTTGAATCAAGGATGGTATGTTGTCTCTCTAGTACCAGGGTCAAGGATTCCACTGAATGGCTGTAATGCTTTCTGTCAGCAGGGTGAACAGCCACTGGTCACAGTCTATGATGACAAAGATAGAACAAGGAATGTGGCTCTACTGTCAGAGTTCTGGGACCTAAGAAGGAAACTAACAAACAGTATCTCAAAGATTGTAACTCACCAAATATTTTGCATTCTACATGTGAGTATAGAAATCAGAGGGCAGGGCAGACTAATGCATTGTGGACAGAAGGGGCAGCCATAAAGGCTTGAGATCCCTGGGACATTGACAGAAGTTCTGATAAACTGGAGCTTGTGCATGTGAGACAGATTGTACCTGAATTGAGTCGGGATGAATTTCCAGAAGGCGGCCCAGAAAAGCACAGAATCCTCGGATAAAAGAAATGGTCAGAAATGCCAAAAGAAGGTGTTTCTCAATGTTATGTGCTACCATTTTTACTCTGCTAGCTCACACTCACAGGGTCACCACTACTTCAGCTTTCCCACTGTTCAAGTCTCTCACCAAAGATCTTAGTCTGCATCTCTCATTATTACATGTATCTTGCTCATTCAACAGCTCTCACCGCCCACCCAAACTACAAAATCTTCTTGTGCTCTGTGCATCCTATTCACTTGCTGGGACAACTCAGCACTCATCCTGACCCTGCATTGCAACTAGCACTTCTCCCATTCATTTCCATCATACTCAGTCTTTCCTTTTATGTCATTGCAAGGAAAACAATCTCAAAACTGGGAAGACAGGGCAGAGACCAGCAGTGGGGTGGTGGCCATTAGGCTCCTCAATCTAATATGATAAAGCTGAGGTTGGCTAGAGAAAGATTTGATCATTTATGTGGGGATGCCAGGACCTTCAGGGAAACTAACACAGTCAACTTCATTTTGCTGCTACATTTCACTACCATGAATGCTAATGGGAACTCATTCTTATCTGAAACAAGTTTTTAGCCCTTTTTCACGACTTGCTCCTCCAGCAGCAAATCTCTGCTCCATGAGACTCTGCCCTCCTTTCTTGAATTGATCCCTTTTACGATCATCATTCTCTCAATAACCAAATCCAATGAGCCCCAACCACAGATTTTACTTTCCTCAAGACTGGATTTATCCAAACCTGAAGGACAAACTGTGGCCTTCTCTCCTGACTGAATTGACAGGGACCCTGCTGAGACCAGCCTCAGGGCAGAGATCTCCATAGCAGACCAACTGAAGCACCTGTGATCTCTTGGACTGAAACATTTATGTCTAGTGGCATCTGTGAAGTGAAATCAGAGTTAACAATCCAAGTTCCTCCACTAAGGAAGAGTCCCCAGACCTTAAACGTTAACTCTGATTTCTCTTCACAGGTGCCACCAGACAGGCTGAGCTTTTTCAACAATTTCTGATTTTGTTTCTGATTTATACATCTGCTGTCCTTTCGGCTTTTATCTCCCAGACAGGTTGTTCTTGACTTGTAGGACTGATCATGGCCTAAACTCCAGTTTGCAAAGATGCTGATTTCTCAGCTCTGGTAGGACCAAGTGTCTGACTGACCAAGGCCAACTCCTCAGACATGAAACTGCCAAGCTGAATGACTGTGACAGCATTCTTCGAGGAGAAAGTGAGGACTGCAGATGCTGGAGATCAGAGCTGAAAATGTGTTGCTGGAAAAGCGCAGCAGGTCAGGCAGCATCCAAGGAGCAGGAGAATCGACGTTTCGGGCATGAGCCCTTCTGATTCCTGAAGAAGGGCTCATGCCCGAAACGTCGATTCTCCTGCTCCTTGGATGCTGCCTGACCTGCTGCGCTTTTCCAGCAACACATTTTCAGCTGTGACAGCAGTCTGTTCACCCCAATAAAAACTGCTCCCATTTGATTTTCAGATATAGCCATTTTATTAATGCAGTATATTTACTGCATGAGCTGCTGGCACATGTTGTAGGTGTGACAATAATAAAGCACAGTGCCAGACTTCAACACGCTTATCCCCTTGACAGGTCAGAATGCTGAACTGTGACAAGCTGCCTTCTCTGTGTAAAAAGCCATAGAACTCAAACAGGCAGGCATCCTCCAAGTGCAAAGAAAGTAGCCTTAGACCATATGATACATCCTCTACAAATGCATGAGAAGTGTGTTTGTCCCTGTGCTGAAGCAAGGCCTAAACATCCCTGACCTCCAAAGTGAAGTCCCAAGGGGTTACGTGGTATGTGGGATGGTACAAAAGTAGCCATGGGCATGTGATGAGGTTGGTGGATTATCAATTCCCTCTTGAATGGGCAGAGGTAGAAGAGGACAGCATCCATGGAGCATGGAGCATACAGGAAAATGGTGCTGATGGTGCAGTTGGAAAAAAGACCTGGAGAAGCAAGCAGAGAGCTGCTGCCACCAAGTACCTGCACCAGTTTTCATGCTGGGAATTGGCACTGGCTCGTTTCTCAGAGAAGGAGGGTAGAATTGGGAGATGCACTGAAATTATACATGAACAGCTAAACATAAGATGCAAATGGATGGTTTAAAAACCTGGTCACTGCTCGTTAGTGGGATTCTGAATTTATCATTTCAAACTGAAAATCAGAACTTTTTTTCCTCTCATCAGGAATCTGATCTTTTCAATCTGGCTGTGTTCACCCATGATCTCTCCATTGTCTATGCCACTAAAGGCACAGGAGACTTCCACCGAGTTTAAATGAACTACTGTATAAAAAACAATAATTACAGATGCTGGAAATCTGATATAAAAACAGGAAATACGCAGCAACTCTGGCAGAACCTACGGAGAGGAAACAAAGTCAACTTTTCAGGTAATGGCCTTTCATTAGAACTAATAAGTGTGAATAATGTCCTCGACTATCAACAAGTGAATGGGGACAGGTGGGAAGGAAAGCAAAGGTAAGATCTGGCATAGTCTTGTTCCCTTCATCTTAAATACAGTATGGGTGAGTATTTCAAGCTTTTTTCGGTTTTTCTTTCATATAACTATGGTTACAGAATCATTGGGAAAGATTGAGTACATCATCTTGGATAGATGTCATGTGAACTCTATGTTTACTGGCAGTCCCTTCACCGCATAAGGCACCACATTCAGCCATAAAACCCTGCAAAACTTGAGCTCTCACGTGGTAGAGTTCAACCCCTTTTCTTCACACAGGATTTAGACTTGCCTCTAGCAGCAATCTGTCCTATCCAAGTTTACATGGATACTGCTAATATCAAAAAGGTGTCAATCTGCAAAATGTCCTTAGCATGGCTTATGACAATGTTGATGGGATAGACCTCAATCCTCAGAGACATCCTGGTGCACCATGTAGCTAGGCTCTGGTTAATGTGGCCCTCTAAAATTACTGAGCCAGTGAATTTTATTTCACCATTCCTCTGTTAAATACAGCCTTAAGCACACACACATTCCTGCCTATTCTCTTCTGATGCTGAAATGTAATCTCCGTTATCTCTACCTTTCACTTGTTTCAAGCAGATTCTCTTTCCTTCGTCCTGTGAGATCATATAAACATGCTAATTAGGGGCTGATGTAGGCCATTTGGCCCTAGACTTGCTCCACTATTCAATAGGTCATCGCAAGCATATTTGTGTCACGAATTCCATATTCTCATCAACTCCTTATAACCTTTGATTCAATTGCCTCACAAAATCTATCCACCTTCACCTCAAAATTACTTAATGACCACACCTCTATCACCTTCTGAGGCAGACTGTTCAAACTTCACACAACACTCCAAAATAAATAACTTCTCCTAATCTCGCTCATAAATGAGAGTTATGATCCAACTGATGATACTGCTGATAAAATCAGATTCCAGGATGAAGTCCCTGGTTTGAAAGCTATGTTTTTATTATTTTAGTTAACAAAGTGGATGGTCACTGCAACTTGGTCATGCAAGGCTACAGTGTGCCTTGAACAATAGAGCAGAGGCATATTACACAAAAAAGGAAAATAACATCAAAGGTATCTGGCTATAGCGCACAACCTGGTCTTGAAACACACAGCCAACAAAGTATTTAATCTACTTACCAACACTATCACATTACAGACCTTTAAATCCTCATTATCAAATATTTAGGCTCTACTTAACTCAATCTCCCCCAGATTCTGTCCTGTGAACTATGGAGTCTTTTGACTTGAATACTCACAAAATTGAGAGCTAAAACTTTCTAACCAAACTGTACTGGTTGGAGTTAAAAATCACACAACACCAGGTTATAGTTCAACAGGTTTAATTGGAAGCACACTAGCTTTCGGAGCGCCACTCCTTCATCAGGAGGTTATGGAGGACACAAGTGTTAGGCACAGAATTTATAGCAAAAACTTACAGTGTGATGTAACTGAAATTATACATTGAAAAATACCCTTGATTGTCTGTTGAGTCTTTCATCTGTTCGAATACCATGATAGTCTCACTTCTTTCATGTGTAAATCACAAAATGTTTTTTTAGAAGTTCCATTCTCAGGTTAACTGTAACAATTGGTGTTAGCTAGAGAATACATTGAAGGTGTTAACCCCCTGTGTTCTCTGATTGTGCCATGATGTTTAGATTAGTTCTAATCTAAAAAATGAGATAACAGAATTTTACATGAATTCATGTAGTTTTTAAGCGAAGTACAATGTAACTCTACCATGACTGATAAACACAAGTGCGCCATATGGTTTCTTAACTGTCTTGTTCATATGCTCTGCCAACGTCAGGGATCTGTGAATAATTACCCCAAGATCCCTCTGTTCCTCTGAGCTACCCAGTGTCCTGCCATTCATTAAATACTCCCTCATCTTGTTTCTTCTGCCAAAGTGCATCACCTCACATTATCAGGGTTTAATACCATTTGCCACTGGTCTGTCCATCTGACTATCCCATCTATATCTTCCTGTAACCTCCAACCATCTTCTTCACTATTACCCACTCTACCAATCTTGGTGTTGTAAAATTGCTCAATGTTCCCCCAAATTTTCATTTATATTATTTATGTATATAACAAGAAGGGTCTCAGTACTGATCCCTGTGGTACACCACTAAACATTGGGCTCCAGTCACTCAAGCTATCTTCGACCATTACCCTTTGTGTCCTGTTACTAAGCTAGTGTCTGATCTATCTCACGAAGTTTTCCACAATTCCAGGTGCTATTTAAGAGTGAAATTATGTCAAACTGTATGTAATTATTTTAGTAATCTCTGCATACCTATCCATATTTATTATGTGTTATTGTCTGTACTTTGGACACTTTGACCAGTTTATGTATTAAAAACACGTCACCGAAATGCTCTTTTCTGTGAGGCAGACTTAGGGACACAGAATTCGGTTTGTGGTTCAACTTGATCTTGTGAACAAAATAATCCTTATTAAAAACACCAGGTGATCATTTCCCAACGTCCCACAATATTCACTCTAAACTGGCTCTATCCATCTGAGAAAGGATATTATCCACAACGATCCCTGTACTTGAGCTGGGCTGTTGGAATCTCTCTGGTGTAGGGCTGGCTCTCTTTCACTAAGGTGAGTCGAGTAGGTCAGAATGGATCTCCTCTTGCTCCAGATGGCTGGAGCTCCACTGCTGGGACAGGTTGTGTCTTCATCGAGTCTTTGCTGAGTCTGCACTTACTGACATCTTCTTCTATTAACACTCCATGGGCTCACAGTCACATGCTATGTGACATATATTGGATGAGGTTACTGATCCAGAAGGATTGTCTGACTTACATTTTTTTTAAAAAATTCACATAAGTAACCAGCACCTTTTTGCCAATAAATTGTAATTGAAATGCTAAAACTGATATCCCACAAGAGTGTTCCTCATTCAACTTGTCAAGATCATTTCGAGTCTGAAACACTTCAATCAGGTCACTGTTTGATTTCCCAGAAAACTTATGTCACAGTCAGAAACTCAAGTTCACAATCCCTTTCCAAAAAATATGAAGTTTTAGTCATTCTTCTGGTTAGGAAGTCTCAAACAAATACAGGCTGTGAAACCAGTATCATAGCGCCCACCGAATTATTAAATAAATCATATCTTCCCCACTCTATGGAAAACTGTGGGTTTACAGCAGGTGAAGCTGAAATTAGTCAAGCATTGTATGGCATTGTAACCAATAGCTTATTGAGAAATATGAATTGAATATAAATATTCATAATGTAGATATATTTATAACTACAAGGAACTACTTTAGGATTCAACAGAATATTTGTTTTGAATTCTTGAACATTAGCTTGGAAAATATATAATTTTTTTTCAACTGTTGTTTTGCTCAGTGAAATAAAAACAAACTATAACATGAAAGCAATCCACCACTAGCCATTTTAGTTCATTTTCATGCAAAATTTGCATATCAAAGACATCTCATCATAAGTTAAATAAACCCATGGCTCAGATTCCATAGACTGTAATTTCTTCCCAGATCACATCCCAAATCAAATAGAATCATTGCAGCAAGCACAGGTCAAAATTGAACAGTGAAGTCAGCTAACACCTTTCCATCCCAATCTTAATTTCCCTGCCACTATCTCCGATCAGGACTGTTGCCAGCAGCTTCTTCCCGCCTGCCATCTGTACATACCAATTGCTTGTGTGCCCAGAGATTTTCCTGCCATCTGCTCTTGTTGCTGCCATTTCTCAGAATTGACAACAGAAGCTCTGTGGGGCTGTCAATGCAGCAGTGAGAAGATCTTAAAGTCCTCGGGTGGAAGGAGTGTAAACAACAGCAGACCTCTCTTCTTCAAAATCTCACAATGATGACCATGTAACCACTGTCGATTATAAAACCGACTCATCTGGTTCACTAATTTCCAATAGGGAATGAAATCGGCTTTATCTGTGTGGTCTAACCTACATGTGACTCCAACCCCACAGCAATGTGGTTGACTCTTAACTACCCTCTGAGCAATTGGAATTGTGCAATAAATGCTGGCCTAACCGGAGATGCCAATACCCTGTGAACAGATTAAAAGTCACCTCTCGGGCTTGCTTGTTCGAAGGAAAACAGCCCCAACCTAACTCACCTCTCTTCCTTGCTCCAGTCCAGGGAATATCCTGGTGAATCTCCCCTGCTCCCTCTCTAGCGCAGGGATATCCTCTGATGGAGACCAGAATGGCACACAGTATCCAACTGTAACCTAATTAATGTCTTGTATTCAACACTCCATTATAACCTCCTTGCTTTTGTATTTAGGAGCCTTGATTTACAAAGGACAGTGTTGTGTATTTGTGTAAATATGGTGGACTGTCACTTTAAGGTCAGGGACGGGATTCCTGGAAGGCATGTTGCTTCCCTGGTGCCAGGGTCTGGGATGTCGCCGATCGGGTTTCAAGATTCTGAAGGTGGAGGGTGAGCAGCCAGAAATCGTGGTACATATTGGCACCAATGATATAGCCAGGAAAGGGATTGAGGGTCTGAAAAGTGACTACACAGAGCTAGGTTGGAAGCTGAAGATTAGACATGAATAATGATCTCAGGTTTCCTACTGGTGCTACAAGATAGTGAGGTGAGGAACAGTCAGTGAGTGCGGCTTAACACGTGGTTACGAGGCTGGTGCAGGAGGGAGGGCTTCAGATACTTAGACCATTGGAATGCCTTCTGGGGAAGGTGGGTCCTGTACATGAAGGATGGGTTGCACCTGAACTGGAGAGGCACAAATGTCCTGGGTGGGAGATTTGCTTGTGTGGTTTAGGAG
Organism: Chiloscyllium punctatum; assembly: GCF_047496795.1. Classification (NCBI taxonomy): domain Eukaryota; kingdom Metazoa; phylum Chordata; class Chondrichthyes; order Orectolobiformes; family Hemiscylliidae; genus Chiloscyllium; species Chiloscyllium punctatum. The sequence continues at coordinate 78,175,595 of NC_092741.1, forward strand.
GGTTTAAACTAATTTGGCTGGGGGGTGGGAACCAGAGCGTCACGTCTGAGAGAGGTGGTCGTTGTAGATGGGGCAGTGACAGGATGTAGTGAATCTAGCAGGAATACTTTTCATGTAATGAAACAAAGGGATTGGTTAAAGTGTGTCTGCTTTAACGCAAGGAGTGTCAGAAATAAGAGTGATGAACTTAGAGCATGGATCAGTACTTGGGACTATGATGCTGTGGCCATAATGGAGACATAGGTTTCACAGGAACAGGAATGGTTACTAGCTTTTCCAAGGTTTAGAACATTTAAAAAGAACAGAGATGGTGGAAAAAGAGGAGGGGTTATAGCATTGCTAATTAACGAATGCACCACAACTACAGGAGTGACGGTTGTCGAGGAAAGTTTGTCTACTGAGTCAGTATGAGTGGAAGTTAGGAATAGCAAAGGAGCAGCCACCTCATTGGGTGCTTTCTACAGGTCTCCTAATAGCAGTAGAGAGATTGAAGATCTCATAGGCCAGCAGATTTTGGAAAGATGCAGATGTAGCAGGGTTGTTTTTATGGGTGACTTCAACTTTCCCAATATTGACTGGAACCTCCTTAGTGCAGATGGTTTGGATGGAGTTGTCTTTGTCAGGTGTGTTCAGGAGGGTTTCCTTACTCAGTATGTAAGCAGGCCGACGAGGGTGGAGGCCATTTTGGATTTGGGCCTCGACAATGAGCCAGGACAGGTGTCAGATCTTGCTATGGGGGAACGCTTTTGTGAATGTGACCATAACTGCCTCACATTTACCATAGCCATGGAGAGGGAAAGGAGCAGTTACCATCGGAAGATATTTAATTGGGGAAAAAGAAATTATGACATTATCAGACGGAGTTGGGAAGTGCAGATTGGGAGCAATTGTTCCACAGAAAGGGCACAACAGACATGTGGACACTGCTTAAGGAGCAGTTGTTGCAAAGTGATGCACAAATTTGTTCCATTGAGACAGGTAAGAAAGTATAAGATTAAGGTGCCTTGGATGATGAGTACAGAAGAGCTTCTCGGTAAAAGGAAGAAGGCAACTTATGTAAGATGGAGGAAGCAAGGGCTTAGCACAGCTTTAGAGGATTAAGGGCTTACTAGAAAGGAGCTCAGAAATGGATGAAGGAGAGCTAGGAGGGGCCAGAAAAAAGGCTTGGCGGGAAGGATTAGGGAGAACCTAAAGGCATTTTACTCATACGTGAGGAATAAGAGAATTGTCAGGGAGAAGGTAGGGCCAGTCAGGGATAGCATAGGGAACTTATGAGTGGAGTCTGAGCAGATAGGGGAAGCATCGAATGAGTTTTTGCTTTGGTTTTCACTAAGGAAAGGGACCTTGTTGTGAATGAGAACTTTGAGGAGCTGGGATACAGGCTTGAACAGATCAAGATTGATGAAGTTGATGTGCTGGAAACTTTGGCAAACATTAAGATTGATAAGTCCCCACAGCCAGACCAGATTTATCCTAGATTGCTCTGGGAAGTGAGAAAGGAGGTTGCTAAGCTGCTGGTGAAGATCTTTGCTTCTTCACTCTCCACAGGAGTCATACCGGAGGATTGGAGGGAGGTGAATGTTGTTCCTCTTCTCAAGAAAGATAATAGGGAAATCCCTGGCAATTACAAACCATTCAGTCTTATGTCCGTGGTCAGCAAGGTTTTGGAAAGAATTCTGAGGGATAGGATTTATGACTATTTGGAAAAGCATAGTGTGATTAAAGGCAGTCAGCATGGCTTTGTGAGGGGCAGGTCATGCTTCACAAATCTTACTGAGTTCTTTGAGGAGGTAACAAGACAGGTGAATGAAGGCCGCGCAGTGCATGTGGTGTATGTGGACTTCAGCAAGGCATTTGATAAGGTTTCCCATGGTAGGCTTATTGATAAAGTCAGGAGGTATGGGATACAGGGAGATTTGGCTATCTGGATTCAGAATTGGTTGGCTGACAGAAGGCAGAGAGTGGTTGTAGATGGAAAGTATTCTGCCTGGAGGTCAGTGGTGAGTGGTGTCCCGCAGGGCTCTGTTCTTGGGCCTTAGCTCTTTGTAGTTTTTATAAATGACTTGGATGTGGAGGTTGAGGGTTGGGTTAGTAAATTTGCTGATGACACAAAGGTTGGTGGTACTGAGGGCTATTGCAGGCAGCAGTGTGACACAGACAGGATGCAAAGCTGGGCTAAGAAATAGCAGATGGAGTTCAACCTGGATAAATGCGAAGTGATGCATTTTGGAAGGTTGAATGTGAATGCTCAATCCAGGATTAAAGATGGTTCTTGGCAGAGTGGAAGAACAGAGGGATCTGGGTATTCAAGTGCATAGGTCCCTCAAAGTTGCCACCCAAGTGGATAGGGTTGTTAAGAAAGCATATGGTGTTTGGCTTTCATTAACAGGGGATCGAGTTTAAAAGCCACGAGGTTTTGCTGCAGCTCTACAAGTCCCTGGTGAGACCACACTTGGAATACTGTGTCCAGTTCTGCTCGCCCTATTATAGAAAGAGAGAGCAATGAAGATTTACCAGGATGCAGCCTGGACTGGAAGGCTTGTCTTACAAAGAGAGGTTGACTAAGCTCAGACTTTTCTCCCTGGAGAGAAGGAAGAAGAGAAGTGACCTGATCGAAGTATACAAGGTAATGAGAGGCATGAATAGAGTCGATAGCCAGAGATTTTCTCCAGGGCAAGATTGACTGGCCTGAGGGGTCATAGTTTTAAGGTGTTAGGAGGAAAGTATAGAGGAGATGTCAGAGGTAGGTTCTTTACACAGACAGTTGTGAACGCATAGAGTGCATTGCCAGTGGTGGCGGTGGAAGCAGAGTCATTAGGGATAGTTAAGCGACTGTTGGACATGCACATGGACAGCAGTAAATTGAGGCACGCCAAGGTTAGGAATAATCCTCGGCATAACACCATGGGCCGAAGGGCCTGCTTTGTGCTGTATTTTTCTATGTTCTGTGTTCTACGAGTTCAATCAGGTGGTGTGATGATGATCAACTGTTTTGTTCAAACAGTCCTCTCTAACCTTGCTGCCTGTAGAATGAACACTTCTGTAGGAAAGTTTCTGTTATTGAACAGAATCATAATCCTCATTGCGGATCTCAGAGGAGCTTTGATAAAAATAAGTCAAAAGACACCATTGCTGTATTGAAGAAGGTACGGGCAGCAAAGAGTTCACACCAGGGTAGCGCAGGAGAAGCTCAGCATGTCCTCCACACTGAAGGAACACTGTGAGTATTGAATATGGAAGAAAATGTTTTGACCTTGGGGTATTGACTTGGAAAGAAACAGGCAACCTGAGGAAGACCTTGTTTTTAAACAGGAAGAAGCTTGGTAGTTTTTATTTGTGGTACATTGTGTTATGCAGGCCATTCCCATTTTTAGAAAATGGTAGGAATTGCAGAGGAGGAATCAAGGATTATGGGGAAAGGGCAGGAAACTGGATGTGAAGAGTGTGAGATCAGCCGTGATTGTATTGAATAGTAAAGTTGAGGGTCTAAATGGCCTACTCTTGTTCCTAGTTCTTATGGTCTTATGGTCTCATGTTGGCCTCGCTAAACTGCTATGACAGGTTTGGTGCAAATCTTACATCCATTCTCAAGCCATTGCACAATGCATGATGCCAAAATAAGAATTGGAAATGGACTTGACCCATTTTGACCCAAATTTATGATTGCAACTAGCATGCCCCATTGTGCAGAGCCAGTGAGAAACCTATGGTGTCTCTTTTTTGAGAAACACCTAATATTAATTACATGCGACTCAGACACTTAACTAGGCAGCTGCAGGTTCCAGAACATTGAAGGCGGAAATCTTGTCCCGACCAACTAGGTCGTACCCTCTACCTGTCCTCACCTATCCCAACTTCACCACCCTGCCTGCTGCTCCTCCCTCCCCATTTATCTGCAGCTCTCCCTGCAACCACCCCCCAGTCCTAAAGAAGGGTTAAACCTGAAATATCGACTTCTTCATCTCCTGATGCTGCCTGGCTTGCTGTGTTCTTCCAGCCTCCTGCCTGTCTATTCTGGATTCCAGCATCTGCAGTTTTTTTGTCTCTAACTACATCAATCAGAGACTGGCAGCTGTATTGAATAGAATAATTAAATTGAATAAAGGATTAATAGTTATAGAAACCATGAGCAGCAGTGATCCCAGCAGTAATCCCAGCTAACCTCAGAATGGTTCCTGTACCTGTGTGAAAAGAGCTACATCACAGTGGTTGAAGACCAAAATCTATATTTTGAATTAGGTAGCAGAAGATATCCAGAGTTTTATATCAGATTTACTGTAAATCTAAAGTTTCACATAAACACTGAATTCCACCTTTCCCTTTCTCTTTCCAAAAGCCAACTGCCCAATGGAGAAGAACCTCACTCTTCTTGAGAGAGAGAGAGAGAGACTTAAATTGAAATGCATTTGGAAGAGGAAATAATGCACATCAATTTCTTTGGTGTCAATCTGTCTCTGAGTGTTTGGAGGATACTGGTAAACACCACATGCTCCAAGGCCAGCCTGGTATGATGATAGCCCTGGGAAAGGGGCAGGCCCTCAGAAACTATGTCCTCCCTACATGGCCCACTGCCTGAACCTGCTCACGGTTACCCCCCAAAAGTATTTCTTAAAATCAGCCAGTTCACAGATGATATTACAAACCTCTGGAGCAGGTGAGACTTGAACACATGCCTCCTGTTCAGAAGTAGGGACACTATCACTGTACCACAAGGGCCCTCAGATGTGCATTTACCTTTTCTTTAAAATCAATCTGAACAATGTTGTTATGATACATCTCTAGAGCCGATCTGGTTGACACTTAGACAGACCTGCTTTTCTATTATTGACCATAATGATGTCAGACCACATGAGACTGGAACTTGACTCTGAATGGCTTCAACATGCCTTGTAAATAGTTACGTTTAATAGGTCCTGTTCATGTTCACTCACAAGAGTGTGGACATTTTCTAAGTTGTTGTATTCCTCTCCAGTAATCACCACGCTCCCCAACATGGTATGAGCCACAGATGTAAAAATTGTGTTTTGTTTCCAAAGCTCTTCTTGTTATCATAAATTGTGAACAGCAGCGGTCCCAGCAGTAATCCCAGCTTCTTACACCCTAAATAAATCCCTTTATTCTCACTGTCTGCTTTCTGTCCTGAAACCAACTAGCAATCTATTATGACACTTGTCCCCTGACTCCACATCCACTTAAGGTTTCAAGGTTTCAACTCTAATTAATTAACAAAGGCAGCTTTTCTGTCTGTCCTGTGTCTAAAAACCCTTTATTGCCCACATCTCAATTAACTTTTCTCAACAAGCAAATGGTGACAACGTAGAATTGACATATTTTAAAATATCAGTAGAACATTTCCTTTTTAAAATAATTTCTTTTTCACATTTTAATATTCAGGTCCAAAATTGAGTTTTAATTCATCAGTGCCCAGTTGTTGTCTCACACTATTCTGTAATGCAGATCTCTATTCATTTATTGTATTTTGTACAACGTATCAAAAATACATCAAACATCATTACACATCAAACAAAAAACTGTTCCTCTACCTGCATTTCTTCTGTGAAAATTTAATTCTGAGACTTAAACAACTTTCAATGCTTGCTTGTTTTGTCAAGCATTTTAATTTCAGTTTTGGGTTCTGAATTCGAAATTTCCAATCTTCTGATGGTTTTCTCAATATAAATTTCCACACCTGATGACCTAACATTTCACAAAGAAAATTCTCATCCATTTTTGAATTTCATCACTGCCTCTCTAATCACGAGCTCTGCAATTTGAAAAAGCATTACCCTTGCCTCCCCATTTCAGATTCTCTGTTCCTCTAATTCTGTTCTCCTGTGTAGCATTCGTATTATCATTGATTCTGGCCTTTTAAATACTTGGGTACCTTTTCTGGAATTTTCTCCCTCAGACTTTCTACCTCTCCAGCTCCATCTTGTCCTTTTATGCATCTTTGAACAGATCACTTTTAACAATGCTTTTGGTCACAGCCTCTTAATTTCCTCCTTTTCTTTATTTTTGTATGTTGATCATAAGGATGAAACCATCTTGAATTAATGATCAGAATGCGATAAGAGCCCTGGGATACGTTTCCCTCTTAAATGTGAAGTATAGATGTAACATCCTGATGGTGTTAATGTTGCTTGAGTGATTTAAAAAAACCTTAGCATCTCTATGGTGCATCTAACAATAAAATAATGATGGCATGGTTCTTATTTGTACTCTGCTATTGTGTAGGTGTTTCTGATTGAGGTCATGAATCATGGTTGCAACGGGTCGCCCTAATCTGGCAGTACATCTATTCAGTGTCTTGGGACCTGAGATAATTAAGGTACTTCGTATTACAGATTTGTAAAAGGATTATTGCTTCTCTCTTGATAATAAGCATTAACGTGCAAGATCACATTTCTTCTGAAATTTTAAATTCACCTGCCTTTACATGGGGTAGCACCTCTTCTTCATATTTGATTACTGGTCAAGAGTTATTAGGATTTACCTGTATGGCGTATTTGGGTATTAATAGGCCTTAAAATTAGCAAGTTTGCAGTGTTTAAGTTTTTATTTTATGAAAAATTTCAAAGTATATATTGGTTGCAAAGATGAAACAATATTGAAGTTATGATCAGAAAGAGATAAGTAGACTGTCACCTTAAGAGTTGGATCATGTGATATTATGATGATATCATCAGCCATTTTGGACAGGAATCAACTTAGTCTGGCATTGCTATCTGCAGAGCAAACACTGCCTTGATAAAGCTCCAGTTGCTAAACTCTTTGGTTTCCTGATCCTTCTTGAAAAATAACACACCCTTAGAAGTGGGTGGAATGTCACAAAAAGGCGAGGAACGCATTTCTCATTAGTTAAGAATTGTAGCTATTGATCGGGGGTTATTATTTTGATTGGCACAGGTTCACAAACTTGGTTTTAATGTTGATAAGGTACAACCTTCAAAAAGGTTATAAATGAAGACACGTTACTGAGATCTTTGCACTAACCAGGGTCTTAGTGTCAGGGGGACACTTACTGAAGGGTTTGCCTTGCTCAAAGGGTAAGGTAGGAGTTAATTCATTATTTCATGGGATGTGAGGAATGCAAGCAATTACTGCCCATCTTAAGTGCTCTTGAACCTCTTACATGTGTTTTCCTTCAAGATTGAAGTGTTGTAATGTGGATAAGGATATAGACCTTTCCAGTCCAACCATAAGTCTTGTTGAGTAAACAATAAAATATTTATTGCATTACTGCCACTACGGTCGGTTCTGCTATAACACCATAGTTCCGTTCTCATGCATTCTCGTGTTATAAGAAAATCACACAATAACAGCACCATTTAAACTAATGGGACTGGAATTGCTTTATAACCAATACGCTCATTAAAAGTCCATGCTTTAGAAACCGTGCCCCTAATTTGTCAATCGCATTATAGTGAATTTGTGTTAACATTACAGTAAAACAACCTGTATTTACAAGTTATATGGACATGACCTACAGTATTACAGAGACTGTCTGGAACTCACCAAACCCAGGCCTGTCTCCTATAAACTCTTTATTTTCTGTTTCAAAATGCTTGTATCATCATTATAATGGGTAATGTTTGCTACACTCAGTCAAATATTGACCATTTCAGATCCATATATAACATCGCCTGAATCTCGTATTCCTCAGAACATTTGCTGATGTATTTACATTTATCCTCACACCATCTTACCCCAAGTCTTTGACTTTACAAATTCTGATGATTGAGAGGGCTCATTATTTTCCTTAACTATGTATTCTTTATTGTTTTGTTGGATAGAAGATAGTTGATTTGGCCTTCTCTTTGATTGATTTGAGGTCTGTATTGTGCAGTCAGTAAACTACCAAACCTGTCATACGAACCAGTTGACTATGTGAATTTGAAATGCTCGCTATAAGAGGGCTATGAATGTTCAGTTGTTGAATAAAGCAAAGGCTGAATAAAGAATTTTAGGGAAATCAATGAGTGAGGGAATCAGGTAGGAAAATGGATTATGGGTTAAGAGTCAGCTATAGCCTTACTAAGTGGCAGAGCAGGTTTGAGGGTCAGCTGGCTTACTCATCTGATTTCTCCTGTTCTAATGTGCTTATGACTGGGCCAATAATCATTCTTTGAGTAAATAAACCAACATCAAATGTGTATGACTACAATTCCCCTGTCAATGAAGTCGATTTAAAACTGAAAACAGCTGTACAAGATTTTAAATGCACCAGCAGATAAATGTTTAATGGCAAAAACCCACATTTCACCATCAATGCAAACAGCATTAACCTTGCTTTATGGAGTAGATTAAAACTGGCCAGACCCTTGAACTGTCATGCATACATTTTGTGTGAGCAAAATGTTGTGTGTATAGCTTCCTGACATGTCATGCATTCCAGTGTGGAACCTCAATAGAAGTATTTTTAGATTGATAGGAGCATTCAATTGTTTGTCAACAGAGCTGCTTCCTTTAGGCCACAAAAATTCCCCATTTTCAAAATTTGACACAGTACCAATCCGATACACAAGGTCGTGCAGCCAATTGCACAACACACCCAATATTGTCAGGGGAGTCTCGTAAAATCAGCCATTACATAGAATGAAAGAAATGACATTTTTGCAGTGCAATTCTTTTTTGATGCATTGCCAAGGCTGCTCTATCAGTTGTATATGAAGCAAATGGATCAAAACTTTACAACACATTGCAGTGTCAACTATTAATCAAGTTTTTGTTCACCTTCATTTGAAGTAAAGGTGTAGGACTGACAAGACTGGATGAATTTAAATTAAGCTAAACAGAATCTTTCCTGACTGTCCATGGAAAGAGTAAGTAAGATGCAAACTCTACAAGTGTCCTTTCATTCAATTACTGCAATGACCTTTATGATACAAATGGATTTGAATTCTGATAACATGTTTGACTAAACCAAAATAATTTCATTAACAGATAATATTTCCACAGAATGAATATTAAAGCAAATAATTTTCAATACTTTAAATATCATAAGATAAAATTTTCAGAGTAAGCAAATGACAGAAGCCATGAAAGTATTGTAGGAAAGGGATGAAAAGTATTATTTTTCGAGTTTCTTTGTGAAATTGCTTTATGTGCAGCATCTACAATACTGTGATCTGTGACCTGACTTTGAACAAAAATCTCACTGATTTTAAAGTGCAGGTATGAAACAATTGGGCCAGAAGCGTATCAATGGAGTATTGTAGGAAGAATTAGAGCATTAATCCAGTTGGGCAGAGTGGCCTGTTTCTGCACTTGCGATTTTATGTAATTCTGTGTAATTAAAGTGACTTGTATCTTGTTTGAAAGACTATATCTAGCCAGGCAACATGAGTTTAGAAAGTATGTATAAATAAAATGGAGTCTCTGCTTCTTCCAATCTAGTACATTAAATACAATCAATGTCATAGAGGAAATTGTTGCAGGGAGCCCCTGAACAGTAAATGGTTATTACTCTTGAAACTTAAATCTTAGATGTCTTAATATTTGCACAGTTACTTAGCTCCATGCTGCTTTTTTTGACAGTTTTCTCCATTTCACACTCACTGGTCCACCCCCATAATGTTATCAATCCATTATTTGCACATGATACCTGGCATGTTATTCTACTGCATAGGGCATCACATCCCAGTCTGACAATGTGCTCACCGGCATCTAATTAAGACATCAGAGAAGCTGGGAAACAACTTTCCAGTTGGGTAGTTGAAAGCTATTTAATGTTGTAAATTATATTTGCCAAGAACATGATTGTAAATTATATTTGCCAAGAACACAATCGGGTGACACGGTGGCTCACTGGTTAGCACTGCTGCCTCACAGCTCCAGGATCCCAGGTTCAATTCCAGCCTTGGGCGAATGTCTGTGTGGAGTTTGCTCATTCTCCCCGTGCCTGCGTGGGTTTCCTCCCACAGTCCAAAGATGTGCAGCTCAGGTGAATTGGCCGTGCTAAATTGTCCATAGTGCTAGTGCTAGTGTGTTAGTCAGAGGGAAATGGGTCTGGGTGGTTTACTCTTTGGAGGGTCAGTGTGGACTGGTTGGGCCGAATGACCTGTTTCCACACTGTAGGAAATCTAATCTAAACTGAATGTTGTGTAATGAGAGAGGAATAACTAGCAATATAGCTATGTGAAATCCCTTGGGGAAGAATGATCATAATATGATAGAATTCTTCATTAAGGTGAAGATTGACATAGTTGATTCATAGACTAGGGTCCTCAATCCAAATAAAGGAAACTATGATGGTTTTGATAAATTGGGGAGCGTTACTTAATGGGATGTTGGTAGATGGTCAATGGCAGACATTTAAAAGGCACATGGAGGAACTGCAACAATTATTCATTCCTGCGTGACAAAAAAAGTGGGAAAGCTGTCTCAAGCTATTGATCCAAGGAAGAGATATACAAATTGGCCAAATAAAAGCAACAGTTCTGTTAATTGAGAACAGTAAAACAGAACAAAGGGGTTGATAAAGAGAGGAAAAATAGAGTACAAAAGAAGGCTTCAGGGAACATCCAAACTAATTGTGAAATCTTCTATAGGTATCTGGATAAAGTTGAAAAGATTGCTGAAGTCAAATGCAAACCTCTTGCAAACAGATGCAGGAAAGGTTTGACCACCCCGGCTGACCCATTGTCTCAGCATGCTCCTGCCCCACCGAACTCACCTCTACCTACCTCGATTCTGTCCTATCTCCCCTAGTTCAGGAACTCCCCACATACATTTGAAACACCATCCACGCCCTCCACCTCCTCCTAACTTTCTGTTTTCCCGGCCCCCAATGCCTCATCTTCACCATGGATATCCAATCCCGCTATACCTCCATCCGCCAAGACCAGGACCTCCAAGCCCCCTGTTTCTTCCTCTCCCGATGTCCCCTTCCACTGACACTCTCATTTGTTTGGCTGAACTGGTCCTCACCCTTAACAAATTCTCCTTTGAATCCTCCCATTTCCTCCAGACCATGGGCACCTGTATGGGCCCCAGCTATGTCTGTCTCCTTGTTCATTACGTAGAACAGTCGATCTTCCGTAATTACACCAGCACCCCTCCCCACCTCTTCCTCCGCTACATTGATGACTGCATCGGCGCTACCTCATGCTCCCGTGAAGAGGTTGAGTAGTTCATCAACTTCAGTAACAGATTACACGCTAACCTTAAATACATCTGGACCACCTCTGACACTTCCCTCCCCTTCCTGAACAAAGTGATAGTAGACAAAATAAATGTATACTTTGATTCTGCTTTCACCAAAGAGGACTCACGTAACATTTTAAACATGCTGAAGAACACAGGATCTAGCGAGAGAAGAATTGAAGGAGGTCAATATTACAGGGGACATTGATGGGATTAAAGGCCAATAAATCCTTGGACCCTGGCAAACTATATCTCAGAGGACTTAAAAAAGTCACATTTAACATAGTAAATGTTTTGGTGATCCTCTTTCAAGATTCTTTCAACTGTGGATTGATTCCCATGGATTGGTGGGTAGGTAATCTAACCTTACTAGTTAAAAAAGTGGGTTAAAGAGAAAACAGAGAAAACAGATTCACCTAATATCCATAGTAGAGAAAATGTTATGAAAGTTTTCATAGCAGAGCACTTGGAAAACAGTGACAGAAACGGACAGAGTCAGCACAGATCTATTGAAAGGAAATCAGGCTTGACAAATCTGGAAATTTTCAAGAATAAAATAGGTAGAGTTGACAATGGGAATCCAATGGAAGTGATTTACAAGGAGTTTCAGAAGCTTTCAGTCAGCTCCCTCAAAATAAATTAGCATGTAAAATTTCATGGGAGTGGGGGTCGTGCACTGACATAGAGAACAGATGTGCAGACAGGAAAACAATGAGAAGGAGTAAATGAGTCTTTTTCAAGTGGCAGACGATGACAAGTGGGGTTCCACGGGGATTGGTACTTGCCCCCCAGCTGTTTACAATACAGCTTAATGAATCAGACGAGGGAATTAAAAGTCATATCTCCAGTTTTGCAGGTGACACCAGTGGTGACCCAAGATGGTTGGGAGAGCTGTGAGAGGATGCAGAGATGTTTGTATGACTTAGATAAGTTGAATGAGTGGACAAATGCATGGCAGCTGAAGTATATGGTGCATAAAAGTGAGATTATCCACTTTGGAAGCAAAACCAGAAAAGCAGGTTATTACCTAAATGCTGATAAACTGGGCAGAAGGGAGGTACAGTGAGATCTGTATGACCTAGCACATCACTCACTGTAGGTAAGCATGCAGATAGACCAGGAGTGAAAAAGCACATGGTATGTTGGCCTTATAACAAGAGGATTTAGGGATAGGAGCAGGGTTGTCTTGCAGCAACAGTATAGGACATTGGTACGACCTTGCCTGGAGTATTATGTGCAGTTTTGCAACAAAGGTTGACGAGTCTGCTCCTTGGGATGGCAGGACTGATATATGAAGAAAGATTGGATCAGTTAGGACTACATTCACTGCAGTTTCAAGGAATGAGTGGTTAGCACAGCAGTTAGCATTGCTGCCTCATGGTGCAAAGGACCTGGGTTCAGTTCCACCATCTGTAAGATCCTAGGGAGTGTTGCTGAACAAAGTGACCTTGGAGTGCAGGTTCATAGCTTCTCAAAAGTAGAGTCACAGGCAGATAGGATAGTGAAGAAGGCGTTTGGTATGCTTTTCTTTGTTGAGTACAGGAGTTGGGAGGTCGTGTTGTGGCTGTACAGGACATTGGTGAGGCCATTTTTGGAATATTGCAAGCAATTCTGGTCTCCTTCCTATCGGAAGGATATTGTGAAACTTGAAATGATTCAGAAAAGATTTACAAGGATGTTGCCAGGGTTGGAGGATTTGAGCTACAGGGAGAGGTGAATAGGTTGAAGCTATTTTCCCTGGAGTGTGAAAGGCTGAGGAGTGACCTTTTAGACGTTTATAAAATCATGAGGGGCATGGATAGGATAAATAGACAAAGTATTTTCCCTGGGGTGGGAAAGTCCAGACATAGAAGGCATAGGTTTAGGGTGAGAGGGGAAAGATATAAAAGAGACCTAAGGGGAAACTTTTTCACGCAGAGGGTGGTACATGTATGGAATGAGCTGCCAGATGAAGTGTTCTAGGCTAGTATAACTGCAACATTTGAAAGGCATCTGGATGGGTATATGAATAGGAAGGGTTTGGAGGGATATGGGCCGGGGCCGGGTTGACTAGATGGTGTTGGGATATCTGGTCGGCATGAACGAGTTGGACCGAAGGGTCTGTTTCCATTCTACGCATCTCCATGACTCTATGACTTGATGGTGATTGTCAGTTTCCTCCTACAGTCCAAAGATGTGCAGGCTAAATGGATTGGCCATAATAAAAGTGGGGTTATGGAAGATCGAGCACGGGGATGAATTTGGATGGGATGTTCTTCAAAGGATGAATGTGGATGTTGGGAACAACATTTAGGATTGAGATGAGGTAAAACATTTTCACACAGGAGCGGTGAACCTGTGGAATTCTCTACCCTAGAAAGCAATTGATGGCAAAACATTAAATGTTTTCAAGAAGGAGTTAGATGCAGTTCTGAGGGGAAAAAGATCAAAGGTTTCAGGGAGAAACAATGAATAAGGTACCAAGATGGGTGATAAGCCATGATCATATTGAATGTTGCAGAAGGTTTGAGGGTCTTAATAGTCTACTACTGCTTCTGCTTTCTATGTTTCTATGTTACTGTTTACTCCTCTATCCATTAAAGCCTTTAGTTAATGCCATGGCCATCTGTCTTTAATTTTGTTCCAATTTTGTTTTTCCTCGTCTGTCTTACAGGGTGATAATACATGCCACGGGGTAACAATTCCACTTAGGCAACTGTCCTTGGGTACCACCTCCAAGGCTCACTGGGTAGCCAATGGAAACAGGGGCACTATGGTTTGCCTGTCTGTTGTTTAATAAGTGCTGAAAATGTGTTGCTGGAAAAGCGCAGCAGGTCAGGCAGCATCCAAGGAGCAGGAAATCAATGTTTCGGGCATGAGCCTTTCTTCAGCCCTTCTTCCTGTTGTTTAATAATTGTTGAAGTCAATAGTAATGCTCCTGAATCTGTCATAACCGAGATTTGAAAAATCAGCACAGAAACAGAATTCAACTCAGGTTGACCATAGTTCCATCATATTCACTTCTTTTTCATTTCACAGTAGCACTAATCCTTGAATATGCATTAGTATCTAGAGCTCTGTCAATAGCGCTCATATTACAAGCAAAGGTTGCCAAGGATTCCCCTATGGTTTCACACAACATGTTAATTTTGGCAATTATAATTGGGTAGTCTAAACTATATCAAAAGAGAGAGCAGTTCTAAATAAAATATTTAAATCAAATTTCCTCTCAATGGAACTTATTTTTTATGAGCTTTCGGATTTATTTTCCACATACACAAATTGTTGTTGCTGTGGGTCTGGAGTCACACACCTACTTGTCAGACTGGGTAAGGATTCATTCCCCACAGACCGTGGAGCTTTTTTTAAATGATAATCTCAGGGCAACAGGATACCTTTTGAAGATATGTGTCCTGAAGTTAAATTGCAGGTTTATTAAATTAAACAAAGGTCTCCCCGCCTCGCCCAAGCTGCTGCATTTGGATTTGAAGTGGCATCTCTGATTCATGAGCCCTGTTGATAGTAACATATCTGCTCTGCGCTCCTGCTTTACGGCAGATCCAGTGGTGCTTGTATGCTGAGGATGATTTCCGAGTCAAATACCAGCAATTTGTCAAAGGTTCAATGTGACAACTCTCAGAGGCACAGCAGGATTGGGAAGGTGTGAAAAATGCATGCAGTGATCTCAGCCCCTCCCGCACCCCTGAGCGAGCCTGGTCATCTCCTGACCTCACCTGAAATGACCAATTTCACACCGTCTTGCTGAGCAACACTGCTGCAATATCCTCCCCACCTCCCCGACACCAGCATTATGAAACATTGACCACTGCCATGATTTCCCTGCTCCTGGGGCTAACTGACTGGTGTTCAGGCTGAGTGAGGCCAAGTTTCGAGCTGTTCTGAGTAGTTCCAGCTAAGTAGTGGTCAGATGGGCAGCACGGTGGCTGCCTCACGGCGCCAGGGTCCTGGGTTCGATTTTCCCCCTCGGGTGCCTGACTGTGTGGAGTTTGCACGTTCTCCCCATGTCTGTGTGGGTTTCCTCCCACGGTCCAGGGAAGTATAGGCTGGGTGAGTTGGTCATGCTAAATTGCCCATAGTATTAGGTGCATTAAGTCAGGAGTAAATGACGGATAGGGGAATGGGTCTGGGTGGGTTACTCTTCAGAGGATTGGTGTGGACTTGTTGGGCCTATTTCCACACTGTAGAGAATCTTAAAAAAATCTTTCAGAAGCCTGCATCCTGGTCTCTGCACACAATCACACTGTTAATTTTCTGCAGAGATCCAAGTTTGGCATTTCAACCCCTCAGTAAAGAAGTAGAAAAAAAATGCTCAAATACATTGATTTTACTCTCCCTCTCTCTCTCTGGTTCCTGACTTTGATGTGTGCTCTTTCCATCACCTCTGTCTGATGATGGTGGAATTCTGCTGGATGGGGAGGAGCCCCATTCAGTGCATTGTGTCCATGCCAGACATCTGAAAGGTGAGGTTTACAGACCTGAGACATTAGAAATGCGGAGCTTCATCTGACCAATCCGCTGTGTCCTTCTGGCCTTTCTGTTTTCATTCTGGAACACATTGAAAGGTTCCTGTTTTCACTCCAATACCCCCACACCCACAATCCCAACACACTAGTTACAGTTGGACATTCCACGTCCCAACCCCCTGCAGAATTCTGCATTCCTTTCCTCATCCCCTTTCCTGATTGGCATGTCAGTTTGGGCAACATTGCCAAAAAGAGAGGCATGTGCCTTCGTATCTCTCAGCTTTCTCACATCGGGGCAAACCAAAGGTTGAGAAGTTTCAAATGGTCGCAATAATTTGTGCGACAGAAGAATGTAGCAACTGCCGCCTCATTATTTCAGAAGGGACTAGTGTGTGGAGCTGTTAGTTTTGTGTCAATAGTAAGGAAAATGCTGGAATCCATTATATAAGATATGATAACTAGATTCTTAGAAAAGTGAACGGGATCAGCATGGATTCATGAAATGGAAACTGTGTTTGATAAATGGTTTTTAGTAATTCTCGTCTCCTTCCTATCGGAAAGATGATGTGAAACATGAAAGGGTTCAGAAAAGATTTACGAGGATGTTGCTAGGGTTGGAGGATTTGAGCTACAGGGAGAGGCTGAACAGGCTGGGGCTGTTTTCCCTGGAACGTTGGAGGCTGAGGAGTAACCTTATGAAGGTTTACAAACTCATGAGGGGCATGAAAAGGATAAATAGACAAGTTTTTTTTCATTGGGGTGGCGGAGTCCAGAACTAGAGGGCATAGATTTAGGGTGAGAGGGGAAATATATAAAACAGATCTAAGGGACAACTTTTTCACACAGACTGTGGTACGTGTTTGGAATGTGCTGCCAGAGGAAGTGGTGAAGGCTGGTACAATTGCAACATTTAAAAGGCATCTGGATGAGTATATAAATAGGAAGGGTTTGGAGGGATATGGGCTAGGTGCTGGTAAATGGGACTAGATTGGGTTGGGATATCTGGTTGGCATGGACGGGTTGGACAGAAGGGTCAGTTTCCATGCTGTACATCTCCATCAATCTATCTAAATCTAAGTAGAGACAGTAAAAGTATAAAACAACAAACTGCTTCAATGCATTTCTTGATATATTCTCATGTTTTATCTGTGGCTCTTGGTGACTTTCACATTTCTAAAGATGGCTATTTTCCTGTCATATTTTTCTGAACTTTCATTTTCTTTTTAAAGTCTTGGTTTACTTACTTCAGCTTTTGTCCTTACAGACATGAACTGTGAAAAAACGTCTTGTTTGTTTCTTCTCTCAACAATTTAAAATAAGGTTGCTTGCCACACTTGTCCTATATTTTAGTTATTGCCCACACGTTTGGATCTGAGGACCACAAAAGTATTGCTCCAATGTCATCCCATTCCCTCTATGTGTTCTTTGTTCTTGCTCCTCTTCAGTGTTCTAAACAGCTGAACTTAAGCTCAAAAAAGCACTTTATCTCTTTTTATTAGTTTTATACAACATTTAAGTTTCAATGAATATGAACACTTTCAGACCTTAACTAAAAATCACATTTTCTTTTACATCAGGTGCAAGAAATGTTCATGTGCTTGACAGCACTTCCATTAATGCCAAAGGTTTTCCACTGGGGTGTAGTGGTATTTCCTTACTGGAATGGTTTTCAAGCAGAATGTCTACACCCTGTTATTTTTTGTTTTATTCATTCATGGTATGTGATTGTCACTGGCTGGGCCAACATTTATTGTCCATCTCTAATTGCCCGAATTTTCCTGGTGCTTTTCTGCTGCAACCATTCACATATCCTCTGGGACTCAGATACAGTTTTAAAATTTCTCTATTACTGCCTTCTTTTATAATAACTATATTCTGATAATACACCATTATCACTCCTCTTATGATCCTCTCTAATCGTCTGTCCTCTGCCAAATCTCAATTCTTTTTTTGCCATGTTCCCTCACTCTACCCTATAAAGTGTCCATCTGTATTATCTTTTTTCCTGAATTGAGTGTCATGAAACTGAAATGTTAATCTTACCTTCTCATCGCCACAAATTCTACCTCAAGTGCTGAGTTTTTCCAGAATGTTCTTTCTTTATATAGCTGTCAGTGTTCTTTGAGGGAATGTTTTCTGTGTTTTCCATGCCATTTGAGTCTGGATAGATAATGATATTCACTAATAAGTGACAAATTATCTCGGGAGGTGAAAGTAAGTTTATATGTATAACCGTTTTAAAAATGTACATCAGGCATCGGCGCCTTCATTTGCCGAGAGGTGCGAGGGAGGAGCGCAGGACTGCTGGGAGGGTGAGTAAAAAAACATTTTTTTGAACAGAGCTGCGAGGAGAGAAGGTGGAGAGAAACGAGGGCTGTTGGGAAGTTTTTGAGTGGGTGAGATCTAAACCTGAGATCCGACACTGTGGGGCCTCCCTCCCACCCACCTCCTCTAACCTTACTAAGAGTCTGTAAACTCAGTAAGTTTTCAGGTTTTCTCATTTTTTTTCTTCTCTCCCTTTGTTTAATCCTGTGCGGGCTTTCAGAGTAGCAGGATATAGATGTTAGGGCAGGTGCAGTTTAATCCTGCAAAATGTGGCAGGTGAGAGACACTTCACATGTCTCTGCTGACTACATCTGTGGGAAGTGCACCCCAACTCCAGCTCCTCGAAAACTGAGTTAGGGAACTGGAGCTGGAACTGGATGAACTACAGATAATCTGGGAGGCTGAGGGAGACATTGAGAGGATGTATAGGGAGGTGGTCATTCCTCAGACACAGGATAAGGACAGCTGGGTTACAGTCGGGGGAAGGAAAGGAACCGACGGTCAGAACCGGGATATCCTGTGGCTGTTCTCCTTAGCAATAAGTATACCATTTTGAATACTGCTGGTGGGGATGGCCTACCAGGGGAAAGCCATAGTTGTCAGGTCTCTGGCACTGAGTCTGGCACTGTGGCTCATAAGAGAAGGGGGTAGAATAGAACAGCGCTAGTGGTAGGGGACGCAATAGTTATACGGATTGACAGGAGATTTTGTGGTCAGGAAAGGGACTCCCAGAAAGTATGTTGACTCCCCGGTGCCAGGGTCTGGAATATCACTGATCGGGTTTACAAGATTCTGAAGGGGGAGGGTGAGCAGCAAGAAATCGTGGTATATATTAGCACCAATGTCATAGCCAGGAAAGGGACTACAGAGAGTTAAGTTGGAAGCTGAAGAACAGGATGAATAGAGTAGTGATCTCAGGTTTGCTACCGGTGCCACGAGGTAGTGAGATGAGGGACAGTCAGTGAATGCAGCTTAACATGAGGCTGCGAGGCTGGTGCAGGAGGGAGGGCTTCAGATACCTAGACCATTGGGTTACCTTCAGGGGAAAGTCGAACCTGTACATGAAGGATGCGTTGCACCGGAACTGGAGGGGTACAAGTATCCTAGATGGGAGATTTGCTTGTGTGGTTCAGGAGGGTTTAAACTAGTTTGTCATGGGGGTGGGAATCAGAGCCACATATCTGAGATGGGGTCAGTAGCAGACAGAACAGTGACAGGATATATTGAATCTGTTGGGAAGGTTTCTCATGCGAAGAAACAAACAAATTGGTTAAAGTGTGTCTGCTTTAATGCAAGGAGTGTCAGA
Source organism: Chiloscyllium punctatum (assembly GCF_047496795.1). Lineage (NCBI taxonomy): Eukaryota > Metazoa > Chordata > Chondrichthyes > Orectolobiformes > Hemiscylliidae > Chiloscyllium > Chiloscyllium punctatum. The sequence goes on from NC_092741.1 coordinate 78,194,834, forward strand.
AATAAGAGTGGTGAACTTCGAGCATGTATCAGTACTTGAGGCTATGATGTGGCCATAATAGAGACATGGGTTTCATAGAGACAGGAATGGTTGCTTGATGTTCCAGGGTTTAGAACATTTAAAAAGAACAGGGAAGGTGGAAAAAGAGGAAGGGGTGTAGCATTGCTAATCAGAGAGTGCATCACAGCGACAGAAATGAAGGTTGTTGAGGAAGGTTTGTCTACTGAGTCCAGTATGGGGTGGAAGTTAGAAACAGCAAGAGAACAGCCACCCCATTGGGGGTTTTCTACAGACCTCCTAATAGCAGTCGAGAAATTGAAGAACTCATAGGTGGGCAGATTTTAGAAAAATGCAGATGTAGCAGGGTTGTTGTTATGGGTGATTTCAGATTTCCCAATATTGACTGGAACCTCCTTTGTGCAGCTGGTTTGGATGGAGCCATTTTTGTCAGGTGTTTTCAGGAGGGTTTCCTTACTCAGTATGTGGACAGGCCAATGAGGGGAGAGGCCATTTTGGAATTGGTGCTCGGCAATGAGCCAGGACAAGTGTCAGATCTCGTGGTGGGAGAAGATTTTGGTGACAGTGATCACAACTGCCTCACATTTACCATAGCCTTGGAAAGGGAAAGGTGCAGTTACCATAAGAAGATATTTAATTGGGGAAAAGGAAATTATGGTGCTCTCGGACAGGAGTTGGGAAGTACAGACTGGGAGCAATTGTTCCACAGAAAGGGCACAGCAGACATATGGACACTGCTTAAGGAGCAGTTGTTGCAAGTGATGCACAAATTTGTTCCTCTGAGACAGGCAAGAAGGGGTAAGATTAAAGGACCTTGGATGATGAGAACAGAGGAGCTTCTCGTCAAAAGGAAGAAGGCAGCTTACATAAAGTAGAGGAAGCAAGGATCTAGCATAGCTTTAGAGGATTACAGGCTTGCTTGAAAGGAGCTCAGAAATGGACTTATGAGAGCCGGGTGGGGAGGGGGCACGAGAAAGGCTTGGCAAGAAGGATTAGGGAGAACCCAAAGGCATTTAATTCATATGTGCTTAGGGACCTTTTGCGTGGAGTCTGAGCAGATAGAGGAAGCTCTAAATGAGTTTTTGCTTCGGTTTTCACTAAGGAAAGGGACCTTGTTGTGAATGAGAAGGTTGAGGAGCTGGGATACAGGCTTGAACAGATCAAGATTGATGAAGTTGATGTACTGGAAATTTTGGCAAACATTAAGATTGACAAGTTCCCAGAGCCGGATCAGATTTATTGTATGTTGCTCTGGGAAGTGAGAAAGGAGGTTGCTAAGCTGCTGGTGAAGACCTTTGCCTCCTCACTCTCCATGGGAGTTGTACCAGAGGATTGGAAGGCAGTGAATGTTGTTCCTCTTTTCAAGAAAGATACTAGGAAAATCCCTGGCAATTATAGGCCAGTCAGTCTTACATCTGTGGTCAGCAAAGTTTTGGAAAAAATTCTGAGGGATAGGATTTATGACTATTTGGAAAAGCATAGCGTGATTAAAGGCAGTCAGCATGGCTTTGTGAAGGATAGGTCATGCCTCACAAATCTTATTGAGTTCTTTGAGGAGGTGACAAGACAGGTCAACGAAGGTCAAAAAGTGGATGTGGTGTATATGGATTTCATCAAGGCATTTGATAAGGTTCTCCATGGTAGGCTCATTCATAAAGTCAGGAGATAAGGGATAGAGGGAGATTTGGCTGTCTGTATTCAGAATTGGTTGGCTGACAGAAGGCAGAGAGTGGTTGTAAATGGAAAGTATTCTGCCTGGAGGTCAGTGTTGAGTGGAGTCCCACAGGGCTCTGTTCTTGGGCCTTAGCTCTTTGTAGTTTTTATAAATGACTTGAATGAAGTGTTAGAGGGGTGGGTTAAAAATTTTGCAGATGACAGTAAGGTTGGAGGTGCCGTCGATAGTATTGAGGGCTATTGCAGGCTGCAGCATGACAGACAGGATGCAGAGCTGGGCTGAGAAATTGCAAATGGAGTTCAACCTGGGTAAATGCGAAGTGAGGCATTTTAGAAGATCGAACTCGAATGCTGAATATAGGATTAAAGACAGGATTCTTTAATCTGTGGAAGAACAGAGGGATCTGGGTGTTAAAGTACATAGATCTCTCAAAGTTGCCACCCAAGTGGATAGGGTTGTTAAGAAAGCAAATGGTGTTTTGGCTTTCATTAACAAGGTGATTGAGTTTAAGAGCTGTGAGGTTTTGTTACCACTCTACAAGTCCCTGGTGAGACCACACTTGGAAGATTATGTCCAGTTCTGGTCGCCATATTATAGGAAAGATATAGAGGCTATGGAGAGTGTGCAACAAAGGTTTGCCAGGATACTGCCTGGATGGAAGGCTTACCTTATGAAGAGAGGTTGACTAAGCTCGGACCTTTCTCTCTGGAAGATAATGAGAGGAATAGATAGAGTCAGTAGCCAATGACTTTTTCCCAGGGCAGGATTGACTGGCATGAGGGGTCATAGTTTTAAGATATTAGAAGAAAGGTATAGAAGGGATGTCAGAGGTAGGTTCTTTATGCAGAGAGTTGTGAATGCATGGAATGCTTTGTCAGCGGTGATGGTAGAAGCAGAGTCATTTGGAACATTTAAGTGACTGCTGGATATGCACATGGATGGCAATGAATTGAGGGGTGTGTTGGTTAAGTTACTTCATTTTACATTAGGATTAATCCTCGGCACAACATGGTGGTCCAAAGGGCCTGTTCTGTACTGTACTTGTCTATGTTATATGTGTCAGAACTCAATCTACGCCAATCTATTTCTAGGCCAGTGTAGCATAGACCATTTCTAACCTAGTCTTCTTAAATCTCCTTCATTGAGATCACAAATAGCCGAGGTAGAATCTAAAAGATGTTACACATTCTGATTCATCACTTGCTTGAGCAAATTTGTTTGGATTGAAGGGAAAAAAACTCAAGAGGACAAATTATCCTCTACTAGATTTGAAGTTTTCAAAAGCTGTAACACCACCACCTGCAAGTTCTCCTTCAAGCTCCTCACTATCCAGGAGTGGAAATATATCCCCACTTGTTCAGTGTCGCTAGATCAAAATCTTGGAAATCCCTCCCTAATGGCATTGCCAGAGAGCAGGAAATAGACCCTTCGGTCCAACTTGTCCGGACCGACCAGACATCTCAATCTGACCCAGTCCCAATACTTGGCCCATATTCCTCTAAACCCTTCTTATTCATATACACTTCCAGATGCTTTTTAAATATTGTAATGACACCAACCTCCAACACTTTCTCTAGCAGGTCTTTCCATACACACGCCACCCTGTGTGTGAAAAAGTTACACCTCAGATCCTTCTCAAATCTTTCTCCTCTCACATTAAAGCTATGCCCTCAAGTCTTGGACTTTACAAAAAGACTTTAGCTATTCACCCTATCCATGCCCCTCATGATTTTATAAACCTCGATATGGTTACCTCTCAGCCTCTGACAATCTAGTGATAAAAAATGTGCCAGCCTATTTAGCTTCTCCTTATAACTCAAACCCTCCAGTGCTGGCAACATCCCAGTAAATCTTTTCTGCATCCTCTCAAGTTCAACAATGTCCTTCCTATAGGAGGTGGACCAGAATTGTACAAAGTATTCTCAAAGTGGCTTTACTAATGTCCTGTACAGCTACAGATTTTTTTTTCATTATTGATTTATAAGACTAGCATCAATGACCAATCTTTTCTGTATGCAAACAAATACTCCCGAATAGTGCAAATATTATGAACATAATGTTACTAGAATAACACAAAATAATTGTTATTTGCTATCATTGCTACTTCGTGTTTTTTTATGATGATTTGGCCTAGATTGCTTCATGTTTCCCTTTATCTGTAGGTTTTCAAATAGTACTGTGGTTAAATTTAAAATTAACATCTTTTATGTGATCATTGTTATATCTTTTTTGACATGAATGAATGCTCCATGCTGAGTAAAAATGGTTTAGTTCCCTCCGATAGCATCAAATGAATCTTGCAGTGGTAAAATTGCTTTTGTATTGTTTTAACAAACATTGTCACTTTATTTTCATGTAAATAAGGTATCTGCCACAATTTCAGTGATGTAGTGCTTGCAAAGTGGAAGTAACTCCAAGGAAAACTGTTGCTTTTACTTCCAGTTGCAATTCTTATCACCACTGCCAAGGCTTCTTTTGATAAGTCAATATCTTAATTAGTGTATGCTATTAACAGCCATAATTTTGACTTTAGGTGCCTAATAGTCAAAAGCAGATGATGGTAACTACAAAACATACAGATATTGCAGAGACATGACTTGGTGGTTGCTCAGGACGTAATGAGTGAGTCACTGACTTGTCTTAATTCAAAGTAAAATCCCAAAACTATTATTTTATTGGAAGTTTTTCAGCTGTTTGTTCCGCACACAAAAGGAATGAAATTTCTGGTGTCAATAATGGCATCAAGCAATGATTCTGGGTAAGTAGATCATAAAGCTTTGTTACTCTCTATAGAAGTTTGATTACATAGTGAATGAGTTTCTGTGAGGCTTTATTCATTGGTCTCAATAGCAATAAGAAAAATGTCAATGTATAATTCTTCAATAATTTGCAAATAAGAAATTGATGTCATTTAAAGTACCCAATAACCTGTCCAATTACTCTAGAGGTTGGATCACCATATGAAAGAGCAGTGTTAATGCCAGAAAAAAGACAATTTTGGCTTGCTGAAGTTACTGTTTTGTCACCGGCACAAACATATAGGCATCTAGCTTAAGCAGCATAACTCTTGAGCTGTTTTAATCTCAATTTCATACAAAACTCATCATCTAATATTGTAGTAGCTAGATTTTGGCTTGAGTTATAATTCAGGTGTAAATATGGGGGTTGGTTAGCTCACTTGACTGGATGTGATTTAGAGCAGTACTAACAGTGTGGGTTCAAATCCTGCTCCAAGTGATGTTACTGTGAAAGACACTCCTGCTCAACCCTTCCCCTCACCTCAGATTTTAAAAAAAGGTGTCTCTCTCTCTCTAATGACAGAACAGTCCTCTGGGACAATGGCAACTTTATGGCTTTTTAAGATTGGTACTGCTATCATACCCCTCAGATCAGACTCTTAAAACTGTTAGGGTTTCTTTACTGCTGGGCAGGCTGGCTGACCTGAAATTAAAAATAACCCCTTAAAAGTCTTGATGTTGCCTCACTGAGAGTCAAGGTTCTAAATAAGTGAGAGGAAATCTGGATATAAATATTATCTCAGATGTAAGAGTGCAAATAAATTACAAAATCGTGTAATTTTTACTCTGTATTTTGTTGCGATATTTATTTTTAATTATTCTATTGCAAGGGTAATAGCCAGAGGCAATAGACTTTTAAATAAAATAGTAAGTTTTCAATTCTTTTGGGATTGTGTTACTTTTGATATTCCAGTACATTTCAATAGCTTTACAAAGAAAATAGAACATGAAGCCTTTAAAGTGGTTGGCTAATATTCAAGTCAGTATTTCATGATTGGTTAAAAGAGAAGTGTTGGGTAAATGAGCTTTCAGATATATCTACGCTCACATTTAGAATGCCAAAATAATTAGAAAAGTAAGAATGCTCTATGCAATAAATAGCAGTATCCTAGATGCATTCAAAATGATTTTCTTCTGTCGGTATGTATAAAAGTTTGGAAGCATGAGAAAAATCAGTATGTTTATGGTTTTACCAGCAATCCCAAACAGTAAATATTTGAATGAATCTAGCTAAAATGTCACAAACAGAGCTATTTTCCCTCCTCAATATTGTTTATTCATTGAAGCATTCATTAAAAATATGCATAAAATCAAAGTATTATAGATATAATTGTATCATAGTACTTTTTTGTACTTATGATATTAGATGATTACAAATGAAAGTTTATATGGGTTAGTTTGCATGATGGGGACTAGAAACTTAATTGAAGCCATGATACATAAAGCATGCGTTTCTCTTTGTTACAATAGCTGAATAATCATAAATATTTTTCCTTGTACATTGAAACTGCCACTTTAAATAATGCAATTCTTCAATCTGAAAAATAGTTCTTTTATCAAATTGATTCTTTAAAAGTTTCTTCCCATGATTCACAGCGAAACTGAAGAGCAAGAATATGCAGGCAGACCTTCTGTGCAGCAGTAGTAAGGGAATAACCATCATATCATTTTGTTTTTGTTTTAATGCTCCTATTTTATGTTTGAGTAAATATGTTTAGATGTGCTGGCATATGACAGGAACTGGCAGCCTGAAGAACTGTGAGCCTTTAAGCTCTTGCTGAGCAGGTAAAAATGTACAAAAAGACAAGGTGAAGCCAGTGCAGACTGAAACACTGTGAGCATCCAAGTAGGTGCAAAGTAAGTAAGCACCAAGAAAGCAAACGAGGAGACATGTAATACAGGGCCAAACCTAGGAGATGGGTGCTTGCCCCTGTATGCAAAGTATCCTGACACCAGCATTACAAAGTTATGTGCCATTGTACTCCAAATGAATTGCAAATGTATTGTATTTGGGCCAGAGATGTGGCATGAGGATGCGATGAAGCTGTTACATGTCAGGTTAGAGACATAAAAACTACAGATGTTGGAATTCAAAACAGACAGACAGGAGGCTGGAAGAAAACAGCAAGCCTGGCAGCATCCAGAGGTGGAGAAGTTGATGTTTCAAGGGTAACCCTTCTTCAGGACTGCTGAAACATGTCAGGTGCCAACCTCCACGGGTTGTGGGTGGTTGCTGCCCATGGAATTAAAGAGTGCCATGAAATTATCTGTCTGCTGTCCAAGATGGAGGGTGGGAGGAGCAAGTGGGGAGCTGGAACAACCAGGTAACCGTCCTTACTTTCACCTTGGTAATTGTTGGCATTGCGTTTCTATCAGGTGGATGAGTGAATGGTAAACTGCATATCAAAGAGGTGAGATTAGATCCTAATTACATGATGATGCACACAACTGGATGCACATGGGCCTGTTGCAGCTCACTAGTGAAATTCTTGACTCGCCGATTAAAACATGGTTGAAAATTGAACATTTTCTTTTCAATGTCAAAAATCTCATTTCTGCCAAGCTCACTGTATTTTTCCAACTGACTTCATAATTTCCCACATTGTTCAGGAAGTGAGAAGGTTCCAGCTTTCATTTAATGTGCTCATAATGTTTTATAAAAGGAATCAGATACTTTGTCGTTGACTGTTTGAATTCCTTGACTCTCATTTTTATCTGAGTAGGATCACTAAAAATTAACTTTGACAGTACTTGTGCCAATAAATTGAACAAGGTGTTTGCTGATTTGTTTGTAACAGCTGTCTCACATGCCTGCATAACTCTTGGGTAAAAGCAAATGTCTGATCGGGATGCCAATCAAACTTAGATTTCTCATTACATACGTTGACACCGACTAGCCATTTGGACCCATCTATCGATGAACACAGTGTATATCATTACATTTCTGGATTCAAAGTGAACCAACAGACAGATTAGTTTAATGCCTTATAAAAAGCATTAATGCTTAATGTAAGGTCCTAAATGGCTGAATTTCTTTGTATTTTTTCATTAAATTAAATCTACTTTATGTGATACTTACTTTAGAAATTTGTTTGCAGCATCCTGTAAATTCATTCCAGGTTTTAATGAAATATCACCAGTGATTATAGTAATGGTAGCTCAACAAAAATAAAAAGAACTGCATTGTTTTAGTTTATTTGATGCACAGTGTACAAAATACTTGAATTGTACTTGAAGGCATTATGTATAAGTGGATTTGTATCCACTGGGTATTATACTATTGAGAAGTGAAATCTTCTCAATGCCAAATTGAATCTGTTTTCTAATTGGTGTTTTAATAGATACTTCAACACAAACATTTTATAATTTACAAAACTGTAATCGTTTAAAAAGCAGTAGCATATGCAGTAATGGTTCTAATTAATGACTATTTCTAAAGCTGCAATTACACAAGCAGTATAACTTTGATATGATCTATTTTACACGATTGCATTCCAATATTTTGGTTTAGTCAGTAGACTTTTCTTTGAACAAATAATATTAGGATCATTTTGATTTCATGTATTTATAGTATTGTCACTTTGACATCTAGGATTCTTCATGGGATTGGAGAATCACTGGCAATTCCAGCATTTGTTTCCCATCCTTATTTTCCCTCGAACTCTGTGGTTTGCTCAGCTACTTTATAGGCAGTTAAGCATGAACTCAGTTGCCGTGGGCTTGGAGTCACTTGTAGACCAGACAGGATAAGGATGGCACTTTCCCTTTCCCAAAGTACTTTGGTTAACCAGTTGGTTTTATCAACGAGGTAATTATCTCGTCTACATCCCGCACCTCAGACCCCACCCCTCCAACCGTAACAAGGACAGAACGCCCCTTGGTGCTCACCTTTCACCCGACCAACCTTCGCATAAACCAAATCATCCGCCGACGTTTCCGCCACCTCCAAACAGACCCCACTACCAGGGATATATTTCCCTCCCCACCCCTTTCCACCTTCCGCAAAGACCGTTCCCTCCGCGACTACCTGGTCAGGTCCACGTCCCCCCTACAACCCACCCTCCAATCCTGGCACTTTCCCCTGCCACCGCAGGAACTGTAAAACCTGCGCCCACACCTCCTCCCTCACCTCTATCCAAGGCCCTAAAGGAGCCTTCCACATCAATCAAAGTTTTACTTGCACATCCACTAATATCATTTATTGTATTCGTTGCTCCCAATGCAGTCTCCTCTACATTGGGGAGACTGGGCGCCTCCTAGCAGAGCGCTTTAGGGAACATCTCCGGGACACCCGAACCAATCAACCACACCGCCCCGTGGCCCAACATTTCAACTCCCCCTCCCACTCTGCCGAGGACATGGAGGTCCTGGGCCTCCTTCACTGCCGCTCCCTCACCACCAGACGCCTGGAGGAAGAACGCCTCATCTTCCGCCTCGGAACACTTCAACCCCAGGGCATCAATGTGGACTTCAACAGTTTCCTCATTTCTCCTTCCCCCACCTCACCCTAGTTCTAAACTTCCAGCGCAGTAACTGTCCCCATGACTTGTCCGGACTTGTCCTACCTGCCTATCTCCTTTTCCACCTATCCACTCCACCTTCTCCTCCCTGACCTATCACCTTCATCCCCTCCCCCACTCACCCATTGTACTCTATGCTACTCTCTCCCCACCCCCACCCTCCTCTAGCTTATCTCTCCATGCTTCAGGCTCACTGCCTTTATTCCTGATGAAGAGCTTTTGCCCGAAATGTCAATTTCGAAGTTACTTGGATGCTGCCTGAACTGCTGTGCTCTTCCAGCACCACTAATCCAGTTGGGTTTTATGGCAATCACTGACTGTTTCATGTTCACCATTACATTCCAGATATTATTCATGAATTTACATTTCAATAACTGATGTAGTGAGATTTCAATTGATGTTCCAACACCAGGAGCCTGATTTTTGTCCAATGATATTGCCATTTCACAACCATCTCCTCCAAAAGTTGTATTATGTAAAAGTATACTTGACATAATTATTTCACACAATGGTAATTGTTGTCACTTTTACACAAGTGGGATTCTAATGATCTGTATGTTGCTGATGCATTCAGTTATTTACCTATGTGGCTAGTTTTTGTAACAGGAATGAAAACAGAAAAGAAATATATGTTACGGAGTTGGCTGTGTGTGATCCCTTCCACATTTATCAGTCAAAACACTTCGAGCAATGGGGAAATTTGCAGTCATCTCTCTTCAGCCTGTAGTCTGCAAAAATAGAAGGTAGGCCTCAAAATACTTAGCACTGTACTTCCAATGTGTAGAGATATCACAGAAGTCTTATGACCCAGAAGGAGACAAGTGGTACCATCCTGCCAACTCCAGTTCTTCAAACGAGCATCCTTACTTAGTGTCAATCTGCTGCTTTTGACATGTACCCCCTTTGTCTGCTATTTTTATTAAAGATAATCATCCAATGCCCTAGTACTGGTGTCATTATGAATTAATATGGATTAATATAAATTCATATCTCTCCAAATACCCCTTCCACTTTTGTAGCACAGTTCTTGATTTACTGACTGCATTAAATTGTTTCTAGGACTTTCATAAGCTGCTCATTGAATATTAGTACCACTTAAAGCTATGCTGCAGATTTATGAGATTTGAAAATCTCTGCTTCTGGTTTTGCCTTGCTTAACTCAAGTTTGTGCATTAGAGTGAATTCTCTTTGGCCTGCTGCTTGATGCTCTTTTCCTGTCAGTTTTTATCAGCATGTATCTCTGAGGTTGAAACAATATTGATTCATTTTAGATGTCAGAAAGTCATCCTTGATTTAGGAGAACTGGTATCTCTGAGGCAAAAAGTGTGGCTTCAATCCCCCCTCCTGAAATTTGAGCACATAATCCTGGCTAACACTTGGGTACCTATAAAACATTACATTATCGAACATGACACCTTTTAGTTGATATGTTGAGCTGAAATCCCATTTAATATTGTAGATCGACATAAAAGATCATATGGATAATTTCAGAGAAGAGCCTTGCAGTCCTCTCCATTTTTCTGATCAGCGTTTATCCCTCAACCCACAACAGATAGTCATTCTCTCAATGCTTTTGTGAAACCATGCTGCAAAGAGTTTTGACTCTTTGTTCCTTTTGGCATCCATGCTAAGTCTCCTTTTAAGCATTTGCAAAAGTACGCATCCCCATCAGCCTGATCATTGCTGTTTTGAATGAGCATCTTGAAAATGTATGCCAGATCAGCTGCGTGAAAATACAGGTGGAAGGACTTGAAGTGGATGAATTTTGCAATATGGATGTGCATCAATGACAATGCATCCTTGAAGGTAGGTAATTAGACTGTGCCTTGGCCAGACAGGCAAGCACTGGCAAGGGATGGGTTGGTGTCACTGAGGAAGGCAATGCCAATGCTATGAGAGTGGCCGTTGCCTATGATGGGAGGCCTGCTTGTGACTGTGGAATGTTCAGCAGGTAGGGTCTCACACGAGAATTTGCAGGAAGGCCATCAAGGTCTTCTTTTGGGAGGCAGCTCCCATGACCTCAAAACTCTCTGTCGAAGTTAGTGGTGGTCTGTAATTGGTTTCATAACCATCTCCCTTGGGCTTCCGGTGGGGAGCTGATGTGCACCAGTCCTGTGGCTAATAAGATTGGACAGCAACAGAGGGATGTCAGGAAGTTAACTGGAAGCCTTTCAGTTTTCCAGGCTATTGCCAATAGGCCCTTGCAAAGGGAACCATCTTGTCAATGAGAGCAGATGGAATCGACATACGGATCATCCTCGATCTTATTGAATGTTCGAGCAGATCAAGGAATTAAATGACCTTGTCTCATTCTCTGTAATGTTATTCACAATGGGGATGGCAAATATGGTGAACAATTTCACTTCTGATATGTAACTATACTCCACTGAAACTACTCTACTTCTGACACGTACTTCCTCGCTCGATGCAAGCTTAAATGCAACTGCCCAGAATTCTACTCTCTTAAACCACAAATGAATTTACTAACGATTCAGAGCAGCTGGCACAATCTACTCTAATTTTTTTCGACGGAGGATGGTAAACATGTCTCAGCAGAAAATCTGTGAAAGCTGAGCTTCTTAGAAATTTTAAATGGACAATGATGGCCAATACTGGAAAATAGCACAATTGTAAGGTAGATGTGAACTGCACTTGCCAAAAGGTTGTGTTGTGTTATCGCTAATGTTAGTACACTTTTAACCTCATTGCTAATTACTATTTACTCACAATCAAACTCTCTGGTTCTTAAAATTAACTATGGTGAGTATGGAGTTTCAGTTCAGTATTTATATACTTGCCCTTTCTTTTCCCTTTCTATTTCTTCTTTAATCCAGTCTTTCTTTTCCTCTTTTTATTCCTTTCCTTTACCTGATCTGACAGAGTTCAAGTCAAAAGTTCATCTACTATCTTTGCCCTGTTGACTTGCCAATTCTGCAATCTAATTCTGTGAGGTGGTAGACAGCTGCTTGTGTAGTCACTCAGCTCAGATGCTTGCTTTTTCTCACTGGGATGTTATCAGTTTATAGTTTTAGAAACTTTCAACACATAAAGCTTCTAAAATTGAACAATAATGTTTAGTAAACAGAAGATGCTGTTAGGTGCTTTGCTACAGCCAAGTTTAGCCCCTTGTATTGGCAAAACGTGGTCACCTCACCTATTTATCATGCTGCCATTTGGTGAGATGAGGGATGACATTTTCTGTCTCCAACATTAAATTGAATCACTAAAAGAAATCTTGCAAAAATGACACACACTCTCCAACATTACATAAAATTGTCAGGTTCAGTACAGGCTGAAAATAATGCATCACTTGAACAATGTGATACTAGCTAACTCTCCAAAGAACAGTCTCTTACTATAAATTACGTGCATTTTTATTTTTTCCTAAATAGTCCATCCTTATCCCTTTCTGGCATGCATTACTGCTAACCTTGGACAGCTTTGTTCCGTGTGTGTGTGCAATAAGAGCTAGATTGAAAGACTTATCAATTTTCGGTTATATATTTGCTTGCTGATCTGGTTTAATTATTCTCAGATGTTTCGTCACCATACTAGGTAACACCAGTGAACCTCAGATGAAATGTTGGTGTAATGTTCTGTTTGCTATTTATTATTGTCTTGGTTACCAGGATACATGAGCACCAACTAGCCATCAAAAGACATGACCAACTATCACTAATATCCATACACACAGACAAAGAGGGACACCAGTTAGACTGGGACATACATCCACCCTGGGACAGGCTATGCAAAGACACGCATGGGAATTCCTAGAGGCCTGGTATTCAATCCGGAGCTCCATTAATAAACATATGGATTTGGATGCCATTTACCAACCTCTCAGAAACAGAACTGGAAGTGCTATCACCCACCACAACAGAACAAGACACATAAATAGTAAACAGGACAGAACACCAGTGCTTCATTGGAGACTCACTGATGATGTTACCTAGCACGGTAACAAAGCGTCTGAGAACCAGCTCAGTGAGCATATTTACAACCTGATCCACAACTTGAGCTACAAGTCTTCTACAAAATCACAAATTATCAATTTTAATTAGGACATGAAGAATCATTAGAGAAAACATTTGCTCCACATGTCTGCACTGAATTCAAATTCTACCAGTGACATCTCATAACAGTATCACTTGGGTACGTTTTGGAGAATTGCTGAGTAAATTATAGTAAAGGCATGTAGATTGCAATTTGAGAATGAAGTTTGAAATATTATACTTTCGTCAACTCTCAATAGAAATGTGTGCAATTTTTGCAAGCTTGCAGCTTGTGAAGGTAGGATTTGATAGTGCAGCAGTATCAAGCTGAATAAAAAATTCAAAGCCAAGACCAATATACACTGTGACCCGAAATGGTATTTGGAATTTCATGTTCAGGATAGTGGGGACATGGACCAACTGGAAAGACAGTCGTAAACTTATTGTACACACACACACACACACCCTACCCACTACACACAGACAACCCCTACCCACCACACACACACACAAACACCCTACCCACTACACACAGACAACCCCTACCCACCACACACACACACACACACACACCCTACCCACTACACACAGACAACCCCTACCCACCACACACACACACACACACCCTACCCACTACACACAGACAACCCCTACCCACCCCACACACACACACACACCCTACCCACTACACACAGACAACCCCTACCCACCACACACACACACCCTACCCACTACACACAGACAACCCCTACCCACCACACACACACACACACACACACACCCTACCCACCACACACACATGCACGCACCCACCCACTACACACATACCTTACCCACCACATACACACACATACGCACCCACCCACTACACATACACACCCTATCCACCACACACACCCCTACCCACCACACACACACCCTATCCATTACACACACCCTACCCACTACATACACACACACACCCACCAGATACGCACACACACCCACAGACATACACCCTACCCACCACACACACCCTATCCACTACATACACACACCCACACACACACACACCCTACCCACCACACACACCCTATCCACTACATACACACACCCACACACACACACACCCTACCCACCACACACACCCTACCCACTACACACACACCCTATACACTACATACACACACACACACCCTACCCACCACACACACACCCTATACACTACATACACACACACACACACCCTACCCACCACACACACACCCTATACACTACATACACACACACACACCCTACCCACCACACACACACACACACACCCTACCCACCACACACACCCTACCCACCACACACACCCCCTATCCACTACATACACACACCCACACACACACACACCCTACCCACCACACACACCCTACCCACCACACACACCCCCTATCCACTACATACACACACCCACACACACACACACCCTACCCACCACACACACCCTACCCACCACACACACCCCCTATCCACTACATACACACACCCACACACACACACCCTACCCACCACACACACCCTACCCACTACACACACCCTACCCACTACACACACCCTACCCACTACACACACCCTACCCACCACACACACCCTACCCACTACACACACACACCCTGCCCACCGGACACGCACACACACCCACCACACACACCCTACCCACTACACACACACCCTGCCCACCAGACACGCACACACACCCACACACACACCCTACCCACCACACACACTCACACCCCTACTCACTACACACAGACAACCCCTAACCATCACACACACACATATTCCCTACCCACCACACACACACCCTACCCACCACACAAACATGCATCCACCCACTACACACACACACACCCGACCCTCCACACACACACACCCTATCTGCTACACACACTCTACCCACTGCATACACACACACATGCCCAACCCTTTACACACACACCCTACCCATTACATGCACACACACCCTGCCCATCACACACATGCCCCCTACCCAGCACACACACACCCCATCGACTACACACACACCCTACCCACCAGACCCACACTCACACCCACACCAACACACCCACCCCCTACACACACACCCTACCCACTACACACACACCCTACCCACCAGACACGCTCACACACCCACACACACACCCTGCCCACCACACACACTCACACCCGTACCCAATGCACACAGACAACCCCTAACCAGCACACACACACATATCCCCTACCCACCACTCACCCACACCCTACCCACTACATACACACACACTCCCTATCCACCACAAACGCACACACACTACCCGCCACACACACACTACCCACCACACACACACCCACCCACTACACACACACACCCTACCCACCATGCACACACACCCTATCCACTACACACACCCTACCCACTACATACACACACACGCCCAACTCACTACACACACACACCCTACCCCCACACACACACCCTACCCATCACATGCACACACCCTGCCCAGCATACAAGCACCCCCTACCCAGCACACACACACCCTATCGACTACACACACACCCTACCCACCAGACACGCACACACACCCACACACACACCCTACCCAGCACACACACACCCTATCGACATCACACACACCTTACCCATTACACACACACCCTACCCACCAGACACGCACACACACCCACACACAACCTATCGACTACAGACACACACCCTACCCACCACCCCCACACCCACACACCCACCCACTACACACACACCCTACCCACTACTCACACACATACCCTACCCACCACACACACATATACACCCACCCACTGCACACACACCCTACCCATTACCCACTACACACACCCAACACACTACACACACACACCCTACCCACCACACAAGCACACACTCCCTATCCACCACAAACACACATACACACTACCCGCCACACACACACACTACCCACCATAGACACACACACACGCAGCCAACCCACTACACACACACACCCTACCCACTACCCACTACACACAAACATGCACCCAACCCACTACACGCACACACCTTACCCACCACACACGCATACACCCTATCCACCACACACACATACCCACTATCCACCACAAATACACACATGCGCACACACACATACACACATCCCTACCCACTGCAACCTACCCCCCCAACCCACTACACATGCACACACCCTACCCACTATACACACACCACCTACCCACCACACATGCACACACCCACTATTCACTACACCCTACCGTGGGTGGCACAGTGGTTAGCACTGCTGTCTCACAGTGCCAGAGACCCGGGTTCAATTCCCGCCTCAGGCGACTGACTGTGTGGAGTTTGCACATTCTCCCCGTGTCTGCGTGGGTTTCCTCCGGGTGCTCAGGTTTCCTCCCACAGTCCAAAAATGTGCAGGTTAGGTGAATTGGTCATGCTAAATTGCCCTTGGTGTTAGGTGCAGGGGTAAATGTAGGGAAATGGGTCTGGGTGGGCTATGCTTCGGCGGGTCGGTGTGGACTTGTTGGGCCGAAGGGCCTGTTTCCACACTGTAAGTAATCTAATCTAATCTAATCTACACACACACACACACCTAACCCACTACTTGCACACATACACCTCTACCCACTACACACACAATCCCTATCCATTGCATACACACGCACACACCCCTACCCAGACACACTCCCTACCCATTACAGACACCCTCATACCTCACCTCTCACTCACACACACAGGCACCCCTAACCATGACATGCACATACACTCCTACCCACGACACACACTTTCCCATTTAGCAGCACTCAGGCACCCATTTGATTCACCTCCCCCAGTGGAATTTCCTGCTCCCAAGAGCTGCCAGCCCACAGAAATTGGCCACCTTTCATTATGGCCAGCACCATAAGGAGTTCTGGTTACTGCCAGTATAGCAGGACCCCTGACAGCAGACAGCAGATGATGAAGACCCAGGAATGAGATAGGTGGCTGGACTTGACAGGGCTGACAGGGAGGCCCTGGTTTCAGAGGGAAGGCCATCCTGAAGACTTGCTACCCTGGATGCAAACAGGAGAAGCCTGAACTGTAACAAAATCTCCATTCTGAGCCTTTCTAGCCCAGTAAATGCCCCAACCTAATCCATGCCCTGGCCTGCTTTCAGTGGATGGGTGGGAAGGAAGGGCAAGAATAAAATTCCACCATAACTATGTCTCTCTATAGTCTTTACAGTGCTTTCTGTTTCAATACAGTTATGCAAATTTGTTTCTGCTTCTCAAGGCAAGAGCATCAATCAGTATGGAGAAGCAAATTTTCTTTCTCAAGCCCTTGGTGTGACTGGATTGCCTGAACATTTGGAAAGAGAGATGCTTGCTTCAGGAAACAGTTGCATACAATTGCCCTGTGGCCCCATTATGGATGTTTGTCTAAACTGCAAAAATGAAGAATCCACTTCGCCCAGCAGACAATGTTGACCCAGCTCCAGAGGGTCTGCAAATTCTGTTTGATTGCTCTGTCTGTTACCTTGTAATAAGTTAGTTTTTCAAGATCTGCCTGTTTATTTACAAAAGGTTAAGAGGGCTAAAGTGGATAATATTTGATGCTATTTTAATGCTATTAAGGGCTGTAATTGACACTTTAAAGGTGATGTAATATGAGTAATTTTGTTTTCGAAGTCCAATTTCAAATCTCTGCATATGTTGTTAATCTGAATATTTCAAATATTTGCCAGACTTCCCATTTTCAGGGTGAGGATCTCTTGTGATTTATGTTCTATGGAAATCCTGCCCATTGTCGCTTTTATTTCTATTTTTAATTCCCCAACTTTCATATGTTGAACCTTTCCTCTCCAATATTATGAATCTTCATACCCACACTACATCATTTGATGGTATAACTTTTTCAACATATTTTCTACCTTTCCCTCTTGTGAGATTGTACCTCAACTGTAAAGAATAAAGAGAACAAAGTACAGTAGAGTAACAGGCCCTTTGGCACTCCAAACCTGTACTGATCATTATATCCTAAATAAACTAAAAAACAAATCTCCTGCCCTTATTTGGTCCACATCCCTCTATTCCCTCCCCATTTATGTACCTGAAGTGTTTCTCATAAAGGCAGCCAACTGCTCTTTCACTGTTTTGCTGGACATTCTTTGATTCCAATTTATCTGGAACAAATCTTTTCTCAGTTTACAGAAACAACCTCCTCTCTAATTAAGCATTTTTACACTGTATGATCCTAATTTTTTTCCCATAATCAGCCTATACCAATGATACTGTCATCATTATTCCCAGCTGACTGTTGACTCGCCTCATTCTCCAGAACCAGATCCAACAGTCCCCACCAATATTTTAGTAACTATTCCTGTGTCTTCTGAGCCAGATCATCATTATTCCTATGTGATTTACCTACTGCATTTAATTTCCATGTATGCATTGGAAAACTACTTCAGACCGTAATGCAAGACCTTTTGGTCTTTTCCTATCAAACACTATTTCCTTCTCTGGTCACATCTGTCTCTCTTAATTCCTTGTGTACCCTGTCTCTCCTTTCAAATGCTGCGTCTTGGTTTGTATTGTCCTGCAAGTTAGTTGAAAAATTCTCCAATACAACATGAGGCACAGATTCTAAATCAATAGTTGATGGTTTAGGACTGAAATGGGAATAAATTTTTTCACTCTGAAAATTCAGTCTTGGCAATTTCCTACCCCAGAGAGGAAATTACCCTCAATCACTGAGTCGATTCAAGACCAAGGGTCAATAGGTTAGTGGCCACCAGTGGAACCAGAGGATGTGGGAATATTGCAAAAAGATGGAGCCTGAGATAAAATATCAGTTAATTTCAGCTTCCACTTCTTATATTCTTATTTCTCAGTCATCAGAAATATCATAATTCAGCCCAGCCAGGGTACATGTAGTTAGAACATGACTTCTTCAGAAATATTCTATTGTTTAATTGTACCATTTAACAATTCATTAGTTTTGTTGATCGCTGAACTGCATTCTTTGCAATTGTGAGTATTCAGCTTCTTAAAATGCCCGAGCCTTTTTCAACCTCAGTCTTAGATAATCAAATATGTATGGAATGCATGTAGAAACATGGGAACGGGGTAGGACATTCAGCCAATTAAGCCTGCTCCATCATTTAATATAAATATGGCTGAATATTTCAATGCGTTTTACCCACACTATCCTCCGATAACCATTTGATTTGATTTATTATCGTCACATGTACCAAGATACAGTGAAAACTATTGTTTTGTGTGCTAACCAGACCAATCATACCTTGCATAAGTGCATCAGGGTAATAGAGCAGAATGCAGAATATAGTGTTATAGCTGCAGTGAAGATGCAGAGAAAGATCAACTCTAATATGAGAAGTCTGTTCATCAGTCTAATAACAGGGAGGGAGATG
Organism: Chiloscyllium punctatum; assembly: GCF_047496795.1. Taxonomy (NCBI): domain Eukaryota; kingdom Metazoa; phylum Chordata; class Chondrichthyes; order Orectolobiformes; family Hemiscylliidae; genus Chiloscyllium; species Chiloscyllium punctatum. Next base: position 78,214,265 of record NC_092741.1, read on the forward strand.
CCATTTTTGAATCTGTTGGTACATAGTTTGAAACCTTTGTATCTTCTACCCAATGAAAGATAGGTCTTTGATTATGTTGGCTGCTTTCCCGAGGCAGTGGGAAGAAATGATGGAGTCAAAGAAAAGAAGGTTGGGTTTTTTGATGGTCTGGGCTGTGTTCACAACTCTTTATAATTTCTTGCAGTCTTGGGCACGGCAGTTGTGATGGATCTAGATAGGATGGTTTCGATGATGCACCTATACAAATTGGTAAGAGTTATTGTGGATATGCCAACTTCCTGGACCTTCTGAGGATGTTGAGGTCTTGTGTGCTTTCTTGACTGTAGCATTGACGTGGATAGACCAAGGCAGCCTGTTAGTGATATTTACTTCCAGGAACTGGTAGCTCTCAACCATCTCTCAGCACCATTGATACAGCCAGGGGTCTTCCACTCCAATTCCTGAAGTCGATGAACAGCCCCTTTGTTTTACTGACATTGAGGGAGAGACTTACACGACTGGTAATCAGAAATCTATTAATCTCTTAACATATTCAAAGACTGAGAATTTGCAGCTCTCTACCTTAGAATTCCAAAGTTCCAAAACCTCTGAGTTTAAAAATAAATCCTGAATCTGTAAAAGTTTTGAAGATGACCTCTAATGCAATTACTATATCTAATAATAAGCCACCTCCTTCAACATTCTGAACTGGAGAGTATTATGTTCCATTAATTAATGAACTTTCATCCCCATTGATTTTTTTCAGTGCAATGTTTTTGCTAAGACTAATTTCCTTCAACTCTTTATTCTCCATGGTCACTGTATTGCTAATTCTGGGAGATTTCTTCAACTTTCATAAGTGAAAACTGACATAAACTAATCATTTTGCTTCTCAGCCACTTCTCTATTCCCCATTATAAATTCTCCTGACCCTGTAATGGATGCTTTAATGGGTCCTTTTTATTTATGCATATATGCTCTGATATATATATATGGTCTATTTTCCTTCTAAACACAATACTTGATTTTGATTATTTATTAAATTTCATGAATGACTGTTCTACTCACATGTAAATTCTCTTCTGTAATATCTGAGTTGCCAAATTCAATTTCAGCTCATAGTTTGATATTATCTGAAAATGTGACCAGCTTGTTTTGAGTTTTAGGATCCAAGTAATTGACAAAAATTAGAAACAGTAATGGAATAGTAGTGGGGGGCACAGTGGTTAGCACTGCTGCCTCATAGCACCAGAGACCCGGGTTCAACTTCTGCCTCAGATGACTGACTGTGTGGAGTTTGCACATTCTCCCTGTGTCTGCGTGGGTTTCCTCCAGGTGCTCCGATTTCCTCCCACAGTCCAAAAATGTGCAGGTTAGGTGAATTGGCCATGCTAAATTGCCCGTAGTGTTAGGTGAAGGGGTAAATGTAGGGGAATGGGTCTGGGTGGGATGCTCTTCGGAGGGTCGGTGTGGACTTGTTGGGCTGAAGGGCCTGTTTCCACACTGTAAGTAATCTAATCTAAACAAACATCAACTTCTAGGTACTTTTTGCTCGGACTTCCTCATCACCTAACTCAGAAACTTTTAGTGATGTTACTTCTATGTACCTATATACATGTCACACGAGTTATGATTATCAGCTTGTAAGTCACATCATGAAAGATGTTACAGAGTTTATCAAATTTTGTTCCTTTGTCACCATTATAATATGCATGGAATTTATTTCTGTTCACATGTTTTACATTGGTATTGCTCTAGATTAAGCATCAGGAATTTTCTTGAGTGACTCTTCTTGACAGAAGCATCACATGGACAGGCAAAGAGATTTTCTATTGAAATTCCACTGAAGTTAAAGGCAATGATTGGAGTCCCTGATTCTGAAATACTTGCATTTGTACAGCCCCTTTTGTGACCTCAGGACCTCCTAAATTGCTTCACAGCTGCTGGAGTCAAGTCATGTTGTATCATAGAAAATCACTTGCAAAGACATTAGCTTAAGTTCAATGTGAGAACTGTTTCTTTCAACAAGTTTTTAGGACACTTCTTTTCCTCTTTAATTCTTACGGTGTAGTTTTGGTTGGTGGTTGCTGTGATGCAACTTAAAAGGTTCAAGCAAACCATAGTGTCCGCAGGAATTGGAGGACATCACTGCCTTTTACCGAAGAAGAGAAGGATGATAGGAGGGATGCTGGGCAGATTAGATTGCACCAAAGAAACTCTGCAGACATCTTGGAATCACCTACTTGGAAATCTGATTATCTCCACTTCTTAGAGAAATTTGCAATTTACAATCGATGACATGATAGGATTTTTCAAAACTTTTCAAGGAAACCTAAGTTCCCTCTTGGGCATTGCACTATTTGTGGTTATCAATGTGTAAACTCTGTTACCCTTTGGGATTATCTTAGGCTGCCTTTGGAGACATCAGCAAGATAAGCCAATCAGCTGCCCATTGGTGTGCGAAACAAGTAACTGATGTTTTGTTTGCTCGAGCAGGTGGGTTCATATCCTTTTACATGGACGACAGCACAAAAGTACTATACAATCATACAGTGACAGGAGCCTGAAAACTCCAGGGAATCATAGCTAGCAATCATCTAACTCTCAAAAGGTACAGATCAAATCCAAGTATAGATATTTAGGAGAAACAGGAAATATCTTATACATTCTCAACATGCCACCTTACAGGTTCAGTATCGAATGTTCAGAAAAAGAAATTGTTTAATTATATATTGTCTGTGCACATAAAAACTAAGAAACATCAAGGGTAAGATTGATATGCGACATTTAGTAGTTGAATTAATGATTATTCCCAAATACTTATGATAAACTAGCCTCCTTAGTAAAAATGTAATAAATGCCTGTGATTTATATCTATCACATTTACATAGAGAAGATGTAGTGAAATCAAATATTCATTTCTGTAAATGTGCTCTTGAAGTGGCAAACAAAAGCAATTTTAGCTGTTTTCAAATTGCAGTAATAAATACCCATCTAATTCCATTTAAGTATACCACAAGTTTTATAAATAGGATATGTGGCACGTAATATTCTGCACATCTCCACTCGTAAGGTGACCATAACCCACCTTTGACTTTGCTATTCCTGAGTTATTTGACACTGTCAGTTGTGGAGATGCTTATGATATCATGTAACTGGGCACCACGTTATCAGAAATCCTTGAGCACTGAGCACAAATATTGAAAAATCACTCATTGTGCAACAAATTCACTGTGAGGACAGGGAATAAGAAGATAGAATATAAATTATGGTGGGCTCATTTTCCAAGAGAATCTGTAGAAAGTCATTCTTGGACTTTATTTGATTACTTGGGATGAATATCTAAAACACAGTTAGTTCACCTGGTTCTGCATAAAAATCAATTCCCTTCTTTTCTGCTAAAAAAAATTATACTTGCAGTTATAGTCAGCCTCAAAATTTCACTTGAGGAATGCATTTTTTATCTTTCCTTATACTGTTTCAATTAGTGCAAACAAGCAATATGGGTTGTGCTGCAAAGATGTGTGTCAGTTTACAATCGACTCTCAGAGGAGACAGCATGCAGATGGTAAGTAACAAATAGAATGGGTCTTTCTTCAAAACACATGAAGAGTTGTTTTCAATCTAAAATTTGGACATTTGCTAACTCATGAAATAACTGTGCTGAAGTGAGGGCATCTGGTGCTAGTGAAAATCAAGTTCCAGAATGGAAGAAGAAGAAATCTGTCCAGAAAAATATTACTCAGGATCAAAAGTGCCATCGAGGAAGAGACCAACCATGGACGTGATCTTGAGAAACGTGTATCTGAATGGGTACTCAAAAGTTGTCAGACTGCTTACGTTGTCACCAGAAATGTACTTAAATGGATCAAGTCAAGCCCTGGGTTCAGTAAAGATTTCAGAGCAACAGTTATTTGGAATAAAATAGCCCAGTGAAGCAACAAAAGACTGGTGGTATCAGTCAGTATTGATGACAGAATAGAATTGAAACTAATGGTAATTCTGCAATATAAAACCATGTAAGGCATCCAGTTTCCTGAAGAGATTTTATGCATGTTTATGATATTGGTTGTATGAATAAAGAAGAAGCAAAGTTATATATAAATGATGTGTGAAATATGTGTTCCAGTGGCATTTGCAAAGAATGCAATTTGTTAGTTTGAGACATGTTCAGATCACATATCACTGATGAGATCAAATTGTGCCTGTGAATAAATAATGGACGCATTGCTGTTGAAGTTACAGTTAACATTTGTAATTAAAACTTTCGATATGTGCTTCAACAAACATTAAACAGAATGACTGGATGGTTAATGAAGAAAAGAAAACCTTCACAAAGAGTGAAAATATTCATGCTGTCCTGGTTGATGTTTTGTGTAGCTTTGCTGTACAATTGTGAAATTCTATTACTGCACCAGGTCGTCAGTTCATTTAAAATATCCAATTTAATGGATGGAAAGGAAGGTAATTTGTTGTGGAAGGATGATTCTAAAAATCACATTTCCAAAATGGAAATATCAACTCAGACTAAGTTCCTTACATTGCTGCTGAGGCCAAAGTGATTCAGAATTATTTTGATGAATTCTTTGGGTTGGATGCCAAAGATAATTAATTTGATGGTTTTCAAATGTCTTGAATGTGATAGAGATAACTGTGCTCAACTAATTCATTAAATAAATCAAGCCACATTAATTTATTTTGAATGAACTAGAGTTATAATTTATTTTTCAGATCTCAGATCAGTAAATGTATGTTACAATCTGGTTATGGACAGTAACTTTTTTTAAATGTTAGCAAAGTTTGAAAACCCAAGTACTTAGAGAATAAAGTCACATGATTTCATGACTTTGAGCTAACTAAACAAAACAAACAGCATTAGAAAACTAAAGCAATCCATATGTGTGTGTGTGTGTGTTCAGAGAAATATGCAAAAATGTATACAAGAGCATTTAGTGTTAACACGAGGTATATTTGAGTTAACAGACAAACTGTGGTGTAATATCCCACAGAGCACATCAAACAGCAAATGTAGTCAAGATAGATCCCACTGATGTCTCAACAACAAGAACACAGCCACGTTACTGAGGCAGTGGTTCACAGATCTCTCTAAAAACTTGTCCCCCTTACAAAGAAATCCAATATTTCATTTTTGAATTCCCTCAAAGACTGCTCTTGTTTGGAGTGCCTCACTGAGTACTCACATCATGATAAATCAATCTCTTTCCCTGACATTGTATTCCCAAGAATTAGAGTGAATTCCAGCATTTACACATAGGCACAATTACCCCTATTTCATAGACAGTAAACGTCCCTGAAATTTCTCTGAGCTTCAATGTTCCTCAGCAGAGCTTCTTTCATTTCCATTTTTATTGCATTGAACTATCAATGGTTCCCAGGGTGACTTCTTCTAGCCTTGACACCAAATTTTAGTTGCAGTTCCTGATTCCCGTCCTCTGAAAGCTCTGATTGCCCAAAGTTGACTATAACAGCACTTTGCAAGTATAAAACTTCCATCTCTTCGAGAGGAGTCCTGATAGTATTATCACTAGATGATTAATCCAGAAACTCAGCTGATTTTATGGGGACTTGGGTTTGAACCCTGCCATGGCAGCCATCTGGAATTAAATATCTCTTAATGACCATTGTCAATTATCAGTAAAGCCTGTCTGACTCACTAATATCCTTCAAGGAAGGAAGTCTGCCATCCTTATCTGATCTGGCCTCTATGTAACCCCAGACCCACAGTAATGTGATTCACTGTCTACTGAATTGGCCTAGCAAGTCACTCAGTTGCACCAATTGCTACTAAGTCTCAACAAAGAAATAGAAGTGGATGGACCACTTAATATTGACTTAAGCACCGGAAAAGATGATGGTAAAAACAGCTCTGTCAACTCTGCACAGTCCTCCTCACTAACATCTAGGGGCTACTGCCAAAATTGAGAGAGATATCTTACAGACTTGTCAAACAACAGCCTGACATAGTCATACCCCCGGAATCAATGTCCCAGACACCGCCATCATCATCCTTGGATGTGTCCTGTCCCATTGACAAGACAGACCCAGCAGAGGTAATAGCACCATTGTACACAGTCAGGAGGGAATTGCCTTATGATTCCTCAACATTAGCTCCGGACCCCATGTGTCCCATGGTTTCCTGCTGATTATGACATACCACCATCCCTCGGCTGATGAATCAGCACTCCTCCATGTTGAACAACATTTGGAGGAAGGATGAAGGGTGGCAAGGAAAAAAAATGTATTCTGCATGGGAGATTTCAATGTCCACCAGCAAGAGTAGCTCAGCAGCAGTGCTACTGATCAAGCTGGTGGAGTCCTAAAGGACATAGCTGCTGAACTGGGTCTGTGGCAGGTGGTGAGGGAACCAACAGAGGGAAAAATATACTTGACCTCACCTTTACCAACCTGCCGGGTGCAGATGCATCTGTCCATGACAGTAGCAGTAAGAGCGACCACCGCCCAGTCCTTGTGAAGAGAAAGTTCTGCCCTCACATTGAGAATACCGTCTATCGTTTTGTATGGCACTAGCACTATGATGAATAGGACAGACCTTGAACAGATTTAGTAACGATAGACTGGGCACCCATAAGGCACTATGGGCCATCAACAGCGGCAGAACTGTCATCCAGTGCAACCTGCAACCTCATGGCCCAGCATATGCCCCACTCAACAATCACTGTCAAGTCAGGGTATTATCCTTGGTTCAATGGAGAATGCAAGAGGATATGAATTTTTTTTTAAATCTGTTGGTAAAAAAATTGTAAAAAAGTACTGTTCCATTTTTTATTGATAATTGCCTGTGCATCAGCTGCCAGTATACTATTTATATCTTTGTATCTTGGAAATATAGTTTCATAAAATTAGTAACATTTTATAAGTTTAAAGCTTTCATAGAAACCCTACTGTGTGGAAGGAGGCCATTCAGCCCATCAACCCTCCAAAGAGCTAGCCCCTAATCTACCCTTGTAACTCTGCTACCCCATGGTCAATCCACTTAACTGCACATCTTTGGATTGTGGGAGTAAATTGGAGCACCTAAAAGAAACCTACACAGACACAGAGAAACTGTGCAAATTCCACGCAGACATTTGCCCAAGACTGGGATAGGACTCAGGTCCCTGGCACTGCAATGCAGCAGTGCTAACCACTGCCAGCATGCCATCCTAGTACCTTTCCCACTGTCTTTGATAGTGTCTTTCTTTATCTTATTAAATCTGAAACCTTGTAATATTGTCACTGTTGCAGTTGTTCTATTAAGAAGAGTGAGAGGGCTCTTGAAGCTGCAGCACGATTAGGAGGTTGTCCAGCATGGAAAAGCTGCAGCCTGCATGGGCAAGTGTCTTGAGACACCCTCTCAGCGACCTTCAAAAATCTGGCTTTTAAAAAATAAAAATGGCCCTGTCAGCTGGGCCACAACTGAGAGGGTAACTACAGGCGGCCAAAAAGAATTCAGAAGTGTGCCTGGAGCACTAGCCTCCTGATCTGCTGCCTGGAGGCAGCCTCACGGCAGCTGTCAACCAATTGACACAATAGAAAGCCACACAGGGTAACTGGCAAATTCCAGTGAGCCTCTGTCCATGGTCTTTGGATAACTACTCCATCCTTGACTCAGCCTTCAGTAAAATAACTCAGGAAAAGGATAGTGCTGGGAAACCAGCCACAATTTTAAACTACGAGAAACTTTAATATTAACTATTACATTTATTTCCTTATTTTTCTACTGTTCTATGAAGTAATGCTAAATTGTCACTCTCACTTCTCTTACTACTTTATCCCTAAGTTTTTGGACCTAGGTACTAGTACCTCAGATGGTGTCATGTGTGGCAACGTTATACACTTTTCACTGTATTCCTGTACTTATGCATTTTGTGACAATATGTGACAATAAAAATCTAAAACCTAAAAAAGTTTAAGAGGCAAGACTCAGCCTTTGGCCACTTCCTTTCATGCTTCACACTGGGACAAAAATCCTGCCGTAAGTGTTAAAATTGGCATGATTCTAAATCAACTGGAATGATCTCATGAAGTATCTCTATGAGTTGCTAAAAGCAGAAGTTACTGGAATAGTGAAGTTTAATAAATCTTTTAAAATAAAAACCTGTGGCGATTTTATTTTCCTTTTCATTTCGGTAAAATGAATGTATAACTGGACAGTAAATGCAACTCAGCCCCACCTATGCACGTGGTTCATAGCTACTTATTCACAATCTGAAATATTTTTGATGAGGATGCATTTAAAACATCCCATTTATACACATGCTCAATATTTTGTTTGACAAAGCTGCATGCATATTTGTTTCATTTACTGAATGTTTGTGTTCAAGGTTTGGGATATCTGTGCATGGAAAGAGAACAATTTGTTGTTAAGAATATTCAGAGTGAACATTTATTTCATCTGCAAGTTAGATGCAACGAAAACCAACTGCACTTGATTTAGTCCAATAATATGCCTTAAGCTTAGTTTGGAGGGAATACTCCTGCTGCACCCTTTTGAAATGTCCTGGGGTTGAGTATTTCTTTGGTTGTGAAAACCCATTAAATGGAGATCACAAAACCCAATTTTCAGCTTGAGCAGAGTCCGCTACAGGGATGCTGGGTTGATTTTATATTAGTTGTGCTTAATGATAATGAGGGTTTACTGCATTTTTTTTTTTGGAATGTGAGCTCAGAACAGATCTTGTGCCAATCATGCATTCACTGCTCACAAGTTCTAGAAGGGAACGTAGCTGAGCCAAAAAGCGTAACAAATATAAGCAATTAATTGCTTCCTTTTCAGCATCACTGTCACATATTGCTGACAACAGTTGACTGCATTCCTCTGCCCTCCAACTGACGGCCAGTAATTCGCTATATAACTTGGTGAATTGGACCTCAGCATTAAACTAATTCTTTACAATCCTCCAACGTTTGCCTTTTATAGCAAACTGTTTTCCCTCTCCTTCCTTACAATTTGAAAACTGGCTGAAAATACAAGATTCTTTCCACAAAGAAGGATTTAAAAAAAAATCTGTCAACATGTTTGGAGCAGTATGGGAGGAGGTGGAGTTGCATGTGACCATTTCCCACATTTTTCTCACACAGAATTTGGGTTTTGCCTACATTCAGCCAGGGAGCATTCCAAAAGAGTCCACCAAATTATTTTTGAGATCATATACATGTGATCAGTGACTGGAGCCCCTCACCAGGATCAGCTAATCTTCCATCCCTCCACATAGTTACAAATCAGACCCAACACTTCTTATGGTCTTGAAAGTATAACACTTTCAGGGTATTAGGAAAAATAGGGATCTGATGCATGGCTTGGAGGCTTGCGGGACTAGGACGAAACAAATTGGTACCTCTTGGCTCACAAGCACTGTTGTAAAATCATTTAGTTTCTCCCTGATCTTCGCCTTGCCATACTTTGTTAAAAACCGCACAACACCAGGTTATAGTCTATAGTATTGGACTATAACCTGGTGTTGTGTGATCTTTAACTTTGAACCCCAGTCCAACACCAGCGTCCCCAAATCATGATTGCCATACTGCAGCTGTCTGCATTCTGACACCCAGGAGATACATATGATTGGAATCAAATCTGCCAAATTTAGAGTCTACCAGTTTCAACAATATACATTTAATACTGACTAAGTAAGTTGGCTGCCGCCTTTTGTCCCACCTCACTAAAATCTGGGAGTTCTTAGGTTAGAGCCAGCTCCCCTTTTCACTCAAATATTTTACCCACTTAACTCCCCCATCAGTTACAAATTCCATATACTGCCTTTACTCCCGCACATCTCCAGTAACCTGGGCTGAGACAGGCTACACATCTATTTTCCATAACTGCTGCAAAGGAATATTCAGTGACTCACTAATTGGGGCCAGATTCAAGATTATATCTCACAAATCTGAGTGGACCAAGACAATTCTAAGACAAAACTCTTTGAGACTTTAAGAGGAACCAAATCTTAAAGCACAGAAGTAGGCCATTCATCAACTAAAGAGTCTGTTTTCACTCTTTAAGATAACTATCCAATTATTTGCAGTCCTACATTCTTTTTCTATTGTTTGCAGCAGTGAATCCCCTTCATTTCATTACTTTGATTTCCATATTCCAATGTTTTATGTATCTTCCTCTGTTTTGGTCTGTATTTTTCTTATTCTCTTTTTTTTATGACATTCACTTCTCAAGAAGTCCTAGTTAAATCTTTAATTCCACAGCTTACTGCATCAGTTAAAACACAGGGAGACTTAATAATAAACAAGTAGAATATACTGGCAGCCAGAATAGAAACTGGGGTTTATAATCAGGTTTCAAACCAGCTGTAAACCATGTTTTGTTAATATCTTCTCTGGGATTTTTGTTTCAATTCCTAATCAAGGCAAAACGATAAAATTATGAAAAATTTAGCATGTGGCAACCTCATGTTAATAAACATTTTGCATGCTCCATCAGTTTCATCTTAACATCCAGCAATCTAGGATCATTCAAGGTCACAATTAGCATCTAGCACAGCAGTCAGCATAATGCATTTGATGCTGAGATGTTAGGTTGCCTAGAGAATGAGGTCAGCCTGTGGGATGAAGAGAAGCTGTCAATGGATGCCATGGAGTGCAGTCATCAAACATGGCAGACCTCATGAAAAATTTAGAATGCAGGAAGATTTTTATTATCATTTGCAATTTGGAAATCTGATTAATTTTTGATATTTCCAGGTTATATAAATTTGGAGGAAATTTAATATAGAACTTACCAAATATTGTGGAGAAATGCTTTCAGGGAAAAAAATGTATATGGACTTTTCTACAGATATATTAAAGGGAAATATGACAGTGGAGCAAATGTGTTTTCTGCTTGAAGTATTTGCTCGCTTCTGTTGGTCAGACCCCTGTTTATTTTTTAACAATCTTCAAGAGATACACGATAGAGTTGCAAGAAATAACAGATGAAGATACTGTGAGAACGATTACATTGCTTTTAGCACTACTGCTCTTGTATAATCGAGATGGAACATGAAGGACTAGGTAAGGGATATATTCAAGCCAAAAAGAGACTTCTATAATATTTTTCATTAAGGAAAACATTTTTTACACAATGTTCACAGCAAAGCAAGGAATAGCAATACAGTTTTTCATTGAATCACAAAACTGTTATGCTGCAGTAAGAAGCTATTCAGCCCATCATGTTTACACCAGCTCTCCAAATAACCATTATGACTGAGTGCCATTCTCTAACCCTTTCACCTTTGAAGATATACAAAAGGGACTGAGGTGTCCTTACCAATAAGTTACTGAAGGCTAACATGCAGTTTCTGCAAGGTAATAAGAAGGCGAATGGAATGTTAGCCATTATTAGCAAGAGGATTTATTTGAGTAAAGCATAGTGAAGTCTCATCAGAGCTAAGTCAGATTACACATGGAATAATGTGTGCAGGTTTGGTGTCCTTATCTCAGGAAATGTATTATTGCCATAGTGTGTATACAAAAAAGTTCACCAGACTTAATGAAACCATAAGGAATAGGAACAGGATGCCTTACCACTCCTCAAGCTTGTTCTGCCATTCAATAGAATCATAGTTGATCCTCATGTCCACTTTCCTGCCCCTTCCCATAAACCTTGATTTCCTGACTGATCAAGGATCTATCTATCTCACCCTTAAATATACACAAGTACTCCTCCTGCACAGGTCTCTGAAGCAAGTAATTTCAAAGACTTACAATCCTCTGAGAAAAGACTTTCTAACAACAAAGAACAGTAGAGCACAGGAATAGGCTCTTGGGCCCACCAAGACTGCACCGACAAATGATGCCTTTTGAAACTAAAGACCTTTAGCTCTACATGGTCCATATCCTTCTCTTCCCAAACCATTCATATATCTGTCAAGATGCCTCTTAAATGTTGCTATTATACCTCCACCACTTCCACTAGCAGTGTATTCCAGGCACTTACCACCTTCTGTGTAAAAAGAAAGTTGCCTCTCACATGTCCTTTATACTTACCCATTTTATCTTAAACCTATGTCCCCTCGTAATTGACATTTCTGTCCTGGGAAAAAGACTCTCATTATTCATTCTATACATGCCTTTCATAATTTTGTAAACTTCTGTCAGGTCACCTCTCATCCTGTGAAGTTCAAGTGGAAACAAACCATGTTTGTCCAATTTCTCCTCATAGCCAATACCGTTGAAGCCAGACAAACTCTTGGTAAACTATTTCTGTACCCTATCCAAAGCCTCCATATCCTTCTGGTAGCATGGTAACCAAAGCTTTGCACAATATCCCAAATGTGGCCTGTCCAGAATTCTATACAGCTGTAACATAACTTGCCAATTTTAATGCTCTATGCTTTGATCGATGAAGGCAAGCATGTTATCCACCTTCTTGGCAACCTTATCTACTTGTGTTGCCCTTACAGGTAACTGTGGAACTGTATGTCTAGATCCCTCTGCCGTTGATGCTACTCAGTATTCTACCATTTAGTGTATACTGCCTTCCTGCATTCGATCTTTGAAAATGCATCACCTCACATTTGTCTGGATTAATTTTCATCTGCTATTTCTCTGCCCAAGTCTCTAGCCTATCAATATCTGGATTTTCCACTGGCAATCCTCCTCACTATCACCAGCTTCCCCAATCTTTGTGTTGTCCACAAACTTACGAATCAGGCCACTTACATTCTTCCCCAAATCATTTACATATCTTGCAAACAATAGGGGTCGTAGGCCTGATCACCGCGAAACACTACTGCTCACAGATCTCCAGTCAGAAAAACATCTTTCTGACACTACTGTTGGTCTTCTATGATTATTCCAGGATGAATCTTACCAGCTCACTGTGGGTGCCATGTGACTTCACTTTTTAATGCTATGACGGTCCTTATCAAATGTTTTGCTAAAGTCCATATAGACAACATTTACCACCCTGCCATCATCAATCTTCTTTGTCACTTCCACAAAAAACTCAATCAAGTTTGTGAGATGAAACCATCCCTGTTTTTTAAACATGTATCTTCTCTGTCTCTCTCTCCCACTCGCCTTTCCCCCATGTCACCTTCCTCTCTCTCTCTCTCCCCCTGCACCCCCCCTTCCCCCATCTTATACTCTCTTTCTCACTTATTTGCTCCTCATTTCAGTCTTAAATTGGCATCCCTTTACTCTGAGATTATGCCTTCTGTTCCTGGACTCTCCCATGAAGGGAAATATTCTTATTGCATTTACCCTATCAAGCCATTCAAGAATCTTATATGTTTCAATGAGTTCACCTTTCATTATTTTAAATTACAATGCGTACAGTCCCAACCTGGTCTTTGTTCATTATACAATCCCTTCATATTAGGGATCACCCTAGTGAACTTTCTCTGAACTGTCTCCGAAGAAATAATATCTTTCCTTAAATAAGGAGATCACAACTGCTCACAATACAGATTTGGTCTCACCAGCATACTGTGCATTTGCAGGAAGACTTCCCTAACCACCTACCCCAACCCCCTCGAAATAAGGACTCTCACCCCATCAGCCTTCCTGATTACCTGCTGCAGCAGTCTGCTAGCATCCTGGTTTCATGCTCAAGTACCCCATAGTCCCTTGTGCTGCAGATTTTTTTTTCTCCATTTAAATAATACTCTTCTTTTGCTCTGTTTTCCAAAATGAATAACTTCACATTTCCCGCTTTTGCCAAGTTTTATTTGACTTGCTTGAACAGTTTGTATCCTTCTTGTATCTTCCCTTTCCGCCAACTTTTGGGTCATCTGCAAATTTGGCTACAGTACATTTACAGCCTTTCTCCAGATCATTAATATATACTATAAGCAGTTGTGGTCCCAGAATGGATTCCTGTTCCCAGGGAGCTTGCTCCCAGGATGGCAGGACTGTCCTACGAAAAGAGATTGGGCAAAATGAGCTTACATTTTTTACAGTTTTAAAGGATGAGTGAGTGGTGATCTCATTGAAATTTACAATATATGTAAAAGGGTAGATGCAAATAAGATGTGCCCCATGTGGGGCGGGGGGGGGGTGGTGTGTTGGGGTGTGGAGGTGGGGGGGGGGGATCTAGAAACAGGAAGATATCACTTGGGTTCAAGATAGAGTTTTTGTTTTACTCAAAGGATTGTAAACCTTTAGCATTTTCGACCACAAAGTGCTTTGGAAGCTGATGCCTTTGGGCATGTTTAAGGTAGACTTTTATCCATTTCTGACTTTTGGCGGTGTATGGGTTTATGCGGATGGGCTGGTTAAAGGCATTGAAATGTTTGATCACTTTAAATGGTAGAGCAGGTGGGATGGGCTGTGTAGTCTACTCCTGTTCCTAGGTAATTCTGCACAATATATTTATTTGAATAATTATCTAATGCCTTTGTGAGTGCATGTTGAATGACTATCACATAATTTCATTAATAGATGTTACTGAAATAGATGCAACATGAAAAGTAAAGATTCTGTAATTCTGGCATTAGAGCAGAAACCATTACTGCATTAGTAGGATCTTTAATTCCCAATATCCTTTTCTCAAATGGGAATCCATTATGCATTAACCACAGTCTTTAAAAGGAACAAGGATTAAACTCCTGAATGCCTTAATTTAGCACCTTTGAATCTGACAAAACAAGATGATTTTCATTCCATCTATCTGTGTCAGATCTAAATATAAATCTAATGGGTAAAGAGAATATGTCAGCTTTATGCCACAGCTAATTAATAGCAAGTTCATCAATGTATTTTCTCTTTAGTTTTTATTTCACTCTATCTCTCTGCGGAATGTGAAGGTAGGGAGATGGAAAGGAGCGAAGGAAGGGGAGCCGAGGTGGAGGATGTAAGTTCCAAAGTGTGGCCTCCTGCCACTTTTCCACTCGCCTTTAACCTGTTGGAAATTTTATTATCAAATGGGGAGGTGTAAGTGGCCTACCCAGCCACTCTTGGACTCCTTGAACTCCTTGAACTCCTTAAGTGGCTGACTAATGGCTGCTTAAGGGCCTTATCCTGACTACTGGTGTTTTACCTAAAGTAGGGGTAGGTCAATTCCACCTGGGAAGCCTGGCTGTTTTTCTAATTGAAGATTTCCATGTTTTGAACACATCAGAACATCACTAGAGAGCAAGATCTGTTTTTCACTTTATTTTAGTCTTGAATACACCTAGCAAATCTGGATAGATTATGTCAACATTCAGACTCCTAGCCAGGATATTTGTCAAGTAAATGAAATTGAGTATAATGCTAATTGTTTCTATATTTTTTCAAAATATAAAGCTGTTAAACATACTATGATACACACCTATAGCCATCACATTCTGAAATAGGATTTTAGATGGAGGCAGACTAGCACTGGGCCACAACACATTTGTTGGGTTTTACTTTGTTTAGATAAAGTGCGAAGGAACAGAGGGATCTTGGGTTTCATGTCCGTAGATCCCTCAAAGTTGCCACCCAAGTTGATAGAATTGTTTAGGAGGAGTATGGTGCTTGGCTTTCATTAGCAGGGGAATTGAGTTTAAGAGCACTGAGGTTATGCTGCAGCTCTATTGAACTCTAATGAGACCCCACACTTAGAATATTGTGTTCAGTTCGGATCGCCTCATTATAGGAAAGATGTGGAAGCGTTAGAGAGGGTGCAGGGGAGATTTACCAGGATGCTGCCTGGAGTGTAGAGCATGTCTTATGAAGAAATGTTGAGGGAGCTAGGGTTTTTCTCACTGGAGTGAAGAAGAATGAGAGGTGACTTGATAGAGGTGTACAAGATAGTGACAAGCATAGAGTGGAGAGCCAAACTTTTTCCATGGTGGAAATGTCAATCATGAGGGGGCATAATTTTAAGGTAATTGGAGGAAGGCTTAAGGAAGATGTCAGAGGTAGGTTTTATTTACAAAGAGTGGTGGGTGTATGGAATGCACTGCAGCAGTGGTAGTCGAGTCAGATACATTAGGGACATTTAAGCGACTCTTGGTTAGGCACATGGAAGTTAATACAATGAAGGGTATGTAGGTTAGTCTAATCTGAGAGGAGGATAAAAGGGTGGCACAACATCAAGGACCGAAGGGTGTACTGTGCTGTACTGTTCTATGTTCTGTAATCTAAAAGAAGCTACATGGGACCAAACTCAAATATGTGATTAAAAGGAACATCTAGTCATATCTGCTGTTTCCTTTAAACTGTTTAAAGCAGGGCACTGGGGCTGGTGAAGCACCTAATTGTGTCAAAACAAGGCTCACTTTACTCTAAGGAGAAAGTCAGGACTGCAGATTCTGGAGATCAGAGTAAAAAGTGTGGCGCTGGAAAAGCACAGCAGGCCAGGCAGCATCCAACGAAGGGCTTATGCCCGAAACGTCGACTGTTTCTAGTGCCACACTCACTTTGCTCTAAGATGTGCATTTTATCATTTAGTTTGATGCTACAGTATGGGTTTGAGTGCAAGACAGACTGATCAAGGAGAAGGCAAAGTCAAGACACTTAAAAATTGAGATTACACTTAAAAATAACACAATTTATTATGTATTGATGCTAAATATTACTATAAATTGTAATCATAGACATACCAGGCTCTCATTTTATTAGGTAAGAACTAATCTATCTCTATTTGTGTTACAATGTCCATGTGCTCTCAAGATTCTCTCTCATTCTGGCATATAGTGTAGTCTAGTCTAGTGTAGTCTCTTCTAACTCCACCCGAATTGTGCTATTGACGAACAGAGATATGCAGTTCTATCACATCATTCCAAGGTCACTCCAGGTTCCTGAAGCACTTTAATAACACCATTACCAATATTTTTTGCCCATTGTCATAAACACTGAGTAATATTTACATACACTTTCAAATGGGGTTGAAGTGTTCCGATGAGTATCCACTTGTTTAGTATGTTGTTCAACTAGCCCAGCTTTGTGACAGTGGATACTCATCTTCTGCCTCGGGGCACTTCAACCCCAGGGCATCAATGTGGATTTCACCAGTTTCCTCATTTCCCCTTCCTCCACCTCACCCCAGCTCCAACCTTCCAGCTCAGCACCGCCCTCATGACCTGTCCTACCTGCCTACCTTCCTTTCCACCTGTCCACTCTCTGACCTATCACCTCCATCCCCACCCCCATTCACCTATTGTACTCTATGCTACTTTCTCCCAACCCCACCTCCCTCTCATTTATCTCTCCACTCTGCAGGCACCCTGCTCTATTCCTGAATGAAGGGCTTTTGCCCGAAACATCGATTTTCCTGCTCCTCGGATGCTTCCTGACCTGCTGTGCTTTTCCAGCACCACTCTAATCTAGACTCTGGTTTCCAGCATCTGCAGTCCTTGTTTTTACCTAGTTGTTTTTAACTAGAGGAGTGTATGAAAATTACAGTATTGCTTCTGATTTGTTATTAATGTTGGATGCAGTTTTTCCTATTTTCCCAGGAGAAAAAAATGAAGTGGTCCATCCATGTGTTGTTGTTTCTCATATTAAAAGTTGTGCTTCCTTGCCATATTAATGTGTTTTTCAAGATTCTGTTCCAAGCCATGAAAACACATGTTGCTTTGAAAACGATTTGATTTGTTGCTTGGTATGTTGTTCAACTAGCACATCTTTGAGAAGTGATCCTCTTTTGTGACAGTGGATACATTGTTGGCAGAAAGCGAGACTAATTTATCTTCACTGATATGAGATTTGGAACTATACCTGTGATGAGATATTGTGGTATTAGATTGCTTCAAATTTTGCATTGATGTTGTCACGTGATATATTTTGAAATGAGAGATCTGTCTATTCTGGTAAAATGGCTTATTGGGCTTTAATTGATCAACATGTTTGTGATTAACTTGAAAGATTAAAGACAGTATCTAACTTAAAGAAAAATATAATTAAAACAGGTGGCAGGCCAGAGATTGGACAGAATATAAAAAAAGCAAATAATGACAAAAAAAGGTTAAAATTAGAATACAAGAGAAAGCTCGTCAGAATTATAAAATAGAAAGTAGAAGTTTATAATAAGAATATTACAGAAGAAAATGTCAACAAACTGAGCATTAGACCTATAGAAAATCATTCTGAAGAATTAATCACAAAAAAAGGCAATGTCATGTGAATTGAACGGATATTTTGTATCAGTCTTCACGATGGAGGATCTGGCTAACGTCCCAGAAACACCAATACATTGGGAAATGGAAGGGAGGAAGGAACTGACATTGGATGCTGTTCAAAAGTGAGTCACCAGACTGATTCCTGGAATGAAGGCTTGATTTACCAAGAATGGCTAAGTAGCTTCATTCAGTAGAGTTTGGGAGAATGAGGGTTAATTGTATTGAAATATACAAGATCTTGACAGGGATTGACAGGGTGGCTGTTGAGAAGGTCATTCCAGGAGGCTAGATCACTGAAAAATATTTAAAGAGGAGGCAGATAGATGTTTTGATTTGTAGATTTCAATTAAATTATTTTTAATTTAAACACCTTCAATGATTGCCAGTCTCCATGATTTAGTGACTATTCTAGGCTCCTGCCTGCCAGTAGGAAACTTCTGAAATTAGATCATATTGAGATTATAGAGTGAGATAAATCTGTCCTCATTCTGGTAAACTACAATGTTTAACTATTTAGACTATGCGGAGGTGGATAGCAGAGAGCATTCCCAGAATTTGGTCTTTGTTCCAAATGTGTCCCCCACATCAGCAGACTATATGTACAAGTTATATCCGTTACATAACAAACCCCAGCCCTAAGTCATTTGTTCTATCTGTCAGATCTGAACAGACCAGAATGAGCCTATAGGTAAGTGCATCCAAAATCTGAAAACATCCTTAGGATATTTTATTATCCAAAGATAATACATAAATTTGTGAAGCCTTCCATAAATTTGGGAATCAAGAGTTATGGAGAAAAGGCAGGAAACAGGAGTTGAGGGTTCATTGAATCGTTTATTATCATGTGCATTTGATATAAAAATACAGTGAAAAGTTTGTACTGTCACCAAATGTGGCACCATTCACATTAACTTGAAATAAAATAGAGAAAGAAAACTTAGAGAGTCCAACTTTTCCTTTCCCACTGCTACAGTCCCACTCTGGGCTACACCTGTCTATGCCATACTGCTGCCAGAGTCCTGCTCCAGGCTACACCAGCCTACGCCATACTGCTACCAGAGTCCCACTCCAGGCTACGCCATGCTGTTACCAGAGTCCTGCTCCTGGCTAACCAGCCTACGCCATGCTACTACCGGAGTTGTGCTGCAGGCCCTGCCAGCCTACGCCATGCAGCCAGCACCCCTTCCTGTGATCACCTTCTGCCCCAAATGTAACAGAGCCTGGAGAAGCTGCATCAGTCTGGACAGTCACCTACAGACTCACCCTGAGAATGGAAGAGAGTCTTCCTGGTCTGTGAGGGACCAATGATGATGATGATGACTCTAGTTGTGACTTATAGTAATGATATGAATTGGGGAATGATTTGGGGCACTGCAATAAGAACCAAAAGGTTCAAATTCAAATCTCAGTTCAGGATGTGACTGCCAAGCAATGTATACCCTTTTACATTGATTAAACATTTGTTACGGACCAGGTTTTTAGCTGGGAGGGGTTTGGTCTGTGAAAGGGGGAATGCACTCTATTTCTTTGCAGTAGGTGTTGTAAATAAACCTAAATGGAAGACAGGCTTATTTCTGTTTTGTCTGTGGCCTGGAGGATATCTTTCCATTAGAAGCATAGTTTGAAATTATCAGGCTCAGTCTTTCTCATGTTTGACTTGATGCCATGAAATTGTACAAGTTCTAAAGTCAACATTCAGTTCTCTGGGACCATCGCTCTTGACTTTACTCCATTGTGACACCTGGAGAATAGGACATACCCAGGCAAGGGATATTTGCTCTAAGATATAAAGTTGTGAGTTACTACCATAACAGATTGTTACTGAATGATTGTGAGGGCCATCTCTTCCATTTTTTACACAAGTCCATGGACATGAGTAAGGAGGGCTTTACCAAATGTCAAATCTGATGCCGGTATAACACAATACTGACCACTCCAATTTTCTTCCTGATGGAATTTTATGAGGTGTCTTGGTCAAGGTAACTTTGGGAGTTGATGGGTTTGTAATGAATATGAGTGGCCAGCCTATCCCCAGGAATGGAAACAGATGTCAAGGAAGGGAAGAGACAGAGGTGGACAAGATGAAGGTGAGAGCAGGTTATAAATTGGAGGGGAAATTGATCAGTTTTACAATTCTGAATGAGAGAACAAAGCAGCACTGTTGATGTTATCGATATACTTAAAAAAAATTGTGAGTAGGACTGGATTAAGGAAAATTTCATGAATCCCACAAAGAGAGGCCCAGCTGTCACTTATGCAGTAACCCATGGCCACACTTTTGATCAAAGAAAGGGAGAGGAGTGAAAGGTGAAGTTGTTCAAAGTGAGGATGAACTCAGGCAGGCAGAGGAGGCTGGTGGTAGATGGGGACAGTGCAGGCCTTCCTTCCAGGAAGAAGTGGAGAGCCCTGAAACCATCATTTTGGGAGATGGGCATGTAAAGGGCATGTATGTCCATGGTGAAGAGGAGGTGGCTGGAGCCTGTGGACAGAAAGTTCTGAAATAATGGAGTAAGTGTGAGAACAATCATGGATGTAAGTGGGAAGGGACTGGACAAGAGCAAAAATATGAGCCTGAGCTTCCAGTTTCCTGCCATTTCAACACACCACCGTGTTCCCTGACCAACACTTCCCTCAGGTTGCTGCAGTATTTCAGTGAAACTCTGCATAAGCTGAAAGAAAAGCATCTCATTTTCTGATTGGGGACCCTATAACCTTCAAGACTCAAATCCAGTTCAATAATTATAGGGCCTGAACACCTTCTTCCATGACTTTTACCCACACCCCAGGCCTTGTCAACACATGGATTGCTTTCAGCACATCCAACCGATTTTCACCAACTCATTGTCCCCATTATCACTTTTCTTTCTCCTTGGCTTAACATTATTAATCTCTTTATGTGCCATACTGTGTTTTTCTCCCTCTGGGCTCCATCTCTACCGATCACTTACACCTTTATGCTCCCAACCGCTAAAACCCCTGTCTTCATGGCATTTAGCACCTTTCTCGAGCTACCTCCAGTTCTAATGAAGGGTCATTGTTTCTGATGTGTTAACTCTGCCATCTCTTCACATTTATTACCAGACCTACTGAGTTTCTCTAGTAATTCAATGTCTTTTATTCCTTCCCATTTTAATGACAATCCAGTTATTTCATGGAGCTGCACTTTCTGTTCTTATCTTTGAATTACTGGTCTAGGTACGCAATGACCATGTCACTGTACCATGCAGGTGCATCCTTCAGAGGAATTGCCAGCAAAGTCTAAAACAGATAATAGTAAAAACCAAAGATGACCTACAGATTTTAACACTGACATTTTCATTAACTCTGTTTTGGAGGTGCATTAATCATTTTAAAAAGTTTGTTGAAGGTTACTTTTCAGTTACAGAACCAAAGCAAACTAGGTGGAGGTAAGAATAGATGAATGTTGCCTCACCCAATGTTGACCTGAAAGCAACCAAGACATTTATTTGATGGCCTCATGGGAGTTGCCAAGGTAAGTACGCTCACATTGCTCTCAATTATCTAAGACTGTGTTACAATGCACTTTGGTGTCAGCTTAACATACAATCCGGAGGACTCGTCGAGCCCTTTCAAAATGACGCTCAGCCAGCAGTGGGCGCCATAAGGGAAGACAACAAAGCAAACACGATCAAGGGTTTCTGAGTACGCTCCTCATTCAAAAGTTCTTACTGTCTCATTGAAGGACACAGCATAGAGAAGGGCTAGGAACCATTTTGTGCTAAGAACCACTTTCTAACAATCACCTCCTACTTCTAGCCAGCTGGTGCTCACGATGAAGGTTGCAGCCGCCACCACCTTAGAATTTACTGAGCATGTTTGGTCAAATGTGGCAAGTGAAAACCACTTCCTTGTTTAACTAGGAAAGGAAACAGTGATGTTACTGCATCAGTAATCTAGAAACCCAGGTTAATGCTTGGGTGACGTAGACTCAAATCTTACCAAGCTAAATGGTGAAACTTGAATTCATTTTTTAAATAATTCTGAAACTTAAAACAAAAATCTAGCCTAATGTCAATCCATGTCAATTGTCAAATGAACACGTCCGTTTCACTCAGGTCCTTTTGTGAAGAAAATCTACCATCCTTCCCTAGTCTGATCTATATGTGACACCAGATTCACAGCAATGGGACTAACTCTGAACTGTCTTTTGAAATCGTCTAGCAGACTTTGCATTTCAAATGTACTAAATGCCAGTGGCAACTGCATCCTATGCATTTTTAAAAACCTCTTATAGTTAATTGTATGTTTATTGTATGTTTGTAATTAACTACCAATTACATTGATAGACATTTGTTACAGAGACTTCAAAAAGGACCAGGTATTAGGTCTCACTCTTTTAAGACCATATGTTGATTCTCGACGCTCATCCCACCCTCATTCACCTGTGGCCTTTGTCCCTCATCAATTCTGGGCCTCTGCTGACTACATTTCCAGAAGCTGCCACCCTATTCAGTGGCATTGCCAGACAGTCAACAGTTACATTGAAGTGTAGGATGGGATTTCCACTCCTGAAATCCTCAACACTGGTTGGTTTAATTCCTGATGGCATTTGTTTCCTCAGTGGAGGTAATGTGAATTTCTCACATCTAGATTCTCCAGTCATAAGGTGAGACCACAGTCAGAAAAAAATCCATTCCATCCAAAGAGTGAGGACTCCTCCAAGTTGAGAGCTGGTCTCGTCTTTTGTTTATTAATCATTATTTTCTTACTTGTTCACTCCTTCACATTCAGATATACACTTCAAGAATACCTTATTCACAGAGTATTATACCAGATTTTGTGCAGGGGCTAGATTATAACATTACTTAATGCAATATTTATATATGTGGGTTCTATTGAAGCTCCAACATCTTCTGCCTGTCTAAGACAAGAATGTTTTGAAGAGTAAAGCTGAGTTTCTGTAGGTTTGCAATGGAGAAATCATTTAAACTGTGTAGGAAATTAAGGTATCAGATGTGACATTGCAGTATACGTTTGTTGATTGATCCTCCTATCACTTGAAGGGACAGAGTATAATTAAACCTAAGATAGTGGTTACCTTGACACTCACTGACAACTCTCTATGTTGACAGAAATTATTTTCAGGTTGTAATATAGGAGTGTACAGCTCTGTGTGGATTTTGTTGTGATATGATAGGATCCATACTGCAGATTTTTCCTGACATAATCAGATAAGATTTCTTGCTCCTTGATTACAGATGATACCACAAAGCCTTGCCCTCAGAGACACCTCAATGCACTTGCATTTCAAGGTTACTTAGAAGATTTTTGTTCCTCTAAAATCTTGTAATATAAAGGGATAGTCAGAGGGATTTTCATATCGACAGCGTGTAATGAAATATATATTGGAAACTTGGAACAGATGACATATAGGTTGTAGCCATAGGAAACCAACAGTCATTTATTTTCTTGTAAACCAGTGCAGTATCCAACAGAAACAAAGGGAACAGAAGCAGAAGTTTGCCCCTCGGGTCTGCTGTACCATTCAATAAGATTATGGTTCTCTGATTGTGGCATTAACTCGACTTTACTGCCATTGCTCCAATAACCTTCAATCTCCAATTGCCATTTGGAGATCTGTCATGCACAGCTGTTCAGTAATCCAGCCTCTTGATTTCGATAAATATGGGGCGCTGCATTGTGGAGAGTCAAATTAGGGCAGGAATGATACGCTTAACAGTAAGGTCCTTTGCTGAACAAAGAGATTTTGGAGTGCAAGTTCATGGCTCCTTGAAAGTGGAGTCACAGGTAGATAGAATAGTGAAGAAGGTGTTTGGCATGCTTACCTATATTGGTCAGTGCATTGAGTAGAGAAGTTGGGAGATCATTTGCGGCTGTACACAACATTGTTTAGGCCACTTTTTGAATACGGCATGCAATTCTGGTCTCCCTGCTATAGGAAAAATGGTGTGAAACTTGGAAGGGTTCAGAAAAGAATTCCAAGTATGTTGCCAGGGTTGGAGGGTTTGTGCTGTAGGGAGGGGCTAAATAGGTTGGGCTGTTTTCCCTGGAGCATCAGAGGCTGAGGGGTGACCTTGCAGAGGCTTATAAAATCATGAGGGGCATGGATAGGGTGAATAGCAAAGATCTTTTCCTCAGGGTGGGTGAGTCCAAAACTAGAGGGCATAGATTTAAGGTGAGAGAGGAATGATTTAAAAGGGACCTAAGGGGCAATTTTATCATGCAGAGGGTGGTGTGTGTACGGAATGAGCTGCCAGATGAAGTGGTGGAAGCTGGTACAATAACAACATTTAAAAGGCATCTGGATGGGTATATGAATAGGATGGTTTAGAGGGATATGGGCCAACTGCTTGCAAATGGGACTCGATTGGTTTAGCATATCTGGTCGGCATGGATGAGTTGGACCAAACAGTCTGTTTCCATTCTGTACATCTCTATGACTCTGCTGCTGTCTTGGTGACAAATTCCAAAGATTAATCACTTTCTGAGAGAAAAATAGAATACTCCACGTTACTATTTACTTGGGATATTTCTGATTTTTGAACTACGTTCCTAGTTCTAGGTTCCTTCATGCGGGAAGATATTTTCTCAGCTCAAATCCTGTCAAATACCATGCATATAAGATCACGTAGTGTTCCACACAGTCACATCCTATTCTTCTCAACTCCAATGAGTACAGGTGCAATCTGCTTGACCTTTGCACATGAGCCAACACTGTCAAAGGAGGTATCAATCCAGAGAACTTTTTTCTGAACCAGTTCTGATGCAAGATGATCCTCCTTCAGATGACAAGGCCAAAATTATATGCACTCAATGTGCATTTTCTTCAAGGTCCTGTACAACTGAAACAAGATTTCCCTACTTTCATGCTTTGATGTCCTTGTAACAAAAGTCAACATGCCATTTACCTTCCAGATCACTTGTTATGCCTCAATGTCAACTTTTTGTGATTCATATTCAATAATACCCAAGTCCCTTTGTACCATAACTTTGGCAGTCTCTCTCCATTTAAATAGTATTCCTTTTAATTTGTCCCCCAAAGTGGTCAATTCACATTTTCTAATATTATACTCTACACTGTTTTTTTCTCTCACATCCACTTCAGCTATCTGTATTCTTTTGCATACTCCGTGTTCTCCTCACACTTGCTTTACCTATTTTTGTATCAGTAGCAAATTTGACTGCAGCAAATCATAGATATACAGTTTCCTCCTTTTTGTCTTCCTTCTTTCTTGAATAGGTGTGTCAAATAAGTGGTATTCCTATCCTAAGCATGCCATCATGTGAAAAACCAACAAGAGTGTTCAAATTCATGCAAACAATCATTGTGGGTATTTTAGATAGTCAGCCTCTTTAAGACAATAGGTCCTAAATATACATATTACATTCCCAATCTCTACCACCAGCTCAGTTCTACATGCTTTCATTACTCTAAACTTGCCTATCATTTGTACTCCTGCCAGAACTTTCTTATTCTATCCTCTATAAGCATGAGATCATCCAAACCTTTGTAAATATGACCTAATGCACATGATATGCTGTTCACCTCTCTCCTGTGTGTTTTCTGATCTACACCAACACACAGTTAAAATTCCTATTGTCTTCAAATTCCTCTATGTCCTAACCCTCTTGTATTTTTCTCCTATGACATAGTTCTCAAAGATATCTTTACTTGTTTCAGAATATCCTCTTGAGCATCCCTGATTTCATCACTTGAACACACATGGCTATACCTTCAATGGCCTTGACCCTGTGTTGCAGAATTTCCTTCTAAATCTCTTCACCTCTTCAATGTGTTAATTAAGACACACATTGAAATGTATATCTTATTACCATCTGCCCTCATTTCCTTGTGTGGCTTTGTTTCATTTTTTTTAAATGTTATTTTCTCATCAACCTGTTCAGAGATGTTATCGTATGCCTCTGGAGCAGGCAGGAGTTGAACTGACCCTCTGGTTACCACTGCACCACAAAATCACGCTATGTTTTGTTATATATACATATTTACATTATTTTTAATCAATCTGTTCAGAATGCGTGCAATTCTGGTCTCCTTCTTATCGGAAAGATGTTGTGAAACTTGAAAGGGTTCAGAAAAGATTTACAAGAATGTTGCCAGGGTTGGAGGATCTGAGCTACAGGGAGAGGCTGAACAGGCTGGGGCTGTTTTCCCTGGAGCTTCGGAGGCTGAGGGTGACCTTATAGAGGTTTACAAAATTATGAGGGGCATGGATAGGATAAATAGACAAAGTATTTTCCCTGGGGTCGGGGAGTCCAGAACAAGAGGACATAGGGAAAGATATAAAAGAGACCTAAGGGGCAACTTTTTACGCAGAGGGTGGAACGTGTATGGAATGAGCTGCCAGAGGATGTGGTGGAGGCTGGTACAATTGCAACATTTAAGAGGCATTTGGATGGGTATATGAATAGGAAGGGTTTGGAGGGATATGGGCCGGGTGCTGACAGGTGGGACTAGATTGGTTTAGGATGTCTGGTCAACATGGATGAGTTGGACCGAAGGGTCTGTTTCCATGTTGTACATCTCTATGACTCTATGACTCTATAAATGTTATTACATACCTCTGGAGCAGGTGAGAAATGAACCCAATGTCCTGGTCCAGATCTAGGGACAGCACTGCACCACAAAATCACCCTATATTTTGTTATACAAAGCCTCTGTGTAGTCGTTTTGACTGTTTTATTACATGAAATAATATAATTAATTATTGATTTTTGCAACAAAGGAGAAAGATTGTAATGATACAATGTAAACACAACTCAGGATGAGTTTGAGACATTTGTTTTCAAAATTACAGCATTTCTTTCCACAGTCGTTGTAAAACAGTACTTTTTTTTCTCATTCCAGTGTATAATCAAAAATAAGAAGTTGTGGTCGTAACATTGCACTCTCCTTTACTTTCAGTAGAGTTCAGAGTAGAACCTGTCACAAAACTGACATTCTCTCCAAAGGGTCTTCTCAGGTTCAATTCCAATCCATGCATGTTCTGCCCAAAGACAAACCCTCAACTTATTGTCAGCTGATGCTTCACCCTGAGCTGTTTTCTTTGTCAGTTGTTTTTCTGAAGCTTGTCATTGCCTTTCATTATTAGAAGCAGGAGGGAATAGGTCCCAGATTTAAATCCAGGAGTTAAATTGAGATTGAACCATGCGAATAGCTACCTAACAAAGTGCACTAATCAGCCACTCTGGCAGCAATTAACCTGAATATTTTATGAAACCATTAGACATCATCAGTGAAAAGAAGAGGAACTACATCTGTACCAGACAATCCTTCCTACTTAAGGAGATATTTTGTATCATCTTATAATTAATGTCAGAAAATCGGAAACGTGGTTAATTTCCTATGCTATCACATAAGGCCCTGATCTTTATCCTTTTTGAGTGAGACTCCATTTTCTGAGCCTCACAATTTTGGAATTTAAGTCAAACAGAAACACAAGTGGAGGATTAATTAGGAATGAGAGACATTCAAAACAGTGAGATTATGAGACACAAGAAGCTATTCAATTGAAGAACGTCCTCATTTAATTATCAGACTGACCATCATGCCAAGACTCACGTGAGCATTGTTCAATAGCAGAATCAACCCTCATATTTTCCATTTAGCACGACTTAGAAAGCATTGGGTTATTTTTGAGAATGAAATACTTTTAATTGTCTCCAGGCAAGTCATACTTATCTTTATAGAAAGACTCAGTGCTTCCTGTCAGCTGCAGACTGAGTGGTAATGGGAAACCTTGATATTGGGATAATTTGCAATTGCTATGCTCAAAGTGACTTGCTTACTGAAAGCTATTTTAAAAATTTTAAATAATTGAGTGCAATTTTTATGCATTGGACAAGAAATACAGAAGCTTAGCCAAACAAATTAAGAGATGAAAGAGAGAAATAGAACAGAAAGGAAGAAACAAGACAAGCTGCTGACAGTCAGAAGATTTCCAGAGGCCAGGCACCCACTCACCCCCAGGGAGCGAGGACCCTGTGGTGTCGGCAATCAGAGATTTTGCCTGCATGCTCAGGGATGAACAGGAGCAGGAGACAGGGATGTGGAATGCAATGATTCTCATTGTCCAGGAACTGCAGCAGGGCAGCGAGTCATGTGAATGTGTCCACCTCCATGAACAGATTGCCTATCTGCTGTAGAGAGCCATGTCTGCCACCCTCTTGGTCTGCTAGAGAGACAGGTTGGGGGGTGGTTGAGTGATATTTGGGGTGGGGGGGGTAACATTCCAGAGTGTAAAGGGGCAGTTCAGGATTAGCTAGAGAAATCAGGCCCAGCAGAGGGTGTGGTGGAGAGATACCACATCTGAGGCTCGGTTGGACAGCAGGGATTTTAGATTGGATCTGACGGCTTGGGGGCAGTGATAAATTTATAGTTGAGTCTGTTGGAGGGGTGTTGGGTTAACACTGATGGAGAGGTGTCAGTGTAAGAGGGGCATTGACCTCATTCCAGGTGCCCCTTCCTCACAAGGAGAGAGGGTGGTGCCAGTAGATACCAAGCTGGATGAGAAACCACATGCAAACCTACAAAAAGTCTCCTCTCGTACGGGGTGTCTACCCTCTCCAGCTCCACCCTCCCTGTGACCTTCAATCTAATGGAAATCCATGCTGAGGAGGGGGAGCCTACATGTGGCCAGGACTCTCTCAGTCTGACTGGGACATGAAGCAGCAAGCATCCCCATTGCACTCTCCTTTACCTTCAGTAGAGTTCAG
This sequence comes from Chiloscyllium punctatum, assembly GCF_047496795.1. Lineage (NCBI taxonomy): Eukaryota > Metazoa > Chordata > Chondrichthyes > Orectolobiformes > Hemiscylliidae > Chiloscyllium > Chiloscyllium punctatum. The sequence goes on from NC_092741.1 coordinate 78,243,004, forward strand.
AGTAGAACCTGTCACAAAACTGACATTCTCTCCAAAGGGTCTTCTCAGGTTCAATTCCAATCCATGCATGTTCTGCCCAAAGACAAACCCTCAACTTATCCATCCAAACCTCCAATGCCAACCATCTCCACTATTGGACAGGCTCACTCCACCCTAGGTACAGACCTCCAGGACCGCATTTCGATGTAAAGCTAATGGCAATGAGGAAGGAGGAGGAGAAAGAAAACCTTGTGAAGGCACATGAAGTGGCATAGATGATAATTTCATTGAAATTAGGATTTTGCATTCATAAATATATGTTCACTTTATATCATCGCTTTTGCAATCAACTGTCAGTTTAGCTGCAGCAGCAAAAATGAAGGGACAGAGTGCAGCCATCTATAGTACACATACTGTTATAACCCTGTCTGAAGGATAGCTATTCTTTTTGCAGCCTCCACACGAGCAAGAAAAGTTGTCATTAATGAATGACGGTATATCAGATGTTGTGAACATTTCTATCAGTTTGTAAAGTTAACTAAAGCTAAACAACAAGAAAAGCAAAGAATAAACTAACGAACAAATTGCATTTGCAGTTGAGATTAAACAGAGTCTACTTGCCTCTCAGCATCCATATACAGTATGTATAATCAGTGCTATCAAAAGTGATTGACAAAAAAGCCCTGTTTGGATGTTGTGCCTGAAAATACTGTGCTATAGGACAGTGAATATGACATTCCTCCTGATGAATGGCCTCATTTTCCTGCTCAGTACAGTGTTACATCTCTCAGAGATCCTCACCGACTATCATTATATCAAAATAAGCCTCAGTTGCCAACTTTACATGTGCTCAATGTGTTCTCCAGTTGCTCTAAGTACAGCATGCAGGACTAGATGGTGGAGGGCTGGGACCTGTGATTGTAGGTGTGGTAGGAAAAATGTAACCTTCTCCCCTGTCCTTATGTTACCAAAGAAAAATGTCATTGCATATAAGGTCGTGGAGTGGACAAATTATAGTCCAAAGTGTATGATAGGCAGCACCTGGATCTGATCCAGGAAATGAAACTTTGGATTCTGTTTATGAATTATAGACAATGAAGAAGGTTATCTAAGATTACGAAGGGAGCTTGATAATTTGGGTCAATGGACTGAAGAGTGGCAGATAGTTTAATTTGGATAAATGCAAGGTGTCGCATTTAGGCAAAATGAACAAAGGTAAGACTTACATTTACGAAAATAGGGGCCTGGGTAGTGTTATAGAATAGAGAGAGCTAGGGGTTCAGGTATATAATTCTTTGAAGATTGCATCACATATAAATAGTGTGGTTAAAGAGTTTAGCATGTTTGCTTCATTACTCAGACCGTTGAGCGTAGGAGTTAGGATGTTATGTTGAGGTTGGATAGGATGTTGGTGAGGTCTCTTCTGGAGTACTGTGTACAGTTCTGGCCTCCCTGTTATAGGAAGGATATTATTAAACTGGAGAGGATTTAGATGAGATTTACCAGGATATTGCCAGGAATGGAAGGTTTAAGTTATAAGCAAAGGTTGTACAAGCTGGGATGTTTTTCACTGAACTGTAGGAGATTGAAGGGTGACCTTATACAGGTTTATAAATTGATGAGAGGTATAGATAAGTTGAATGCATGGTCTTTTCCATGAATAAGAAATGTTTGGAGGGATATGAGCCAAATGCAGATAGATGGGATTATTTTAGTTTGGGATTATGGTCAGCATGGACTGATTGGACTGAAGGGTCTAGTTCTATGCTATATGACTGTGTGATTCTATGAATTGTGGAAGATAGGTTAGACTTTTCAGTTCCCTGCTGTAGGAAAGATGTTCCGAAACATGAAAGGGTTCAGAAATTATTTATAAGGATGTTACAGAGGTTGGAGGGTTTGAGCTACAGGGAGAGGCTGGATAGTCTGGGGCTGTGTTCCCTGGAGGGTCGGAGGCTGGAGGGGGGTAACTTTACAGAGGTTTATAAAATCTTGAGGGGCATGGATACGGTGAATAGTCAAGGTCTTTTCCCCGGGGTGGGGGAAGTCCAGAACTAGAGGGCATAGTTTTAAGGTGAGAGGGGAAAGATTTAAAAGAAACCGAAGGGGCAACTTTTTCCACACAGGGTAATGCGTGTATGGAACATACTGCCAGAGGAAGTGGTGGTGACTGATATACAATTACAACATTTAAAAGATATCTGGATGGATATATGAATAGGAAGGGTTTAGAGGGAAATTGGCCAAGTGCTGGCAAACGGGATTAGATTAAGTTAGACTATCTGGTCAGCATGGACAATTGCACTAAAGGATCTGTTTCCATACAGTACATTTGTGTGGCTCTCCTGATATTGTTTATGCAACACAAATTAATTTGTAATGACCAATAACATCATTAAGATCTTTTGTGGCAAGAGTTTTAGTCAACATAGTTGGTCAATACATGGGGTTTGCTCTGTGATTATAGATGTTTTTAACCTGTACTGTGTAATGCCTGATTAATGCAACTGCCCTTTAAAGGCTTAGCATTGCTTACAAATACAGACTGCTCCCCCGAGACAAAATAGAATACATACCATGTCCATTCCATTTGTGGCTCTTGCCGTTTTTCATTTCCATTGCATATTGGTGATTCAGAAAAGGATGGAAGGTGACAGAGGTAAGATTTCAAAAAGAAAATTATAAACTCAGCCTGTCATTCTAGGTATCTGTGCAGCTCCCTGACTGACACATCTGACAATCGGATGTGAACTACAGACCTGACAGTGGCCCACTCCTCCAGACAGATGTCATACAATGCCATTGAGTTTCTATGCTGCAACCCTCTGCTTGACGACAGTCCCCCTGAACTTGACTGAGGACTATTCTCCTCAGACTTTGAGACACAGTGTGAGGCAGATTTGGTGTGTTTCCCATGCAATCTGCTGGCATGTACTCTAAGTGTGACATTGCGTAACCTGATGCCATTCACCAACATGTCCGTCCCTTTGTTGGTAACCATTACAATCTACCCAGCTTTGTTTATGCTCTAAAAGGAAATGCTATGAGCATCAAAGTAAGTACGAAGTAAATCAGCGTTAAGAAAACAAGAGCTCTGAGATGCACCTGCATAAGGTTAGAGCATGTCCCTGCATGCAATATAGCCTGGTAACAGTATTACAAAGAAAATTATTGGTGAATTTCAAAGTGCAGTGTATTCTTAGTGAGTTTGAGATATTCCATGATCATGTGGTGAAGCTGGAGCTTGGCTGATGCCAGCATCTATGAATGTTGAGTGCAAGCATTGCTGCCCTGGGATGTTGGAAAATGCTAATCAAGGTAGATGCCCAGAGAAGATGCAAGTGAGCTGGAGCCCCAGCTAACTGCTTTGATTTTCATATTGAGAATTGTCACCACCTAGTTTCTCTCTACTGTCTGGGAATAGCAACCTGAATATAAATAAGCTTAGATGAAATGTTGAAACATTCAACGAAGCCACTTGCTGCTCATTAGTGAGATTGACTGAGATTCTCACTGATCAATTTGATTTGATTTATTGTCACGTGTACCTAAGTACAATGAAAACTTTGTTTGTGAGCAGTAGAGGAATATCATAGTAAGCAAAGACTATAGATCATAGGATGATAAATAACTTGGACAGAGTGAGACATACAGGCTAAACAGCACAGGACGTGTGTGACACAAGATCAACATTAACAAGATCAGCATTATTTGAAGTTAGAGAGTCCATTCATCAGTCCAATTATGGCAGGGAAGAAGCTGGTCTTAAACTAGTTAGTTCATGTATTCAAGCTTCTGAATCTTCTGCCTGAGCGAAGAGGTTGTAGGAGAGCATTACCAGGGTGGGAGGGGTCTTCGATGATGTTGGCAGCCTTTCTGTGGCAGTGAGAAGTGTAAATGGAGTCCATGGATGGAAGATTGGCTTCCGTGATGGTCTAGGCTGTGCACACAACCTTCTATTGTTTCTTATGGGCCTTGGCAGAGCAGTTACCGTACCAGGCCATTTTGCACTTAGACAGTAGGTTTTGTATGGTGCATCTGTAAAGGCTGGTGAGCGTCTTTATGGACATGCTAAAACACCTAAGCTGCCTGAAGGAGAGACCTTGTTGTGCCTTCTTTACTTTTACATCTACATGGGAGGTCCAGGACAGGTTGTCAGTTATCCTCACTTTGAGGAACTTGATGCTGTCAACCCTCTCAGCCTCTGCTCTGTTGATGTAAATGGAGGTATGTTCTCCTCTTTTCTTCTTGAAGTCAATTATCAGCTCTTTAGTTTTGTTGACATTGAGAGAGAGATTGTTATCATTGCACCATGACACTCTATCTTCTTTGTGTATTCTGACTCATCGTTGGTGTTGTCAGCAAACCTGTAGATGGCGTTCATTCAGAATTTGGCGGCACAGTCGTGGGTTTACAAGGAGCAGAATAGGGCACTTGGAATGCATCCTTGGAGGGCTCCAGTGTTGAGGATTACTGTGGAGGAGGTGCAGTTGTCTATCTTCACTGATTGTGGTCTGAGGATCAGGAAGCTGAGGATCCAGTTGCAGAGGGCGGAGCTGAGAATGAGGTCTGAGTTGTGAGATCATTCTGGAGGGGATAATGGTGTTGAAAGTGGCACTGTTGTCAATGAGCAAGAGTCTGATGTAGGTATCCTTGTTGTCCAGATGTTCCAGGGATGAGTGGAGGACTAGAGAATTAGCACCTTCTGTGGACCTGTTTCATTAGTAGGCAAATTGCAGGGGATCGAGGCAGGCGGGGAGATTCCAGTTGATGTGGGTCTTGATCCACCTCTCAAAGCACCTCATGATTACGGAGGTCAGAGTGATAGTCATTAAGGCATGATGATGGTGATCTTCTTGAAGCAGCTGGGGACTTGGGCTTATAGGAGGGAGAGGCTGAAGATGTCAGTGAATATCTCCGGCAGCTGATCCACACAGGATCTGAATGCCCAGCCAGAGACACTGTCTGGCCTTTTGCTTTCCTTGGGCTAACTCTCAAGAAGACGGATCTGATGTCTGCAGTGGTGACAAAGGGGACAGGTGCATGTGGGGCTGTCGGGGCAGGTGATACTACGCCACTGGCATTCTGCTCGAACCAAGCATAAAAAGCCATTGAACGCATCGGAGAGGCTGGTGTCTTTGTCTGCTATCTTGCTCTGCTTGTATCCTGTTAGGTTGTTTAGGCCTTGCTACAGGCAGCAGGAGCCCATTTGGCTGGTTTGGGCCTTTAACTTGGTCCTGTACTGCCTCTTGGCATCCCTGATGTCCACACTATTCAGGGGCTGGAAAAATTCTACTGTGATCATGTAAATTTATGACATTGTACCATATAAATAGGGTTATAAATAAACTTCAAGGCGTCCATCTCACAAGATTGCAATTATCTGTGACATGTATCACATAGATTAACATATAGAAACCCACATACTGCATCAGATGTCACTCTGTAATGTAGGAAACACAGCAGCTAACTTACACAGAGCAGATTTCCACAAACAGCAATAACAATCAGATAATCTGTTATTTGTGACTTGGAGGTGCAGTCCGAAAGCTAATGCTTCTAAATAAACCTGTTGGACTAGAACCTGGTGTTGTGTGATTTTTAACCCTGTTATTTATGATTTTGATGAAGGAATAACTATCAGCCAAGACACCAAGAATAGTTTGCTCTTTTTCAAAATAGCTCCTTGGAATTTGTACATTTAGTCAAAGAAACAGTCAAAACCTTGGTTCACATCTCATTTGAAAGACAGTCACTCCAACGGTGCAGCACTCCCCCAGCACTACACAGGAATGACGGCCTTAATTTTAGCACTCAAGCTCTGCAATGGGACTGAACGTGAAATACTGGAACTCGGGCAAGAGTATTACCAGCTGAACCATGCTGACAGTAGTGAAACCTACTGCTTTGGCCAATATTGAGTGGAATGCTTTTCAGGTATACTTGCCATCCAGGACTTAAAACATAGAAAATGGTTTTGTTCATGCTCCTTATACACCTAGCTTATTTCTAACTCTACATCTGGTGTCATTATCAGGATTTACTCTACATTCTCAGATTACAGTGCTGCACATATGGTTTACATTTATGTCATAAACTTTAGCAGCTAATTGTCATTCCTTGCGCATGTTATAAACAGATCCTGTGATGAATTTTACAGACCTAGCATCGATACAATTTGAATTTCCTTTCTTCATTGTTACTAATAAAATACTCCTTCTCTATTTCACACAGCATTGTAGCAGCAAAATGTGTGCTACTTTTGGAGATGTGCCTAAAATGTAAAAGAACAGTAGACAAAATCATTTTAGCAATAAATAAATTACAGATTAAAATTCAAATCTGTAAATTCATTGAATCTACATGCCTCTGAATTAGAATAAAACTTTTAATAATATTCACAAAAAAAGGTATCAATTCTTTCAGCCTTTTCACTGGTTATTCAAAGTTTCATGATGATTCTCAGTAATGGTACTTTTTTTTTCTTAAAAGTCTAAAATATATAGGATGTCAGGATGGGATCTTGATGTAGTTAGGAAGTGAGCTGAGATGGAATTAGAATTCAAACACAGCTACGTGAGGCTGGAAGGCAGGGGGAATATTGGTTAGATAAGAAAGAAGTGAATTTAGCAAGGTGAAATGTAGTTTATTTTAATGCAGGGAGTCTGAACATGAAAATAGATGAGCTGAGAGCACAGATAGCCTGGGAGAAATACGATATCCTAAGTATGACCAAGACATGGCTGAAAGTAGAGCAGGATTGGCTACTCAACATTCTTGGTTATAATGTATTTAGCCAAGATCAAGAGAGGGATTGGAGAGAAAGTTATATAAATCCAGGAATCAATTACAGCAATGACTTGGGAGGATGGATGATGAAATGAGACCATATAAGCAGAAGTAAAATTTTACAAAAGAGGCAAACATACTGTTTAACACGTACGAAAGGCCCCCAAACAGTCAGGGAGACATAGGGGATTAAAAATGTTATCAAATTTCAGAGAAGTGTGTGAATAATAAAGTAGAATTTGTTTGAGATATTAATATTTACTGGGACAGGTAAGATATATATAGAGAAAAATTCTTAAATTGCATCCAGAGAGCTTTTTTGGCCAGTACATAGAAAGCCCAACAAAGGAGGGGCTACACTTGACCTTATATTGGAACGGAAGCCTAGGCAGATGAAAGGTCTATTATTAACGGAGCATTTTGAAGAGAGTGACCATAACTCAGTTAGATTTAGGATATGACTTGGAGGAGCCAGTGTTAGACTGGGGTAGACAAAATTAAAAATCACACAACACCGGGTTATAGTCCACCAGGTTTATTTGGAAGCACTAGCTTTTGGAGTGCTGCTGCATCAAGTGGTTGTGGAGTATAAGATCGTAGGACATGGAATTTGAATGAACACTTACAGTGTAATGCAACTGAAATTATATATTGAAAAAGACATGGATTGTTTATTAAGTCTCCTATCTTTTAGAACAACCATGTTGGTTTCAGTTCTTTCATATGTAAAACCCAGAACATTTTTTTAAAGTTAAAGATTCAAAAGTTATGTATAAGGCTGGGCTGGGAATAACAGTTCTGATCTGGGAAAAGGCTAATTTTACTGATGTGATATGATTTGCTATAAGTGAACTGGAAACAACTAATTGGGAGATAAATTGTGTTAGAGCATTTAGAAAAGAAATAGAGAAAGTACAGAGTAAATATGTTCCTATAAAGAAAAAGGATCAAAACTAGAAAACTCTGGATAGCTGGGACATAAAGTTTAGAATAAAGTCAAAAAAAGACACTTATGCCAGAAGCCAAGGGCTTAACAGGACGAAGTCCCAACAGGAGTATAAGAAGTTCAAAGGATCATTTAAAAAAGAAAATTAGGACAGCTATGGGAGTGCATGATAAAGCATTGGTGAGTAAAGTAAAGGAAAACCCAAGTCCAGAAATATCTCTTCAGCATCACACTTTGCTTCCTGCCTCTCAGCCAATTTTAGATCCAATGTGTCACTTTTCCTTGGGACACATGAGATCTTACTTTCTTGACCAACCTGCAATGACTTAAACAAAATTGTTAGGTAGAGCTAGTGAGTATTTGCATCGCTATCAGAGGAAATATCTGTGGAGGTGAAAAATGTCATCTAAAGTGCCGATAAACTAGTGCCAGACGCCTACAGACAATGTTTTAGAAATCTAAGGAGGGAACTTGGTCAAACATACATAGAAGAAAAAGTGAGGACTGCAGATGCTGGAGATCAGAGCTGAAAATGTGTTGCTGGAAAAGCGCAGCAGGTCAGGCAGCATCCAAGGAGCAGGAGAATCGACGTTTCGGGCATGAGCCCTTCTTCAGGAATGAGGAAGGTGTGCCAAGCAGGCTAAGATAAAAGGTAGGGAGGAGGGACTTGGGGGAGGGGCATTGGAAATGCGATAGGTGGAAGGAGGTTAAGGTGAGGGTGATAAGGTGAGGGTGATAGTCCAGAGTGGGGGTGGGGGCGGAGAGGTCAGGAAGAAGATTGTAGGTTAGGAAGGTGGTGCTGAGTTCGAGGGTTGGGACTGAGACAAGGTGGGGGGAGGGGAAATGAGGAAACTGGAGAAATCTGAGTTCATCCCTTGTGGTTGGAGGGTTCCTAGGTAGAAGATGAGGCGCTCTTCCTCCAGCCGTCGTGTTGCTATGGTCTGGCGATGGAGGAGTCCAAGGACCTGCATGTCCTTGGTGGAGTGGGAGGGGGAGTTGAAGTGTTGAGCCATGGGGTGGTTGGGTTGGTTGGTCCGGGTGTCCCAGAGGTGTTCTCTGAAACGTTCCGCAAGTAGGCGGCATGTGTCCCCAATAGAGAGGAGGCCTTCCTTTCCCACCGTACCAACCAGTACGCTTCCACTGACACACTCCTTCGATTGACTGAACTGGTCCTCACTCTGAACAACTTCTCTTTCCAATCCTCCCACTTCCTTCAAACCAAAGGAGTAGCCATGGGCACCCACATGGGCCCCAGCTATGCCTGCCTCTTCGTAGGATATGTGGAACAGTCCATCTTCTGCAGCTACACTGGCACCACCCCCACCCAATGCTGTGTGAAGTAGAGAAGGAGTATTTTATTAGTAACAATGAAGAAAGGAAATTCAAATTGTATCGATGCTAGGTCTGTAAAATTCATCACAGGATCTGTTTATAACATGCGCAAGGAATGACAATTAGCTGCTAAAGTTTATGACATAAATGTAAACCATATGTGCAGCACTGTAATCTGAGAATGTAGAGTAAATCCTGATAATGACACCAGATGTAGAGTTAGAAATAAGCTAGGTGTATAAGGAGCATGAACAAAACCATTTTCTATGTTTTAAGTCCTGGATGGCAAGTATACCTGAAAAGCATTCCACTCAATATTGGCCAAAGCAGTAGGTTTCACTACTGTCAGCATGGTTCAGCTGGTAATACTCTTGCCCGAGTTCCAGTATTTCACGTTCAAGTCCCATTGCAGAGCTTGAGTGCTAAAATTAAGGCCGTCATTCCTGTGTAGTGCTGGGGGAGTGCTGCACCGTTGGAGTGACTATCTTTCAAATGAGATGTGAACCAAGGTTTTGACTGTTTCTTTGACTAAATGTACAAATTCCAAGGAGCTATTTTGAAAAAGAGCAAACTATTCTTGGTGTCTTGGCTGATAGTTATTCCTTCATCAAAATCATAAATAACAGGGTTAAAAATCACACAACACCAGGTTCTAGTCCAACAGGTTTATTTAGAAGCATTAGCTTTCGGACTGCACCTCCAAGTCATAAATAACAGATTATCTGATTGTTATTGCTGTTTGTGGAAATCTGCTCTGTGTAAGTTAGCTGCTGTGTTTCCTACATTACAGAGTGACATCTGATGCAGTATGTGGGTTTCTATATGTTAATCTATGTGATACATGTCACAGATACACGAGGAGGTTGAACAGTTCATCCACTTTACTAACACCTTCCACCCCGACCTCAAATCTACCGGGACCATCTCAGACTCCTCCCTCCCCTTCCTATCTCGGGCGTCCGAATCAACACGGACATTTATTATAAACCGACAGCTACCTAGATTACACCTCCTCCCACCCCGCCCCCTGTAAAAACGCCATCCTATATTCCCAATTCCTTCGTCTCCGCCGCATCTGCTCCCAGGAGGACCAGTTCCAATACCGAACAACCCAGATGGCCTCCTTCTTCAAGGACCGCAATTTCCCCCCAGATGTGGTCGACAATGCCCTCCAACCGCCACCAGGACAGAACCCCACTGGTCCTCACCTACCACCCCACCAACCTTCATATACATCATATCATCCGTCGTCATTTCCGCCACCTCCAAACGGACCCCACCACTAGAGATATATTTCCCTCCCCTCCCCAATCAGCGCTCCGAAAAGACCACTCCCTCTGTGACTCCCTCGTCAGGTCCACACCCCCCACCAACCCAACCTCCACTCCCGGCACCTTCCCCTGCAACCGCAAGAAATACAAAACTTGCGCCCACACCTCCCCCCTTACTTCCCTCCAAGGCCCCAAGGGATCCTTCCATATCCACCACAAATTCACCTGCACCTCCACACACATCATTTACTGCATCCGCTGCACCCGATGTGGCCTCCTCTATATTGGGGAGACAGGCCGCCTATTTGCGGAACGTTTATCCCCTCCCTACCTTTTATCTTAGCCTGCTTGGCACACTTTCCTCATTCCTAAAGAAGGGCTCATGCCCGAAACGTCGATTGTCCTGCTCCTTGGATGTTGCCTGACCTGCTGCGCTTTTCCAGCAACACATTTTCAGCAAACAGACATAGAGTTTGAAAGGATCAAACAAAGTAATTTTGATAGGTGGATAGGGGCATTGAAAATCGATCAGATATATGACACTTTGAGAAAGACTTACTTTGGAGGAACCTCAAAGGTTCACACCCTGAAATAGTGAGAAGTCATGGAGTCATACAGCATGGAAACACACCGTTTGGCCGAAACAGTCCACGCCAAACACAATCCCAAACTAAACTAGTCCCACCTGTCTGTTCCTGGCCCATATCCTTCCAAACCTTTCCTATTCATTTATTTATCCAAATGTCTATTAAATGTTGTAATAGTACCCACATCTAACTCATGTAGAAGAGCAGAGAGTTAAGAGGAGCAGCAGAAATGGCCGTTGATTATGGGTTGGTCCATAAATCAAAGTTTGGCTTCCGACGTCAATTTCAATCCGTGAGGAATAGAAATTGGGGAAAAGAGAAACCCTCAGTTAGTAAAGGAAAAGGAGATTTCACTGAAAGCAGTAAAATAAGTTTACCACAGGGTATAAAGGATACCCATGAAGGAGCGGGGAGGAAAAGAGAAGTAAAAAACATCAGATGTTTTCATTGTAACAAAGTAGGACACATGAAGTCAAAATGTTGGTGGAAAAGCCCTTGGAAAACAGATGTAGTAAAACAAAATGCCAGGGAGGCTTATTAAAGTGGTAAAAGAGATCCCAGTGGAAGTTGAAGAGATGCGAGTTGGTAAATAAGAAAGTACCAGATGTCTTTAAGAATGTATATGGTGGGATAAGATTTAATCATGTGTACTAGGGGGAATAGGTAAGGAAATATTAAAATTTTAAGAGGTACAACAGCAAGTCAATCTTTGATGGTGAGTGATCAGGAGATAAGTACTTTGAAAGTACGTATTGCCAGAAAAAAGTGGTAATATGTGGAGTTCATGGTGAGAAGAGTAGTGCTCCATTGTATAATGTAACGTTGGAGACTCTGGTGAAAAATGGTGAAGTGGTGGTAGGAGTAAGAGAGAAATTCTCCGTTCCGAAAATCCAGTTTATCCTCAGGAGTGACATAGCTAGATCACAGGTTGGAGTGATGCCTTCTGTGGTTTAAAAGCCAGTGGAAAGCTCGGCACCTGAGATATTACAGGAAGTATATCCTGGGATATTTCCTGACTCTCTGATAACAAGATCACAAAGCCACTGGTTGAAACAGGAAGAGGAATCAAAGAATAAGAAAGTTGAAGTTCAAATCAGAAATGAAAAATTGTTAAGTCAGAGTTTACAGACCACATATTGGGACTACATCTCAAATTTTAGGGAATGGTTAAATTGAGTTGGGTGAGTTTGCTAGGCAGTACTTAAAATTAGCATAGCATGTGATGGAACAGGAAACACAAGAATTCAAAACTTTATATTTTCACGAGAGGACATAAAGTGTTATTATTATTACCAGTGTCAGGTGAACCTTTAAAAGTAAAATTTAGCCTTTCCAAATTGAAAGGAAATTGAGTAAGGCGAATTATTTGATAAAAACATGAAATAGAAGGAAATTTCAGAGTGTGTCATGTGAATATTGTTCAAATAGTAGTTTGATAGGAAAGGGAAGCTATAAGAGAATTTGCATTTGCTACGACTTGAGTGAAGAATCAAATCCAGATAAATTTGCAATTGGCATTCCTCAAATTAAAATGCAAAATGAGGAAATTCTCAAAAATTGGGATCAATTATTGAGTTTCCCTCCAGAAGAAAATCAAAGGGGGAGTCCAGAACTAGAGGGCAAAGGTTTAAGATGAGAGGGGAAAACTATGGAAGGGAACTAAAGGGCAACATTTTCATGCCGAGAGTGTTACATGTATGGAATGAGCTGCTGGAGGAAGTGGTGGAGGCCAGTACAATTACAGCATTTAAAAGGCATCTGGGTGGGTATATGAATAGGAAGGGTTTGGAGGGATATGGACCAGGTGCTGGCAGGTGGGACTAGATTAATTTAGGATATCAGTTCGGAATGGACGAGTTGGACCAAAGGGTCTGTTTCTGTGCTGTACACTTCTATGACTCTATTACCTAATTGTATGGCGTACATAGATGATTTGGTGATTTTTAGCCACACATGGAAGGAACATTTGAAGCATCTATTGGAATTATTGATCGACTTCAGAAGGTGGGCCTCGTGATAAACCTGGCTAAAAGCGAGTTCAGAAAAGCTCAGGTTATGTTCTTCGGCCATATCTTTGGAGATGGTCTGATGGCCCCATGGGCTGTGAAAACATAGGACATGGGGTGTTTCCCATTACTATTGATGAAAAGGAAACACTATGGTTCCTGGGACTGAGCGGTTTTCATTGACAATTGGTGCTAAATTTTAGCAGTATGATTGCTCCAGTGACTGACTTGCTGAAGAAGTGCAGAAAACCTAAGTGAATGGTGGACTGTGAGAAGGCATTTGATGGCCTGAAATCTGTGTTAATCATTTTCCCAATGTTAGCCACCCCTAATTACACAAAACCGATCAAAGTGATTATTGATGTGAGTGTCAGTGCTGTACTCTTATAAGAAGACAATGAGAAGCTAGGAAGACCGATTTAGTATTTTCCCAAAAAGTTAAATATTCATCAACACAAACATTCCATGATTGAGGAGGAGACCTTGAGTTTGTTATTGGTGTTGGAACATTTCAACATCTATGTTGCCAGCAATGCATCTGAGACAATTGTTTATAGTGATTGTAACCCCTTAAAGTTATTTGACAAATTTAAGAATAAAAATACGAGACTCTTTAAATGGAGTTTATTGTTTCGGCTATTTAATCTGAAAATTATACAACTGGCAGGATGAGAGAACATAGTTGTCACAACTTTGACGAAGAAAGGCAAAGGTGTTTGGTGGCAGGAAAAATGGTCTGAAATAGACTAGTAGTGAATGCTTGCGTGCTTAGAATCAATGTAATGCTGATGAGATGTCTATTTGAAGCCAATAAAGTATACAGCTTGTGAGGCCATTTTGTTTCCCAAAATATTGGAATAATAGAAGCAGCATGAATGGATGGAGTCAGACTTCCATGGGACTAGAGTCTTAGTGTAGCTTTCAGTAGTTGTTAGGTTTTGAAGCTAGTTGTGGAAACTGCTACGTTCTCTCTCTTTGTTACAAGTAAAGGTTTGGGTCCACACTCTGCTGCCAGAATTGTATGTGAGACAATCTGTTTTACTGACTTTGCATTTGCTGAAGGTGTTTTTATAGGATGTTACTATATTGGAACAGTTTCTGCTGAGAGTCATAGAGTCACAGAGGTGGACAGCAAGGAAACAGACCCTTCGGTCCAACTTGTTCATGCCGACCAGATATCCCAACCTAATCTAGTCCCATTTGCCAGCATTTGGTCCATATCCCTCTAAACCCTTCCTATTCATATACCCACCCAGACACCTTTTAAATGTTGCGATTGTACCACCCATCACCACTTCCTCCGGCAGCACATTCCATACACGCACCACCTTCTGCATGAAAAAGTTGTCCTTAAGTCCCTTTTAAATCTTTTCCCTCTCACCTTAAACTTTTGTCCTCTAGTTCTAGACTCCCCCACTCCAGGAAAAAGACCTTGTCTATTTACCCTGACCATGCCCCTTACAATTTTATGAACCTCTCTAAAGTCACCCCTCAGCCTCCGACATTCTGGGGAAAAAAGCCCCAGCCTATTCAGTCACTCCCTAAATCTCAAGACCTCCAACCTTTGCAGCATCCTTGTAAATCCTTTCTAAACCATTTCAAGTTTCACAACATGCTTCCAACATGAGGGAGGCCAAAATTGCACACAATATTCCAAACGTGGCCTAACCACTGTCTACATAGCCGCAACAGGACCTCCCAACACTTATACTCAATGCTCTGACCATTAAAGGAAAGTATACCAAATGCCTTCTTCATTCTCCTATCTAGCTGTGACTCTGCTTTCAAGGAACTGTGAAACTGCACTCCAAGTTATCTTTGTTCTGCAGCTGTCCCTAGGATCTTACCATAAAGTGCAAAATGTTTAACAGTTAAATAATCTATTATTCTGTTAATTTTTCCAGTATAGCCAAAGTTATACCATCTTTCTTTTGTTTGTATTTTAACTGCAGGATAAGTATAAAGTGTGTTTTACTTGAAGCCTAGTAATGTGACTAATCAAATTACATCTAGAACACAACACTTTACATTTGCCTTTAAATAAGATTTTAAAAAATAGAGTCTAGGCCAATCTCCTTGATGTATTTGAAGGTGGTTTGGCCTGGTCCACAACACTGGATAGAGCGCTGCTGGAGTCCTACATGCAAATCTGGTCATCACATGAGAGGAAGCGAGCGATTAAACTAGAGAGGGTGCAGAGGTAATTTACTTGGAGGTTGTCTGGGTTGGCAGATCTGAGCTATGAAGAAAGTTTGGGGATACTGAGATTGTTATTCTTGGAACAGCAAAGGTTCACAGGGAGACTGGAAGAGGTGTACGAGGTTATAACAATGATAGATAGGATGCATAGGAAGACACTTGCTCCACTGCTAGAGTGGCTGATAACCAGGGGGACATAGGAAAACGGTAGGAAGCTAAGAGGAGAATTGAGAATGATTTTCATTCTGAGGATGGTGGGAATCTGGAACTCAGTGGCTGAAGGGGTGACTGAGTCAGAACCTCTCAAAGCATGTAAGTAGTGCTTATATATGTACTTGCATTATCAACGTCTCCAGTGCTATTGACCAAGAACTGGAAAATGATCAGATCTTTGCTGACTGGTGCAGAAGCAATGGGCCAAATGACCTCTTTCTGGATTGAGTCTTTCAATCTATGATACTCCTGCTATTAACTCTCATGATTGACTAGCTCCAAGGGCTGTTTTCTGAGCCCTTGGCTTGAGGCCTTCCTGACTCGAAATGGATAGATCATGGGCAGAATCTTGCAGAGGCTATGCAGCCTTGGCTGTAGACTAGTCAGTCAGCATGTTAGAGAAATGTTCCGTTTCCAATAAACCTGGTACGCAGATCTTGTGAAAATGACACATTTGTTTATTTCACAATATCGTGGGAAGAGGTCACTGACTGCTCAGCTCGAATGACTGCTCAGCACTGATGAGTCATAACCTCTCCGCTCGCTACAAGCGTTTACAGTTTATAAAGTGTTACAAATGGCTGATGCTTGAGTACAGAACAATACATGTCTAACTCCAATAGATAATTTAACAATATTAAAAAGGCTAATAATATTGATTCATTGAACAATGGTAACAGGAGGCTGACAATATTCCTGGTCTAAGAACATCGATTTGTTGGACAACTGAAACTGATTGAGTAGCATCCTGTTCATAGTGGCAAGTGGTCAGTGACAATCAATATTAAATAGTTTGATGACATCTTGTTTGCAGGGGCATTGTTTTAGCTGGAGCTTCCATGGTGAAAGAGACCCCAAGAGGGGCCTATTAGTGGGTGCGGAGGTACAGCAGCATTGTCAGTGAAAAGAGAATCCAATTAGCAGGCCATTTAACTAACAAGTTTCCTCCAGTTAGGAAAATGTCTGCTCACAGTCAATTCCTGTGAATAGCTGTCAGCAAGTTAGCTAAGATGTCTCCTTTAGTCAGGGAACATAGCTTCAACACTCAAAATGGTTTCCCTTCTCCCACACCTCTTTTTTCTGACAAGGTATTCTGGCACCAATGACCGGCCTTTCCTGGGACCAAGGACCCCAGGATTGAAGATTACCCCACCAAGAGCTATCAGCCAATTAGAAATGCCACTAGAGAGGTTGCGGCTGCTACTGGTATAATAGTAAGCTGAGGCATTCTGCCAACTCCCTCTCCACAGGTGAGTGATGGCAGAATGGAGTCATGTGTTCACCTTTGCAGGGGAGGGAAGTGGAGGGTGGTCTGCAGCAAAGGTATGGGTATATCTTACAGTGTGCATCCAATTCCAAATGCTAAGCACTTCAATAAGGTACTGAGCACCTTTAAAAATGGGATTACCCATGTTTAAGCCAAACATGCCAAGGTTGACTTATTGTATTCCAGACATGGTGAGAAATTGAGGAAGTTAGAAAGCACAAAAGAATAAGTTCCATTTTTACTTCTTTATCATGACATATTGGGAACTCATGTGTTAAACATTCCACTGCTAAAAGGACTCACTGCAGTATCGATTGCATGACTATGATCTTACAGAATAAGATGGGACATCACAGCAGGGGGCCTGGCTGACTCTCAGAGAACAGAATCCTCTGGAGCCATACATGTGGAATTCACTTGCAGTCTCAGGCAAAGGTGTTTGACGTTCCTGGACAAAACTGATAGCCTTGGACATAAATGTATTAACTGCCCACTGTACCCATTATTATGCTTCCCCTATCTATTAACATGAGCATGTGAATCTAACAATGAGAACAAAGCAACATCTTTTTCTGCCTAAACTCCTATCCATTAATGTTTGATTATGCAGAATACAATAACCAGTCCCTGTAAACCATTTGCTAGTTGTCACAGGAAATCGGCAATCACCAGACATTGTAAAACTATAATTACCTGTCTTAGTCAATCAACCATGTGACTTGTCTACCTCTGTTTTATTCCTATAAAATCTCCTGCCTTTGTGTATAGAGCAGAGACTCAATGCGAAGTGCCACCACTGGTAGGCTACATGACTCATTTGGTGTTATTGACAATCTCTTGTCAGCTGTCTGTTAATAAAGCAGCTAACACTGTACTGAAACTTGTGTCGTCTGGATTTGTGGAAAAAAAATACTTCAACAAAATCACCCCGCACCCCCACTTGTTTAATATTAGTGGTGATGTGATAAGACCAATAAGAGCGCCTTCTTACCAAGCAGTTAATTGAGATGGAGACATCTATAATCCAATTAGGCACACTCCAGCAGGGTTGTGAGAAGCCTTGGGGAACTGAGAAGGATTGGTAAATCAGCCACAAAGTTTGTGTCGAGTACCATCTTCAAATATAAGATGCGTAAATGCTTAGGCGCTTCAAGTTGGAGTAACAATGGAAGGAGTTAAGATTGAAGAAGGAAATCTCTCTGAAGAAAATTTGGGTGTAAAAAAGACTTTTGCGATGCACAGTAATTAATGATTTCTAGGTGGTTTGCTAAAAACTCAAGAGATTTGTCTTCATTGTATCTACCATTTAACATACAGAGTATTGTGCTTGTTTACTTTTTGCTGGTAAGTTTAAGTTTACTTCACCTTACTTTTGGATTTTAGGGTACAAGATATACAGTAAGTTATTTAATTTTTTTATTTGGAATAGTCATGTTTCCATTTCATTGCTAAAACTCATAGAATCTTGTACCTTTATTCTGTGATGAAAAATATGAGATTCATATATATTTTAATATAATTTAGTTTGGATTTTAAAATGTGAAACTAGTTGCATGTGAGTTTTCTCTGTATTTGAGGGGTTTTAATGTTTAATTTTTCAGTGTTTCTGTGGACATGGTGATTTATTTTGCTGGAGAGAGACGAGTATCGCTGGATATCAGAATGCGTCTGGGAAAATAAACAAACAGTGAAATTCACAACTGATCTTGGAGGAACTGTGAGCGAGATTCATAGCACAGAAGCAGATAAGTTAATTGTTTTAAGTGGGACCTACAGAAAGTCTGCAGTAGTGAGTAGAGTGGGTTCGTTCTTGATTATATGTTTTTGAGATATGTCTCAAGACTAAACTTAAAATATAAGCCATAGCTATTAACTTAACCTGCAGCAATATTTTGTAGAGAAATAAGATGGTGTTATTTTCTGGGTCTGTAGATTGTGAAGGAGCAAAAATGGCCTTTAATTGAGTGATATGCACTTCTTGTCAGATGTAGGAGTCGAAAAAGACTTTAAGGGTTATTGCAGATTATATCTGCAATAAATGCTGTTGGTTATGAATCTTAACAGATTGAATGGATCGGTTGGAAAGACAGTTAGAAGCAAAGAGGAATTTGCAACAACAACAGTATGTGATGGATGGCAGTTATAGGAAGGGGAAAACTCACAGATACAGCCACATAGATGGGTTAACTCCAGGAAAGGTAAGAGAAGTAGGCAGGAAGTGCAGGAGCCTTCTGTGGCTATTCCAATTTCAAACAAGTAGGCTGTTTTGGAAAATGCAGGGGGTGATGGATTATCTGGGGAACGTAGCACGAACAGCCAAGTTTCTGGTATTGAGATTGGCTCGAATGTAATGACAGGTACGTCAGGTTCCAATAGATCAATTGTGTGAGGGGAGTCTCTAGTCCGAGGTACAGACAGACGTTTCTGTGGCCAGCAGCGAAAAATCTGAATAGTGTGTTGCTTCCCTGGTGCCAGGATCAAGGATGTCTCAGAGAGGGTGCAGCGAGAGGTCATTGTCCACAATGGAACCAACAACATAGGAAAGGAAAAGGTTGTGATTCTGAAGGGAGATTACAGAGACTAAGGCAGGAATTTAAAAATGAGGTCCTCGAGAGTAGTAATATGTGGATTACTCCCACTGCTACAAGCTAGTGAGGGCAGGAATAGGAGGATAGAGCAGATGAATGCTTGGCTGAGGAGCTGGTTTATGGGAGAAGGATTCACATTTTTGGATCATTGAAATAAGAAAAGAAGTGACCTGTACAAGAAGGACGGATTGCACCTAAATTGGAAGGGGACTAATATATTGGCAGGGAGATTTGCTAGAGCTGCTCAGGAGAATTTAAACTATTAAGGTGGAGGGGGGGGTGGGGGGGACCCAGGGAGATAGTGAGAAAAGAGATCAATCTGACACTGGTATAGTTGAGAACAGAAATGAGTCAAACAGTTAAGGCAGGCAGGGACAAGGTAAGACTGATAAATTAAACTGCATTTATTTCAATGCAAGGGGCCTAACAGGGAAGGCAGATGAACTCAGGGCATGGTTATGAACATGGGACTGGGATATCATCACAATTACAGTAGCATGGCTCCAGGATGGGCAGGACTGGCAGCTTAATGTTCCAGGGTACAAATGTGACAGGAAGGATAGAAAGGGAGGCAAGAGAGGACAGGGAGTGACATTTTTGATAAGGGATAGCATTAGAGCTGTTATGAGGGAGGATATTCCTGGAAATACATCCAGGGAAGTTATTTGGGTAGAATTGAGAAATAAGAAAAGGATGATCACCTCATTGGGATTGTATTATAGACCCCCTAATAGTCAGAGGGAAATTGAGAAACAAACTTGTAAGGAGATCTCAGCTATCTCTCAGAATAATAGGGTGTTTAAGGTAGGTGATTTTAACTTTCCAAACATAGACTGGGACTGCTATAGTGTTAAGGGTTTAGATGGTGAGGAATTTGTTAAGTGTATATAAGAAAATTTTCTGATTCAGTATGTGGATGGACCTACTAGAGAAGGTACAAAACTTTACTTACTCTTGGGAAATAATGTAGGGCAGGTGACTGAGATGTCAGTGGGGGAGCACTTTGGGGCCAGCGACCATAATTCTATTAGATTTTAAATAGTGATGGAAAAGGATAGACCAGATCTAACAGTTGAAGTTCTAAATTGGAGAAAGGCCAATTTTGATGGTATTAGGCAGAACTTTCAAAAGCTGATTGGGGGCAGATGTTCACAGGTAAAAGGATGGCTGGAAAATGGGAAGCCTTCAGAAATGAGACAACGAGAATCCAGGGAAAGTATATTCCTGTCAGGGTGAAAGGAAAGGCTGGTAAGTATCAGGAATTCTGGATGACAAAAGAAATTGAGGGTTTGGTTAAGAAAAAGAAGGAAACATATGTCAGGTACAGACAGGATAGATCGAGTGAATTCTTAGAAGACTATAAAGCCAGTAGGAGTATACTTAAGAGGGAAATCAGGAGGGCAAAAAGGAGACATGAAATAGCTTTGGTAAATAGAGTTAAGGAGAATCCAAAGGGTTTTTACAAAATTAAGGTCAAAAGGATAACTAGGTAGAGAATAGGGCCCCTCAAAGATCAGCAAGGCGGCCTTTGTGTAGAGCCGCAGAAAATGGGGGAAATACGAAATGAGTATTTTACATCAGTATTTAATGTGGAAAAGGATATGGAAGATATAGAAAGGAGGGCAATAAATGGTGGCTCATTGCAAAATGTTCATATTACAGAGGAGGAAGTGCTGGATGTGTTGAAACAGTTAAAGGTGGATAAATCCAAGGGTTTGGAGGGATATGGGCCGGGTGCTGGCAGGTGGGACTAGATTGGGTTGGGATAGCTGGTCGGAATGGACGGGTTGGACCAAAGGGTCTGTTTCCATGCTGTACATTTCGATGACTCTATCACTCTATGACCTGATCAGGTATACGCTAAAACTCTATGGGAAGCTAGAGAAGTGATTGCTGGGCCTCTTGCTGAGGTATTTGTATAATCGATAGTCACAGGCGAGGCGCCGGAAGACTGGAGGTTGTCTAAGGTGTTGCCACTGTTTAAGAAGGGTGGTAAGGACAAGCCAGGGAACTATAGACCGGTGAGCCTGACCTCGGTGGTGGGCAAGTTGTTGGAGGGAATCCTGAGGGACAGGATGTACATATACTTGGAAAGGCAATGACTGATTAGGGATAGTCAACATGGCTTTGTGCGTGGGAAATCATGTCTCACAAACTTGATTGAGTTCTTTGAAGAAGTAACAAAGAGGATTGATGAGGGCAGGGTAGTAGATGTGATCTATATGGACTTCAGTAAGGTGTTCAACAAGGTTCCCCATGGGAGACTGATTAGCAAGGTTCGATCTCACGGAATAAAGGGAGAACTAGCCATTTGGATACAGAACTGGCTCAAAGTAGAAAACAGAGAGTAGTGGTGGAGGGTTGTTTTTCAGACTGGAGGCCTGTGACCAGTGGAGTGCTACAAGGATTGGTGTTGTGTTCTCTACTTTTTGTCATTTACATAAATGATTTGGATGCGAGCATAAGAGGTACAGTTAGTAAGTTTGCAAATGACTCCAAAATTGGAGCTATAGTGGATGGAAAAGAAGATTACCTCAGGTTACAACAGGATCTCGACCAGATGGGCCAATGGGCTGAGAAGTGGCAGATGGAGTTTAATTCAGATAAATGTGAGGTGCTGTATTTTGGGAAAGCAAATCTTAACAGGACATATGCACTTAATGGTAAGGTCCTAGAGAGTGTTGCTGAACAAAGAGACATTGGAGTGCAGGTTCATAGCTCCTTGAAAGTGGAGTCACAGGTAGATAGGATAGTGAAGAAGGCATTTGGTATGCTTTCTTTTATTGGTCAGAGTATTGAGTACAGGAGTTGGGAGGTCATGTTGCGGCTGTACAGGACATTGGTTGGGTCACTTTTGGAATATTGCATGCAATTCTGGTCTCCTTCCTATCGGAAGGATGTTGTGAAACTTGAAAGGGTTCAGAAAAGATTTACAAGGATGTTACCAGGGTTGGAGGAATTGAGCTATGTGGAGAGGCTGAACAGACTGGGGCTGTTTTCCCTGGAGCGTCGGAGTCTGAGGGTGACCTTATAGAGGTTTACAAAATTATGAGGGGCATGGATAGGGTAAATAGACAAAGTCTTTCCCCTGGTGTGGGGGAGTCCAGAGCTAGAGGGCATAGGCTTCGGCTGAGAAAGGAAAGATATAAAAGGGACCTAAGGGGCAACCTTTTCACACAGAGGGTGGTACGTGTATGGAATGAGTTGCCCGAGGAAGTGGTAAAGGCTAATAGAAATGCAACATTTCAGAAGCATTTGGATGGGTATATGAATTGGAAGGGTTTGGAGAGATTTGGGCTGGGTGCTGGCAGGTAGGACGAGATTGTGTTGGGATATCTGGTCGGCATGGATGAGTTGGACCGAAGGGTCTGTTTCCATGCTGTACATCTCTATGATTCTGTGACTCAGTGATTTTTTTTTTCATTGGGAGAGTGTACAAGAGTAAGCATTGTAGTGCATTATGTTTTCAGATAGGATATTCTGTAATTATTTTGGGGAGCTTAAGAGAAACATCCATAGATTGGAAGAAACCTTTTAGTTTCAGTCTAGGGACCTTTGCTGAGGTCTCGGTTGAAGGTGGATGTGTAAAACAGTTATTCCCTAGAATGGGTGTTGTTACGGGATTGTTATGAAATGGGTTACCTCTGTGTAAGGGGGTTACTTTAAAAGTTCAAGACCAGAAGTTTTGTTACAACCCTGAAGCGGTTACTTGAAGCTAAGAAAGTGCAAGCTGAAACAAACACAGAGAAAGCTGGAGAAATTCAATAGGCCTGGCTGCATCTAGACAGAAAAACAAAGTTAAGTATTTGAGTCCAATATGACTCTTCCTCAGAAAGTCTAAGGATAGTTGTGTGAAAGGTTCAGGAAGAGGCTATCAGATTTTCACAAACAGAATTTGAAGTCACAGCCAATTCAAACCCGATAGCAGAGAGAGCAAGGAATTCTTTCTGCTGTTTGTGTATTGTGATGGGATGCTATTAGGATTAATTGGATTGTATTTTCACTACGTGTTTTGAAATTTTGAAATTTATAAATGTATGTAATATTTTGGTTTATTCTCTTTCACCTTTATTTATTTTGTGTAATAAACCTGTGTTGCATTGTTGAATTCAAATCTGCATATTGCATATTTATTTTTCAATCAAAGACCACCTTATTAAAATAAAGAAAGATCTATCAGGCCAGATTTCAGTCTGCAATCTGACTTGCCCAGTATTAACATCAGTGAAGATCATAGCAATACTATTAGCAAAGACTTCCAAAATTTCATTCTATTTAAACAATAAGATATCCATCCCTAACTTGACCATAAATAAACTCTAGGTTTGGTGTGGAATTGTTAAAATCTCTCAAATATTAAAATTCTCAGTGTTGCTTAATCATGGTTTTCGGTGGCTATCAAATTTTGTTTACCTCAATATTTCATCTGACAAGATAAATAGCTGTAAAAATTATTTTGAGATTTTAGAGTGGCCTACTTTTGTCATATGTCAGTGATAGGTGCTAATTCCTACAGAAGACACAGTTTGAACTATTTAGTCTCCACAAGATTTAAAAAATGGACATTTACAAGTGTAAAATATGAAAAATGTCTTAAACGTAATGGGGCTGTTTTTTAACCTCTTTATTTTTATTTCTAACTCATTCAGATCAATTTCACTACCACAACCTGCTTCTACAGCACAGCCACGTTCCCCCTTTCCCAAGTCAATCAACCGATCATTATATATGCTGAGGTTACATATAGAAGGATTCTTGTGATGTCCCTGCTTTTGAACCAAAAAACCTGAGTTCAAGTCCCACCTGATCAAGAGGTGTGTTATAACACAGCCGAATCGTTGATTGAAGCATGTATACAAGTAGAGGTCAGTGATTGCATGTTACTTGAGGAAATATAAAGAGGCTTCCAGCCAGAGGACACTGTGGAGTGTGTGGGAACAATATTTTGCTCCAAATTTTTAATTTTCATTTATAGTCGTACTTTGATAAAGTATAACATTAAGGAACTGTAAATTAGTTAATCTGCTTATTTATTTCTCAAATGAGTATAAAGAGACATTTAATGTCTCAGAGTTCGGTGTTGTGAGGAGTTACATATATATGTCACGTCTCACACTATTCCGAGTTCTGGTTTCTTCACTTACCAACAGCCAATCAGATGTTCAACATCAAACCATGTCCTTGTGATGATTCTTGGCACCATGCAAGAATACTGAATGAGCTGGAACTGTTATTACCATTCCTCTCATCTGAGTTTCCTCACTCAAAACCAAAATGTTTTTGAATTGAGGGGTGCTGAAAGGAACAGTCTTCTAGGTCACACCATCATTTTCTATTCAGACAGTAGTAGAGGGGCAGCCAATGGGTGGCATGCTGACTCAGTGGTTACTGTTGCCTCACAGCGCCAGGGACGCAGCTTCAATTCCAGACATGGAGTTTACACATTCTCCCTGTGTCTGTGTGGATATCCTCTGAGTGCACTGGTTTCCTCCCACTGTCCAAAGATGTGCAAGTTAGGTGGATTGGCCATGCTAAATTGCTCATAGTGTCCAGGGGTGTGTAGGAAAATGCAGGGTTAAAGGGATAGGGTAGGGGCATGGGTCTGGGTGAGATGCTTTTTGGAGGGTCTGTGTGGCCTTGCTGGGCCAAATGACCTGTTCCCACACTGTAGGGATTCTATGGAGGACCAACTTGTCAGAGGAAGAGGAATGTAAGAGGCAACCAAAATTGTAAGGGAGATTAGAAGACAGGAAAAACCAAACCGAGCAATGAGTGTACCTCCAATGCAGACTGTTACCAAATAGAAAAAAAAGCTCTCTATTTGATACACCCAGCACTAACAGTAAAATCAATGATATTAAGGCACAAATAGAGCTAAATGATCATGATATAATTGCCATTACAGAAACATGGCTGCATAGCCACCAGGACTGAGAACTAAATATTCAAGGTTATTTTAAGGTACAGAAGGACAGAGAAGAAAGAAAAGGAGGTGGAGATGTATTGATAGTATGAGATGGGATAAGTCTATTAGTGAAGGAAGATCTTAGATGGGAAGAGCAACAGTAGGGAAAATGCTAGAATCTATCATAAATGACCTGATAGATGGACATTGGACAGGACTGTTAAATCACAGAACAGGCTTGATGGGCTGAATAGCCTACTCTTGTTCCTATATTCCTAAGACAACCAACCTTAATGTATTATTTTTCTTCTTTCATCTGTGGAGAGTGATTATTGTTGCTGGTCCTCTGATTACTGGTGTAGTGGAGTAGCTAACAGGCTGCAGGATAGCTTGATATATCTACAGCTACTCATTGTCTGCAACCTCTCCCTTCTTTGCTGACACTATACCCAGCAAAGCACAGACTTGCACTGCTTGACTATCTGAATATTGTGAATCACTTGAGTCCTGCAATATACGGCAATTCTGATCACTGCTGTTCCTTGGATGCTGCCTGACCTGCTGCACTTTTCCAGCAACACATTTTCAGCTCTGATCTCCAGCATCTGCAGTCCTCACTTTCTCCTCACTGCTGGTACACCACTGTTTGCAAGTTTTCCACTTGCCTGTACCCAGGTTTGACAGAGGATAAGGTGGGATAGAAAGCACTATTGCATTCAAATTGGAGGGAAAATGATTTAAACTTCAAATCATCATTTATTGCTCTAAAAATCTAAAAAGTTACTGTTGCTTCATTGAATAATAAATAAGCATAAAATAATTCATTCTTGCTGTGTCTATTCCATATATTCTCTTCTCAATGGGAAAATAATTCTAATTTTTAGTTTGAACTTTGTTAGCCAATTTAAACATGTTAATAAATGGCTTACTGAATTTCAATTGTCATGTCATTAAATGCAAGTTACTGTAATATAAATCATTACTTGTTTTCAAATTAAATCAATTAATACATTTGTGATGAATCTTAAAGTAGCAAAAATGCTATTTAGTTTTATATCCATGGTGTACCTCTAACAGATTTCCTACAAATGTGCTAACATTAATTCTAAATAAATGAAAAAAATACCATTAGGCTTTTTCTAATAACTAACCCAAGCGTGAAATCAAATATATACTGCTTCAGAAAGATGTTAACTCATAGGTGACTTTGCAAACTCATCAATTGCTTTGTGAATTAATACAAATTTTCCAGCATGAATTCAACTCTAGAGAAGGAGATCAGAGGTACTGCTGTCACATCATGAATTTTTTTTCAAAAAAGTTTAACTGAATTTTCTCACTTAAATTCACAAAGCCCTTCAGAAGTCTTCAATAGCAAGGGAAGTGTAGGAGAAAACCTTGTGCAAATCTCCATTTTTTTCTCTTTTACAAAAATAAAGGTCCAGATTTTGTTGTCGTCATGACAGCAAAAAACTACCAGGATTCCCCATTAAACTTCCACAGAAACTGACAGCAACCTGAGGAGTTCAAACAGAATGCAGATGTGCAAAGTAACATGGAAAACAAGAAGTTGCTGGAAGTGAGTCCATGCTCCTGTATAGTAGCAGCTGTACAGCTACCCGCATCTCCCTTGCAATCATGAATTATTAACATCCACTTTAAAGCTGTTAGTCTTGTTGTAAAAACCATGAACTAAGTTACACTTGGTGAACAGAGTGTAACAGTGCTTCCAATAGTGTACAGACTTCATAATTACTGTAAAGACTGTCACTGGGCCTGAAATGTTACCATTGTGATTCTTCTACAACAACATTTTTTAACTTTTTCCACAGATTGGAAGGGGAGGGGGAGGGGTGCTTCTCCATTTTCATTCAGGTGAGCACAGATGAGCAAATTTCAGAAAGATAAAACTTGGCACAACAGTAAATGTGAATTTCAGAAAAACACAAATAATTGCAAAGCAATAATAAATCAGTTAAATGAGTAAATAATATATCAAAATGGCCATTAAAAGTGCCAACCCGCAGAGGTGATGAATGAAACTATTTCTCATCTTTTCACTGAAGCAGAGTGAGGGGAAGGCAGACTAGACCTCAAGCATTCATTATCAGGGAAACCAATGTGTCGAGTTAAGGTATTGGGTTTAATTAGCATTGACTGGGCTGCCTCTCACACCTTGTCCTTTCTTCCTTCCCACATACATGATTATTCTCCATCGCTCCCTCATGTATGCTCGCCCCCTGTCCCTTCCTCCTACTCACACCCGCTAACTCCCCATACTCTCCATGCACTGACCCTCACAGTTCCTCTAACCAACACTCACAGTACCTTCCAACCACACACTCTCTTTCTCTCTCCTTCATGCCCTCTGTCCCTCTCACATGAACATGATCTTTCCTTTGTAGAAATTCATCCTCTCCCTTCCTCCCACCCTCACACAGTCCTTTGTCTCCCTCCGACACTTTCTCTATCTTTCTCTCCTCCCCTCATGCACTCTTTCATCCCTCTTACATTCTTTCTTCCTCATTCGTGCATATGCTCTCTCCCTCTTTCCATCACACACTCTTTCCCATGCACTCTCATTCTCTCTCTCCATCTCTCCTCCCGCTTAGGTATTCTCTCTCCCTTTGTCTCTCTCATTCACAGAGTGGTTTGACCAAGCAGATGGATGAGCAGGCATGCTCACTCATGCTGCATATGCTGTTCATGGCTTCCTTGGCGTGTGTCACCACCTTGTACAACATCAGCAGCCAGGCAGTTATGAGGACTCATGGAAACTAACAAGACATCAGTCACATTCGTACGGTTACTGACATGCAGGCGGCAGGAAGAATACAGCAAGCCAGGCACCATTAGGAGATGGTGAAGTTGACGTTTCGGGTGTAACCTTTCTTCAGGACTCAACCAATCACAAGATATTTTTCTCCTGTATTGGCTGCTGACTATCTCACTGCTCAGTTAACAGAGTAGATATGTAGGGAAAATAACTGATGATTGAATACACAGCTCTACAGCAACTTTCCAAACTGCTTCATCTATTGTTCTATGTGTGACAGAAAGGGCCCAGCAGGCTGGATGACACATTATATTCTTTTGGAAAAGGCATCTCTACGTCAATGAACAATTCCATGAAATTTTTAAAAATAGAATTTTGATTTCTTGTTTTAACAGATTGGTTATATGTATATGCCAACTTTTATCATTTTATATCCATACATTCATGCTCCTCTCTGAAAATGTAAATTACAAATGAATAATTTTACATATTTTTAACTACCGCGAACACTTTCAACTTGCAAATCCGAATTGCCTTTCTTAAAGGAAGGCTGACACATCCAAAAATGGCAATAGATGCAAATTAAATGGCTGTCCAGAGGACAAGACCATGGAATGTCACATCCTAGGATGTAAAGGGAACTTCAAACAACAACTTTACATGGGTAAAACGGTGGGGGAAAGAGGCAAGTTAAAACAGATGAGTGTTTGACCCCTGTCAATACAAAGGTAAGAAGCATCTTACTGCATGCTCAACAGCAAGGAATGACCTGCAGATTATATCTCAAACTTCAAGCTCCTTTGAAGAATACACAGGGGCAGGAGCTAGAAAAGTATTTTCAAATTTGCAGACATGTGCCAGTGGAAATGAGCCTTCTTGTGTATTCCAACATTAATTCAAGGGTTAACATGCTGTGAAGGTCACAGTTAAAGATTGAGAAATTAGCCAGCTAGCAGTTAGACAAAGGATAATGGCAACTAAGTGATTCTCTCTCACTCTGAATGGTAGAATTTGATCCCTGGCAAAAGAAACTAGAATTACAGAATCTCAAGCATCCTACAAAATTAAGGATCATGAAATTGACTGTTCGGCTATCAACATTAACTAGCAGCAAACTTCAGTGCAGCAGCTGCCACATTCATCCGACTCCTCTTCATAAACAATACAAAAATATTAAATTTGCTTTTATTTAATGTCTGCTTGTTGTCAGGTGACCCATGACCTCCAGGATTGTAATAGAAATATTGAGTTAGTTTCATAAGTATGAATGAAAACAGGAATTGTGGAAGCCAAGTTTAAACTCTTCAATTGCATCCTGCAGAGCTGCAACAGACATTATTTGTGCAGCCAGGTCTGAGACAATCAAATCCCCATTGAAACCACGCAGATGTCAACCTCCCTGGCCAGGTGCTATCGGCCATATTGTTTCAGAATTGTTCATACCTCCAGCGAGCCTGCTCTGATAGAAGAATGCTACACAGATTTGGTGGCAGCCAGCTCAGTAGGAGGCCAGAGGCCTAGCATGAGCTGAAAATGTGTTGCTGGAAAAGCGCAGCAGGTCAGGCAGCATCCAAGGAGCAGGAGAATCGACGTTTCAGGCATAAGCCCTTCTTCAGGAATGCCTCTCCAGAGGCATAGCATGACAAGGACAGCAATTGACATTTGAAGGTTCAAAACCATAGTCAATAAGTACGGTGCTGGAAAAGCACAGCCTGTCAGGCAGCATCTGAGGAGCAGGAGAACTGCCGTTTCGAGCAAAAGCTTTTCATCAGGAACGTTCCTGATGAAGAGTTTATGCTCGAAACGGCAGTTTTCCTGCTCCTCAGATGCTGCCTGACTGTTTGTGCTTTTCCAGCACCATATTTATTGACACTGATCTCGAGCGTCTGCAGTCCTCACTTTCTCCAAGTACAAAACCATGTCCTATAAATTCCAATCACAAAATGTCATCACCTCTTTGGATTTTCCTGGCCCTGACAATACTATTATTAGATACAGGCCTCAGAATCTTAGAAAAGTGCACCAAGAGGAGGATAAAAGGTGCAATCTGGAGCTCAAGCTTGCTCTATGTTTTGCACCTTTTTCAACACCATCGCCAGAGAGCCCACCTCCGTCAGATGATCAAAAACCAGAAGCAGCACTAGACAAGAGGGGAAACGTAAAAACACTGCAGATCTTGAAACATCAGACAACCTTCAAAGACTGAGGAACAGTCTGCCCCACCTCTATTGAACCGATATGACCAGACCTATCAGACAAACAGTTCAAATACAGCAGTAGGGATTTATGGATATGTTACTTGTAGCCCAAGAAGGTCACTTGAGGTGCCTGGAACATACATTTTTCCCTTCTAAGTTATGCGCCTGCCTGGGAGAAATATCTAAGGGCCATGTCCAAATTTTCTCAGTGCTCTTTATTGGTCTTCCCTGTTTTTAGCACATCATCTAGATAGAAGGGAACCTGGGAAACTGAAAAATTGCACAAGCTGATGAGATCACAAATACCAGTCTTGTACATTTGTACAAACCCTTATGGGTATTAATTGCAGCATACTTCTGGGAATCCTCATTTAACCGTATTTGCAAGTATATGAGCCTCACTTCATCTTCATGAAGGATAGCCAGGTGGGACAGGTCAAGAGGGCGGTGCTGAGTTGGAAGGTTGGATCTGGGGTAAGGTGAGGGAGGGGCAATGAGGAAACTGGTGCAATCCACATGGATCCCATGTGATTAGAAGATCCAAAGGCAGAAGATGAGACATTCTTCCTCCAGGCGTTAGGTAGCTATAGTTTGACAGTAGAGGAGACCCAGGACTTGCGTATCCTTGGCAGAGTGGGAGGGGGATTTGAAGTGTTCGGCCATATAATGGTGAGGTTGTTTAGTGCCAGCGATGTTCTCTGAAACATTCCGCAAGTTGGTGTCCTGTCTCCCCACATCAAGAGCAATGGACACAGTAGATGACATGTGTGGAGTACAGATAAATCCCTGTCAGATGTGGAAGGATCCTTTGGGGCCTTGGATGGAGGTGAGGGAGAAGGTGTGGGTGCAGGTTTTACACGGTGACAAGCAAAGATGCTGGGAGTGGGGTGAGGGTTGGTGGGGGGTGTGGACCTAACAAGGGAGTCGTGAAGGGAATGGTCTGTCTGGAACACAGATATGGGTGAGGAGGGAAATATGTCCCTGATGGTGGGGTCTGTCTGTCGGTGGTGGAAATGACTGACTATGATGCAATGTATCCGGAAGTCAGTGGGGTGGAAGGTGATGAAGGGAGGAGTCTGTCCTTGTTGTGATTGGAGGGGTGGGGTTCAAGGGTGGAGGTGCGGGAAGTGGAGGTGATGCACTGGAGGGCATCATCAACCGTGTGGAAGGGGAAATTGCGGTCTTTGAAGAAGGAGGATTCTGGGATGTTCAATGGTCGAATTGGTCCTCCTGGGAGCAGATGAAGCAGAGGCGGAGGAAATGGGAATAAGGGATAGTGTTTTTACAGGAGGCAGGGTGGGAGGAGGAGTAGTCCAGGTAGCTGAGGGAGTCAGTAGGTTTGTAATAGATGTCCATGTTGAGTCGGTTGCTGGAAAGGGAGATGAGAATGGTCCAGGAAGAGGAGGGAGGTGTCTTAGATGGTCCAAATGAACTTCAAGGTGGGGTGGATGGTGTTCATGAAGTTGATGGATTGTTTACCATCCTCATGGGAATATGTGGTGGCACTGATATAATCACGATGTAGCTGAGAAAAAGGTGGAGAATGGTGCCAGTGTAGCTGTGGAAGATGGACTGTTTCACATACCCACCAAAAAAGCAGGCATAGCTGGGGCCCATCCGGATGCCCATGGCTACCCCTTTGGTCTGGAGGAAATGGGAGCATTTGAAGGAAAAATTGTTGAGGATCCGATTCAACCAATCAGACATGTGTGTCAGTGGAAGGGTACTGGTTGGGTGGGAGAGGAGAAAATGGAGTACCGATTGGGTCGATTTGAGGTGTGTTGAAATTTTTTAGAGGGTTTTTCCCCACTAGGCCTAATGAGATTTTAAATTGTATTTTACTAAACCCCACCTAGCTACCACTCTCCTGTGGAATTCCTCACATTTGATTCTAACCCCATTGTTCCTGGAATAACTTAGCACTGCTGGCATATCCCAAAATTACCCAGCATCTGTGGTGCTGGCACTATCTTGAAAAGGCAGTTGTGTACCCAGGCAAACACTGTCAGTCTGGAACTGTCCTGCACAGTTCCTGGTATTTGCTGGACACATGGCAGACAATAAACATCTGTCATCCTGCTTTGTGGCAGATAATTCCTCTTATCCAAGGGCCAGCAGGGTAGCCCATGAGACCATGTCAGACTGGTCCACGACTGCTTCCCATTTCAGTAGTCTCAGCCATCTTGAACAATGCACAACAATATATAGGAAGAAATGTCAATTACCTTCTCCACTTCACCAGGGCACATGCCAATAACTTCTCTCTTATACCATACACTCAGTCTACCACTGCTGCTGTACCCACCACCCATCAAGGCTTCATTGTCAGATACCAATGAATGTAAATGTGGGCTGCCTATCACTTGTGCTAATGGAACATATACTGAGATGTTGACACCTGGTATCTAACCTGGAGGTCCTTTGAAGCTGCACCAAACTGAAATCCCCAGGTATCTGCTCTGACTTCCATGTTGAGAATTCTTAATGACTGGCTCATTGCGGGAGTTGGATATGATAGGAATCTGAATATTAATGAGGCAGGTTGTAACATTACTAAAGCATTTAACAAATTATAAATCATAAGGTTTCACCATTAAAGAAAATAAGCAATAATTATAACACCCTTAACTTTAACAAGATCAGAAGAAACAAAGAATTTCTAAATGACTGCTATACAAATTGAACCAAACCCTTTCAAAACTCCCAAATGCCCAAGTACACAACCAAATTAAGACAGGCAAAAGACAAATCATATAACCCATTTGCTGTCAGAAAATAACATGTACAAGGAAATCCAAATTCTGAAGATCAAAAGTCCAGACCACAATGTATAAAGGTATTTTTACACTATCATTTTGATTTTAGCAATGATGAAATGCTGACGTTTGTATATTGATGATTGTTCATTATTTGGTCATTGATCGAGTGGACTTAATTTTTTTTTCATTTAACGTTTTGGATTTTCTGTCGTATCGAGAGAGAGAGGGAAAGAGAGAGAGAGAGAGAGATTTCTGCAAGCTCTCAATGTTTCTTTTCCTTGTTATTGGCACTTAATGCTTTTGCACATTCTGAAGCTCAATCAGATGGCTGTTTTAGGCAGAATTTCCTTATCTTGAAGTATTGTTGGTGCCTTCAGTCTTGATTTTTTTTTGTCCTACTGATTCAAAAACCAACTTTGTATCATACAGCTCAACAGTATGAGGAACAATTGGTTATAGCAATCCAATTTCTATTTTAGTTTGTAGTCCTGAATGATTAAAAATATACAGATCTTCCAGACCCCATCTTTAATGAAAATTAAATGCCATTTTAAAATACATTTCATTGTCAGATCAACACACCTACACAACACAAAGAAAACTCACCGTTTCAATCTTCAGATAGCATGTAAACATTTCATTCTCATTTACTTCCCATTTTCTTAAACTATTTTACACAGACACATTCTTGCTAATGTGTCTGTTATTACAATATCTCTTCCAACAATGTGAACAATTTTTACATTGAATGGTTAAATCAATAAGCACTTTTAGAACAATCGTGCATTTCAAGTCTTTAATTTCACTACAAAAGCTAACGGATTATGGTCAGTCATGTTTCTTTGCAACCATAATTAACATTGACTTCAAAATATTGAATATCCAACAATAATCCCAAAATCAACTTTTCCACTGGAGAGCACTTTTTTTTGTGATATTGGTCTAACTTCATTGTAAAGAACCGACTGGTGTCTATATTCATGATTCATCATCCTCCAATAAGGTTACATTGATCCTAAAATCACTAACCTTAATTACCATCTTATCAGGTTTTGTAAGATTGGGAACAACAAATTAATATTTCCTTCAGCTTCCCTAAGGCTTCTTGGCATTCTTCTGATCATATCACCTTTGTCTGTTTCTTGTCGCTAGTCTGTTAAAGGTACAACTATTATATTGATGTTAGGCATGACTTTCTAATATAATTCACATAGTCCAAACATCTCATGATTCCTCGTCCAGGATTAGAAATGGGGAATTTGATCAGGGCCTTCACCTTTGCTGCTCCCGATAATATTGCATCTTGCTCTATGATATGTCCTCGATGAGTTTGTACTTGGTAAACTTTGTTAGTAAGCCAGGTAACTGTAGTTGATTCAACATATCATATATTTGCTTTGCATGTTCTTTCTTCAAGTTGCTGTATATTTTAACATTGTTGAAATCAGCTGCACAGTTAGACACTTTAGCAATAACTTGATTCAGAAGTCTTTCGAATTTTATAATTTAGTTGGGGCACTTTTAAACCCAAGTCACAATTTGTAACCCATTTGGTATAACAAAGGCCGATGCTGATATCAATGGTTCTTACCAGTGGTCCTTAAAAGAATTCTTAGAAATAAATTAAGAACTATGAGGACTATCATTGCAATTATTTTAAAAAGGGACTTGGAATTAATCTATTTTCATTGCTGTATTTATTTTTCTGTAATCTGGTAAGAATCTAGCTGGCCCAGCTTGTTTAGAAACGAACATCACTTGATTTATATTGTGGTATCCTTACAAACTCTTACAAACTTACAATTTAATTTCAGTGACCATTCTACACATGTGAGGCTAGAGTCTATGTAAGTATTTCTATTATTGAAATGGACGGAGCTGTCAGGAGAACTCTCCTTATAAGAATCTGTTGCCAGGTGTAACACCCATGTACCTGCCTGGTGAAGATGACCTAACATAGCACAGACCAAAAATCAGACATAGATGTTCTTGGCTAG
Source organism: Chiloscyllium punctatum (assembly GCF_047496795.1). Lineage (NCBI taxonomy): Eukaryota > Metazoa > Chordata > Chondrichthyes > Orectolobiformes > Hemiscylliidae > Chiloscyllium > Chiloscyllium punctatum. The sequence goes on from NC_092741.1 coordinate 78,277,816, forward strand.
CGTGACTCTGTATCATGCATCAAAGTTAATTTATGATCCATGACAACAGACAGATGTATGAATTCTCATTTAGTTTTTTTTAATTCAGTGTTTATGAACATAATGCATGTGATGTAGCACCTCTTCATTGTGAAAGGAAACCTAAAGTTGAAGAACATAGCTCTACTTTGAAGTTTGGTTAAAATTCTTTTCAACTTATTATATTGAGACTATGCATGGTTTCGGTTTGTGCACAGACATATTTGATTGTCAAGTTACCTTTCGTTAAGGGAATCGTTGATCTCATGAAAGGAAGCCACATCTAACTTTTAGGTGAAATTCAGAAACTTTAAGATAGACTGAAGTTTCCAATGATATACAATCATAACATAAGATCAAGCAAAATAAAACACAAAAGATGATGAAGGAAATTTGAAAATTAAAATGTTTCAATTCATTGTGTGATTGTTTTATTTCTCTTTTGTGAAGTAAACTTAATCTGGTGCAATATATAACTTGCCATTTCTTTGTAACGTCAAAGCTTCATGTGCTCATCAGTGAGAACGATGTTTAATGTATCAGACAGTACCAAAGGGCGGATGTTGTATACACAGGCATGTAAAAGGGAAATAGATCTTGACTGTCACGGTTCACTCTCACAGCTCCAATCTCTCATACATTATTCCTTTTTAATATTGTTAGGAGCCAATAATTCTTGAGGGAGAAGTGACAGAAATCGCTGATCCAGAAAGTGATGTGACAAACATGCAACGCACAATACCGAAGCAACTCAAGCCTGTAATTAATTTCTATCTTTAAATACCCATCAATAACAATTTGTTGGATGTATGTGACATGTTGACACTTCTGACACAAGGTGTAGTGTTTGTAGTTTGTTTTTGAAGCTATAGAGTAATTCATTTTCAATCAAAGTTTCACATTATTTCAGAACAGTAAAGGGAAATGCAATGTTCCTGATACATTTTCTTTTTCATTAAATTAAAAAATAAAATTTTAACTGGTTTTCTTCCAAATTAATCTCATTTTTCTCTATTGTGTATTTAATAAGCTTTCTGTAAGTTTTGGAATTTTTATTGAATCCCTGTATTCAAACTATGGAATATCCATGGAACCTGTATTTCCATTTAATAAATTTTTCCATTAGCATAACTTCACTAAACTCTCTTTTCTTGTTCCTCTAAGCTGCAAATATTTCAGCCCGCATGTACTTTCAACTCCTGACACTATCACTGTTCTGTAATAAAGATTTGCGACAAAACGTCCTCAATCTTCATCCAGTACTCAACCTATTGCACTTCTTCCACAATATTCCTTTCCTCTTACACTGCTGAATATTAAAAGCAAAACCAGCTTGCATTTAATTGCTAATTGCTATTTCACTATTTATTTAATCTTGCTTCCAATGCCTTTCACCATGATAGTATTCCAATTCAGCCTTAGGATTTTTCAATTTGAAAAAAGTTGAATGAATATCAAAACATTTTTGAGAAACTACAAATCGTTATTAGACGCTATGCGACATGTGCACTGCAATAATAACCTATCTGTAGCCTACTGAATAAGTTTCTCTGCAATTACTCATATTTCATTTTAGATTCTGTTTTCCACTTCAGGTTAGCAAGTGGTTTCTACCTCTAGTATGCATTTAATTTGACTGCACAACTTCATTCCTATTTCCTAAAATGTGAAATTTTCAATGTGATTTTGTATGTAAGCTTCGCTGCACAAACTCACAGATGTGTGTTTAAGGGCCAAGTCAGAAAAGTAATAAATTTGTAAATCATAGGCTCATAGATAACTTAGTGCACATGGAGGTAATTTCAATATATTTACCATTACCAGTGTTTGCTTCACCCTGGTGATACCCATTCCCATTTTCCGGTATTTGCTTCAGAGTCTTTAATATTGTTCTTTGCTTTGAATATTAATCCAACTTCTCTTAAACATCTTGACTGAATTAATTCCAATAGTCTATTTATTCTATATTTGAATAACACTTTGATTGAAAACTTCCTTTCTGTGCTGTTACTATTTGTTGTACATTTACATCCCCTTCACTGATGAGCAGAGGTAATCTTTCACTTTGTAGATTCTCAAGCCTTTAAATAAATTTGAATATTTTATTTGATCACCCTTCATCTTTTCTGTTTCAATAAATTCAGCTCTGATTTTTCCATTTCTTTCATCCTTTATCATCCTGGTCAACCTACATTATGCACCTTCATTGACACTATCATCTTTTCTAAATTGAGGGACCAAAAAATTACAAAGCTTTATGTTTTCTGGTGTTGTGGATGTATTTTTCATGCCACCTTTATAAAAGTCACCTTCATTTTATCACTTCAGTGAGTATTTTATTTTCGAGTATGTACTTCCATTATTTGTGTTCTTGTCAAAGTACCATTTCATTTAATTGAACCATGTTTGCCTATATCTGCACAATACCCCAACCAATCAGTCTCCCGTTATGTTTCTTACAGTTTGCTGCATCATGTTTTATTTTCAAATCATGCACAGGACACAAAATTTCTCTAGGGTACATCAGAAAGATCCATACTATCAACCTGCGAAAGGTTAATTTACTCTGATGTGCTGTTTTCTACTCGATAGACAGCCCTGTTTCAGTTGGCATCTCTTTACCTTCATAGACCTTAATCTTAAGCGGGTTCCTCATGTGGCACTTTGTCACCTATCTTTTGAAAGCTGAGAATCAGTAGAATAATACAACACAGAAAAAGGTCATTCGTCTCATTACAATTATCCTGGCTTTTTGAAAGGGTTATCTGTCTAGTCTCACTCCTCTGCTCTTTCCCCATAATGTAGCATTTCTTTCCGTTTTAAGTACTTGTCCAGTTTCTCTAATGAAGTTAGCACTGAATTGACTTCCACCACTCATTTATGAAAATTTCACTTTAGAATTCTGAGATCAATGTCCCTGATTAGGTCATACCTTTCAAAGTCATTATTAATTTTATTCATTCATATTGTCTCTTAACAGATTTCCTGCAGTCTGTGTAAATCTAATGTTTGCTTGTTTTATCTTCTATTTCTTATTTTTAACAGAGGTATGACATCTATGAGGATGAAATCTTCCCTCCAGCCCCACCCCCCTCCTCCCCCCACCCCCCCCACCCCCATTTATCTCACCACCCCTTCGTCTCACAGCCTCATTCCTGATGAAGAGCTTTTGCCTGAAACGTTGATTCTCCTGCTCTTCAGATGCTGCCTGACCTGCTGTGTTTTTCCAGCACCACACTCTTGACTCTTTTCTGAGAAATGACTGCAATACCAGCATTGACGAATGTTCCCCATGAAACTGTAGGGACACAGAGAATTGCCAGTTATCTGTGTTATTCCATTCTCACAAGCACTTAACTTCTTTGCCACCATATAATACCAAGCAGAGGCAGCCATACTCCTGCTTTTTTACATGACCAACCAGCCCCTTGACTGAAACTGCATTCCTTTGTGTCTGATAATTGCTCACTATTAATTTTAAAGTTATGAAACTTTTGATAATGACTGTTTGTTAATGATAATTATATCTATTGCTTCACAATTTCTCTTTCATTCTCTGTTGTAAGTGTAGAGTTAAAATAGTGGTTAAGTAGCTCTTACTTTCTTGAATTCACTGTTGTCAATTTGTCAATCTTAGTTCACCAATGGCATCATCTTTTCTTCAGGCTTTTGATGTGCTTCAAAAAAAATGTTGCCACCTTTTATACCAACTGTCATTATTACTCATAATCTCTGTTAAATTAATACTATTCTTTCTGCTGGACTCAAGGGTTGGGATCTGTTTCAATTCTCCTAGTGTGTGGTGAGAGTAACTGGAGAGCAACTCTCCAGCTCAGGTTTATCCAGCCGCACAAAATATCAGTCAATTTCTTCATGCCTTATTCAATAATACCACTCTGGCTTGTTTACTTTTTATTTTCAATATGCACTCCTGACTTTATGAGTCTGAAGCCTGGACCCCGATATATACTAACTGAATGCAATCAGCAATTGAGTACATTGCTATTTGCTTTGCATCCATTATATGATTTTCCTGTGCCAACAAATTATCCACCACATGATCTTGAACTGCTTTTCTCTGCAAAAGCACCTTTTCTTCAAAACAAATTGGGAGCAATTCTTTTATTGCTGAATCACTTATCTCTTCCTCAGTTGATCTTTGTTCCCCAATGTTAACTTCTCCCCATGTTTTGTGCATATCTTTATTTCAATGTAACATGAAAAAGGAATAAATTTATTTCTTTAATTAGCTATCTACAGCTAGTAAATAAAGCACTATTTATTTTCTGGGAACCAATCAATAAACATAAATGTTTCTGCACAGAAGGTCTTTTCAAACCTTTGCAATGGAAATGTTCAACCACCACCCCACCCTCCTTCTCATTCTCCAAATCCTCTTTGATTTAATATCATTACCTTTGATTCAGTGAAAGCACCATCTTGCAAGATCTGCCAGTGAACAAAAATCAGCATCTGTCAGGAACAGCATGCAATTTCTCTGCTCTATAAAGAAATGAACTTTACTGATTTGGATATTCTAGTTTGCCCTCAGTTCAATTATCTCAACTAAAGGCAGAACTAAGGATGTCAGAGTTCTCCACAATGGGTTAGGAGGGGAAAGATTAGATCCAATAATTGTTCTAGGAATTTGACTGTCTAAAACGTACAAACATAGGCCATTTCGGCCTTTGTATTTGTTCTGCTATGCAATGAAATCATTGAAACATTGATTTTGAACATAACATTATTTACTCATCTTTGCTTCATCCTTTGATACTTCTTCCTAACAAGAAGATATTTTTCTCAGTCTCAAAATAGCACTGATAATCAATTAAAGGAAGAGAGTTCCAGTTTGCATCAATCTTTCATGTGGGTAAATGCATGTGTGGCAGTATCATTGAAATTGTTAAATGAGGAGTAAGTATACTTTGGGTATTATGTTACTTAACAGTTGAAAAGTGTGTCTTTTAAATCATCCAATTTTACTGAAGATGGTGCACTGTCATTTTTTTTCACCTCTCTCATTGTCGTTATGCAACAGACCTATTTAATTATATTCATTTTATAAAGTCATTTTTAAACTGAAGTAATGATCTGTCTAGCAGAAGGCCACATCATTTTCAAGTTCTGTGGGTTATTTTAGACATAGGAAACAACATGTGATAGAATCACAACAGGTGACCAATATCAATTATACTGCTGGGTGAGTGTTAAGTACAGGTCAGACACTCCAGCTCAGAGCAGACAAGTAAAACAGGAATGACCCTTCAAGATGCTATTCTGTAACTTGTGAAGCTATCTCACAATTGCCATTGGACGAAGATAACAGGACATCAGCTATTTCCTTTGCATAAGCACAATAGCAGTTTGGAAAACAGGAAAATAATTTGGAATCAATTATTTCAGAACTGGAGCAATGATTTTTATTCTCTAGATTTTCCACATTTAGAGTCATAGAGATGTACAGCACGGAAACAAACCCTTCAGTCCAACTTGTCCACGCTGACCAGATAACCCGACCCAATCTAGTCCCAACCGCCAGCACCTGGCCCATATCCCTCCAAACTCTTCCTATTCAAAAACCCATTCAGATGCCTTTTAAATGTTGCAGTTGTATCAGCCTCCACCACTTTCTCTGGCAGTTCATTCCATACATGTACTACCCTCTGCATGAAAAGGTTGCCCCTTAGGTCTCTTTTATATCTTTCCCCACTCACCCTAAACCTGTGCCCTCTAGTTCTGGATTCCCCCCGACCCCAGGGAAAAGACTTGGTCTATTTAACCTCTCCATGCCCCTCATGATTTTATAAACCCCTCAGCCTCCGATGCTCCAGGGAAAACAGCCCCAGCCTGTTCAGCCTCTCCCTGTAGCTCAAATCCTCCAACCTTGGCAACATCCTCATAAATCTTTTCTGAACCCTTTCAAGTTTCATAACATCTTTCCGATAGAAAGGAGACCAGAATTGCATGCAATATTCCAACAATGGCCTAACCAATGTCCTGTACAGCCGTAACATGACATCCCATATCCTGTACTCAATACTCTGACCAATAACGGAAAGCCTACCAAATGCCTTCTTCTCTATCCGATCTACCTGCAACTTCACTTTCAAGGAGCTATGAACCTGCACTCCAAGGTCTCTTTGTTCAGCAACACTCCCTAGGACCTTACCATTAAGTATATAAGTCCTGCTAAGATTTGCTTTCCCAAAATGCAGCACCTCGCATTTATCCAAATTAAACTTCATCTTCCACTCCTTAGCCAATTGGCCCATCTGATCAAGATCCTGTTGTAATCTGAGGTAACCGCCTTTGCTGTCCACTGCACCTCCAATTTTGGTGTCATTTGCAAACTTACTAACTGTACCTCATATGCTCACATACAAATCATTTATATAAGTGACGAAAAGTAGAGGTCCCAGCACTGATCCTTGTGGCACTCCACTGGTCACAGGCCTCCAGTCTAAAAAACAACCCTCCACCACCACCCTTTGTCTTCTACCTTTCAGCCAGTTCTGTATCCAAATGGCTAGTTCTCCTTTTATTCCATGTGATCTAACCTTGTTAATCAGTCTCCCATGGGGAACCTTGTTGAACTCCTTACTGAAGTCCATATAGATCACATCTACCATGCTACCCTCATCATCCTCTTTGTTACTTCTTCAAAAAACTCAATCAAGTTTGTGAGATATGATTTCCCATGCACAAAGCCATGTTGACTATTTCTTATCAGTCCTTGCCTTTCCAAATACATGTACATGTACCTCAGGATTCCCTCCAACAACTTGCCCACCACCAAGGTCAGGCTCACTGGTCTATAGTTCCCTGGCTTGTCCTTACCATCTTTCTTAAACAGTGACATCATGTTACCCAATCTCCAGTCTTCCAGCACCTCACCTGTGACTAGTGATGATACAAATATCTCAGTGAGAGGCACAGGAATCACTTCCCTAGCTTCCCACAGAGTTCTAGGATACATCTGATTAGGTCCTCAGGATTTATCCACTTTTTTGCGTTTCAAGACATCCAGCACTTCCTCCTCTGTAAAATGGGCATTTTCCAATATGGCACCATCTATTTCCCTACATTCTATATCTGATGCAAAATACTTGTTTAGTATCTCCCCATTTCCTACGGCTCCACACAAAGGCCATCTTGCTGATCTTTGAGGGGCCCTATTCTCTGTATTTGTGAAGACCCTCTGAATTCTCCTTAACTCTATTTGCCAAAGCTATCTCATGTCCCCTTTATGTCCTCCTGATTTCCCTCTTAAGTATACTCCTACTGCCTTTATACTCTTCTCAGGATTCACTCATCTTTCCTGTCTGTACCTGACATATGCTTCCTTCTTTTTCTTAACCAAATCCTCAATTTCTTTAGTCATCCAGCATTCCCTACACCTACCAGCCTTTCCTTTCACCCTAACAGGAATATACTTTCTCTGGACTCTCATAATCTCATTTCTGAAGGCTTTCCATTTCCCAGCCATCCCTTTACCTGCGAATTTCTACCCCCAGTCAGCTTTTGAAAGTTTTTGCCTGATACAGTCAAAATTGGCCTTCCTTCAATTTAGAACTTCAACTTTTAGATCTGGTCTATCCTTTGCCATCACTATTTAAAAATTAATAGAATTATGTTAAAAAATCACACAACATCAGGTTATAGTCCAACAGGTTTTATTGGAAGTACTAGCTTTCAGAGCCCTGCTCCTTCATCAGGTTGTTGTCCAGCGCTCTGAAACCTAGTGCTTCCAATTAAACCTGTTGGACTATTACCTCGTGTTGTGTGATTTTAAACTTTGTACACCCCAGTCCAACACCGGCATCTCCAAATCATAATAGAATTATCGTTGCTGGCCCCAAAGTGCTCCCCCACTGACACCTCAGTCACCTGCCCTGCCTCATTTCCCAAGAGTAGGTCAGGTTTTGCACCTTCTCTAGTAGGTACATCCACATACTGAATCAGAAAATTTTCCTGTATACACTTAACAAATTTCTCTCCATCTAAACCCTTAACATTATGACAGTCCCAGTCTATATTTGGGAAGTTAAAATCCCCTACCATAACCACCCTATTATTCTTACAGATAACTGAGATCTCCTTACAAATTTGTTTCTCAATTTCCCTCTGACTATTAGGGGGTCTATAATACAATCCCAATAACGTGATCATCCTTTTCTTATTTCTCAGTTCCACCCAAATAACTTCCCTAGATGTATTTCTGCGAATATCCTCCATCGGTACAACTTTAATGCTGTCTCTTATCAAAAACATCTCTCCCCCTCCTCTTTTGCCTCCTTTTCTATCCTTCCTGTAGCATTTGTATCCTAGAACATTAAACTGCCAGTCCTGTCCATCCCTGAGCCCAGTTTCTGCAATTGCTATGATATCCCAGTCCCATATTCCTAACCATGCCCTATGTTCATCTGCCTTCCCTCTTCGACCTCTTGCATTGAAATAAATGCAGTTTAATTTATCAGTCCTACCTTGTTCTCTGCTTTGTCTTTGCCTGCCCTGACTGACTCACTTCTTTTCTCAACTGTACTAGTCTCAGATCTCTTTCCTCACTACCTCCCTGGGTCCCACACCCTCACCTTACTAATGATTCTTTAAAATGAGAACCCATTCAAACACTGATCTTTTTTGTACTGCATAAGCATGCTGCATATTGAAAGTGTCAAGTTCCTGTCATATCACCGTTGCCCATTCCAAATGTATAAATAAATGAAATAAATAGGGAAGGAATCTTCATCCAACCAGAGTAAGAAAAATTAACATGCATTGATATTGAAGTGTTCATATTCACACAATGTTTCAAAATACTTTTGTAGCCAATTTATTTGTATTCTTTCTGATGTAGCCATTATTATTATTATGTGTGGTGGTTAATAATTGACAGTTTGCACATTGTGTGATCCCACAAGCAGCAATGAGAAAACAAAACAGATAATGGTATTAGCTGAGTAATAAATGTTGGCCAAGATACTGAAAGAACTTCGTTTTGGTTTCTCAATTAGTAACTGGAATCTTTTATAACCATCTAAGCACACAGGGCCTCAGTTTTAAGAATCAGAATCCATATTAGAAATCCACCCCTCAATATTTCACTACAGTGTCAGTCTAAATTATATGTTTAACTCCTCATAACGATGGCTGACCCCACAATCTTCTTTCTCAGAGGTGATAACCTTACCAATGAAGCACCTTTGACACACCACTCTCTTAGCTCTTTGAATGATGGTGGCATGGTGGCTCAGTAGTTACCACTGCAGCCTCGCAGCACCAGGACCTAGGTTCAATTCCCAGTTTGGGTGACTGTCTGTGTGGAGTTTGCACATTCTCCCTGTGTCTGCATGGATTTCCTCCACAATGTAAAGATGTGCAAGCCAGGTGAGTTGGCCATGCTATAGTGTTAGGTGCATTAGCAAAGGGATATGGGTCTGGATGGGTTACTCTTTGGAGGGTTGGTGTGTGCTTGTTGCACCAAATGGCCTGTTCCGACATTGTAGGGAATCTAATGTAATCATTACTCCAGATTATAAGACATGGCTCTCAATTGTGACTTGTTACTGTATGAACAAACACATTGGCAGTCTCCTTCTTTCCATTTTAGCTTACTATTTATAATGCACAAAGAAATTTCAAGTGTTCTGAATCAAAGGAAAACACTGCACAATTGTGTTCTATTAAAAAATTATGACCAAGTCGGCAACAATCTGAAGCATAAGTTAGTTCATGAATGAATCTTATGAAGGTTATGCATAAACTGCACTCAATAATCTCCTCTTCCTGATTATGTATTCCATCCTACAATTGCAATATATCTGCACTTCATAGATCATTTTGATTTATGACAAAAAACATGCAAAGGATATGAAAATGTGAAAGTTATAAAGGGACACACACCAAGACTGATAGAGATCCAGGAACCCTGCCAATGCCAAGCTTGGAAGTAAATCTGGTGAAATGAAAGCTTCATAATGACACAATGCGTAAACATCCAGGGAGAAAGGAAAGCCTGAAGGTAACCATATTCTGTGAAACTGAGCATCACCTTGTATGTATTACTATCATTACTTCCTCAGTGTGTTTTTCTCCACCGTGTCTAGTGTGGGTGAGCTAACTTCTGGTCCAACTAGAAACGTCTCTTCTGCTAAACATGATGTAGTTTTTTGCATCTCTGCAACTATTGACATGATACAAGGATATGGACAACTAATTACAGTGACTACTTCAAGATCCTTAATTACTACCCCCACCAGTCCTCATGATATCATCACAGGTAATTGCTTATGATACTGCATAAAGTTTGCACCTTTCAAACCAATACACCACACCACCACATTACATTCTGATTATTTATAATTTTATATAATTGCATTCGTCACTACACCTCCACCCCCTTTTCCCCCAAATCTTTGATGTTACAAATTATCCTCAAAATGCTGTTTTCGGGCTTAGAAGAATGGTAGTTTGTCAGATAGAAAGATAGGAGGTAATTATCTCAAACTATTTAACTGTTGGTCTGAGCTGTGTAGCTCCCTCTGCAATGGAAAATCCTTAATCCCTTGTGCTTTCTTTGATGGAGAATATTGTCCGTTTTAGACAGGCATTCTTTCTTTGCAGTGTAATGAATCTTTGGACATTGCTGGTCTCTTTTGAGTGCTGGCTTATATGGTGTATATTGCATCATGTCTTTAAGCTATGTTAATTGATAAATAGGTGGATAGGTAGGTAGGCAATTAGTAGTTAGGTAAATAGATAGCTTAGTAAATATGTGGTTAGGTTAACAGGTAGGCAAATAGAAAGGAAGATAGTTAGTAGGTAGGTTGGGAGGTAGGTGACTAGGTTAGTAGGTAGGTTGTTCAGTAGGTAAATGGTTAAGTCACACTTCGCTCTCTGGAAGAAGCCAGTAACACAGAAGTTCTGAGCAGCTGTCACCTCCACACCAAATGGGAGAGAATGACCTCTTAATTGTACAGCCTTTGGGTTGCCCTCAGCCCTCCAGCGTCCAGCATTCTTCAGTTACAGTGTCCCAGGACATGCAGAGCCTGCATCGGTCCTGCACCATAATCAGCCCAGGAAATGGAGTCAGGGCAAGAGAGCTCTGGGCCTCCTATGCATACTTGCATCCTCAGGGCCCTGTAGCAGCAATCTCTCCCTGAGCTGAGAACTCTTCAAACTCTGCAAAAGCTGCTTTTGTTGCTGCTGCTGGGCCTGCCATTGGTCATGGTCCTCCTGGATCTACCATCACCTTCTTAGGAAGGCAGCCACACAGACCAACCTGCCAGCATTGGCAAGGCACAGGACTCTTGAGGGAAATTACCAAGATGACGGCGGAGTAGGATGATTCAGCAGGAGCTTGTCCACTTTGCCCCTTTTTCTTTTTTACTTCTTTGTTTCCTCTTAGTGTTTTTTTAGCTTCTTGTCTCCTGACCTCTGGCAATGACTCCCGGCCTCTGGCAACAATTCCCAGCCTCTGGCAATGACTCCCAGCATGGTGTAGCAGCCTCCCGGCATGATGGGGCAACCCAGCGAGATGGTGGTTTGAAGTGATCTCCCAGCCTCGTGATCCTCAAGGTGAAGCCCGGTGCCTTCTGGAACCAGGGCAGACTGGAGACTAGGTGCCTGCATGGTATGGGTTGGAAGACCGTTGTTCTGGTCTTTTATTTTTATGTAATGCTGGACACTTTATTTCTCTATAGTCTAAGATCTTGCAACTGAAGGTACCTGGATACCTTTGTCCCTAAGATGGCGCTGTAAGTGGCAATGTATAAATTTTTCACTATACTCATTGAGTATATGTTACAATAAAGTGAATTCATTCATTCATTCATTCACTCACTCAGTCACTCACTCATTCATTCACGCATTTACTCATAAAATATTAATTCAAATGATCTACATCCAGAACATAACTGCAGCAGTATTTGTGTTCATGAATCTGAGAAGAAGATGAGGCCTGCGGTCACTTCTCCACACAGTGCTAGATGCTGCACCGTGATAATGAAGATGCTGCACCATGTCATCTCATCCAGCTTCAGGTTCTGCACTTGGTGAAGATGCTGGTCCAGCTCAGTGACTACATAGCATCAAAAAGGGAGGGCTTGCGTTCTAAAGCCCTTCTAATGCTAGACCCACGTCAAAAACAAAACTGCTCACTGCATTCAACGTAGGCCACTGATATACTTAGCTGACAGATGATGAAGCAATGGTGCCTTGCTGCCACCGCACCCAGGGAAGATGCACAAATAATGGCTTGCCTTTAGCTAGCTTTAACATTTTTTAACATCGTTGCTGCTAACTTCAGAATCGTTGAGATGCCCAAGTTCAATTTGCAAGTAACAATGTAATTATGCAAATTATGTTTGACCAGTGTCTGACCCCTCAATACTTTCACAACTCATGCATAGCAAACAGGTGATGAAATAGTTGCAAATTATATGTAGCTGGGGTTTGCAAATTGCACTGACCTGTATTTGTTCCTTTAATGCCCTATTATCCATCAAATGTACATCTTGTACTTTCACCCATCGAATTAACTCTGACGCTGCCCACCCTGGCTATGATCCCAACAAATTTCTAGGAACTTTTCGCACCTAGAGAACAACAAGTGATGGTAGGGAACACTGTTCACAGTGGACACATAAGCATCAGGACCCACCTAATCATCAAGTACCATTCCCCCAGAGCATCTTTGTCCCCTTTTACCTCACTTAAAAATGTGTTGCTGGAAAAGCGCAGCAGGTCAGGCAGCATCCAAAGAGAAGGAGAATCGATGTTTCAGGCATAAGCCCTTCTTCAGCCCTTTTACCTCAGACTATCTCAGCAGTCACCCATCTATCCAATCCCAATATGGAGACCCACCACATTGAACTTCACCTGCAACTATCCTCTTTGTCTCCTGCACCTGGATTTCACAGCAATTATGCCACTTTCCTCCTCTCCACTCCCACAATGGAGGTCACACTGTTGTCACTAACATCCCCTCCTGTCGCTTTCTGTGCCCTCCTATGCTCTTCCATATATCCGCAATTCAACTTGAGTTACCCCATTACCACCTTTGACCCCACCTCTTCAAAAGCTGTTTTCACCCTCCCCTCTACCTTGACTCTCCCACCTCCCAGCAGTAATCCCTCCTTCACTGAGTTGAGGACTCATCTCCAGCTGGTTCTGACATTTGGTTGAGAAAATGTGCTTGACCCTCATGTTGCTACACATGCTGTAGGTGTCCAATTGACTTCTTGGTGTGCTATCTTTGCCTGTGGCTGAAGCATCAACAGTCATGGCATGACAATACAACACAATACAAGGCAAGGATGCTGTGAGTATGAAGGTAGTGACTAAGTGAGCAAGAGTTAAGACAGCAAGCGAGAGCAGCCTGTGTTATAGCTTGGGGCAATCTATTAATGGGGTGACTGTCCACATGCACAGTATCATTTCTACAATCACTGGTGTGCCCTGCAATATGCATTTGTTTCCTAAGCAGCCTCACACTGTATCAGGAAGGTGCAATGATGACCTTGAGGGGTTGGGAAATGCAGGATACCAATGTCCATGGATTATATGTACCAATGGCTAGTGCCAGTGGATTATGCCCTGAAATTCAGTTCAATTGAATGCAACATGGAGGTCCTTCAGAGTAGGTGTTGAGCTGAATCTGAATTTTCTAAACATCTAGCTTGCTTGGCAGGTCTGGTAAAATAAAAAGTTAATAATAATAAGGCAGGTTGGCTGTTAACATGACATTTAACAAACAATAGTCCCCTTTAAATGGCAACACATCACGGCCTACTGAGAAACTCACTGCACCATTTGTCAAAAGTATAAAAAACTGTTCCCAACATTAAGATCGGCTTCGTTGAACTTCATACCTGATTCAGCTGCAAATCTCATCATATCCCACATTGCTCAGAGCCCTTGGTCTTTTGCTTTTCTGTGGCTTTGTCCTGCTTTGGTGTATTTTCTAAGAATGAATTATTGACTTACAATAATTGCATTGGTTTCAACAGCCAGACAGTTTTCAGGCCTGTGAGGTTCCTTTTCTTCAGATCAGATCACCATCACTGATCACTATCTTGTGTGGTGAAGCTAAGACAAATGGTCAGATTATCACCACTGCTCACTGTGATGTATGCTGAAGTTGAACAAGATGTTGAATGTGTTGCCACCAATACCATCTCAGCATATAATCCTCCAGGGCCTATGCTACCTGGCGTGGATGAAGATTAACAACAACTCTTCTAATTAGACACGTCTCCAGCAATAAATACAATATAGCTTATTGCATTACTACAATTATTTGCATGCTTCAAGGATATGGAATACATTAGTACCAAGACCATTAGGAGAACCTAGTATTACTCTGATTCTTTCACGATCTAAGTTATGCTGCCCAAAAGTTCTCATGTCATCATCACAGTGGGTTGCATATGGCAGTCAACCCTTTGAGATCCCCTGAGAAACTAAAATACAACAATTCGATTCTTCTCAACAAATCGTAAAATGGAAGGGAGTACTTCAAACAGACAAATTTCGATTTTATCCTTTGTATTATGGGGAACCAAAGGAAGATTGTAAAGAGATTCATATGGAAAATCTTTATCACCAACAATGTATAGCAAGAAGTTACATGTATCTTTAAATATTTCCAAAGTAGCAATCTCATTTTGCTTAGTGTCTTTATTGTGATCGGTATTTAATTAAAATCTAATTTTTATTATGTGTATAGGACAAAGTAACTTGAGCTTATTGCATATTTATCATTGAAAGCCCAGCAAGCATTATTTTATTTCAAAATTCCATTATCAATTCATTTAAAAATGTATAAGACTTGTCAGCCTCATTTTAGTGGAATCAGTTATGCACAGAAACATTTGTATTGTTTAAGTCATAGATGATGCACTGCAGTAGTAGCAATGTGTTTGCTAATCTACAAATTTATTAGTGGGTTCTGCATTTGCAATATTAATTCTATTTTTGCTGCATCAACAGTCTGTCACAACACTGTGGTATTCTATCACATAACTTATTTTCCTTCTGTTTCCAGTATTTGAGAGATTTCTTTGTTACTTGTTTACTGAACTGTTTGAAAATGAATGTTTTGTACTAATTAAAATACCACCAAAGAAATATAACCAATTGTACCATAATCCTCATTTTTGAATATTATCTTTGCATTTTATAGCTTACTATTAAACAGCGGGTAATTATGCTATTGCGAATAGAAAGCTCATTCTGAAACTGAATAAGACTTCCTTCTACTGTTATAAGTTTAATGATTTATAGGTCAAGGTGAATTTGGATTCACCAGTGATAGGCAACTAAAAATGTTGTGTTAGTTCTGAAACAACAAAAATGCCCAAGTATAAATCAGCAATAAGGTTAGCTGCTTAGTGAGTAGCTTTGTTTCATACACTTTGTTCTTAAATATACTCTATTACAAAAATATTAAACCCTTGAGCACACTTTTCCGTTTTCATAAGTGGGCCTATAATCATTATTTCCCGGGGCAATTGTATGAGCTATAATTTAAAATGCATTGTCTAACCTATTGCTTGTAAATTGACTTAAATATACTTTCACTCTTTAACCGATCCAAAATTACATCCATATTGTCTAATCTGACAGGTCAAGGCACTTTTATTTCTTCTTATCTTGTGCTTTGTCTTTGATTTCATTTACCAACCACCCTGTTGTTTAGTGTATTATTTAAAGTCATTGTAAAAGCCATGGGAGTGCTCTGCAGCCATTTTTCATTTTATACTTGATGAACAAATGATAAGTTGGCAACAATAATTGTTTCTGCCATTCTCCGATCAGCTTCTGTGCTATAATTAGCTTCTACAATAAAGCTGAATGTATCACAACATTAAATAAACAATTGTAATTATTATTGGCTCAATTTAAATAGAATTCAAAAATATTCCATTACTAATACAATTTGTCAGCATATTGATCAGTACATTCCACTTGTCGTTCACTTTGCTGTCTAATAAATATTTCCTCAAATATTTATTTTTTAATGGAAAAAATACAAAATAAATCAAACCATCAAGTTGAAGGAGGATGAAGGAGAGAAAATAGAATACTTTCTGGTCTTGAAGAAATATCCCTGTCTGAAGATTTGGACTATGACATGGCACTAAGATTTCTAAGCTTCTGTTGGAAATGGTCACAGACATCAAATAATAAAGATGGGCATGCAACCAACTATTAGAAATGCAATAAGACACTACATTGGTCACATTGATCATAGTACACCAAAATGCACTGATTCTAACTGTACTGATACATCTGGAAAATGTATGACAGTCACTGAATTTCTAGATAACCTAAATTGTCAAACTTACTTATAGAAGTCGCATGTATCTGTAGAGTGGGAATGGAAATGTTACATTGGTGAAGTGGGTTGCTTTTCTGAGATGAGATTAAGGCTGAGAAAAAATAGGAGCCTTATCCTGCATATGGCTCAACTCTGCCAGTATAATTATTCTTTAGCCTGTAACACAGTGAAACAGAAATAACTTAGAACTGAATTCTGAAGTTAGGCAAAGGCTAAACAAGGGTAACACAAAAAACGTAACTGAGCTTTGTCATGGTACGTTCACATAAACTTCCCACTCTGTACATTATCATGCTACAGTCTTGAATGTGATAATAGTTAAATCTACAACCAAATTAATAATCAGTCAAACTTATAACATGTCTCATTTAAATTGGCTAGATAAGGCACACATTCATAAGCAGGGACTTGTTTTCTACTAACAAAAGGAATACAGACAAGCTTTAAATCCTTTCTAAATTAGTTTAGAGCATTTGCAAGGGTGGGGGCTGTGGGGGTGGAATGGTGTGTGAGGAGTTTTTCATTGCTTACTCCTTTCCAATTCCCCAGCCAAGTCTACTTGCCAACCATTAAGATCTCTTGTCACCAATAGTTTAAGTTGCTGTGATCAATTTGAAATTTGGCGTTCTTGTGTCAGGTTTGTGCTTCAAGTTGATTACAATAGCCTAGGTAATGCCTGAACAAATTGTCCACAACTGATGCCTCAGTTTTGAATTTTGAGAAGAAAGTCAATTTACTGAATTTTACACTTCTTTGGCTAATTGTGAATTGCTTGAAGTTTTTTAGAGGTAAATTTTGCTGCAAGGCCTATCAAACTGTTTTGTTGTATCTTTGTTTCATTTACTACTCACCCTATCCTGATGGTGTTTCCTCATGTTCATGCCCAGCCCAGTCTCACAATGCACTTACCAGAACAACTTGTCACTCACCAGACACCAACCGAAAGACCAATATCTTTCCCCTCATTAGATCTTCAAACGGCTGCTGTGCACCTGGACAAGCAGGCCCATCACTGGCAACATAATAGTTGCTCATGGCACATAACCAGCATGACTGACTCTTCCTTGTGCATAAAACATAATTCTCTTAGTCTAGTCACTGTTTAAGCATCATGAGATACAATGTACATGTCCTTAGCAATACCTTGTCTAAACAACTTCTGTAAGTCACCATTACTCTTACCCAACGCCCACTGGAGACCCACAACTTCTCATTGTCTGATAGGGCACAATAACAACCAACCAAACATTTTGATAAATTCAAGCATGACCTTTAATTCACAAGTGAACACAAACAAAATGAGTAAGGGTAATGATTTACACCCCACAATCCAAACCAACTCATTGCATCATCACCAAAGACTACTGCAGGTGGGTGTCAATCAGGTTCTGTCTCGATTGTCGGACCCAATGCACCTGATCTCTGTCATGCGCAAGAACTTCCTCCTTAATGTGTTCATCTTTCTCGTTGGGTGACTATCTCCATTCTCTTGGCTCCTCACTATCTATCTACCATTGCTTGCTCTAACTGTGCAGACACTGCATGCCAGGGTGATGTGACACATTCAGTCCAGGCTACACTGGAGGCATCCCTCAACTGCTCCAAGTTCTAAAGCTCCAACTTTAGGACCTCTGTCATCTGCGCCACCACAGCTCTGGTCGCAATACATGCACCAACCTTGTGATGGTGCCATGCCAGCTGAGAAATCAGCACATTAGGTCTTAATGGGCAGTGCCAGCAATTCTCTGAACTCTCCATGTCCCAAACCCCATCAACCATTTAAACCGTTATTGTATTTTCATTATGGTCCATCATCAAACATAGATGACAAATAATGCATTGAAATTCTCCATATCCCACAGCATCCTTGGAAGTATTGCAAGTGATGGGATGCCTTTGTAATGACCTTTTAAATCATTACTGCTAACGTTTGCATCATTGAGGTGACAACATTAGATTCATAAGCAACAATGGCATCTTGCAAACTGCCTTTGACCAGTATTGGATGCATTGCTCTTCATAAGTTGTATATGTGCAAAGGAATGATTACAAATGAAATGCAGATGGAGTTTGCAAACATAAACTTCATGTCTTTGCCCTGAAGTGTGCTTCCATTCAACAGATGTGAAGTTTGTTTGTTCGCCAATTAAAGTGAATAGATTCTGCCCATCCTTCACATTTCCCAGCCACTTTCTCAGTAAATTTTGCAGCGAGAGAATGGCAAATGATGTCAGGGAACACATTTTGTGGTGGATACAGTTAGCACGTGGCTCTGGCTGGTCACCAAGATCCTCTCAGAGTCTCCATGTCCCCTTTTACCTCACTCAACCCCAATAGTCCATTACCACATATCCCACCCCTCACCCATTAGGAGATCCACCACATTACACTTCATCTCCAAATGTCCTCCCTGACACCGAACCCTGACATTACTTCTTAATAATGCCTCCTCTGTTCTCCCCGCTGTGGTGACACTGTGGTAGTCACTGCCATTACCACCACCCCCATAACCTACTATGTCCTCTGTTACTGTTCCATGTGTTTCCCATGTATCCTGGGTTTCTCCTGTCACAGTCCCTATTCCCACCTCCATGCATGCCTCTGCTTTCATCCCCAGCCTTTACTCCTCCATCCTTTTTGGCATTGATGCCCCCAATACACCAATAGACTCTGCTTGGACCCATCCTAATGATTGATGGATGGACACAGGAGTTGCATTCAGATCTCTTTTTGACTTCAGTGAGAGCCCTTTAGACAGCACTGACCAGACCGTGACTGCTGCATTTGCAGCTCCCTGACTGACAATACTTGATTCTCCTGGCTGCTAGTGCTGGCCCTACAGGGCTGACTCCTGCCCATTTCTTGGACCACCATTGTACAGGTCCCCCGACCCAGAGCATCTCAAGTGAATGACTGACCATGGCCAAGCCCTTAGGCTGTGTCCATGATTGACCATTTTGCGATTCCTCACCACCCCCCACCAAACTACCTCTGCTGACCAGCCGTAGCTCCTCCTTACTAGAATAAGGACGAGCTCACACCAGTTTCTGATGTGGTCATTTTCCTGAATAAATATGCAGTGAGTTTGCTGCACATGCAACATCCTCTAGGTGTTAGATTGATGTCTCAGTTTGCTGCAAAGTGTGTCCCTATCCCAGACAAATCCTTTCTGATAAGCAGCCTGTGTTTCTGCATAAAAGAGCACATTAATACAACATTAAAACTGATGGCTATTAGGCTCTACCTAAAGCAGCAACACACTAACAGTCAATGCATGGTAAGAGGGGACATATATACTGCAAGCATGCCTGTTGGCATGAAGCGAACAAGTGCTAATAGGCTAAGCAAACAACCCAAAATACAGCCTGGTCCAAACCATGAGCTGGGTGCCTGTACCCAATGCACAGTGTCTCTGCAGCACTTTCAATCCTAGTTGCCTGTCCTCCTGCAAGTTCTGGGCTTCCTGAGCAGTCTCCAAGTGAATCAAAGAGGTGCCATGATAGTCATAAGGAGTTAGCAAATTCCATATAACAGTGTCTGTGGATAGGGCTGTTTCTGGCTGGTGCCCTTGAATTAAGCCCTGAGATGTCATTTGGTGCTAAATAACATGAAGGGTCTTTTTTGTCAGTCATTATCTGTGTTAATTGACATCTCCCCAGGAATCATTTTGTGATTCATCAAATGCCTGAAAGATGAGACAAGTTGCTCCTGGCGCTGAGGTCAGCCTCATCAGGCTTCTCACCATAGCTCAAGCTGCTCAGGCCCTTGTAAGATTCCACCCAATTTTTCATGAATGTACTTGACTTTTGTTGTGCCTCAGCACTTGTTTTTGGGATTTATGTGAATGGACAGATGTCTTTTTGCTCCTATTCAATTCGTAAATCTCACCATGAAAAATCAATTGTCTTTCTTAGATCTAAACTGGACGTCATTATATTTAAAATCAGACTCATACAATAGTTATACCAGGGAAGGAGACCACTTAGCATGTGATGTCATTGCCAGCTCTTTGAAAGAGTAATTCACCTCATACCACTCCTCTTAATTTTTCAGTTCGGGCTGTAATTTCTTTCTGTTCAGATAATTATTGGATTCTCTTTCAAAACTGATCATTGAATCTCAATCACATTCTCATCCAGGAATTTCTAGATTTTCATCCAACATTTCATCCTCATGGAAATACACCTTAACTGTACCCTGACTATTGACTCATCAAATTCAGCCCATTGTTCACCTGCAATTTTTTTTGCCAGTCTTTGATACAAATTTATCTGTCTCAGATCCATTCTCAGCCTGTATATGTTTCACCTCCCCCATTAATTATTTTACTTCAATGGCTCCTTGTCCTTTGGCACGGTCAACTTCAACATAACAATGTAATGATCACTGCCTCCTAAACAATCCCCTCTTACATTTGATCCATTCAACACACCCCAGTCACCAAAGCTATGTCGAGCAATGCCTCTCTCCTCATTAGACTTGCCCACGTTGAATTCAATCTGACAGTTTTGCCCACTCATCTAGTTTATGTATACCACTCTAATTTTCATCTATATAATGTACTGTGGCTCCGAATTTCTAATCTGCAAAACTAGGTACACAATGCCAAGTGATTAATATATATGGTGAAATGCTAAAGCTCTTGTACAACCTGTCACATCCCAGTAATCGGAGAATACATTTTTTATCCTTTCTGTCTATTTTCCCAAACTCGTTTCACAAGATACCTTCAATCCCACATGCTCATGTGTGCAACCTTTCTGCCAATTGAAATAAGCAATGTATTTTGACACTCTCCTAGCCTACATACTCCATAACATACACCCTCCATAACTTACATGGAGGCCCAGTGGCCTCCTCAAAAGCTTCAACTTGGTTGATAAGTCATAGTCATTCTGACCTGTGCCAGGCTAGACTGGAGTCAAGGTCAAAAACTGCATGTCAGTAAGTGTTGGATCATATCCTAAATAAGGTAGGCAATTTTGAAATTATCCTGATTTCCTTTTCTCCTGAATTGTTGACAATTTGTGCTGGCTAAAAAAGAAAAATATGGAAGAAATATTACACTAACATTGCTAATCTGTGTGAGTACACTAAGCAAAACATGGCCGTAGTACTTGATTATTTTAACATTCATGCAATCTTCTTGGTTGCATTGTAATCAATTAAAAGTGAAAATGTGTGCCTTGAATCTTAGGTTAATAAAGCTGTTAAAAATAAGGTAAATAGAATTCTAGCTTTTGTCACAAGGTATATAATTTGAAAGGCAAGAAATGGAGCACTCAGTCAGGCCATTGGGAAAGGAGTCTGTACGTCTCCTTCACTCCATATCCTTGTGGCACTAATGAAAATGTCAAATGAAACTCATGGGATAATGGAAAAGCTAGTGTACGTCACACAGTATTCAGAGATTCAGTTCCATCCTATGAATATCTGTTACCTTGAAGCCTTTTTTATATTAAATCCTACTTTCAGGATTAAGTCAGCAACACAGACAAACTTCTTGGCACAGGTTTCATAATCACTTAAAGGTGATGTGCCTCAGTTGACTTCATCCACTGATTCAGAGGTGAGTGTGGTTGTTTTTGCAGAAATCTGGAACACAGGGGAGGGGGACAGGAAACTACCAACTTGGATGGTGTGTCAGAAAAAACAAAGGTGGTTTGTGGGTACAAGGCTATAGAGTGTGTGCAAGGGGCATCTATTGTGACCATAGATCTTCAAGGACATAGGAGAGTGGTTTGCTTTGGGTCATGAAGGGGAGCAACAGGCCTTTGAGGATATGGACGAGAAAAGGTTGAGATATGGAAGTGTACAACAAGAGGCATCTGGGGTGTGTTTTTTTTTACAAATAAGGCAGTTAGTCAGGAAATGCAATTAATAGTGTCAAAACGTCATTTCTTTATTATCTGTTGTGATATGGTGAAATGCCCCTTTGCTTGCAGGAAATCTGAAGCAGCAGTGATTCAAGTCAAACTTACTACATCTAGCTCCCAGTTATAATATCTGTTTAGATTTTTCTTCATAAAAAGAAACTATCTTATTGAATCATCAAATCTTGTGTGTGATCCATGATCCACCCAAAGAATGTAGCACAATCCAAAGTCATGTCCAGGGTGTTAGACTGAGGAAGCTGTCTGTCCTAAGGGATATCATAGTTACAGGGAGATGTCAATGTAGTATACAGGCAGATCTGACCAGAGGCGGAGATAATGGAAGGTCCCAGCGAGTGTGTCAAGGAATTGTAAAGATGACTCAAATATGATGGAAGTGGTCAGGTATCAGAGAAGCAATTCCTGGAAAGAGGGGAAATGATGACAAGTGGGAGAGATGGCAAATTTATTATGTCACTGAGTGATGGTGGAAGGTTTAAGGGTGACAGAGGAAGACAGAATTTGATGTTCACTTTAATAACAGTAATAGGCTCAAATTTGAAGGTGACAGCTTCCGAGGTTCCATTTTTTTTTACTGGCCAATCTTCCACCTGTCTGACAAAGCTGGCAAGAAGTCACTGGAGAAGTGGAAAGAATTTAGGGTTCCATCCATGTGGGAATTTTTAAAAATACATTCATTCATGAGATGTACCCATTACTGGACATTTGTTGCCCATCCCTAGTTTCCCTTGAGAAAGTAAAATTCAGCTACCTCTTGAACCACTGCAGTCCATGTGCTGTAGATTGACTCACAATGAACTTGTGGAATTCAAGGATTTTCACCTAGAGGCGTTTAAGATGGTGATGGATTTCCAAGGCTCTACGGTGTTTGGCTTGGAAAGGAACTTGCAGATTCTGATATTCCCATGTATCTGTCCTTCTAGATGGGACTGGTTATGATACTATCTTCAGGGCCTTGGGGAATTTCTTCAGTGTTACTTGTGGATGGCACACACAACTGCTACTGAACATGGGTGATGAAGAGAGTGACAGTTGTGGATGTGGCACTAATCAAATGGGCTACTTTATGCTGGATGGTGTCAAGCTTCTTGAGTGTTTTTGGAGTTGTACTCTTTTGGATAAATGGGAGTACTCCATCACACTCTTAACTTGTATATTGAAAATCTCATTGTTTTGAAAATCAATTGAAAATGTCATTGTTGAGCAGCTGTATCTGTAAAAATAGGGAGGTGTTCATATAATGTCTACTTTCTTCATACAGTTAATTTGGTGGTCTTCCTATGGATCTCAAACAACACATAATATTGCAATGTCAAAGGGCACCAGTTAGTTTCTCTCTTGTTGGAGATTGTCATTGCTTGGCATTTGTCTGGCACAGATGTTACTTGCCACTTATTAGCCCATGCGAACCTGAATGTTGCTCAGGTCTTGCTGCATATAGAAACCTGAACCTGCATTAATCACATTTTCGATGGTAATGGTTGCATTCATTTTTGGCCTAATGCTATGAGACTTCATGGGATTCAGAGTCAACATTGAGAACTATCAGGACAAGACACTGGCAATTGTATACCAACATACCATTGTCTCTAATGAACCTGTCCTGCCAGTGGGATAGGACATATCCAGAGGTCTTGAAGTATGTGTCTGGATATTGACTAAAATGTACGATTCTGTAAGTATCACTATATCAGCCTTTCTGATGAGTGATCTTTAAGACAGTGCTCCAACATTTAGCACCAGACTCCACATATTATGAGCAGGTTTGACAAGACTTGGTTTGATATAGTCATGTTATGTCATCTTGATCATGCCAGGTTGTTAAACTGGTTTCATCCTTTTCCTTAGGCTTTGTGCATTTCGACACAAATGAAGAGCTTGCTTGGACATCTCAGAGGGCAATTAAACGTCAAACACATTGCTGAGAGTCTGTAGTCACATATAGGTCAGACCAAGTAGATGTAGCACATTTCCTTCCTTAAAGGGCATTTGTCAACCAAATGTGGTTTTACAACAATCACCAATCATGTCATGGATGTCATTGCACAAGTTTTTAATTCCAGATGTATTCCACCAGCCACCATGGGGAATTTTAATCATTTTCCCAAAGGAATAGCTAGAGTCGCTGGATTCCTTGTTTAGTGCCCTTACCATTACAGCATCACCAATGGCCTAACACTTTAGCTAACTAATCATAAAGATATATTGTCCAATGACCCTGCAAATGACCATTTGGTAACATGCTATTGTCCCTCTTCTGCTGGAGCAGGTCATTGACAATTTGATTGCATTGGAATAAGAATGTTTGAAGGAGCCCTTGTTTGTTCACCAGCTTTTGTTATCTCCATTCAGGCCAGGAAGACCTCCTGCCTATGTCAAGGGTAAGTATAAAAGAGCACCTCCCAACATTCACTCGTGGTCTGAAGAGAATCTGCAGGAAGACATAGCTAACCCATTGGGTTGGTCTCAGTCTATCCTCAGGATGTGTTTGCAGTTGAAGAGACTTGGATGTCACAGGAGTCCAAACACACAAAAGGACATTTAATGTGGAATGGGGTAGTGATGTGGGAGTAATGAGGGATGAGAGTGATGAAGGGTTGCAAAAAGGAAGGAAGCAAAGTACAGACAGAATGGAGATGAACAGGAAAGTTATAGCTGTGGCTCAGAGCCTCACTCTTTGTCTTGAGTTTCTTTAATAGCTTAGCCATATCTGCTGCTTTGTCACCTGATGGAGGACTGTTCAGTGGTTCTTGCTACAATCATGTGTCTGAATTTGAGTGCTCCAGTCCTTTAAATTTCAATTTGTTTTGCACGTTTACATGGGCTTGACACAGAAGTGGAAGCAAGACTATATACCTCTTATCAAATTCCGCCCCCAGTATCTTGATTTTTCTTTCTTCCCTTTGCGTTCAGTGAGACAATTTAATTAAATTTTCCTGTCAAAATAAAAAAAAGACAGCAAAATATTGTTGTTCAAAATATTTTTAGCATTGTGTTCCAGCTGAGTTGCTCTTGAAGGTAGATTATCTTGTCAATGTATTTGTAGTAGGTATTAGTCTGACTGTAAAGGTCTAAGATGAATCACATTTACTGGGGAAAGAAAAACAAAATTTCCACACGTTCCATTTTGAAGTGACAGTAGGTAATTGTTTTGTGGTAGCCATCCAGATCAGTAACCATAAAGTTTCTTTGCAATTGACTTGATATCCTCTACTGCTGCCCTCTACTAATTACAAAGACAAAGATGAGAGACTAACAGCCTGTGTTATAGTCAACATTATATATGATGCACAAGGTTCATTTCTGGTACAAAGAAAATGAAATTATGTCAAAATAGATTGCGTTTGAAGTGTAACACTTGTTGTGTTAGGTGGGTTAATTGGGCTTTCACACACAACCAACACTACAGTTTTGACACTCTCAAACAGCATGACCTGAATGGACTATTAATGCCTTTCAGTGAAGGCAACCTACCATTATGTACCCATTCAGCTCATACCCAGCTTCAATCCCATCAATAAAAAGTCTTAACTTCATTTTGAAGTTTCAAACAAGCTATTCATTTATGTATACTGAAGACCCATCTTCCTTCTTCCATCAGAACCTTAGACAACATGCATGTTTTAGAAGAGGAAATATAGCCAACTGATGACTGCAGGTATAGATTCAGTGACTGGCAAAGTCCTTAGGGGAACAATAGAATGTCACCCCTGAAAGAATGCTAAGGGAGCTTTGAACAGGAACCCTTCGAAAGCAGCAATAAAATTTGATTTTCTGTGATTACAGAGATTATATGGCAGAAAACATTTCTTGTAGATTATGGCCTAAACTGCAGTCACATTTATGTTTTAACTTGCAGGAACTTATTACAAACGGATTAAAGTAAAACAACTGCAACGCCCAGTCTCTGTGTGCGAATGTAGAGGTCACAGTTTTAATACAGATATTAGATGCCCACGCACTGTAAGTAAAGAAAGTCTGTCACTTGCTCTGAGTATTGGAAGCCAGACAAATTAGGGAAATCACCATAGAAAGGCAAATAAGATAAAATATTGTTAGCTAATGTACAAAGCCAATATCCGAAAGTCAATGCTTCACTTCTAATGTTATCATTGTCAGTATCATTCAATTTAACACATGGAACATTCCATGGAATCCAGACATTTACTTGTTTTTTTTTAACAGTTATCATTTTACTCAATAGGCACATTGATTATCATTTGTTCTTCTCAGACTTAATGGCTCATAGACTACTTTAACTTTAACTCAAGAAACCCTAGTTGAATTGGCTTTAAAACATAAGTACATTTAGACTTTGAAAAATATCCAAAAGGAAAGCGCTTTTTTAAAAAATTGAACTTTGTTGCAATGAAAAGAGAGGATCATTGAATTAAGAAAGGGAACCAGTTCATCCCTCTTCCCCAGGAGTATTGTCATTTGGAGTTATCCCATCCACAATCAAAACTAATTGAGAACCCTGTACTAGGAATCATTTGTAAAGCTTTGTTAACCTTTAAAAAATTGATATTCATCTGTTATCAAACAGACTAAATATTAAATTAATTATCATTAGGTTCATGTTCAAAATAGGATAGAAGACAGACAAAAATTTAATAAGCAAATTAACTCGGCCTTAATTGCATAAGGATTCAATGAACAGTCAACATCATGCTTACAAATATTACCCATTTGAAGAAGTTTTTAGTTACTCCTCCCAATAACCGCTTTTTGGGAGTTGCATCATCTGATTTTGTGGAACACATTGAGATGATATTCTACATTATGTGCATGAAATCTTAAGTTGCAGTCTTATGCTGACAGGTTGTACAATTTGTACACAGTTTTGCAGTAATAAATGAAACAGGTGTCATCTACAAAACACTGTGTAGTATATGACATTGTATGTCTTGACAATTGGTCATTAGAGAGATCACTGCAGACTGCACTGAATACAAGATAGAACTGTGTGCCACTGATCACTGTGGGGCCAGCATGCAGAGGAATTGCTAGCAGAGTTAGTAAAATCTTTTCTTCTCCATAGTTGTCTGCTGCAGAAGCGTCTTCAGTTACATGAAAACCCTTATTCTGTTCTGGCAATGTGAGGTGCTTTCTGACTTGATGATAGCAATAAATTGCCTTATGAATGGAAATACATAAAAACATACAAATCAGGAGCAAAAGTAAATCATTCAGCCCTATTGACTTTGCCATTCAATAAGGTCATGGTTGATTAGGATAATTTAATATGCCATTAAACTCATCATAGTAAAGAAAATTGGTGATTTCCCCTCAGTACAAGCCACCAGTAGTTGGCACTGCAATATATGATAACATCCTTTCAGCATTTATCATTGACGAAATCCCATTGTCAGGACCTATCATTCTTGAAAGTTCCAATGACAAGAAGTTCAGCCTGTCTAACCTTTCTTCATAACATAATACCCCAATCCAGGTTTTAGTCAAATAAACCTTCTCTGAACTGCCCAACATGCATTTATACCTTTCCTTAAATGAGGAGAGCAGAACTGTGCACAATATACCAGGTAGGGCGAGGCAATAGACTAGTGGATTTATTGCTGGACTGTTCATCTAAAGACCCAGGTAATGTTCTGGGGACCCAGATTCAAATTCTGCCACAGCAGATGGTAGAACTTGAATTCATGTAAATCTGGAATTAAGAGTCTAATGATGACCATGAATCTGTTAATAAGCTAGACAGTGTTAAAAAGAGATTTACCAGGATGTTGCCGATTATGAAAGTTTTGAGTTGTAAAGAAAGACTGGATAGGCTGGGAACGTTGGAGGTTGAAAGCTGTCCTTATAGAGGTTTATAAAATCATGAGGGACATAGATAGGATTAATGGTGGGTATCTTTCCCCCAGGATGGAAGATTTTTAAGACAAAGGTGCATACTTTTAAGGTGAGAGAAATTTAAAAAAGACACAAGTGACAATATTTTTATACAAAGCAGTTTGACAGTTGAGTTTAGGAAGCTCATGTATTTGTTCTGAAGCTAAAAGTAGTGGTGAGTTCAGTTTCAGTTTACTTCAAGTATCTCTGAGAGAAACACCAAATAAACAACAAAAAAAAACTTCTGGTGACAGAACAGAAATGTATCGAAAGGAAACTGATTGCAACTATTTCAGCCTGAATTGGTGTAGGCTTTTGTGTGAAGATGATAGTAATTCTTCACTGAGGTTTGATTGTCTGGATATTCTACGGATAAAGGTGGCACTGTGAATTTGAATTTTTTCTGATGTTTATAACCAAATCATTCCAAAACTTCATTTTGTTTAATTTTTTGTCCATGTGTTTCTTTTTCCTTAAAGTACAAAAGTGTTTAATAAATGTTTTTTTTAACATCCAATGTACACTGGCAGGCTCTTGTGAAAGCGTTCAATAACTGAGCCCACTATTAAACAAAAACAAAGTTAGGAGGCAGGTTTCAGTCTAGGATTACCATCAGCTGGTTCATTGTAGTGTGGCTAAAAGCAATTTTGCAAAAGAGTGGTCGGATGAACAATAAGACTTAACTCTAAAAATCATTCAGTGCATCTTAACATGATTTCACCTACCTTCCAGCTTCAGATTTGTGGTATGTACTTGTTGATATAAAGTCTCATCTGAAAGATGGCATCTCTGAAAGTACAGTGCACCAGAATGTCAAATGTGGCTCAAATCTTGGAGTGCGATTTCAACATAGAACGTTTTGGTTCAGAGATGAGAGTACTACCAAATTAGCCATAGCTGACACTGAATACGTATTGGAAATACTTATATCCTACCCTGTGTGGAAGAATTGAAACAAAATAAAATTGAAAATATTGCACTGACAGTGTAATGTCAATTTTAATGTCTCTTAGGTTGCCCTGATCTCAGAATATTAACGTTTTTCTCTCTCCACAGATGCTGCCAAATCTGCTGAGTTTCTCCAGCGCTTTCTATGTTCATCCCTAAACTATGATTGGTCCTTTTTTTTCTTATTGAGTTGGTTTAAATTGGATGATTCTAGGACCAAACTAAACATCACAGCTGAAAAGGGAGATACAAACCAAAAATTGCAAACTATTATTCTGATGTTCATTGAAGTTAAAAAAAAAGTGTTGTAGTGTTCATGAGTCTAGAAAAGACATAATGATACCAGGGTTTACAGATGAATGCATTTTACCAATGTACAGTATTAACTAACAGAAAATCATGTTCTACACAGCCCAAAATATTCTATTCTATCTAATTTTCATTCAGCACAAAGTCTGTAGTATATTTCCAAACAAACCTCTTGAAAAATGAGGCTTAAAGTAAAGATACTCTTGAGTCTTGACTAACCTTTTGTCTAGTCAGATTTTCTCCTCATTATGGGACAAATTATAAATCTGTTGTACAAAGACTGTGATATCCTGTAAGTGCGCACATGGCTGATATTCCAAAGCATTATGACATTTTAATCTACCATTCCCATGGTAACGCAGAAGACATGACCCTTTGTAATTCCTTTCAGGAATACTGAAAAAATTAGACATACCATAGTAAGCACTGGTCTTGTTCAAATTCTTAACAGTACAAATTAATGCACACTCAACAAGAAGTTATCACCAATCTCAAGAGAGTGTCTAAAAAGGAGAATCGACAAGGTTCCCTTCCTACAGTCTTAAGTAAAATCTTCAATGATTCAATCGAAACACAATGTTGAATTCATAGCTGAAGTACCTACGGCTTGAAATTAGCTGCTCAAACGCCAGTGTAAGGGATGTACGTCTACTGTGATTCGTCCAGTGGGACCTGTTTTATTCAGATCAGAGAAGTAATGGTGATAAGGGGTAGCTGTAGGGAAAGTGTCAAAGCCACAAGAAAATGTTCATTTCTGAATGAAGGGGATGGCACCAGCTGGAGAGGCCTTGACATTAAATGGAACAATATTTGCCTAATCTACCTCCAGTCCCTGCTCACAATCTGCAAATGATGAGCAGATTAGCTAATGTCTTGACCCCATGCCACACTGCATTTCTTCCCATTAATATTTGCTGATCAATGTAAGTAGTTTGTTTCTTTGCTTTGCAAAATTCAGAGCGGTGTGTAGGCAGTGTATTTGCATCATCTAGCCAGAAAAGAGGAAGAAGAAAGGAATCTATTGACCTTTGACACTGTCTGATATGGATGTACTAACAAGCAGAGTCGAAATAATTCTGTCATGCTGAGACCTTCAAAATTCATAACAAACTAGAACATTAGAATAAATTATTTCACAATATTGTGGTTGAGCTAGATGGTAAATTGTTAATTTTGGGCATTCTACAAATGGTATGTACTTTATTTTCACAACAATCAAAAGCTGAAAATTCTTTTTAGCGACATTGAAGTGGAATTAAATCAAGATGCTATATAAAGCGATGAGCTTTAAACTATTGTACATGAATATAATGTTCTTTTGGCTTCAGTTGGTAAATCCAAGTCATTTCACTGGAATAAAAACAAGCTCAGGACTTTTCTTTCTTGCAGCTTGTAATAACAGCTAAAATAGTGGTTCCAGAAATGTACAATCTGGAAAGATGCAAAGTTAATTTGTAAAACAAATTGTGCACTCTGTTTTCAGGAGTCCAAGATGAGCCCTCCTGCTAGCCTTTGAAGATGAGATACACTAAGAGGGATTTTATGCCCTTTCTCAAGGCATGGGAGGGCAATTAATCGGATGGGACAATGAAGTGTGAGCTACATTGCATCCGTTTTGTTTTCCATTGAATTAGTGTACACAGACACTCCGAACAGGAAAAGCACAGATGTGCGTTGGGCCTGAGCCCCCCCCCCCCCCTCCCCCATCACAATTGCCAAAATTAACTCCAGGGTGCGAAGGGCTGTAGGTTGGACTTCACATGGCATTGATTGAGGCTCAGAAGTAGCCAGTTAATAACTATAAAAAAGCCTCATCCCATTGTCGATCACATTCACCCGATCATCGGCAAGTCTGTCTGTGTGGTTGGGTGGGGGTGGGGGCTGGAGTGGGGGGAACCACCCCTTTCACTTGCTGCAAAGTCCCTTGTCCTTTCACTCCATAAACCTCCCCCTTCCCATCATGATGTCCCTTTAGCTAGGGTCATTCCTCAATCCTGGAGCTCCAAAGACTGCTGTTTCTGCTGCAGGTACAGACTCTCTGGTGATGCTGCTGGTCTGTGACTATCAGGGGGTGAGATTTCTGGGCCGGGATTTTTGATCCTCGGGAAGGCACACTGATGTTCTCTAGCTAACAGGCAAGAGGCCCAATGCTTCCAAAAAAATCCAGATCCTGCCTCAACTTCTCTGCTAACCATAGTCACTCCCTGAAAAAGTGCAGAATGTGAGAGCATTGACGCTTAGAAACCCAAGCACTGATCTTTGGTTTCCATCCATGACAGGTGTAAAATTGTAGTACAGCACAGTTTTCCCTGCTGACATGGGGTCTGAGCCATTTTGAAGCTGCAGCCTCATTTAAATGTTGCCAGTGAGCTGCAAATGCTCAGTAGGCATTCGGCTCCAGTTCTCTAATTGTGGGAGATAAGAGGAAATATCAATTTCCAGTCTGAGCCAACTGGCAGGATGAGCCTGAGATGGGGATAGACAGGAAGCAGGCGGAAGACTTTTCATGGCATCACTTCACTGCCTGCTACAAATAAAGTAGCAGACTTAGACACATTTAATGTCATCGCCTTCTCTGCTTAGAATGAACAAATGGATGATATGTTTTTTTGAACAAAGTTACCATAAGCAAGGGTAAATATGCCTGCTAGTGGGCTTTTACAGAGAAAGGTATACAAGGCTAAGGGCTAAGTGCTAGAAAATAGAATTAGGATAGTTAGCAGGTTGGTTTTGACTGGCACAAACT
This sequence comes from Chiloscyllium punctatum, assembly GCF_047496795.1. Lineage (NCBI taxonomy): Eukaryota > Metazoa > Chordata > Chondrichthyes > Orectolobiformes > Hemiscylliidae > Chiloscyllium > Chiloscyllium punctatum. Next base: position 78,309,926 of record NC_092741.1, read on the forward strand.
TGAGTGTGATGACAAGAGTTCAGAGGCAAAATGTTCCAGTTAGAGTGAAGGGCAAGGCCTGGTAAGATTAAGGAACAATGGATGAATAAAGATAATGAGGTACTATTCAAGAATAAAAGAGGATCCAGCATCCGCAATAATTTGCTTTTATTTTGATCTTATTTTAGATATAGACAACTTAGTTCAATTAAATCTCTTAAAGCAAGAAATCAGGGAGAAAAGATGGGATATGAGCTAGCAATGGCAAGAAATTCTACAAATACATTAAAAGCAAGAGGATAACTAGAGAGAGGGTAGGGCTTCTTAATGATCAAGGAAGCCATCTTTATGTTGAACCCCAGGAGATGGGAGAAATACTAAATGAATACTTCATTGTGGTGGCTGTATGGAATTCTCTGCCCCAGAAGGCTGTAGAGGCCAAGTCTCTGGATATTTTAAATAAAGAGTTAGATTGAGCTCTTAAAGATAGTGGAATTAAGGGTTATGAGGATAAGGCAGGAAGAGGATACTGATTGAGGATGATCAGCCATGATCATAATGAATGGTGGAGCTGGCTAGAAGGGCAGAATGGCCTCCTCCTGCACCTATTGTCTATTGTTTATTTATCAGTTTTTACTGTGGAGAAAGACATGGAGTCTACAGAATGCAGAGAAATAAACTTGGATATTTTAAAAATAGTTCACATTACAGAAGAGAACGTTTGGGAGGTTTCAGAGAATATAAAGACAGATAAGCCTCTGGGACTAATCTAATGTATCCCAGAATATTGTGGGAAGTAAAGGAGGAAATCAATAGACCCCTTGCAGAAATATTTGCATCACCTATTTGCATCAGGTGAGGTGCCTGATGACTGGAGGGTGGCTAATGTTGTACCTTGTTTAAGAAAGGCTGTAAGGAGAAACAGGGGAACTGTAGACTTGTGAGTCTGACTTTGGCTGTGGTAAGTTGTCGGAGGTGATTTTAAATATAAGATTTATGGAAATTTAGAGAGGCAAAAATTGATTAGGGATAGTCAGCATGGTTTTGTACAAGGATAACCATGTCTCACAAACTTGATTTTTTGAATAAGTTACCAAAAAGATTGATGAGGGCAGGGCAGTAGACATTGTTAAGTTGTTTTTAGCAAAGCCTTTGACAAGGTTCCATGTTGTAGACTAACTAGTAAAGTTAGATCACATGAGACTTAGGGTGAGCTTGCCATTTGGATACATAATTGGCTTAATGGCAGAAGACAGAGAGTAATGGTGGACGGTTGCTTTTTGGACTGGAGGCCTGTAACCAACAGTGTTCCACAGGGATCGGTTCTGGGTCCTGTTTTGTTTGTCATTTGGGCGGCACGGTGGCACAGTGGTTAGCACTGCTGCCTCACAGCGCCGGAGACCTGGGTTCAATTCCTGCCTCAGGCGACTGACTGTGTGGAGTTTGCACGTTCTCCCTGTGTCTGGGTGGGTTTCCTCCGGGTGCTCCGGTTTCTTCCCACAGTCCAAAGATGTGCAGGTCAGGTGAATTGGCCATGCTAAATTGCCCGTAGTGTTAGGTAAGGGGTAGATGTAGATGTAGGGGTATGGGTGGGTTACGCCTCGGCGGGGCGGTGTGGACTTGTTGGGCCGAAGGGCCTGTTTCCACACTGGAAGTAATCTAATCTAATCTGATTTGCAAGAGAATATAGTAGGCATGGTTAGTAAGTTTGTGGACGACACCAAAATTAATGGTATAGTAGACAGTGAAGAGGGTTTTCTAAGATGACAAATCAAATGGGTCAATGGGCTGAAAAACGGCAGATGGTGTTCAATCTGGATACATGCGAGGTATTGTATTTTGGTACAACAGACAGGCTATTACAATTAGAGGTAAAGCCTTGGGTAATATTGTAGAACAAAGGGACCTAAGGGTGCAGGGACACAATTCTTTGAAGTTTGTGTCACATATAGATAGGGTGGTTAAAAAGGCATTTTGAATGCTTGCCTTCATTGCTCAGTCCTTTGAGTATAGGAGTTGGAAAATCATGTTGCATTTGTTACAGGACATTGGTGAGGTCTCCTTTGGAGTACTGTAACCAGTTCTGGCCACCCAGTTATAGGAGCATATTATGAAGCTGGAGAGGGTTCAGAAGAGATTTACCAGGATGCAGCCAGATATGGAAAGTTTGAATTATAAAGTAAGGCTGGATAGGCTGGGACCTTTTTTACTGGAGTATAGGCGGTTGAGAGACAATCTGATAGGACTTTACAACATCATGAGAGCTATAGATGGAGTTAATGGTAGTTATATTTTCCCTAGGGTTTGGGGATTTCAAGACTGGGGGGCACATTTGTAAAGTGAGAGGAAAGAGATTTAAAAAAAAAAGATTTGAGGGGCAAATGTTTTTACACAGAGGATGGTTTGAGTGCGGAATGAACTTCCTGAGGAACTGGTGGATGCAGGTACAATTACAATGTTTAAAAAAACATTTGAATAGGTATCTCAATAAGCAAGGGTTGGAGGGACATGGGCCAGGAGCAGGTAGGTGGGACTAGTTTAATTTGAGATTATGTCCAACCATGGACTGGTTGGACTGAAGGGTCTGTTTCCATGCTGTATGACACTATGAGTCAAAGGGTTTTTTTCTGTGCTGTTGACCTCTATGACTCTAAAGTAGAATACTTTGGAATGGCTGGTGTGGTATCGTGTGATCTGCTTAGCATTACAAGTAGAGTTGGCTGCGTGACCATGTACAATAACTGGATGCATAATGATCTTATAATGTTAATTCTACTCTTGGTTTTGATGTAACCTAAGATACCTGTTTGGTAAAAGGTGTACATTTTTGCATCAAAAAGTAGATATTAAATAAGGAAGAATTTTTAAAAATATAATCACATGAAATTATCTTGGGGCAGTTAAAATCTATAGCATACGTAGTTATAGTTTTTTTTCCTGACTTATCAGTGGATCTTTCCATGTGATTCATGGACAAGCAGTTTGAATTTTGTTTAGTTTGACCAGTCAAATGTGCATTTCTTGATGTTTGTTGCTCCATGATCTTTTCTCAGTGAAAAGCCACAAGTTAAGGTAGAATATCTTAACTGCACCAGCCATTTCAATTCTGTGGCTACAAGGGTAGGTCAGATACTATGAACTCTACAGTACGCAACTTATCTCCAGTCTTCTCAAAGCCATCAATAAGGCGCAAGTTGTAGAGTTAAGTTCGAATTGTAACTATTACTGTTAAGAGTAGCTACTGAGCATGCGTGAAGGAGCTATTTCATAATAATGTCATTTCATTGGAATGAGTTCACCTGATGAACAAGGTTCTAGTGAAGTCTTGTTCTAAACCATACTTCTGCCTATAGTTTAATGGTTAACAAATATAAATAGTTGACACTACTATGGTGTTCAGTCCTTGTCTGTGTAAGACTGAGAGATCCAGAATTGCAATGTTAAACAGCAGCCAAAGGCCTGAGGGAAAACCCAGCAGCAGCAGATGAAAAACTTTGAGGGCTATTGGACTGGACAGAAGAAAACCCAGTGGAGTGCCCAGCAGCTAGTTTAGAGGTGGAGCATGCACCACAAATTGAGGTGAGCAATGAACTCCACCCTGCCCTTTCCAAGAAATCTTTCAGAATGTACAGGACTCCAGACAGGCCAGTCAATGGCAGACTGGGAATAAGCCATTTGGTTTACAGGGTGCAGAATTGAAAGCATACTGTGGCAGCAGCTAGGGAACTGTGCTGAAAAGGCACCAAAGTCCATTTCACAAGGTGCCCACTGTAGCAGAAAGAAGGTCCTCAAATGGGATGAATACCATTCCAAAATGCTAAAATCCATGGATAGAAGCATAGAGCCATAAGCACAAAAACAGACCCTTTGGTCCAACTCGGCCATGTCTCCCACACTAAGTCTCTCATTTCAAAGCAACAAATCACACAAAAAAGACATGAGTTTGCAAAAAAAAAGGAACAAATCTGCTAAATAAAAAATGCTCTGTACAGGAAGCACAGGGACTGGAGAACAGAGCTAAGCCTTTTCTTGGGGAAATAACAGAGAATGAGAACTAATACTAAGTGCCAAAGTCGAAGTATCATATAGGCGTTAAAATAGACACGCAAGCTGGTGTCGAAGTCTTGGCTGATTGACTAAAACGCCTGCGCGAAATTTCCTTGCAGCCTTCATCGACCTTCATGATCCAAGAATAATCACCCTTAAAGCCAAAGGTCAGCTTGATGCAACATAATGGTCCGAAAGGCAGAGAAATCTCAGAAGCACTAAACACTATCCAGATGTGGCAAAGCTCATTGAGAAGTCAGAAATCCTGTTTACACCTGAATTTTACTTTTAAAATCGAAGGAATTAAATAAGTTGTTACAAGTAAATTAGTTTAGAAGGCAAATTCCAACATAGTGCAACACATCACACTCAATGCAGATGCCAAACCCATTTGCTTATTTTCACCCAGGAAGGTCCCCAGCCATTTCTAAGAATGGTAAGGGATGAGATTGAGGTAAAAAGGGGTTATTTTACCAGTTATGAAACTGACCACATGGTACTCTGACATAGTTTACAAACCACATGGACCTATTAGAAGTCGTGTTGACTTAATGCCTTTGGACATTGATTTGGAACAGGAAGTACATCCAAAGGCAGCTGTGGATGAGAGCCTAACTAAGCTGCTGACAGTACAATCTTCGCCAAGTTGGACACAATTCCTGAACCAGCTTAATAAGAGGGAGGTTCCCTGAAATTTAAAATATACAGTGAACAATTCCCCTGAATGGAAAACTCCAAAAAGGCTATTTGAAATCAGAGAATTCTGAGACATCTGACTCAGTTAAGCTCAGAGGGGATTAAACACCTGCTTAATCTCCTGGGTAAATATGAAACTGACATGCCTGAGTTCACTGATCACCCACAACTGTACCTGAAACTACTGCACCATACCTGACCTTCCACAGAATCAGTCCTGCCAGATCTGACACCCATCAATCCCTAATGCCACCACACCCTCACCCCAGCCCACTGCTGGGCTTGATCCAACCCAGATCCAACTTAAAACCCTCCCCAACATCCCACTGTGCACAATCCAGGCAGACCCTACAGTACACCCTTCCCCAAGCACATCAGTTACCCCACTCCAAATCCCAGACCAAACACCCCCTATCCGGACACCTCCAGCAGCCCAGCCTGACCCAGTGATGCCCACAACACTACTTTTTATCCTCACCTAATTCCAACCACCTTGCCCAGACTTTGCACTCATCCACTTACCTGGCTTCCTAATTTCTCACCTGCCTGGCATCTTAGTTCTTTACCCTCCTGGCGCCCTGTCTATATTTCACCCTGTCCTCTTAAATACTAAGCATATTAGCCCTTTACCTTACCTTCAACAATTTGAGGCCTTGAAGCAATTTAACTCCTGAAAGGTGACAGTATACTGAAACAAGTGGCATTTAAAGGAGGAGCAGCAGGTCTTAGCCTGCAGAGGTGCTTCTGTGCTGATGGGATCTCTACCTCGCTCTCTCTGAAATATGCATTCAGGACAGGCCAGTATCACAAGATTAGATTATATTAGATTAGATTAGGTTACTTACAGTGTGGAAACAGGCCCTTTGGCCCAACAAGTCCACACCGACCTGCCGAAGCGCCACCCACCTATACATTTACCCCTTCACCTAACACTACGGGCAATTTAGCATGGTCAATTCACCTAACTTGCACATTTTTGGATTGTAGGAGGAAACCGGAGCACCCAGAGGAAACCCTCGCAGACACAGGGAGAATGTGCAAATTCCACACAGAGAGTCGCCTGAGGCGGGAAATGAACCCGGGTCTCTGGTGCTGAGAAGTCACCAACATGTATGTGGATAAACTTAAAGAGGTTTTTCATCAGTCATAGAATTATACAGCACAGAAACGGACCCTTTGGTACAACTCATCTGCCAGACATCCCAAATCTGACCCAGTCCCATTTGCCACCATTTGGCCCATACTCCTCCCAACAAGGTGTTCTGAATGTAGTCAGAAGTTCTGGGCCAAAGATTCTGGGGAGATGCAGGGAAAAGAGTTAACTCTGACAATACTCCACCAATTGCAACTGGGCATTTGCAAAATAAGCTATGATACAATCATGTCAGATTACATGGGAATGGTTACCTGCAGGTATATGTTTCTAATGAAGCCTTGTCCTGTCACGCATCTTTACATAGTTTAATAAGACCATAAGACCATAAGACATAGGAGTGGAAGTAAGGCCATTCGGCCCATCGAGTCCACTCCGCCATTCAATCATGGCTGATGCGCATTTCAGCTCCACTTGCCAGCGTTCTCCCCGTAGCCCTTAATTCCTCTAGACAACAAGAACCTATCAATCTCGGCCTTGATGACATTTAGCGTCCCGGCTTCCACTGCACTCCGTGGCAATGAATTCCACAGGCCCACCACTCTCTGGCTGAAGAAATGTCTCCGCATTTCCGTTCTGAAATGACCCCCTCTAATTCTAAGGCTGTGTCCACGGGTCCTAGTCTCCTCGCCTAACGGAAACAATTTTCTAGCATCCACCTTTTCAAAGCCATGTATTATTTTGTACGTCTCTATTAGATCTCCCCTTAATCTTCTAAACTCCAACGAATACAATCCCAGTATCCTCAGCCGTTCCTCATATGCTAGACCTGTCATTCCAGGGATCATCCGTGTGAATCTCCGCTGGACACGTTCCAGTGCCAGTATGTCCTTCCTGAGGTGTGGGGACCAAAACTGGACACAGTACTCCAAATGGGGCCTAACCAGAGCTTTATAAAGTCTTAGTAGTACATCTCTGCTTTTATATTCCAACCCTCTTGAGATAAGAGACAACATTGCATTCGCTTTCTTAATCACAGACTCAACCTGCATGTTTACCTTTAGAGAATCCTCGACTAGCACTCCCAGATCCCTTTGTGCTTTGGCTTTATTAAGTTTCTCACCATTTAGAAAGTAGTCCATTCCTATATTATTTTTGCCAAAGTGCAAGACCTCGCACTTGCTCACGTTAAATTCCATCAGCCATTTCCTGGACCACTCTCCCAACCTGTCTAGATCCTTCTGTAGCCTCCCCACTTCCTCAGTACTACCTGCCTGTCTACCTAACTTTGTATCATCGGCAAACTTCGCTAGAATGCCCCCGGTTCCCTCATCCAAATCATTAATATATAATGCGAACAGCTGTGGCCCCAGCACCGAACCCTGCGGGACACCGCTCGTCACCGGCTGCCATTCTGAAAAAGAACCTTTTATCCCAACTCTCTGCCTTCTGTTAGATAGCCAATCCTCAATCCATCCCAGCAGCTCACCTCGAACACCATGGGCCCTCACCTTGCTCAGCAGTCTCCCGTGTGGCACCTTATCAAAGGCCTTTTGAAAGTCCAGATAGACCACATCCACTGGGTTCCCCTGGTCTAACCTACTTGTTACCTCTTCAAAAAATTCCAACAGGTTTGTCAGGCATGACCTCCCTTTACTAAATCCATGTTGACTTGTTCTAATCAGACTCTGCTCTTCCAAGAATTTAGAAACCTCATCCTTAATGATGGATTCTAGAATTTTACCAACATAATAAATACATGTTACTAGTTTTTCCTAGTGTTGTGTCCTGTCTTCATTTGCATTAGACTACAGAATCTTGCTTGTGATATTGATAAAGAAAGAATACTCTGCTCTTGCCTGGATGCTGAAGCTCCAATAACATTTAAGAAGCTTAACTCCATTCAGGACTCATCAGTACACCATTAAATATTCACTCTCTCTGCCATCAACACACTGTGGCAGCAGTAGTGATTCACCACACCTTCTTCAACAACCCCCTTGATCTTCACTACCAAAAGGACAAGAAAGTAAGAGATACATGGGAATTGCACCATTAGCAAGTTCCCCACCAATCCATATACAATCCAATATTGAAACATGCATATGCTGCCCATCCTTAACTGTTTTTGAAAATGTTTGGGTAGACCAACATGGTGAACCACTGCAGTACATCTAATACAGGCAGAGTTCTGTGAGGAAGGGTCTTAGCAACAGTGAAGAAATGTTAATAAAGCATCAAGCTAAAATAGCATTTTACTGATTGGGAACTTATAAATGGTTGTGTACTCACGCACCTGCTCTATTGCTTTTCCAGATGATAAAGATTGAGTATTTGGAAGGTGCTGTTATAGGAGTCTGGGTGAGTTGCTGCAGTGCATCTTGTAGATTGTATGCCAAATAGGGGAAATAGCAAATGTTTATGGTAATAAAAACAGAAAGTGCTGGAGAAACTCAGCAGATCTGCTAACATCTATGACAATAGGAATGTCAAAGTTTGCAGTTGAATATAACTTTTCTTCAGAAGTGATAGAAGTAGAAAATATTCATGCATTGGCAAATGGAGAGTAAGAGTGAGTGGAACAGATGATGAGGGTACTCAAAGAGAAAATGAATGTTAAACATGCAGAAAAGTGTTAATGGTAGATTTGACTTGTAGAAAGTAGATAAGCCAGGAACAAATTGAGATAAATCAGTGCAAACAAAACATTGAAAGGAGGGAAGGAAATTGGTGACCGTTGCTCCACAGTGTGGAGATGTCATTGACCTGGGTGGTATCCTCAGACCAGGCTGCCAGGTTCAAGTGGTGCGACTTGCTCTGCTGGATCCTCTAGGAAGAGAACACCTCTTTTGCACCATCCTTTTGACCAAGTCCTCCTGAGTCTCTGTTGAAGAAGCACAGTGCCATCTTCCTCTTCATCAACATCTTCTGGAAATGTTCTTACCTGAGCAGGACAAATCCAGAATGGCAATGCTTTTCGGGAAGCAGAGTAGCCTTAAAAGATGTTGTAGACATTAAGGATGCCAGTCTTCTGGTGGATATCTGCTGAGTGACGAGTTGCTCTGGAAACAGCACATGGGACTGGAATCATACATATGAGGTGCTATAGGAGTAGAGTAGATACTTAACAAACTGCACTTAACAAGCTATGTTGAGAATCTTAATAGATTTCATGGTAGAAACCATTCCAAAAACCTCACCACAACTCGCACTTAGCCAAAGAAAATCAATCTTCAACCTACAAAAGGTCAACAGAGCTTAAAATGTAAAATGGATTATTGTATTGTACAAACACATTCAGGACACTATGTAACAGCAGAAAATACAGGATGCATAGCAACAAATTTGTATCTATGGACTTTCATGTTATGGGCTTTCATTAAAGTTCAGTTTACTATTTTCTCCTGGAATAACATGCATTTATCATAGAGCTGTTTAAATATATTCTTATTAAGATTTTTCATGTTAAATCCTTGTTTTCAACTTCTTCACTATCTTTCACATAACAAATCAGTTTAGCTGTTTGCCTCCTTCGAACCTTTCTCATCAATAATCCACCTATTTAAGCAGAGAAGATTTATTTCAGTGAAGGCAAAAGGTTAATCCACAGAGTGCTTTAAAACTTTATTCAAAGAAAAGTCAATGAAAACAAAATTAGTATGTGCTGTAATGCTATGGTAATCGCACGTGGTTTACAGGTTTAAAAATAATGGAAGTTTGAACTTTTATTCCTGTCAGTCAGCTTTTGTTGGTTATTACTGCTGACATCTTTGGATTGGCTGCATTCATTATCGAGTTTTCAAATGGGACTACAAAATCATGGACCACAAGTGCGCACAACAGTATCTTCTGTGAATGTTTAAAAATGTTACATTATGGCATATATTAAATCTTCCAACAATTTGCAGAGTAAATGAATTATCTTATAGTTTTCACCATTTGCATTGTTTTGGGTATCAATTTCTTTTCACTTTAATACACAGCATTATATGATGCTAATGAGTAGATTCTCGTCTTTAAAAACGCTTGCATTGTAATGCATTTTACATTGTCTACAGGTCATATTTTTTTTCCATAGAATGAAATAAAAAAGAAATATATTGAAAGAATAACATGAGGAAAAGATACAAATATAAAAGGGTTGAGATACTAGAATTGCTGATCAAATTATTGCACGCTTTGTTTAAAATTTAAACTGGGGCTCTCAATCTGCCTGCTTGACTCAATGTAAAATATCCTGTGGCACAATTTTGAAGAACAACAGGGACATTTTATTGAATTACCTTGACAATATTTATCCCGTAATCACCATCACAAAACAGAATAACATATCATTATCACATTACTGTTCATAGAAGTTTGTTGTTGTGTACATTGGCTTCTACATTCCCTGCATGATAACCATGATTACATTTTTAAAAAATGCTTAATTGGCTACAAAATGCTTTGTGGTGTTCAGTGGTCATGCAAAGTGTCTTATTAATACAAGTTTAAATTGCTTTTTTTGTTTCTTTCTTGAATATTTCATATTGATAGTCTCTTAATTTATCCATATCATTGTATATTATTTCTATAGTTACAAGACAACAGAAAACCACAATGACATGGACATCAAATGTGCTGTATTTATGCCTGTTTACTTTATGGGGTATGTGAGTCTTCCTTGTTCTAATCTGACATGGACCTCTCCCACAACTCTTTCTCCAATACACTGATGATATCATTGACATTTCTCCCTTTTGTCAGATTGAATTGGAAAAATATAGCCAATTTTATTTTCAATTTCCATCGTGCTCTTGTCTATACCTTGTCTATCTCTGACTTCTCCATTCCCTTTCTTGATTATACTGTTTCCATTTCTGGAGATGGACCTTCCACCCATATTCATTAGAAACACAGTTAACTTGACTAAACATTATCACAACCAGCTTCCCGGAAGGGCACCATTCCATTCTCAAGTACCTCTGTCTCTATTGCATTCAATAATCCACTTTCCACTGAAATACCTCTGCTAGTTCCTCCTTTTTTCCTTAGCCAAGGATTACCAATTAGCAGTTGACAAGGCCCACAGCTATGTAAATCCTTTATCTGCACTTCACCTCTCCCCTTCCACTCCCTCCCAGAACAATGATAAGGTTCCTCTTGACTTCACTTTCTACTCACTAGTCTCTGCACTCAAAGGGTCATCTTTCATTATTTCCACCACTCCAGCAGACTGCCAAGCAGAGCTTCTGCTCCCTCGATTCTCAGCATTCTATAGGTTCACTCTCTCATGACACCTTTGTCCACTCCTCCATTATTGCTAAAGCTTTTTCACCCCCTCATAGCGCTATCACATGCAATCCTAGAAGGTGTCACACTTTCCTTTTTTATCTTCTCTCTCCACACCTTCTGGTTGAAGCGCTATTTTACTTCTTTCAATCTAGTATACTGTATTCATTGCTCATAATGCGGATCCCTCTATATTGGTGAGGCCAAATGCAGTCTGGTGAACTGCTTTTTGAAACACCTCCATTACGTTCACAGGAATGACCCCAACCTTGCTATTGCTTGCCAATTCAATAAACCATTTTATTATCATACTCACCTTTCTGTCCTATGTTGCAGCAGCGCTCCAGTGAAACCCTGCGCGAGCTGGAGACAGAGCACTTCAGATTTTGCTCAGAAGCTTTACAGCTTTCAGAGCTCAACATTGAATTTAACAACTTCAGAGAATGACCTCTGACCTTCATGATGTTTCTTGAAAATGGCAAACCTCCTGCATGTCGATGTTGGCGGAGTTCTGTGCTGGTAATGACATTCAGCATTAAGGGGAAAATCATTGGATTTTCCCTTATTAGGGATGATCATTGTCTGACTCTTCTGTGACATGAATGTTGCTGGACACCCTTCCCCAGCCCAACTGGAGGCTACCACTGTTTAACTACAGGCCTCCCATATAGTGGAGGGCCTCAGTGCAGCAGAAACAGTAATGCACCCTTACATGGAGAGTTATGTGCTTAATTGAGCTCTAAATACAAGGCTCGTCTGCCATCATTTCCACCATTAGCAAAATGAGATGGCAGCACGAAAGCATCAGGGATGCTATCTTGCTGTTTCATCTTGCTGGGCTTCCCATAATCCAAATTGACCCTAAACAGCCTGAAAAATACAGCTCATATCGAGAAAAAAGGAAGCATACACAAAACGTATAGTGTTTATTGCAGCAAATTGACAAGCTACTAATAGCAGACATTTTGGGCAATGAACTGCAGCATAGAACTGCAGCAAAAGATGATGTACTATTGAAATTACCGACCTTGAAATGCATTTTGTTTTCCAAATCATCAACTCCAAAATCAGGCAAAGTTACAAGACTCACTGGTATTCCTTATACAGTGACATCTCAATGTTAAGGAATGCAAAATGTAGTTTTTGCAATCACATATGTTTTGAGATAGAAACATTGGTAATAGGAGTAGTCCTATTTGAACCTTCTCCCCCATTCAATACAATCATGGCAGATCATCCAACTTAATACACTGTCCCCACTTTCTCCAAATGCTCTTTGATCACAATAGCCATAAGAACTTTATCTAATTCCTTCCTGAAGACGTTGGGTTTGCCTCAACAATTTTCTATGGCAGAGAAATACACAGACTCACCATTCCCTGGGTGAAGACATTTCTCATTTCAGTGTTAAATGGCCTGCTATATACTTAAACCTCAGTTGCAGATTCTTTGGTCATTGGGATCATCCTTCCTGTATTTAGCCTGTCTAGTCCTCAGATAATTTTGTAGGTTTCAATGAGAAATCCTCTCATTCTTCTAAACTCCAGTGAACATATTTCTAACCAATCTGTTAGAATCTGTTCATATGCCACTCCTGCTACCTTAGGAATCAGACTGGTAAACCTTTGTTGCACTCCCTCCAAAGCCAGAACTTCTTGGATGCCATTTTTATGGACTTCCAGAAGGCATCTGATAAAGTCTGAACAAGAGTTTGTCAACTAAGGTAGAAACCCATGAAACTGAGGGCAGATTACAGACATGGCTGGGAAATTAGTTGAGTGGAAGGTGACAGAAAATCGAGACAATGAGTAGGCACTCAGATTGGCAGGAAGCAATCAGTAGTGAGCTACAAAGATCCTAAGTTATTTACTCCAGTGGAATGTTAGGTCCTAAGTTATTTACATTAAATATTAACAGTTTGGACACTGACCCAGAAAGTCATATACAGTCAGTTGTACGATAACGTGATAGTTCCGTTCTCATGCAATCCCGTGTTATAAGAAAATCACATAATAGCAAATGGGTCCAGAACCACGTGATAACAACTTTATAAGTTCATCCTTTAGAAACAGTGCCTCCCAATCATCAATCACATTATAGTGAATTTTTTTTAATGAAATATGTATTATAGCAGAATGATCTATCCAGTAAATCCTCCGTACCAAGAGCTCATGGCATATGAACTCACCTATTCCGCACCAAAAAGGAAGTAGCATCAAAATTCAACATTTGTGGCCAAACACATGTACCTGCAATTTTGAAGATGTATTTTTAACTTGTATTTTTAACAGGCTCAACACTAGCAAATTTCATTACCCACAAGGGTTCTCAGAAACTGAATCTTCACGCTAACTGAGGAATGACTGTATCTAAATTTGCTGATGACACAAAGTTATGAGGCATTTAGACAATATAGATAGCATAAAATTACTAAGATACATTGATATACTAAGTGAATGGGCAAAACTGCAGTAGATGGAATTTAATGTAAACAACTGTAATATTATCCATTTTGGATGGATAAAGGATAGATTTGGGTACTTTGTAGATAGTATGAAGTTTGATATACTACAGTGAATCCTACAGTGAATTGTTCCTAAGAGGCTTGGGGGCTCAAAGACATAGATCTTGAAAATGTCAGAAACGCCTGCAGAAGGGTGGCAGGGTGGTTCACTGGTTAGCACTGCTACCTCACAGTACCAGGGTCCCAGGTTCGATTCCGGCCTCAGGTGTGGGTTTCCTCCGGGTGCTCAAGTTTCCTCCCACAGTCCAAAGATGTGCAGGTCAGGTGAATTGGCCATGCTAAATTGCCCATAGTGTTAGGTGCATTAGTCAGAGGGAAATGGGTCTGGGTGGGTTACTCTTCAGAGGGTTGGTGTGGACTGTTTGAGCTGAACGGCCTGTATGGAATCTAATCTAAAATAAGCAAGAAAGCTAATAGAATCTAGTCCTTTAAATCTAAAGGACTAGAGTATAAGAATGCAGAGGTTATGCAGCAGTTATACAAAACCCTAGTTAGACCCCATTTGGAGTACTGCGAGCTGGGCAGGACACCTTAGGAAGGATATACAGGTCTTGGAGGAAGCACATTGTAGGTTTACAAGGAGGATACCTGGACTTAAGGGCTTAGTTACATGGAGAGATTATTTAAAGTAAGCCTGACTTTTTCTCTAATTTGAAAGGTTAAGGGGGATCTGATAGATGTCTTCAAGATATTAACAGGAAAATACAGGTTAGATAAAAGTAAAACGTTTTGATTGTTTAGGGATTCGAGAACAAGGGGGGCACAGTCTGAGAATTTGTGCCAGACCATTTAGGAGCGATATCAGGAATCACTTCCACACACAAAGGATGGTGAATGTGTGGAACTCTTTTCTAAAACTGCAGTGGATGCTAGATCAGTTGGTAATTTAAAATCTGAGATAGGTACATTTTTGCCAAGCAAATGTATTAATGAATATGGAGTTAGGCCACAGATCAGCTATGATCTCATTGAATGGTGGAACAAGATTGAGGGGCTGAATGGCTATTCCTACAGACCAAGTAAGGATGATGATGAACAGGATTGATTTTTCTCCTAACAATTTATTCATGATCATCAGTTGACTAGTAATTCAGATTAAGAGGATTCAAATTCCACTCTCCACTGGATTTGAACATGGTTCCCCAGAATATTGCTTAATCTGGCAATTTTACCATTAGGCCATTGCCTCCCCTTTTCGGTAACTGTTGTACAGGGACAACAGGCCTTGATGCACCTTCCCTTTTCCCAATCTACTGCAATTCAGTTAATTTTTGCCTTCCTTTTTTTGCTATCAAAGTGTTTAAACTCACATTTATCTGCATTACACTTCATCTGCCATGCACTCAACTTGTCCAAATTATACTGAGGCATCACTGTATCTTCCTCACAGTTTGCCCTTCATGTCATCCAAGGTATATTTTGATAAGTTGAGATGGGAGGTTGGAATAACAGAAATGATAATATTATCCAATGCCATTAGTGTATGAATGGTTTCCACAATTGCAAAACCAAATATCATCGCTTATCAATCAGTCCAGAAATGAAGAGACATGAAGCAGTTTTCAGTACTCATGTGTTAAATAGTGAAATTATACAAAACTGTGTTTGAATTTGTTCTTTCTGACAGCACAGCAACAACATCTCATTATTATTCCCTGCATCTCTACATGTAATTACAGTTAACATTTATAAATCCCCTAATGTTTACATGCAGGTCATTAACATTGCTTTTTCTAAATCAAATTGACAAATTAGCATATCCTTCAATGTCAGCTGCTTATTGTCTTTTATTTTTGGCGAGAGGCTACCATAAAAGCTTACAGACATGAGGTTGTGAGCAGTTTGTTGGATGCACTTATGGATTTTATCAATTTATGCAATGTTATCATATTTCTCATAAGTGTAGACCACCTGTCGTCACCAAAGGACAGACTAATAATTCTGAATTTCTCATTGCTCATCTTTGAAGCATTTACAATTGAACAACCATGGTGGGTAGATTAAGAGATGGAAATACACAATCAAAAAAGTGATTCCAGTTCTCTTGCGTTTGTCAGGTAGAATAAATAAAATGAAGGAGGAAGAACAGCAAGTACCTACTTGCTGTTTTTACAAAGCAGTATTTCCCTTGTCATTTTTTTCATAACTGCATTCATTTGCCAAGATGTTGCTGTCAGGTTAGTTTTGGGTAGCAGAGAAATTCTGATCTTGCTTATGTGAAGGTCTGAAAACCAATGCTGAAAAATGTCAAATGGTAAACTCTCACATTGCATCCTTTTTAAGCATATTGGAATCTTACGATGCATATTATCATCTTCCCTGACAAGACTTAGAATAATAGAGATGTACAGCATGGAAACAGACCCTTCAGTCCAACTTGGCCATGCTGACCAGATATCCTAAGCTAATCTGGTTCAATTTTCCAGCACTTAGCCCATATCCCTCCAAACCTGATTCCCATCCAAATGCCTTTTAAACATTATATTTGTACAAGGCGACACCACCTCCTCTAGCCACGTAAATGCATACACGCATCACCCTCTGAGTTAAAAACGTACCCTTTTAGCTCCTTTTTGAATCTTTTCCCTCTCACCTTAAACCTATGCCCTTTACTTTTGGACTCCCCTCCCCTGGGGAAGGGACCTTTGCTATCCACCCTATCCATGCTCTTTATTATTTTAATAAAATTCTATAAGGTCATCCCTCAGTCGTCGATGCGCCAGGGAAAACATCCTCAACCTATACAACCTCTTCCTATGGCTCAGAACCTCCAACCTTGACAACATCCTTGTAATTGTTCTTCTGAATGCTTTCAAGTTTCGTAACATCTTCCCTGAAGCAGAGAGACCAGAATTGAATGAAGTAATCCTATTGTGGTGTAATCGATGTTCAGCTTTGCCAAGACCTTGGAGTACAGGTTCCTGGTTCCTTGAAGGTGCAATCACAGGTAAACAGAGTAGTTTAGGACATTTGCCTTTATTGATCAGAGCATTGAGTATTGGAGTTGGGAGGTCATTGGTTAGGTCAACTTTAAATTGCTATCCTCATATTGCTTATGCTATCTTCGGAACATCCCACAAATACCAGCAGGCGGCAAACTTTCACTCAGCATTAACATAAGTTCAGCTTGCATTCAATGTGCATGAAAGACAGGCTATTAACAGAGGCATCAAATCTTCAAGAAATGGCTGAGATGAGTCATCGACATGGCACAGATGTGACAGATATTTGTAAATGCGTCTGCTATGTTCTTTGCAGTTATGGGCTGTGCTCTCCCATAATTGAGTATGGAGGTATTTACAGACCTTCATTCTCCTTAAATTAATTGTTTAATTGCCCACAACCACTCTCATCAGAATGTGGCAGAACTGCAGAGCTTAAATTTTGATGCATGGCGCTCTGAGATGCCCCTTTAACATCTGCTGTATGTGACAAATAAACTGCGTTTATTCAACCACATAGCAAAGTTGGACATCTGGGTGAGGAGCTAGTCCTCAGTCCAGTTGGGCATGTTTCAATCTTTCCTGGTACAGTCAGACAGAGGTACCGTCAACACATAGTCCTGGAGTTGACCACATCTGCTTGGGATACTCACCATCAGGGGATTGTCTGATGTAATCTGGGAGTGAGCAATGGTCACACCTGCAGGACCAGCAGCAACAGATGGGGAGATTATGCATTGTCAGTCAGGGAGCTGCAAAGACAGTGGTCTGGGTTAGTCAGTCATGTCTTGACGTTGCGTGACAAAGTTGATTAGAGGTCGGGGGCAAGTAGATTTGTGGGACGTCCAGCCACCAATCATTAAGAGGGCCCTGTAGATGCCAGTTGTGGGATTACAGAAACTGGGTGGGCAGGTCAAGGGTGGGTAGAGTGGAAAGCAGAGACATTTGTGGAGGTGAGAACAAGGATGTCGATAGGGTAAACTCAATATATGGGGAAGGTATGAGGAACAGCATCAGAGGGCATGATAGGCTATAGGATGGTGTGCTATTGGCAGTAACCATTGTGCCCATGGGGTGGAGAGGGCATAGAGGAGCATGGTGGGCATCATAATGATGTAATTTTTGAGTTTTGGATGCAGGGTGGACAGTAGAGGGCAAAGTTCAAAGTGATATATCACCCACACTGGAGAGATGGATGAAAATGCACCTTTGGGGAAGTGTTAGGTAATAGGGGAGATTTATGTCTGAGGAGAGACTTTGCTACAGGCAAGGTGTGGTGCTCACTCTGTTCACCATGAGCTGCATTCCCTGCCATCAGGTATAATTCTCCAGATGCACAAAGCAAATTGAAATTGGCTCTAACAAAGTAGAGTTGAAAATTGTGGTGCTGGAAAAGCGCAGCAGGCCAGGCAGCATCCGAGGAGCAGGAGAATCGACGTTTCAGGCATAAGCCCGTCTTCAGGAATGAGGCTGCTGTGCCAAACGGGCTGAGATAAAAGGTGTTGGGGGTTGGAATTTGGGAGAGGGGTGCTGGGAATACGATAGGTGGAAGGAGGTGAGGGTGAGGGTGATAGGCCGGAGAGGGGGTGGGGGCGGAGAGGTCGGGAAGAAGATTGCAGGTCAAGAGGGTGGTGCTGAATCCGGGGGTTGGGACTGAGATAAGGTGGGGGGAGGGGAAATGAGGAAGCTGGAGAAATCTACATTCATCCCGTGTGGTTGGAGGGTTCCTAGACGAAAGATGAGGTGCTCTTCCTCCAGGCATCATGTGGCCAGGGTCTGGCGATGGAGGAGGCCAAGGACCTGCATGTCCTTGGCGGAGTGGGAGGGGGAGCTAAAGTGTTCAGCCACTGAGCAGTTGGGTTGGTTGGTGTGGGTGTCCCAGAGGTGCTCCTGAAACGTTTCTCAAGTAGGCGGCCTGTCTCCCCAATGTAGAGGAGACCGCAGCGGATACAGTAAATGATGTGTGTGGAAGTGCAGGTGAATTTGTGATGGATATAGAAGGATCCATTGGGGCCTTGGAGGGAGGTGAGGGGGGAGGTGTGGGAGCAAATTTTGCACTTCTTGCGGTTGCAGGGGAAGATGCCGGGAGTGGAGGTTGGGTTGGCGGGGGATGTGGACCTGATGAGGGAGTTGCGGAGGGAGTGGTCTCTCCGGAACGCTGATAGGGGTGGGGAGGGAAATATATCCCTGGTGGTGGTGACCTGTAATCTTCTTCCCGATCTCTCCACCCCCAACCCCTCTCCAGCCTATCACCCTCACCCTCACCTCCTTCCACCCATCGTATTTCCAGCGCCCCTCCCCCAAATTTCGGCACACCTGCCTCATTCCTGAAGAAGGGCTTATGCCCGAAACGTCGATTCTCCTGCTCCTTGGATGTTGCCTGGCCTGCTGCACTTTTCCAGCACCACACTTTTCAACTCTGGTCTCCAGCATCTGCAGTCCTCACTTTCTCCTAGTTGATCTAACAAAGTAGACTCCATGTCAGTTTGATGGATGTAAACGTGGGCTCCATGCCCACTGGGATTTAGGACACTGAAGGGGAAAAGACATGCATTTCCAGCTACATTTCATTTGCAGCCAAATGCTTATGTATTTTGCACCATACCATTGACGTTAACTAACTTAACATTGAGATTAGATGATATGCAGGTGAATTTCTGTCAGATCTGGTAAGATTGTTTAGGGCCTTGGATGGAGGTGAGAGGGGAGCTGTGAAGGCAAGTGTTGCACCTCTTGCAGTTGCAGGAAAAGGTACTGGGTGTAGTGGAGACATTGGTGGCGGGTGCAAATGGAGATTATGGGGAGAGTTGACGAGGCTGTCAGGGAGTGAGCAGTCCCTGCTGAAAGCAGAAAGGGGCGGAGAAGGAAATATCTTTTTGGTTGGTGGGGTCTGATTGTAGGTGGCGGAAATATCTGAGGATGCTGCATTAGTTTCGGAGGTTGGTGGGATAGTGTGTGAGGACTAAGAAGACTCTATCCTTATTGTTGTTGAGGGAGGGGTTTAAGGGTAGAAATGTGGGTGATGGAGGAGACGCGGTTGAGGGCATCCTTAGTACTGAGGAGAGGAAACTACGGTCCCTAAAGTAGGAGGATATCTGGGATGTCCTAGAGTGGAATGCCTCATTCTGGGAGCAGGTATGGCAGAAGTGGAGGAATTGGGAGCTTGGGATAGCATTTTTGCAGGAGAATGGGTGAGAGAAGATGTAGTAGATGTATTTGTAGGAGTCAGTAGGTGTGAAATGGATATTAGTGGTGAGTTGGTAACCAGAGATGGAGACAGAGAGGTCCAGGAAGGAGAACGAGCAGTCAGAAATGGTCCAGGTGAATTTGAGGGCAGGGTGAAGGTGTGGGCAAATTTGATGAACTATTTGAGCTCCTCGCGGGAGCACGAGGCAGCACCAATACAGCCATCGATATAGCGGAGGAAGGGGTGAGGTGGTGCTGGTGTAGTTGTGGAAGAGGGACTGTTCCATGAATCCTTCAAAGAGGCAGACGTAGCTCAGGCCCAAGCAGGCACCCATGACTGCTCCTTTGGTTTGTAGGAAGTGGGAGGAATCAAATGAAAAATGGTTGAGGGTGAGGACCAGTTCTTCCAGGTGAAAGAAGATGTCAGTGGAGAGGAACTGGTTGGGCCCTTGGGGGAGAAAGGAGCGGAGCGCTTTTAGGCTCTCCTCGTGAGGGATACAGGTATGAAGGGCCTGTACATCCTTGGTGAAGATGAGGTGTTGGGGATCAGGGAATT
The DNA here is from genome assembly GCF_047496795.1 of Chiloscyllium punctatum. NCBI lineage: Eukaryota > Metazoa > Chordata > Chondrichthyes > Orectolobiformes > Hemiscylliidae > Chiloscyllium > Chiloscyllium punctatum. The sequence continues at coordinate 78,330,220 of NC_092741.1, forward strand.
GAAAGCTTTGGAAGAGGTAGACGGTGTGGGTTTTCTTATTTATCATGATAATAATTCCTTTTCCGTGCAAACTAACATTTGTAAAGCTGCTATATTTTCCAAGGTTTTTGTTTTGTATTTCACAATGTGTCCAAAGAAGGGATTTATTGTTCTGTGATTTCTTAACGATCTTCTCCAATTTCTTGTGCCAGTCAACATCAGGAGAAGACTTTTTCCAAACAAATCTGCATTTGAATTTCCCCAATGTTTTGCTGCTGTCACTTCCTTTTCTTAAGAAAGGATTCTCTCTATTTCCTGTGGGATTTATTATGATGTTTTGGTTAATGCAGGGACTTGCTTCAATACTTGTGTTGTTACTTAGAGACTCAATAATGGACCAGAAATAGATTGTATTGCAGTTTTAACCATGTTAATAATATCCAAAATTGTTTTGAAATCCTTGCTCCTCTCAACAACAGGGAAAACTTATCGCAGTAGGGTTTAAATCATCACAATGCCACTTGCTGAGGCAATTTCACAAGACTGGGTACTTACATATTTCAGTGCTCCTCTAATGGGCTATGAACATGCTTCTGAAGTGTTTGAAAACAGCTTATTCACTATTTTATTTGGTATATGTACATATTCAAGTCTATGTGCATATATGTAATTACTCAGAACAAAGTTCACTGCAAAGACGAGTAGTTGAGATGCTTTCCCATTTCCGTTCCCTATCCTTCTCCCTCCAATATTTTTGAGCATGAGAAGTTAGTAGAAAAGTAAAGATAAAATCACCCATCGTCCGACCAGACTACAGGGCTGCTTTCTCATTACAGTCAGAAAGGTGACTGGTGGTGTTACAACCAGAGGGGGGAGGGCGAAAAGGAGAGTCTTTCATCTTAACCTCAGCCAGTGCAGGAATTGAACCCACACTGTTACGCTAAAGTGTATCATCAGTGCTATCAGAAGATACAACATCACATCAGATTCAAATCCATGGGAAAAGAGTTCAATAGTTAATAACAGTTCATTTGTTGCACTAGTGAGGATTCCAGTTCCCAAATGTAAAAAAATACCAAGAAAGTATAAGATCCTGTGGAGTCTCACAGAGTAGATATGGAGAGGATATTTCTCTAATGTGACAATCCAGAACTGTTTGAGAATAAGGGGTTACTCATTTAAAATAGAAACAATACAATTTTCAACAGAAGCTCATGAGTCTTTGGACTCCTCCTCCTGAAAGGGTCGTAGAAACAGAGTTTTTGACGACTTTTTCAGGTGGAGATATATAGATTTTTGTTTATCAAATTTGTGGAAGGTTATTGGTGAGCTGAGTTTATGGATTTGAGGTTACAATCAGGTCAACCATGATCTTATTGAACAGGAGGACGGGCTTAGGGGACTGATTGATCTAATTCTGCTCCTTATCGATGAACATCTGGAGGAAATGCAGAAGTAGGCCTTTAGGTTCCTGAAACCTGCTGCACCTTTCAACCAAATGGCTGATTTTGTGTTTCAAATACCGCATTCCCATCTACTCCTGAAATACTTTGAATCTGCTGCTTAACAAGAATCTATGTACCTCTGTCTTAAAAATATTCAATGATCCTTCTTCCAACTTCCAGTTTTGCACAATCTTCTGAGAGGAGAAAACATTTTGCTCATCTCACACTTTGTTACAATAAGGAGAAAATATTGAAGTCATTTTAGTCATCCAGAATTAAGATTTGTCTTTACAGAGCCCTGCTACTTGCACAGACTCATTTTAAAATACTCAGTCAAAGGATGTGGGTGTTATTGGCTGGGCCAGTATTTATTGCCCATTCCTAGTTGCCCTTGAGATAACTTTCTGAACATCTGCTATCCATTTGGTACATGCTGTTGGTGAGAAATTCCCAGGATTTGACACTGAAAGAACAACGATATATGTGTAAATATGGTGAGTGGCTTGGCGGGCAACTTTCATGGGAGCACTACCATCTGCATCTGCCACTCTTGTTCCCCAGACAGTAGTAGTCATGGGTTTGGAAGGTGATGTCTTAAACACCGTTGCTGAGCTTGAACAGTGTATCTTAGAGATGATAAACATTGCTGTTACTGAGCATCAGTAATGGAGGGATTGAATGTTTATGTATGGGATGCCAATCAAGCGGGCTGCTTTATCCTGGAATGTGTCAAGCTTCTTGAATATTGTTAGGGTTGCACTCATCCAGACAAGTAGGGAATATTCCATCACACTCCTGGCTTGTGCCTTGTAAATGGTGGACCGGCTATGGGGAGTCAGGAGGTGAGTTACTACAGAAATCCTAGTCTCTGTCCTACTCTTGAAGCCACAATATTTATACAGAGAGTCCAGCTCAGTTTATAGTTAATGGTAGCCCCCAGGATTTTGATAGTGGGGAGGTTTCAGGGTTGGTGATGCCATTGAGCATCAAGAACTGTTTGTTAGATTTCCTCTTGTTGGATATGGTCATTGTCTGGCACTTGTGTGGTGCAGGTGTTACTTGCTACTTGTCAGGCCAAATCTGAATATTGTTCAAGTACTTCTTCATTTGGACATTTACTGCTTCAGTATCTGAGGAGTCACAAATTGTGATGAACATTGTGCAGTAATAAACAAATATCTCCATTTCTGATGTTATGAAGGAGGAAAGGTCATTGATGAAGTAGGGGAACATGGCTGAGTTTAGGACATTACCCTGAAGGAACTCCTGCAGAGATATCCTGGAGCTGAGGTGACTGACCTCCAACCACCACAACCATTTTTATTTGTGCAAAAGGTAACTCCAATCCAGCAAAGAGTTTTTTTTTTCCCTGATTCCCATTGATTCCAGGTTTGCTCGGGTTCTTTGATGTTACACTCCACCAAATACTGCCTTGATATCAAGGGCAACACCTATCCACTTCTGAATTTCAGTTCTTTCATCCATGTTTGAACCAAGGCAGGAATGAGGTCAGAAGCTGTGTGGCGCTAGCCGAGCCCAAACTGGGGGTCACTGAGCAGGTTATTGCTGAACAGGTGCTGCTTAATAGCACTGCTGATGTCCCCTTCTATCACTTCACTGATGATTGAGAATAGGCTCGTGGATTGGTAATTAGCCATGTTGGCAAAAGTGAGGACTGCAGATGCTGGAAATCAGAGTCAAGATTAGAGTGGTGCTGGAAAAGCACAGCAGGTCAGGCAGCATCCAAGGAGCAAGAAAATCGACGTTTCGGGCAAAAGCCCTTCATCAGGAATGAGGCTGGGACCTCCGGGGTGAAAAGATAAATGGGAGGGGGTGTGGGGCTGGGGAGAAGGTAACAAAGAGTACAATAGGTGGATGGGGGTGGGGATGAAGGTGATGGTTCAGAGAGGAAGGTAGAGTGGATAGGTGGGAAGGAAGGTTGGCAGGTAGGACAGCTCATGAGGATGGTGCTGACCTGGAAGATTGGAACTGGGGTTAGGTGGGGGAGGGGAAATGAGCAAACTGGTCAAGTCCACATTGATGCTCTGGGATTGAAGTGTTCCGAGGCGGAAGATGAGGCGTTCTTCCTCCAGGCATCAGGTGGTGAGGAACTGGCAGTGGAGGAGGCCTAGGACCTGCATGTCCTTGGCAGAGTGGGAGGGGGAGTTGAAATGCTCGGCCACAGGGCGGTGAGGTTGATTGGTGCGGGTGTCCCGGAGATGTTCCTTGAAGCGCTCCGCGAGAAGGCGTTCAGTCTCCCCCATGTAAAGGAGACTGCATCAGGAGCAACAGTTACAATAAATGACATTTTTGGAAGTGCAGGTGAAACTTTGATGGATGTGGAAGGCTCCTTTGGGGCCTTGGATGGAGGTGAGGGGGGGAGATGTGGACACACGTTTTGCAATTCTTGTGGTGGCAGGGGAAAGTGCCAGGAGGGGAGGATGGGTTGTTGGTGGGCGGGGGGTGTGGAGAGTATGGACCTGACCAGGTAGTCACGGAGGGAACGGTCTTTGTAGAAAGTGGAAAGGGGTGGGGAGGGAATATATATCCTTGGTGATGGGGTCCATTTAGAGGTGGCGGAAATGTCATCGGATGATGTGGTTTTTGCGGAAGTTGGTGGGGTGGAAGATAAGGACCAGAGGGGTTCTGTCCTTGTTACGGTTGGAGGGTGGGGTTTGAGGGCCAAGGTGCGGGATGTGGATGAGATGCTTTGGAGGGCATTTTCAACATGTGGGAAGGAAAATTGCGGTCTCTAAAGAAGGAGGCCATCTGGTATGTTTTGTGGTGGAATTGGTCTGCTGGGAGCAGATACGGCGGTGGCGGAGGAATTGGGAATACACCCTCCCATCACCAAACCATTGTCTCCCAGACCATACACAGCCTCATCACCTCAAGAGGTCTCCCACCCACAGCTTCCAACCTCATAGTCCGAGAACCCCGCACCGCCTGATTCTACCTCCTTTCCACAAGCCTGAGCACCCTGGCCAACCCATTGTCTCCGCCTTCTCCTACCCCACCAAACTCATCTCCAGCTACTTTGATACTGTCCTATCTCCCCTAATCAAGGAACTCAAACACATATTTTCAAGACAGCACCCACGCCCTCCATCTCCTCCAAGACTTCCGTATGCCCGGGTCCAATGCTTCATCTTCACCATGGATATCCAATCCCACTACATCTCCCTCCACTATGACCAGGGCCTCCCAACCCTCCATTTCTTCCTCTCCCAACGTCCCCAACAGTACCCTTCCACTGACACTCTCATTTGTTTGGCTGAACTGGTCCTCACCCTTAACAATTTCTCCTTTGAATCCTCCCACTTCCTCCAGATGAAAGGGGTAGCCATGGGCACACGTATGGGCTCCAGCTATGCCTGTCTATTTGTTGGCTATGTAGAACAGTCCATCTTTCGTAGTTACACCAGCACCACTCCCAATCTCTTCCTCCACTACATTGATGATTGCATCAGCGCCAAATCGTGCTCCCGCGAGGAGGTTGAGCAGTTCATCAACTTCACCAGCACATTCCACCCCGACCTTAAATTCACCTGGACCATCTCTGACACCTCCCTCCCCTTACTGAACCTCTCCATCTCCATCAATGACAACCGACTTGACACTGACATTTTTTACAAACCCACTGACCCCCCACAGCTACCTGGATTACACCTCTTCCCACCCTGCCTCCTGTGAAAATGCCATCCCATATTCCCAATTCCTCCACCTCCACTGTATTTGCTCCCAGCAAGACCAGTTCCACCATAGAACGCACCAGATGGCCTCTTTCTTTCAAGACTGCAATTTCCCTTCCCTTGTGGTTGAAGATGCCCTCCAACGCATCTCATCCACGTCCTGCCCTCAAACCCCACCCTCCAACCGTAACAAGGACAGAACCCCCTGGTCCTCACCTGCCACCCCATTAACCTCCACATAAATCGCATCATCTGACGACATTTCCGCCACCTCCAAACAGACCTCCCCACCCCTTCCTGCTTTCCACAAAGACTGTTCCCTGCATGACTACCTGGTCAGGTCCATGCCACCCAACAACCCACCCTCCCCTCCTGGCACCTTCCCCTGCCACCGCAGGAATTGCAAAACCTGTGTCCACACCTCTTCCCTCATCTCCATCCAAGGCCCCAAAGGAGCTTTCCACATCCATTAAAGATTCACCCGCACTTCCAAAAATGTCATTTATTGTATCTGTTTCTCCCGATGCGGTCTCCTTTACAGTGGGGAGACTGGATGCCTTCTCCCAGAGCGCTTCAGGGAACATCTCTGGGACACCCGCACCAATCAACCTAGGCTTCCTCCACCACCACTCCCTCACCACCTGACACCTGGAGGAAGAATGCCTCATCTTCCACCTCTGGACCCTTCAACCCCAGGGCATCAAGGTGGACTTCACCAGTTTCCTCATTTCCCCTCCCCCACCTTACCCCAGTTCCAACCTGCCAGCTCAGCACCATCCTCATGACCTGTCCTACCTGCCAATCTTTCTTGCCACCTATCTGCTCCACCCTCGTCTCTGACCTATCACCTTCATGCCTACCCCCATCCATGTATTGTACTCTTTGCTACCTTCTCCCCAGCCCCAGCCCCCTCCCATTTATCTCTCTATCCCAGAGGCTCCCAGCCTCATTCCTGATGAAGGGCTTTTCCCCGAACCAATGATTTTCGTGGTCCTTGGATACTGCTGTGCTTTTCCAGCATCTCTCTAATTAGCCATATTGGATTTGTACTGTTTTTGTGCATAGAACACACCCAGGAAATTTTCCACTTTTTTGCACAGATGCTAGTACTATCACTGTACAAGAAAAACTTAGCGAGGGAAGCAGTCGTATCCCTGCTTGCCTTTCTGTGCCCTCTTTTTGCATTTTGCACCTCACCCAGAAAAACATCAAACTCACATATTGTCTCTCCATTGAGGATGTCCTCCATCATATTGTGTAGCACTATTCCCTTGCTAAATAGGGAAAGTTTAAATCAATATTAATTCAATCAATATTATTGCAAAAATATAGTCAGAGCCCATAGCCTCTGCAGTATCCAAAGCCTCCAGCCATTTCTGGATATCACATGGACTGAATCGAATTGGCTCAGGACCGGCATCGGTAATGATTGGAACCTCGAGAGGAGGTGGCTGAGATGAATTATCCGTTCAACTCTCCCTGTTGAAGATTGTTGCTTTAACTTTATCTTTTGCACTGATTTGGTGGGCTTCCCCATCATTGAGGATGGTGATATTTTGGATAACTCCTCCTACAGTAAATTGCTTAATTATCCATTGCTGTTCACAGTATGGCCGAACTGCAGAGCTTGAATCTGATCTGTTGGTTGTAGAATCACCTACCATCACTTGGCATTGACATAATCCTGTTTGGTAGTTTCACCGGGTTTTTAAAATATGCCTGATGTTTCTCCTGGCACGTCCTCCTGCACTCTCTATCAGACCAAGGTTTCCCATGGCCTGATGGTAAAGTTAGATTGGACAATAATCTGGGTCACAAAGTTGTTCATTGTGTTGGAGTACAATTCTGCTGCTGCCGCTGTCTTACAGCACCTCATGAATGTCCAGTCTTAAGTTGTCTGAATCTGTCTGAAGTTTCCCTATTTAGCAAAGGAGATAGTGCTACACAACATGGTGGAGGACATCCTCAATGGAAAGACAATATGTGAGTCTGGTGTCTCTGGCTGAGTGGCAAAGTGCAAAAAGAGAAGGCACAGAAAGGCAAGCAGGGATGCTATCAGCATCCAGGATGGGTTAAAGTGAAGAATCTAGCCCATGAGCTGGATGTATGTCCTTCAGTGTGCAGTGTCCTTCTGACAATAGTTGCCATTGTAGCCAAAGGTACAACACTGAAGTGCAGAAGCACACAGTAAGTGGATAGGATGTGTGCTAATCAGGTCCTTAGAGGGGGCATGTGTTGAATGCCAACAGATGTGGATGTGGGGAGCATGTGGCTGTCTGGAATGTTGATGCCTGGCATCCAACACCAAAGTACTTTGAAGCAAGCAATGAATTGAAGGCACTAAGTACCCACACTGAATTCTATATTGAGAATTCTCAGGATCCAGATGGTGGTAGTAAGTTTTAGGATAGAAAACTGCATATTAAAGAGGCAAATCTGCACTTAATTAGATTAGATTAGATTCCCTACCATGTGGAAACAGGCCCTTCGGCTCAACAAGTCCACACCAACCCTCCAAAGAGTAACCCACCCAGACCCATTCCCCTCCACCTAACACTACAGGCAATTTAGCTTGGCCTATTCACCTAACCTGCACATCTTTTGGACTGCGGGAGGAAACCAGAGCACCCAGAGGAAACCTGCACAGACACGGGGAGAACGTGCAAACTCTACACGGACAGTTGCCCGAAGCAGGAATTGAACCCAGGTCCCTGGCACTGTAAGGCAGCAGTGCTAACCACTGAGCCACCATGCCGCCCCCTTAATAGGGTTAGGAAAGTTAAAAAGCATTAATTCTTTTCATTAACCAACTTATTGCTGCCTAGTGAGAATCTTGTCTTGACCCAGAGCTCAGTTAAAAGTTGCAATGAGTTACTCACATCAAGATAGGCCTTGCTGGGATTCTTACATAATTCTGCCACATTTCTCATCATAGCCCATGTCATTCAGGGCTCTGTAAGATTCCATTTTTGGTTATCATTAGACATCTAATTTCAGATTTTTGTTTAATTCAAACTCCTCCATTTTCAGTGTTGAGATTCAAACCCAGATTCCAAGACATTGCTTGCTTGGGTCTCTCGCTTACTAACCTAGTGACAATGTAGTTACGCCATCTCCTCCTGCTGATTCCTATCTGCAGGATGGATATGCTGAACATGCAAGACAGCCCTGATTAGTTCAAGAGGAGATTTCCAAGCCTATTCACAGGACTGAGCAAAGTGCAAACGGCTTACCTTCTCACTCTAAAATCAATGCCAAGCCTGTGTGCCTAGTCACACCAAGAATAGTCCCACACCCTTGCTTACTTAAAGCCAACAAAGAGTTTGATGTTATGCTGCACCAGTGGCTCATACCAATCGCCATTCAAACCGTTTCTTGGTGCTTTAACATCATACTTCAAAGACGTGAGTTTTCCAAGCCTGCCATCAACTTTCCTTGACACGTTATCGGTGTATTTGTGGTCAAAGTGGATTGTGAGCAAAGTACATTGAAATGGAGTTCTGCTGAACCATTTCTCTGTAAATAGTGTAAATCATAAATAAACGTTCATTCATTTGGTCGATATGGTTTCCAGTCAAAAGCAGTCAGGACCCAGTAATTTGATGATTCCCTCTTTATTCTGACCTGAACTACTGAGATGCTTTGTTGGTGATTCTTCAGCACCTTATCCAAATTGGAATTATCCAATGTGTTATCAAAGAGTGGATATCTGGAAAAGAATATTCATAGTTTTCACTGACTTTGTGATTTAATTTTGTGCAGGTTTAACTTGTAATGTGTCCTGGTGCTTTTATCTCTTTCTTACATCAGGTAATCATGATATCACAAAATACCTAAACACTTTTACATTCCTTAAATTTGACACATCCGTCAGCACCTTCCCCTTGACCAGACTGCATGGCTTGATCAAGATCAATGAATAAAATTGTTACATTTCTGTTTGCTAATAATTGTACAGGTGGAAGGACACACTTGGGATGATCTGCAATATTCTGTTAAGATGTTTTCAGTCATTGTGAAAATTTATGGGTTTAACATCAACTGATAGGAAACAAAAATTATGTATCAATTTGCACGTTGTGTCCACTAAATCACACGATTGATCACCATTGGCAATATTAAACTAAATTGTGTTTAGTCTTCAACTTCCTGGTAAGTGTGCTGAGAGACACTGCTTTCATTGATCAGAAGAATTTCATCATGTCATAAAAGCAACTTGTGCCTTTGACAGACTGAATAGCTGAATTTGTTTTTGGAACAGTATAAGATTGAACACCACAGTCTAACAAACCGTCATAATCGTTACCTGCCTTATGTAAATCAGTAAATAGCTGTTAAAACAGGCAGGAATTTATGTGACTTCATTTACTGCTGTGCTGCAAAAATTCTGAAATGGAATTAACTCTATGGGGCTGAGGACCATAAATTTCTTTATCATACTCGTTATACCTTTAGAAGCAGACTAGTGGCATAAATAACACACAAGTCATTACCTTGGGATTTTTTGTAGTTATATTAAACCTATCATCAAGAATTGGAAGAACTTCCATAGATACTGACCTCCTATATGTGTCAGCACCCTAGGTGATAACTACAGCATTGCAGCTTGAAGTTGTGACTTATGAGAAATCGTAGGATGTGACCTTGTGAAAGGGAACACTGAAGGATCATCAGCAGGGAGAAATGTGATCAGATTTCTCCATTGCTAAACTCAAGCACTGCTACTACCACTTTGTCTGTGATCAGCTAGTCTGGGATCTTTAATGTAGGATTAGCAGGGAAAATAATATTGTGGGGTGACATAGTGGCACTGCTGCCTTATGGTGCCAATCACCCAAGTTTGATTCTAGATTAGTGGTGCTGGAAGAGCACAGCAGTTCAGGCAGCATCCAACGAGCAGCGAAATCGACGTTTCGGGCAAAAGCCCTTCATCAGGAAATTCCTGATGAAGGGCTTTTGCCCGAAACGTCAATTTCGCTGCTCGTTGGATGCTGCCTGAACTGCTGTGCTCTTCCAGCACCACTAATCCAGTATTTGGTTTTCAGCATCTGCAGTCATTGTTTTTACCAAGTTTGATTCTAGCCTTGCGTGATTGTGTGTGGAGTTTGGACATTCTCCCACTGTCTGTCTGGGTTTCTGCTCATTGTTCTAGTTTTCTCCAACAGTCTAAAGATATGCAAGTTAGGTGGATTGGCCATGATAAATTGCCCTATAGTGTGGGTGAATGTGCAGGCTATGTGGGTTAGCCATACGAAATGTGGGTTTATTGCATTTGGTTGGATGTTCTTTGAAGAGTGGTACAGACTCAATGGGGCTGAATAGCCTCCTTCTGCTCTGCAAGGAGTCTGTGATTCATAATTGATTTAGTTTCGTTATGATCATTCGATTAAAGTAATATTCACAGATCAATGCAATATTATGTTACTCTGCTTAGGTATATCAATGCAGAGCTTAGCAGTCTGACAACAAGTGAAAGAACATCTTTAAAAGCAGCAAGGTACTGACACTTACTCCTTAGAGAAATTGACCTGAAAAGATTTAGGATAGAGTTAAACACATTAGCTCCTGCTAAAATAAACCATGTTAAGACAAAAAGAAGAAAATTTGAATTTGAACAATTAAGTGATTTGGAAAATAAGCGCATCATAATAAGTATCCTCAAGATGGACATTGATGAAGGGAGAGATGGAAAGATTTGATTCTATGTATGATGCTAATTTGATATTGTTGGGTAAAGTGATCTGTAGGTAGGGAACTCGCGAATGTCAGCGCAAATCAAGGAGTGTAAATCAACAGTGATATTATTCAGAAATTATGGACAGTAGAATATGATTAATTTTAATTTGAATTATGGAAATGGAGAGATTGAATACAATAACCTAATAACAATGAAAATAATATAAACATATGCAATTTGAGTAAAATACCACATTTAAAGATTAATGAAAGATAGATCAAGATCAGTGATAAGCCAAGAGTGGGAAAGTAAGATCATGTCCTGTAAAAGCTAAAGATTATAAGAAAGGTTTTTTTTTAAATAACAGACTCAAGTCATAAATAATCTCATTAAACTAAATTAAACTAAATAACATTTATGACTTAAAAAGTGATTGAGTTTCATCTTTTATCAATGATAATATGATTAGTGTCTTCTTTAATGGTTTCAATGACATTAGTGGAATGAGAGAAGAGGGGTTATTACACTTAGTAAAAGGACATATTATGGAAAGTGTTTAATATAAAATCTGAATCACACCTTTTGCATCAGCTCCTCCAATCTTAACTAAAAGGGCATGTGAGATTGCCTTGGCATTGCCGTCACCATTTTATGATATGAATATGCCAACATGGGATAAAATAAATAAATACTTAATGAGCTACCTTTACATTCAGACAGACACTTATTGTGTGAAAAATCACAGCAAGTAATTTATCACAGTAAGGACGGAAATCTCTTGAGAGAATTGAACTTCTGTTATAACTAACTTATGGCAAGCAAATAGAAGACAAAATGTTAGGAATTTAAATTGTTACAACTACAAGATAGATGAAGTAATTATTATGTAAGGCATCAAATGCTGGGTGGTGGGGGTAATTCTAGGATATGCAAGGAAACTAACCTTTTGTGGTTGATTTAGTTTAGTTGCAATTACACAGTTAAAATAAAATTAATTTACTAATATAATGTTATTCTGCTTAGGTATACTGATGCGGAGCTTAGTGGTCTAACATCATGCTACTCTGCTTAGCTTAATTTGTCAAAGTAATACACTGGGGATTGTCAACAGGGTGAAGACAATAACCTAATGTTTGGACTTACACTATGCACTTTAAAATTTTATTTATTTGACTCATGGGATATGGGCATTACTGGCAAGGGCAGCATTTTATTGCCCATTTCCAATTGTTCTTGAAAAGATGGCAGTGAGCTGCCTTCTTGAACTGCTGTAGTTCATTTATTCCAGCTGTACCCACAATACCACTGGGGAGAAATTCCAGGATTTTTCACTCAGCAATAGTAAAGCAATAATGACATATTTCCAAGTCAGGATTTGGAATGGTGGGCCCATGTATGTGCCACTCAGTCTTTCAATGTCCACCGCCAAGAGTGGTTCAGCAACAACTATTTAATGAACTGACAGGTTCCTAAACAACATTCCTGTTAAACTGGGACTGAGAAGATTGTAAAGAAGAAGGAAAAACAGCCTCCATCCTCAACATCAGCCTGTCCATGACAGTATCACTAAGAGTGACCATCACATAATCCTTTTGGAGACAAAGTCCAATTTCACATTGATATCACCTTATGTGGTATTGTCTGGTACTACAAGGTAAAAGTTTGCAGAAATTCTCCCCAGTGGTATTGGAAAGGGACAACTGGCGGTGGTTAAAACTGAGAGTCACCATACCTCTGGCAAAGGGAGATGTTGATAAACTTAAAATCTTTCTTTCTTGATAAACTTCTTGATATCTTTCTTGATAAACTTAAAATCCTTTAAGATAAAATTAAAGGTAAATATATGAACCAAACATTCAAATGCAGGGAAATTGCTTTGCTACTTCATTCACTCAGACATGAATGAAAGAGGGAAAGAAAGAGAAAGGGAAGAAAAGACATTGAAACTTATGAATTTCCAGAAGTATTCAAGGATGTTGATAATAGGTTACATGTCATCAAATTCAAACTGGGAATCTATCAGTTGGCTGATCTTGTAACAATTCACTTCCTGAGAGTTGGGATGCCGATAGATGGCAGTCAAAGGTACCGCTATAACTTTTATCCTCAGAGATTTATCCAGTTTGGCAGGCAATGCCCGAGACTCTTGCTGGAGATGAGGAGAGCAAGACAGAGAATATACCTTCTAGCTGCTAAGATCGGGAGCTGCTCTACTTGTAGTTAAGACAGAACTGACTCAGAATCCAAGAGCTGTATACTTAAATAATTCAGCAATCTCAGATTTTAGTCATGTTGGAGAGACAGACATTTCAGGGAGAAATGGCACACTCCAGCAATTAATGGGAAGGACTGTAAAACTCTACTGTAGAATTGGTGACCTCATTAGAGTTTACATTGTGAGGTGACAATGTAACAAAAGCCCCTGACACTCATTCTAGTATCATGGTTTTCAATGATTTCCTGTGTCCAGTGTTTACTGAAAAGAAACAGCTCAATCCTGGGTCCTTTGTGTCAGCTTTCGAAAAATGTCTATACAATACAAGGGTTTGAGAAGCATTTGAAAGTACAATCATGGGAACAGTTCTAGCTATTTTATAAGTCCAGCAAATTTGCCCATTTTTGAAAGAAACTACATTTAAACCTGAACATTTAGAACAGAATATCGTTTTCTTAGAATTTCTCTTCATGCTCTCTGGCCATGACAGTAGGCTAATTCAATGAATAATTCAGTAAATTATTCCATGCACTGATGTGGGATATTTTCATCTTCAACTGTTGTTAAGATCCAATACTTTTTTTTAAATCAAGAATTCCTGTCACTTAGCATTGACAAAAAGCGACAGAGCTGAATCTTATCAGAAACCAGCTAAGTGCCAATTTTGGCAAATTTCATGGAACATTTCTCTCTTCAAGGCACATTGTTTTTTCACATTATCTTCCCACACTCTCCTGGATACCTATGCACCCCTATGGTGCCCCAACCATTGTATTCGCCCACTCACCAAGGGCAGTATTTGCCATTGCCGAGGTATCTCTACTCCCTTGTGCCAATGCCATCTCTAAACCTCAGCTGTGTACCTAGTGAAGTGTTGGTGATCTGGGGTAGCAATTCACAATGTATGCAGTGGGAGATAAAGCTTCTAAGGACACATAGATGGCATGGCTGACACTTCATTGCATACGCAATTGCACATTATTACATCTATTGCTGTTAAAGGACCAACCTACACACCTTTTCCATCGTTAACTTCCTCCCATCATACAACCCTGGGAGGTAAGAGTTACTTTTTTTCCAATACCAAATAAAGCCCTGTGTCTTATTATTCAATGTGGGACCATAACATGCAGGAAAGACTCCAAACTGTCACAAACATTTACATTTATGTAGCAACTGCAAGGCAAAAACAAACAGACAGAATGACATTTGTTTCTCAGATAGAAATAGACTGCTTGCCTTTTGAGTACCGATAAATTTACCATCCTTGAATGATCACTGCACTCAGTTCTCATCTACTGTAGCTGGGTGCAATTAAGTCCTATCTGGCGTATTGAGTTTGATGTTGCTGTACTCTCTTTTTCCTTAGAAGATAGCAGCTGCTCACCCAGCTTAGAGTCCATCACATTTCCTCTTTGCCTATTGCAGTTGTACCGAGGTCAGCATGCTAGGATTACATGGCACACTGTCAGAATGTACTGTTGGATATGCCCACGAAAGATCTTAGCATTGGAATCCCATGTTCAGCAGATTGATCGTCTACTGGCTGCAGAATAGCCTGCATTCTCCGTCAGGGAGTTGCATAACACAGTGAGCAGTAGAGGGTGACCTTTATCCCCTAGAAACCATCCTGTAAGCCATCTGGCTCTTAAACAAATCAGGAACATAAGAGTTCTCAGGGATATAGGGACCATGGCAGCTTCCAGGGTATTTGGCATGGACTTCTAAAATGTGTAACAATGATCACAGCTGACTTACATATTGATGGAATGGAATGTTTTTCTATTGATGAACTTAGCTATGATATGGCTCTTTCAGATCAATATGTTTACAATCTTATCTTGTCCTGTGTCTGAGGTTATGTACTATGCTTGCAAATCTGACTTGGCAGAATTGCATCAGTAACAGCTTTGATACATCTGTGAGCTGGGAATTGAGATCCCACAGAGGTCCCCTTGGGGTCTTTGAAAGCAGCCAGTTGCATAAGACGTTAACACAGATATCACTTTGATGGCCATTGGGATAGGATGGCTATCCATACCTTAGGCCACAGGTCCCACTCCAGCAGTTGGCATGGTTCTATGGTCAGTATTTCAGAACATCCTCAGTCTGAGATGGCACTGTATCTCACTCATCAGGAAGAAATGGCATTCAGGAAGACAGACTCTGGCTTCCCTTCCCTGTATCGCCTGGCCACCCTGAGGGGACCTGCAGCTGTGATCCTGACAAGTGAAGAGTGCTTAGCATCTGCTGGAAGTTGGTACAGCCCCTGGGCTCACTGGTGTTTCTGTACTTCTTCTATTGCTCTGTATATTTGTTGCATCACAGCAATAGTGAACCCTGTGCAGTCTATCAGTCACACTTGCAATGAGCTCATGTGGGGAATATAAGAAACAAAACAGGTCTTTAGTAATGTGAGCAGTCAGCATTTGCAACAGTCCCAAATAGCGATTTGGTAAATTCTTCCATATTGTGGGATATGGAAAGCTTCAATAAGGAGGACCATGGAATACCTCTAAATGGAACCACGACAAAGGGACCTTATTCCAATCAGTGCAGCACAAGTCATGTCACAAGACAAGACTTAGCCCTCCTAACTGCACATCAGCCAAGAAAGGCATAATTGCATATAAAAGCATGTTGGCAAATACTTACATTTCAAACGGGGAGAATCAGTTTAATCTTTGTGCTTTGTAAGCCTTCAGCGACCGCTTTTAAGATCATCTGTGGTAACTTCCTCTTCACATTGCTGGCTATCTTCAATCTGCAATGGCCAATGACATGGTCGAGATTGCTTGTGACCAGCATTTGAATGCCACACACTTGCTTGTTCCATGCAGTTCACATGCAGGATGCTATGATTGCAGTTATTTCCAATTGTACTGTGAAAGTGCCTGATTAATGCAATTGCAGCTTGAAAATTGCCAAGTTGCTCACAAGTAGAGCCCTCACAACAGAAAGAAAACAATGACTCTGCCCTCTCAGCATGCGGTGGCTATTTTCCATTTCCACTGCACATTTACAAGTCTCATGAGTATAAAAGGCAACACAGATGATATTTGGCACTGTCTCTCAGGTTCTCTCTGATCATCAAGCTACAGGTTCCTCTGCTTTTTGGTGCTCCCTGGCCAGTCCGTCAGTACTGACCCTCCATCAATTCCTACAAACCACAGGGATGTCTATCTTCAGCTTTCGACATCCTGCTGAGCCCAAACTCCACAGTCTAGTCATGCAGACCATTGCATTGCATTGTCTCCCCATTGAGGCCATAGGGTTGGTGACTGTTGATAGCACCTTCCCCCCCCACCCCCCCCACAGTATCCTAAATTTACCAATGCCTACTATATGACAAGTTTCCACTCAATAGCTTTTAACCCCTCTGCAGCTCAGTGTGCTGCCTTCAATCACCACAATTAAACTCCCCAAATTCCTCACCACAGCAGTGGCACCTGGTAACTACCTTTGACTTTCATTAAATTGACCCTCTTGACTGGCCATGGCCCATCCTCCAGACTGACTTCAATGGACAGCCTATCTTATGACCCCTGACTGGACTGACTTCCTGTGAAAAGCCTGAATGGTTACTTTGTACCCACACGACTGACCATGGCTCACTCCCCAAACTGCAATGTGATGGCCTCTGGCCTGTGACTGCTCCAAGTGATCTGTTGACCATGTCTAAGCCCCTGGACTAAGATAGGATGTATCAGGAACCTCTGACTGATGAAGGTTCCCTTGGCTTGACTGAGGGGTACACTCCTCAGACTTTGAGACATGGTCACTTGGTTGAAGCACATTCAGTGTGTTCGCCAAGTATGTAGCTGGCACATTGTGCAAGTGTGAGACTAATGTAGCATGGTGCCATACAGCAACATGCCCACCCTTTTGCTGACTACCATGACAGGCTGGCTAGCTTTGTGTCTGCATTAAATAGAATGGCAAGAGCAGAACTATAGTAACATTTTAAGGTTTGGTAAATGAGGAAAAGCACAAAGTTTCAGATGTTGTGAGTATAACCAAATAGAAACAAAGTGATGAGTGCAAAGAGACCAAAAGATGCACCCCTGGTTGCGTCCAAGATGTGGGACCCTGTCCCTAAATACAACATGTGTCAGCAGCAGCATCGCAATGGAAAGTGCAGAGACATGTTATAAATGGATCAGAGATGTGCTGTGAGTGTATAGTGAGGCTGGTATGTGTTGGACTCCAAGGTGCATGGGTAGGGTGCGCACATGGTTGCTACCCATGGAGTGTGCCTTGCAATTTTGCTGAATGGTGTCCAAGATGGAGGACATTGTGGTTTTGACACTGAGAAGCTCTTCAGTAGCCACCTTACACAATCTTCCCAAATTTCCTATGTCATTCAGTACCTAGGAAGATTCCATCCACAGATACAAGCGTAAACAAGTGTGACAAATTAAATAAGAACTAACCAATAGAGACCTTTGAACTTTCGTCTAACTTATTGTGAGAAAATACAATGATTCCGATATAATAAGCACATTTTTTAAAAAAATGCCTGCCAGCTCAACTACTGCAATCCACATATTATTTTCATGCCCACACATTGAGAAATATATAAGGTTATTACAAAAACAAAACGCATTTTACATTATCACTGTCCCAATGAAATTAATCAACAAAATTACAAATGCACGTCAGAAAGAAAATAAAGGATAATCTCAGGAAAGTACTGGCATATGATTTTTATTTCCAGACATGAGTTATAGTGGGTCTCACAAGTGTGAATTAAAATCATATTTCACTGTCCTCCTTTGCATGTTATATTTATAACAATCATGACGTCTTTTAATGAAATAATTTTATTACATGGACTGAGCTGGCTTTGAAACCCCAAATTATGGCACACAGACTGCCTCTCAGCTCTTCTCAAAGCTGATCCAGGCACCAAGTGATCAAATATCAAAACCCAAGTCTTAGCTCATATCCTGACTGCTTGAAAATGCATCAGTAATTACACAACAAAATAACATTTTGCCAAATAACTCCATAGAAAATTAAATTTATCTGTTATGCATAATACCTTCAAATTATTTCTCATCCAAAAGCTAAAGAGCCATTCCCTCATTTGTTGTGGTCCGCACTGGGCCAAACAACATAGGCAACGCTGGGATAGTGGACTGGTTTGGGGATTATCAGGAACTAGGAACTAAATGAAATAACAGATCCTCAAAGGTTATAATCTCTGGAACAATATCCAAGCCACGTGCATATTGACATAGGGTCATGAGAATAAGGGAAGTAAAGATATGGCTAAAAGAGTGGTGCAGGAAAGTCAGGTTCCTTTTTTTGGGGCACTGACATCAGTATTTGAACAAGTGGGATCTGTACCGTTGGGATGGTCTCCACCTGAACCAAGCTGGGACTAGTGTACGGTGAAGAGTAAATAGAGTGATCAACAAGACTTTAAACTAGGAAGTTGGGGGGGGTGTGGTGGGAGGCAAGGGAAAGGCAAAACTGCAAGAAGTAAAATGGCCAAAGTTTGTGAGAAGATTTGTAGCTCGGGTGCTCATTGTTGTGGTTCTGTTCGCCGAGATGGGAATTTGTGTTGCAGACATTTCGTCCCCTGTCTAGGAGACATCCTCAGTGCTTGGGACCCTCCTGTGAAGCGCTTCTGTGATCTTTCCTCCGGCATTTATAGTGGCCTGTCTCTGCCGCTTCCGGTTGTCAGTTCCAGCTGTCCGTTGCAGTGGTCGGTATATTGGGACCAGGTCGATGTGCTTATTGATTGAATCTGTGGATGATTATCATGCCTCTAGAAATTCCCTGGCTGTTCTGTTTGGCTTGTCCTATAATAGTAGTAATCAGATTCACTAGAGAGGAAGAAAAGGACAACCAACTCCCATTCCTAGGCGTGATGGTACAGAGAACACCGAATGGAGAATTCACCACAAAGGTATCCAGGAAAGCCACACACACAGACCGAGTCCTGAACTACGAAAGCAAGCACCCAAACATACACAACAGAAGTTGCATCAAGACACTGTTCAAAAGAGCCAAAACACACTGCAGTACACCAGAACTGCAAAAAGAGGAAGATGAACACCTATACAATGTATTTGCCAAAAACGGATACCCGCGCAATTTCATCAACAGATGCCTAAGGGTAAGACGACGGAAGGAGGACATGCCACAACCCAAAGGAATAGCCACACTACCATACATCAAGAGCATTTCCAAACTGACAGCCAGACTACTGCGACCACTAGGACTCATAACAGCACACAAACCAACAGCCACTCTCAGACAACAACTCACCAGAACGAAGGACCTGATACCCAGCATGAGCAAAACCAATGTAGTGTACAAAATCCCATGCAAGGATTGCACAAAACACTACATAGGACAAACAGGAAGATAGCTAACGATCCACATCCATGAACACCAACTAGCCACGAAACGACACGACCAGCTATCCTTAGTAGCCACACACGCGGAAGACAAGCAACATGAATTCGACTGGGACAACACTACTATTATAGGACAAGCCAAACAGAGAACAGCCAGGGAATTCCTAGAGGCATGGCACTCATCCACTGAATCAATCAATAAGCACATCGACCTGGACCCAATATACCGACCACTGCAACGGACAGCTGGAACTGACAACCGGAAGCAGCAGATTCAAACCACTACAAATGCCGGAGCAAAGATCACAGAAGCGCTTCACAGGAGGCTCCCAAGCACTGAGGATGTCACCTAGACAGGGGACGAAATGTCTGCAACACAAATTCCCAGCTCGGCGAACAGAACCACAAGTATAATGGCCAAAAGGAAACAATGCGTCAGTTTAACATCTGTAGAGATGGATTTAACTGCATGGTTAGATATGAAAAAAATGAGAAGCAAGGAGAACCCATGAGAGGTTATTCAGGTCTCCAGCACACAAAATAGGACACAGTGTTTGGAAATGGTTAGGAATCAAAGTTCCAACACATCGGCTAAAGGGCAAAGACGAACGGTCAATACAGGACTGAAGGGGTCGTATCTGAATGTGCGCAGAATATGAAATAAGGTAAATGAGTTTGTGGCGCAGATTGAAATTGCCAGTATGATGTAGTGGGCATCACGGAGATGTGGCTGCAGGGGGATCAGGCCTTGGAGTTAAACACCCTCATGAAAAAACAGGCAGATGGGCAGAGAGGGTGGGGTTACCTTATTAGTAAGAAATGAAATTAAGTCAATAGCAAGAAATGATGTAGGGTCAGATGATGTAGAATCTGTGTGGGTAGAGTTGAGGAACTGCAAAGGTAAAAGAAACCATAATGGGAGTTATGTATAAGTCTCCAAACAGCAGTCAGGATATGGGGCACACAATACACCAGAAGATAGAAAAGGTGTGTAAGATTACAGTGATCATAAGGGATTTCAATATGCAGGTGGACTGGAAAAATCAGATTTAACAGTATTACAGTTGAATAAAGGCAACTACAGAGGCATGAGGTAGGAGCTGACCAGAATTAACTGAAAGAGGAGCCTAGCAAGAAAGACAGTGGAACAGCAATGGCAGGAGTTTCTGGGAGTAATTCAGAAGACACAGCATAAATTCATCCCTAGGAAAAAAGAAGCATATTAAAGGGAGGACAAGGCAACCATGGCTGTCCAGGGAAGTCAGGGACAGCATAAAAGCAAAAGCAAAAGCATATAATACAGCAAAGGGCATTGGGAAGCCAGAGGATTGGGAAGCCTACAAAGACCAACAGAAGACAACTAAAAAAGAAACAAGCAAGGAAAAGATTAAATATGAGGTTAAGCTAGCTGGTAATATAAAAGAAGATTGCAAGAGTTTCTTTTGATATATAAAGGGCAAAAGAGAGGCAGAAGTAGATAGTGGGCTGCTGGAAAATGACGCTGGAGCTGTAGTAATGGGATTCAAGGAAATGGCTGAGGAACAGAATAAGTATTCCACTTCACAGTGGAAAACACGAGTAACATCCTAAAAATTCAAGAGAGTCGTGGGGGGGGGGGCGGTGTGGTGCAGAGATGAATATAGTGGCCATCACCAAGGAGAAGGTGCTAAAAACACTGAAAAGTTTGAAAGTAGATAAATATCCCGGATCAGATGGACTGCAACTCAGAATTCTGAAGGAGATAGCTGAAGTGATAGTGGAGGCATTAGTGATGATCTTTCAGGAAGCACTAGAGTCAGGGAGGGTCCCAGAGGATTAGAAAATCGTTAATGTAATACTCCTGTTTAAGAAGGGACTAAGGCAAAAGATGAGAAGTTACAGACTGATTAGCTTGACCTAGGTCATTGTTAAGATTTTAGAATCCATTGTGAAGGGTGTGATTTCTGAATACTTGGAAGTGCATGGTAAAATAGGGCAAAATCAGCATGGTTTCATCAAGGGGGGGTCATACCTGACAAATCTATTAGAAGTCTTTGAGGAGCTAGCAAGCAGGTTAGACCAGTCGATACTATCTACTTGGACTACTAGAAGGCCTTTGATATGGTGCTGCACAGGAGACTGCTGACTCAGATAAGAGCCCATGGTGTTAGAGGGAAGGTACTAGCATGGATAGGAGTGTGGCTGTCTGGCAAAAAGCAGAGAGTGAGAATAAAAAGCTCCTTCTCAGGACGGCAGCTGGGTTTTTTTAGATTAGATTCCCTACAGTGTAGAAACAAGCCCTTCAGCCCATCAAGTCCACACCAACCCGCCAAAGAGTAACCCACCCAGACCCACTTCTCTCTGACTAATGCACCGAACACTATGGGCAATTTAGCAAGGTCAATTTACCTGATTTGCACATCTTTAGACTGTGGGAGGAAACCATAGCACTTGGAGAAAACCCACACAGACACAGGGAGAATGTGCAAACTCCACAAAGACACAGTCACCCAAGGCTGGAATCAAACCTGGGTATAATGAGGCAGCAGTGCTAATCACTGAGCCACTGTGCATAGTCATAGAACCATAGAGATCTACAGCACAGCAAAAAAGACCCTTGAGCCTATTGTGTCCATGTTGGTCAACAACAATCACCTAACTATTCTAATCCCATTTTCCCATTTCCCAACAGTTAGTCTGTAGCTCTGTGAAAATTTAAATATTTCTTAAATGTTTTGATGGTTTCTGCCTCTAACATCCTTACAGGCAGAGAGTTCCAGATTCCCTCCAACCTCTGGTTTAAAACATTTTTTTCACATATTTCCTCTTAACCTTCTGCACTTTACATTAAATCGAAGCCCCTAGGTCATTGATCCCTCCAACAAGGGGAAACTTTTCTTCCTCTCTCCCCTATCTGTGCCCCCCATAATTTTATGCATCCTAATCAGGCCCCCTCTCAATCTCTTCTCTGCTCCAAGGAAAACAACCCTAGTCTGAAATGGTTAAAAGTGGATAAATCCCCAGGACCTGATCAGGTGTACCCGAAAACTTTGTAGGAAGCTAGAGAAGTGATTGCTGGGCTTCTTGCTGAGATATTTGTATCATTGATAGTCACAGGTGAGGTGCTGGAAGACTGGAGGTTGGCAAACTGTTTAAGAAGGGCAGTAAGGACAAGGCAAGGAACTACAGACCAGTGAACCTGCCCTCAGTGGTTGGCAAGTTGTTGGAGGGGATTCTGAGGGACAGGATGTACATGTGTTTGGAAAGGCAAGGACTGATTCGGGATAGTCAATATGGCTTTGTGAGTGGGAAATCATGTCTCACAAACTTGATTGAGTTTTTTGAAGAAGTAACAAAGAAGATTGATGAGGGCAGAGTAGTAGATGTGATCTATATGGACTTCAGTAAGGCGTTCAACAAGGTTCCCAATGGGAGACTGATTAGCAAGGTTAGAACTCATGGAATACAGGGAGAACTAGCCATTTGGATACAGAACTGGCACAAAGGTAGAAGACAGAGGGTGGTGGTGGAGGATTGTTTTTCAGACTGGAGGCCTGTGACCAGTGGAGTGCCACAAGGATCGGTGCTGGGCCCTCTACTTTTTGTCATTTACATAAATGATTTGGATGTGAGCATAAGAGGTATAGTTAGTAAGTTTGCAGATGGGCCAATGAGCTGAGAAGTGGCAGATGAAGTTTAATTCAGATAAATGTGAGGTGCTGCATTTTGGGAAAGCAAATCTTAGCAGGACTTATACACTTAATGATAAGGTCCTAGGGAGTGTTGCTGAACAAAGAAACCTTGGCGTGCAGGTTCATAGCTTCTTGAAAGTGGAGTCACAGGTAGATAGGATAGTGAAGAAGGTGTTTAGTATGCTTTCCTTTATTGGTCAAAGTATTGAGTACAGGAGTTGGGAGGTCATGTTGCGGATGTATAGGACATTGGTTAGGCCACTGTTGGAATATTGCATGCAATTCTGGTCTCCTTCCTATCAGAAAGATGTTGTGAAACTTGAAAGGGTTCAGAAAAGATTTACAGGGATGTTGCCAGGGTTGGAGGATTTGAGCTATAGGGAGAGGCTGAACAGGCTGGAGCTGTTTTCCCTGGAGCGTCGGAGGCTGAGGGGTGACCTTATTGAGGTTTACAAAATTATGAGGGGCATGGATAGGATAAATAGGCAAAGTCTTTTCCCTGGGGTGGGGGAGTCCAGAACTAAAGGGCATAGATTTAGGGTGAGAGGGGAATGATATAAAAGAGACCTAAGGGGCAATATTTTCATGCAGAGGGTGGTATGAGTATGGAATGAGCTGCCAGAGGATGTGGTGGAGGCTGGTACAATTGCAACATTCAAGAGGCATTTGGATGGGTATATGAATAGGAAGGGTTTGGAGGGATATGGGCCAAGTGCTGGCAGGTGGGACTAGATTGGGTCGGGATATCTGGTCGGGATGGATGGGTTTGACTGAAGGGTCTGTTTCCATGCTGTACATCTCTATGACTCTATGACTCTGTCCAAGCGCTCTTCATAACTGGAACTCTCCACTCAGGCAAAATCCTGGTAGATCATCTCTGCTGTCTTTTCCAGCATAGTGTCATCCTTTCTCTCATGTGGATTCTAGAACTGCACACAATACCCCAGCTGTGGTCTAACCAACATTTTATGTAGTTTTAGCATAGCTTCCCTGCTCTTAAACTCTATTCCTCGACCAATAAAGGCAGTTATGCCATATGCCACCTTAACTACTGTATCCACGTGTCCTCTCACCTTAAGGGAATAGTCTACATGGACAACAAGGTTCCTCTGATCCTCAGCGCTTCTAAGGGTCTTAATGTTCATCATGTATTCCCTCGCTTTGTTTGTCTTGCCAAAGTACATCAGCACAAATTTGTTCGGACTCAATTTTATCTGCAATGATCCCATCTGAACAGCTGGTCCATTTTCTCTTTTAGTCTTCTGCTCACTGTTACTACCTCACTGATTTTTGTAACATTGAACTTACTGATCAACCCTGTTAGATTCAATTGTAATTCATTAATAAAAACCACAAATAACAAAGACTTCAAGTGACTCCTGTAGGACAACAGTATACAAAGTCTTCCAGTTGTAAAAACACCCATCATCTATGACCCTCTGTTTCTTGTTTAAAATCACACAACACCAGTTTATAGCCCAACAGGTTTATTTCGGAGCACTGCTCTTTCATCAGGTGGTTGTGGAGTATATGATCATAAGACACAGAATTTATAGCAAATGTTTACAGTGTGATGAAACTGAAATTACATATTTGGCACTCTGTTTCAGGCACTCTGTTTCTCACCCTCTGTTTCTCTGGCACTCTGTTTCTCTGGGCATCTCAGCAGGGGTCTCAATTTCTGCCCCACGACCAAATGGACCTCATGTGTCTTGCATCAGACACAGAGGACACAGAGGAATTCGTCAGACGAATGAGACTCTGGGAACTTTTCAAGCTTCCAGCAGTGATCCCAATGAGCCCACTGAGGAACCAGAACAGTCATCACAGGGATCCATAGAGGGGCAACCAAAAAAGGAATTAACTTGGTCCCCACCGGGCAGCTGCTGCCCTGGACTTGACACATATGCTCAAACTGTCAGGTAATATATAAATACCAGATTCAACAGCCGCACCCATGAGGTAGAGCAAAATATCACCTGATCACGAAACACCCCATCCATACTCTCAAAACCAATCACAATGTTGTCATCAAATCACCAGAAAAAGGAGGAGCCATTGTCATTCAGAATAGAACAGATCACTGCAAGGAAGTGTACTAACAACTGATCAACCAGGAACACTGCAGGCAAATACCAGCCGATCCAACCAAAGAGCACATCCATGAACTAAACACATTGAAGGACTAGATCCAAAGTCCTGATCAGAGTTCCATATGCACTCTCATCCCATCATCTCATCAGAGAAGATCTCTGGGGCACCCGCATCCATCGCCTCATGGCTGAGCACTTCAACTCCTCCGCCCACTCCGTTAAGCACATGCAGCTCCTGGGCCTCCTCCACTGCCAAACCATTACTACCCACGCCTGAAGAAAAAACACCTCATATTCTGTCTTGGGGCCCTGCAACCACATGGAATAAATGTGAATTTGAACAGCTTAGAATCAATCTGAGCACTGGGGCACAGACAGCCTCACACAGGGCACCTCACACCTTCAATGCCTTATTTGGGCCAACATGGCACCTATAGTTAAAGTGCACTTGAGATTGTAACTTTAAAACAGTTTTGTGATTTATATATGAAAGATCTGAAGCCAAAATGGTCATTCTAAAAGATGAGAGACTTTACAAACAATCCAGGTCTTTGTCAATGTATAATTTCAGTTACGTCACACTGTAAACTTTTGCTATAAATTCTGTGAGGTAAAAACAATGACTGCAGATGCTGGAAAGCAAATACTGGATTAGTGGTGCTGGAAGAGCACAGCAGTTCAGGCAGCATCCAACGAGCAGCGAAATCGACGTTTCGGGCAAAAGCCCTTCATCAGGAATAAAGGCAGTGAGCCTGAAGCATGGAGAGATAAGCTAGAGGAGGGTGGGGTGGGGAGAGAGTAGCAGCTATAAATTCTGTGTCTTACGATCTTATACTCCACAACCACCTGATGAAGGAGCAGTGCTTCAAAAACTAGTGCTTCCAAATAAACCTGTTGGTCTATAATCTGGTGTTGTGTGATTTTTCACTTTAATCCCAGCCCAACACTAACACTACCAAATCATAATCTCTGTTTCTTACTCTTACGGATCCAATTTGCCAAATTTCCTTGAATCCCATGGGCTCTTATCATTACTATCAGTATCCCATATTGGACCTCATCAAAAGCCTTACTGAAGTCCAAGTAGACTGTTTCAAACACATTGCCCTTATCTACACGCCCGGTCACTTTCTCAAACAAATCAGTCATGTCGGGCAAACATGACCTTCTCTGAACAAAATCTTGCTGACTGATCTTGATTAACCCTTGCCTCTCTGAATGCAGTTTAATTTTGTTATTCACAATTGCCTGTAATTTCCACATTTATTTCTTGCTCCCTTCTTTAATAATAAGTTCACGTTATCCAATCCTCCTGTGGCCAAAGAGGAATTGACAAGTTTGCAAGTGGTCCTGTTATTTCTTCCTTTGCCTCACTCCACAACCTAGATGCATTTCATCTGTTCTTAGATTATTTATCTACTTTTAAACTCACCAGACCACATCCTCTCTATCTATGCTAATTTCTTTAATTGTATAGAGTCATAGAGATGTACAGCATGTTCAGTCCAACTCGTCCATGTTGACCAGATATCCCAACCCAATCTCGTCCCACCTGCCAGCACCCGGCCCATATCCCTCCAAACCCTTCCTATTCATTTTCCCATCCAGATGCCCTTCTTTCTGATTTCTATAGCCATTGTTCCAATTCTTGCAATCAGACATAGGAGTTGATAAAGAGCAAAACAAAGTTGTGGTACTGTGGCTCAGTGGTTAGCATGGCAGTGCCAGGGACCTGGGTGTGATTCTGGGCTTGGGTGACTGTCTGTGTGGAGTTTGCACATTCTCCGCGTGTCTACTGGGTTTCCTCCGGGTGCTCCGGTTTTGTCCCACCATCAAAAGATATGCCATTCAGGTGGATTGGTGATGCTAAATCGTCCATAGTATTAGATGCATTGGTCAGAGGGAAATGGGTCTGGGTGGGTTACTCTTTGGAGGGTCAGTGTGGACTGATTGGGCCAAAGGGGTTCGTTTCCACACTGTAGGGAATCTAATCTAATCTAAAGCTATTGTCGAAGTCTGGATTCTTGGCTTTGTCTGCAAAGTTCAAAGTAGATTCTTCCTTAAGGGTGGAATTAGATATCTTTAATTTCCTTCTGCTTCTTTTACATAATGTAGGAGTCTTCAATTCATCTCTCTGGCTTCTTTTTTGTTTGGGGAGCTTTTCATAAACAGTTGCACGCAGGTGCTTGAATCCATTGGGTTTTTTTTTTGGTCCTCTATACCATATACAATAGTATAACAAGCTTTGTTTGGAGCTTCTGTGATGGATGATCCTATAAGTAATGATTAAGCAAATTTCTACACAGTCAGTAAACATTAATGGAGAAGATCAGCTGAGCTGTATGAGATACAGAATGCTATCCACCTCAGATGGTGGGTTCTGTTTCCAGGAGAATGCCAGCAGTGCCAACTGTTAACTGTGTAAGCCTATATGATGGCACAAATCTGGCATGGGTGCCAAAACATACGTTCCCAGGGTAGTGGTAGTAGCAGTGGCATCTGTGTGTTAGTACAGGAACAGCTGTACTCCATCTTCTATATCTCCTGCCATACCTTCACAGCATCTGCAAATCTAACTCTAACATTTGCAAATCCGCCTCATGTTTTCCCATAATCACTCATAGAAACATAGAAGATAGGAGCAGGAGTAAGCCCTTAGGTCCTCAAGCCTGCTTTGCCATTCATTATGAACATGGCTGATCATCTCCATAACCTAATCCTGTCCTCTCCCCACCACTTCATTTAGTTGCAAGGGCTACATCTACCTCCTTCTTGAAATCATATAATGTTTTGGCCTCAACCACTTTCTGTGGTAGTAAATTCCACAGGTTCACCACTCTCTGGGTGAAGAAAATTCTCTTCATCTCAGTCCTAAAATATTTATCGCTTATCTGGAAACTATGAACCTTGGTTCTGGTCTCCCCCACTATCAGGAAAATCATTTTTTTTCTTTTAACCTGTCTAGCTCTGTGAGAATTTTATAGAGTTCAATGAGATTCTTCTCATTCTTCTACACTTCTGTGAATGCAACCCTAATTAACTCAATCTGTCCTCATACATCAGTCCTACCATCCCAGGAGTCAACTCGGTAAACCTTCGCTGCACTCATTCAAGAGCAAGAATATCCTTCCTCAGATGAAGAGACTAAAACTGCACATTATAGTCTAGGGGTGGCCTCAATAATGCCCTGTATAATTGCAGTATGACATTCTTGTTCCTGCACTTAATTTCTCGCACTATGAAGGCCAACATGCAGTTTGCTTCCCTTACTGCCTGGTGCACTCGTATACTTATTTTCAAGAACTGGTGCGTGAGGACACCCACAGCTTATTGAATATTTCTCTCTCTCAATTTACAGCCACTCAATTAATACCCTTATTTCCTATTTTTGCTACAAAAATGGATAAACTCAATATACTACCCCAAATCACATATACTTTAATTTTACACATTGATCACTTATGTGGAACTTTGCTGAAAGCCTTCTGAAAATCTAAATAAACCACATTCACTGGCTCCCTCATGAACAATGTTCCTAGTTACATCCTTGAAGAATTCCAGTAGATTTGCCAGGCATGATTTTCCTTTTGTAACTTCATGCTGACAATGTCTGATTCAACCATTGTTTCTTGCAGTGTTCTGCTATCCAATTCTTGATAATAGACTCCAGCATCTTCCCTGATGAAGGTTCCTGATAAAGAGCTTTTACCCAAAACATCGATTTTCCTGCTCCTCGGATGCTGCCTGACCTGCTGTGCTTTTCCAGCACTACTCTAATCTTGACTCTGATGCCCAGCATCTGCAGTACCAACTTCCATCTAGCATCTTCCTCACTACCTATATCAGACTCACTCATGTCTCAGTCCCTGTTTTCTCTCTACCTCTCTTTTTAAATAGCGGTATCAGATTAGAAACCCTTCGAATCTTGAAAGATGACCACCAATGTATTCATTATTTCTAGGGTCACTTCCTTACATTTTCTGGGATGTCGATTATCAGGCCACATGATTTATCAGTCTTCAATCCTAACAATTTCCCCAACACCATTTCCTACTTATTAAGATTTGTTTCAGTTCCTCCCTCTCACTAAGCCCTTAGTTCCCCATCATTTCTGGTAAGTTATTAATGTCCTCCTTTGTGAAGACGGAAGCAAAGTATGGATTTAGTTGGTCAACCATTCCTTTGTCCCCCATTATAAGTTTCCCCATTTCACACTGTAAGGGACCAAGTTAGCTTTCCCCAATCATTTTCTCTTTATATAAGTTTGGAAAATCTTACAGCCAATTCTCATGTTCCCTGCAAGCTTACTCTTGTACTCCATATACCGCTTCTCAATAGATTCTTTGGTCTTCCTTTGCTGACTTCTAAACTGTTTCCAATCCTCATGTCTGTGTTTATTTCTTGTCAATTTGTATGCCTCTTTTTTTTGCTTCTAATATTTTCTCTAACTTGCCTGTAAGCCATGCCTATGAATGAATTGAAGCCAAAGATGACTTTATTGACTTTGAAGTTTTGAATTCAGGAGGGAAGCTCCTATCCCAAGAAGTCAACACTACAGATGCCACTGATATTGCCATATGTTAAGCGGCACACTACACTGCACACAACTGCTGCCCAATTATATGCCAATTGGGAGATGGAAGTACTTTAATGACTGTTGAACTTCACCAAACTCTCAACTCATCTTCTACTGTTATACTCAAGGACTAATGTAGTGATTCAATCCAGACAAACTCCAAGTGAAATCTGTGCATCTCCATACAAATCAGGAGAAGCACCACTAAGCATTTATCCTGCATCATGCAGCCTCTCAGGAACCATCACCACTGCTGACCTTTTATCTGTGATACATCCTCTGTGCTGGTGAAAAACACAAGCCTAGATTTTTCCAATGGCCAGCTGGTAATTATTTCAGAGCAGATGGGAGGTGTTGCATAGGGACCCTGTGAAATCTTCATTGGAGCAGATTCCAAAGGAATTTACAAGGAAATTAAAGATTCTGCTTTCAATTCCTCTAAGTCTGGAAAGTTCTGAAAGTCTCTATTTAAATTAGAGACTTTGGATGGTTCTGATCAAATTAAGTCAATTAGTTACTCAGATAAAGTGAGACTATAAAATATATTAACTACATAGCCTAACCTCTGAGTAATTTCCCTCACACACACCCAACTACACCTCCCTCGGATCACTTACACACCCCCTCCTCCGAGATCTTGAACCAAAGCCTCCACCAGACCCTGCTCTCTCTCCTCCAATCCCCACCACCAGACCAACCTGACATTGACCCACCCTGCTGGACTGGACCCAACACTCTCATCCCCTCCACCGGCTCCACCAGACCCAAACTGACCCTCCCACACCCCACCTCCTGCTGGACCCAACACAAGCCAATACCTTTTCCCCCTGCTTGTCACTGCGCCTGAATCCCCCAGACTCAACTAAATCCTTTGTGCACCTCTCCAGACTGAAGTTCTCCCATGGACCCTGACCTTCCCTAAGCACTATGATTTACTACACCTGTTACTTTACCCTGGCATGTGCTTGGCACCCTGGCACCCTACCCAGCTGAAAACCTCCAACCTAGCACCACACTCCACACTCATCCAGAATACTATCCTAGTGGACATCCTACCTTCCTGGCACCTTTTCTTGCCTCTCTATCTGCCACTCTATGCGGCCCGCATTCTAACATCACACTTACCATTTGACATCAGCTGTCAAAATGGCTCCAAGAACCTTTAAATTTCAAATTGACTGTTATGAAAGAAAGGTGCCTTCCTCTGACAGTTCTACATTCTGAAAGAGTGGTCAGACTGGAAGTATGAGTCTGCATTTCTGAGGGAGGTCTGAACAGAATTGCCTGTTACAAGTGTGGATCTTCCTTTGTCATACAAAAGAAGGGCTGGAGTAATGACCTGTGCGTGATTGCTATTTTTAGAAGTCCTGTCCATTATTTCTCTCTTCCAAAAAAAAAACAAGCAACTTAGGAGATAGGACTGTGCTTTTTGCTTTGACATGAGCTGTTTGTCAACTGCTACAGTTTAAAGATAGAATGAGATTTCCAAATACTTTAAAGTAACATCAGTTCAAATTTCCAAAAAGTTTGGCCAACCTCAAGGAAATGCTTAGAGAGTAGATACATTTCAAATGGATTTTCAAACATGTACAATATGACACATTCAATTAATAGGTATTGTTGAAATGCTTTTCCAACTATTTGAAGACATGATGTAATAGGAATAAAAATTATGGATGGAATGCTATTACACTAAGAGGTCTGGCACTGGGTCTGGGAGAGTAAGGCATCCTTATTCAGAGGTAGAGCAGCTGGCTACTAAGAGAAAGCCAGTTAGATAGGTATGGATGAGGGCTTATGCTCATCCTGTGTCAGATACTGGGAGGAAGCCAATGGCCTTGCTGTCACCTCACAGTGTCAAAAGTCTGAGCTCCATACTTAACTAGTGCTCAGTCATCCACACAGTGTTACCCAACTGTAGCATATGGCTGTTTGTGAGGAGTTTGTAGTTCCTAGATCTGTTGCAGTTCTTCTCCATGTCCCTCTCCTTGATCAGTCATTGGCCTTCCCACCATTAAATCACTGGAACTATAGTGTTATCCCTCCCTATACCGCCTCATCCTCAACCACCTGTCCATTATTCTTGACATGCCCTCTGTTATCCTTAAATCATTGGATTTCCTCAATGAACTCCCTGCAGAACCTTTCATCTTCCCATAGTCACGCTTGATGTGTCTCTGAACATTGACCTTCTTCGTGTTGTCCAACTGCAAGTTTGCTACTCAGACATCAAGTGTATGATAGCTATTGTCATTATACCTTAGATTCAAACAACTTAGTTTCTTGCAATCCCAAGGTTATCAAACTTGACCTCCATAGTTATAACTAGAGGTTGGAGTGTTTTGACTGGATCATAGGAGGTTGATCGGCCTGGACAAATTGGACCAGAGGGTCTGTTATTGTGCTGTATGACTCTATAATCACACATGTGAATGTATTGATGCAAATTATGTGCAAATGATGTAATATCTGAATTGTTATATCGTATAACTACAGATTCAAGATTCAATACTTCATCTCTCAAATAATTCACAAGTACTTTCATCATGTACAGCGCACATTTGTGTTGATCTATTAACTACCTTTCCCACAAGTGCAGCCGTCCACCTTTATCCTGGAAATTATAACCATGCATCTCATTTCACTGGGCAGCATACTAATGATCAAATTAGGTACTCATCAAATGTGACTGGTCTGATTTCCAAAGTTTTCATGGCAAGATCTGATCTTATTGCAATTGGAGATTTGTACCTTTAATTGAGTGATAATAGGCAGAGGAGTGGTAAATTCAGAATCTCCATTGCAAATCAAAATAAGATGTGGAGAAGCCGATGTTGGACTGGAGTGGATAAAGTTAAAAATCACGCAACACCAGGTTATAGCCCAACAGGTTTATTTGGGAGCACTAGCTTTCAGAGTGCTGCTCTTTCATCAGATGGTTGATGAAGGAACAGTGCTCCAAAAGCTAATGCTTCCAAATAAACCTGTTGGACTATAAGTGGGTGTTGTATGATTTTTAAATCTAAATAAATAAAAATAAAGGGAATTGCTCCACGTATGTTGATAGTGGGTGGGGGATGGAAGAAGTCGAGATGCTGGTGGGGAAAGTGATAGTGTGGTGAGCGATGATAGCGGTTGAGGATGGGGCATTAGGAAGTTTGAGTGTAACTATTTTATAACAGCACCAATGCAAAAACTTACTATTACATTTTTGGGCATTGTCAGAACAAATTCTAAACATTATTTTTAGACCATTAAATATTAACTGTCATCCATCAATTTCATTTATATCCTACTGACATCACAGTAGCACAGTTTACATGAGATAATGAAGCACTATGGTGAAAATGTAATTTCGGTAGCACTGCTTTCAGTTGCAATATAGAATCCTAGTGGATGCACTGACCACCAGTTGCTTCTGCTGAGATTTCTTATGAAGGCATTCCCAGCATATGGCAGAAATCTGTGAAAGAATACAATCCTAATAGTTCACAGCTTAATAAATCATGCCTTGTCAGGCTACCTAATTTGAAACTTGCAACTACAAGAGGAGGTCAGCACTAGCATTATTTAAAATCTTCTGGTGCTAAACTTGAAAGTAATGTTGTAATGAAGATAATGTGCTGTTGCATAGTCTCCAGATGTACTCTGGAGGTGTTTGAAGGTGTTCTGATAGGATTGTCTATTTGGCATGAGGTGTTGTTGGGTCCTCACAGAGAGAACAAAAGGGTTAGTGACCTATCCACACTACACAACAGATATAAATCAACAGTGACAATGCCTATGGTCTCCTGTGCAGACCAGTGACAGATGAATGCCCTGCTAACTTGAAACCAGACTCCTCAGTGCTCCTTAGCAATGACAAGAGGTTACCTGGCATTG
Source organism: Chiloscyllium punctatum (assembly GCF_047496795.1). Taxonomy (NCBI): domain Eukaryota; kingdom Metazoa; phylum Chordata; class Chondrichthyes; order Orectolobiformes; family Hemiscylliidae; genus Chiloscyllium; species Chiloscyllium punctatum. Next base: position 78,363,821 of record NC_092741.1, read on the forward strand.
CTGTATGCATCAGCATGAGCATTCACCTGTTTGCTGCCTTATCAAAGTCCTCAGTAGCAGAACCTGTCTGAACCCTCACCCTTCAGCTACCAGGAAGCATCCTTTCTCTGAACCAATCTGGCCGCAGCTCACTCATGCTAATGGTTTATCAAGTGTAATCCCTCCACTACACTGGCCTTAAAGGTATATGCTAATATCTGAATTAGTCATTGAGGATATCACATTAAGTGATGAGCCCTCTTTGTCACTGCTGTATTGTTGCTGGCTACTTGCTTCTTGAGCTGCTATAGCTGAGCAGATGGCAGGTCTTTGGTGTCAGAAAGCAAGAATTCTGAAAGGCAAGATTGATTTGAGGGAAGGAAGATGGAGTGTTATGCAAGTGGACCATGGTCTCACTATCAGCAGCTCTCTCATCATGTAGACAGCAAGATGAGGGCGAGCTGGAAGCTGAGAGAGGCATAATGCAGATATCTATCATCATCCTTAAAGTTCTCAGTGAAAACAGATGTCTCAGCTCTGCAGTTGCTGGCTCCATGTTACTGACACCCAGCTTTTCTATCAGGTGTAGAGTCACAGGTATCCATGTCTCCCACTCTGCTCTGCTTCTTGTCCTGCTAGAAAAAAGACAGACTGTCAGTGACCACTTGTCATTATGCTTGGGCGATGAGTGTGTCAAAGTTGAATAACTAGAAAGTTGTGAAGGTGGGTCTAAGGCTGGCAGCATCAGCAGAAACATGAGTGTTAGTTGGAGTATCTGAATGGTTCAATAAGCCCTGAGTTCCAGGGAATGCTGCTGGGTCACTGACGTAATATGGCTCAGTGCCAGAGCTTGCCGATACGGTGGCTAGGAGATTCCATAAGAAGCCGAATTCATTGACTTTGAGAACCCATTTGAGGACATTAGACTTCCAGGGCACAGCTGTCAGCTTCTCAGGTCCAGACTCCAAGAGTCATGTGTCCACTGTTTCCTCACTTCCTGTCCTTCCAAAATGTCAGGTTGCAGTGTGCTCGAATACCAGCCTCACCATAGCTCAGGTGTAGACAGTCCCAAAGGTACACTTTCCCCAGTTCTGGTAACTGTGCCCCATGAATTGGAAACCCATTTCTCCCATACCACTCCTTGGACCATGCACTCATTTCTCTAATATTATTTGCTTTATGGGCCAATTTGCATATGTCTCAGATAATAACCTAGAGATTATAATATTTGAGTTCATTCTTCATAACTTGGTATTTAGCTTCCTATACTGACTACTCAGAAGCACCTTACTTGTATTGGCAATATCATGGGTACCTACATGGGCCACAGTGATTGTTCCTACCCCGCCCACTGCTAGTTTCGCTCCTGCTGTGAGCAGATATTCCAAATGCTGACATCAGGCAGTAAGCATAGGCATCTGGACTCTTGCTGTTTGCTGTAGAAAACAGAATCAATATTGTCACTGCATTCCTTATTTGCTTCCTCAACTTGAATGACGTCTTGTAGCATGATGCCATGGTTCGTTGGGTCGTCCAACCTGTTGCCCTCACGTTCAATCAGACAAGCTAAAAGAATCTCAAACTTGCTGGACAGTTGAAAAGTCTGAGGCTCCTGACATCTGGGTCCCCTTAGCTTTGTCATTCGCATCATACTCTCCTGTCCTTGATCATTAGCCCAATCATGAGACTCAATCTTAAGGGGTATGATATGTAGTAAATTATCCAGAGAACTTTCCTGATCCTTATCTGTGTTGAAGTGTCAGCAGCTTGGCCTTTGAATCATGAACTCTAAGCCAATGCTCTTGGAGTGATCAACACTTACTACAGATATGTTTGCCTTGGATCTTACTTGAGTCCAATCACTCCCATATCCTGCAATTGTAATACATTACCTGGATTCCCATCTTTATTTTCTCTTGATTAAGTAATTAGTTAAGAATGTAATATGTCTTATAGTTAATATTTTAATCAATTTGAGAATTAAATTAATGTATCTTCTCACTCGTCCATAACTCCACTAATTTATACAGTGGCAATATAATAAACTTTCCTCCATAAGAAGAAAATAAATAATGGAATCACCAGTTGCTTTTTCCTTCCCCTTACTGGTGTCTTTTAAATTATTATAAGGTAGGTACTTAAAACATATTCATTTTGCAGTTCTGGCAATCTGCTGTAGTCCCTAGCAACACACTTATCAAATAATAACTCACATCTTTCCCTTGACACCACTCATTGATGTAACTTTTCCAATCTGGTTTTGACCCGTTGCTGTAGCTGTCAGAACCTGTCTTCTCTTTCATTGCTGTCTTAAGCATACATTCTACAATAACAAACATGATGACATGTGCAGTGCATAAGAGAGAACTGTGGGATATGCTGCATTTAGGTTTCTAGAAGGCATTTGCTAAGGTGCCTTACAAATGTTTATGGTATGGGATTATATATAACACAGACAGAACACTAGCTAGCTAACCGGAAATAGAGAGAAGACAGAAATGGGTCATTTTTGGATTGGAATGGCAGAAAAAGTGGCATGCCACATGGATCCGTGCAGGGCCCTCAACTGTTTACATTTTATATAAATGACTTGAAGGAAGGGACTGAAGATATGTGAGATAAATTTGCTGATGACACAAAGCAAGTGGGAAAATAAGTTGTGAAGGGGACCTAAGAAGGCATCCAAGGAACACAGACAGGTGAGGTGAGTGCACAAGGATCTGGCAAATTGAGTATAATGTGGGAAAATGTGAAATCTTGGTAGGAACAACAAATATTATCGATACAGGGATAGATTTGAGAGCTCTGAGATGTAACGAAATCTGGGTGTCCTTGTGCCTGAGTTACAATAGATTAGTATGCAGGTACAACAACTCATTAGGAAAGCTAATACAATTTTATCATTTATTGATAATGGAATTAACTATAAAGCGGAGTGGTTATGCTTGTTATACAGCACAGTGAGGTGATATCTGGAGTACTGTGTAATATATTCGTCTCTTTATGTAAAGAAGAATGTAAATATGTTGGGAGCATGTCAGACAATGTTTACTAGACTAATGCCTGGAATGGGTGAGTTTTCTTATGAGGGAAGATTGGAAAGACTAGGCTTGCATTTTCTGCGGTGTTAATAGTGACAGGCAACTTGATAGAAATGATTAAGATCCTGAGGGATTTTAATATGATTGATGCAGAAATTATATGAATGTGGAATTATGATCACTATTTAAGTCAGAAATGAGGAGATTTTCTTTGCATGGAAAATTTGTAGCAACCTCATTCAAAAGGCAGTAGAATCAGAGTCTGAATATTTTCCAGGCTCAAGCCGATAGCTTCTTGATAAGCAGGAGGATGGAAGGTGATCAGGGGTGTGCAGGAAAGTGGAGAAATCAGATCAGTCAAGATCTCATTCAATAGTGGAGCAGGTTTGGATAGTCAAGTGGCCTGGTCTTAGACCTAATTAGAATGATTATGCGTTTGAATTTCTATCACTCCTAAACTTCCAATCCTAAAAAAGCGTCCCCTCTTGCTAGACATCCGCAGCCAGGAACAAAATACTTCCAGCATCTACCCTGCTTAACCTTGTAAAGATTTGTTGCTACAATATGAACATCTCTCATTCTTCTACATTCTCAATGATATGGACCCAGTTTTTTTTCAATCTCCTCTCACTGGACAACACTGACATTCCATGGATCAGTTTGGGTAACCTTCATTGCACCCCCTCTATGCTAAGTGCATTCAGATATGGACCCATATGACATCTGACACACTGGTCAACATTTTTCATTCACTGTTTTTTCAAAGAATGCATATTTCAGAAAACGCATCTTTGTACAATTTAATTAATGAGTTGTCAATTGTGGAGAAAAATAGGCAGCATTTGTAGAAGACAGTAGACAATAAAGAACCAGAAGATTAGATTCATCACACTGTTCATCTTCAGAGGTTGCATTCAGCTTGGAAAGATTTCTTAATTTTGTTGATCTTGATTCCCTTATAATTCAGTTCCAACTAATCAAGAGTAAGGAGACATTTAGACAAATCCAGTATAAATGAAGAAGGTACTAATAACATGAACCTACACATCTTTGGCAAAAAGGTTCTTAATTTCACATAAACTACTCTACTGAGGGAAAAATGTTTCCAGTTAAGGACCTTCTAATGGGAAGCCTCAGGCAAGCAGCCTGACTGATAACTCCATGCATTCATCCTTAACATCTTTCATTTATCACGGGACAAATAACATTGCATTGTCTTTTTTTCCCCCTGGAAATTCATTTTATCTCTTGCACTATAGCCATAAAATATAGATTACAAGTGTCAATGAAATACTAAGCTTCTGAGTTGTATTTTATTAACAACAGAAGCAAAATAATGGGGAAAAATTGTTCACTGTAATGCACAACTACCAGCTGAAAAATTGGAGTCCCATAGACAAACTTTTTCCTCTGCTTTCTCATGCCAGGTTTTCTTCAGAAGCACCCATGGTGCCAACATAAAAGAAACAAAAAAATACTCGAAGAGCCAGATGCCTCTTTCATGACTCCAAACCTAAATTTGGAAGGCAATGGGTGGATTGTACACTACACATGCATACAATTATTTCTTAAAGCCACAGCCTAAGATGTGATACTTAAGGATGTTGCGCGAGATTACTGGTAGTTTTTAAACATCTTTGTGTGAAGCCAAGAAGATCAGGAATGGCCTTCCTGATTCCACAACCAATGTTACAGGAAGTTGCCAAAGCCAAGTTGCAAAAGCCCCCTCCCCAGGCACCATGTCCCATTCATCAATACCAAACCCCAGAACATAGCTGTGGGCCCTCACTGGTGTTCAAACAAGGGATTGTAATGGAATATGTTACCTCTTCTATTACATTGCTAACTCAAAATGGATTTCAAAAAGGAAGCATTCAGGAAGGTTAAGTCTGATAGTGGAGGTGTTAATGTGACACAGTGTGTACTATCAGAGGAGATGATGTAACATCCCATGATCTTGCTCTTTCTTGCAGCTTCATGGAAAAATGAAGTGACAGTAAGATATATCGAAAGTAAAGTTAATGTTGCCAACATGACATGATCAAACAAAAATCTATTCAGCTTTGAAGTGAAAGATCACTTCATTACAGAATTGTCTTCAATCAACTGAGACATTATTATGATGAAATATGTATAATGGCACTGACTCACTTGAACACCTTACAACACCCCCCTCTGCACTTCATCATTGCCTCCTGCTAGCTGGCTGTGTGCACTGCACTGGGTGGATCACAGTGTTCTCCAACCGTCACAGTGCTTGTGACGTGTAGCACACGCAGAGGGTCAATGCTGCAAGATATAAGGGGTAAGCACCTTACATGCTTGTGTGGCCAACATTTCATGTGTTCTCAGGCAATGTCGTTGCCCTATAGATGCCTAATGGTCAGCTGCCAATACAGCACCATCTCCCACATACCAGCTCAGTTACCCCAAACATTGTGAGTGCATTAATGGTCATTCCTCTCAAGATCACTGATCTCCATGTGCATCATGACTGAAATGAATCTAGGCAGTCACCTGCCAGTGGTTTCTAGCCTCAGTGATACCATGCTGCTGAAACACCCCAACCTCACCCTCTCCAATCTAGGTACCCATTCTGTGAACTTCACAGGCTTCACATTTCCACAGATCATTGCGTGCATGCACCTACATCTGCTACATATGCCCCTACCTACTGCCACGTCAGTCAGACAGACTGATTTGTTATCTCAGAATCAACTCAAATTCGATACATTCAGAATTTGTTTAATCCTTGGACAACACGATGGGTTTTCCTCAGGATACGAGGCTTTAAAGCTTCTGAGAAAAGCAGGAGTCTAGAAGGACTCTTGTAGGAAATTGTAGTAGAATTTACTTCCTTTGTAAAATGTCAGTCTTTCCTGACACTGACATGCTCATTAGGAATGCATGGTTCCAATCCCTGAAATTGTCACACACACTTTACATGCCCAACATCATGGGCAACAAAAATATTACAGTACATGCAATAAATTGAGTCATCAAAGTTAGTATAACAGTCATCTTAAGTCTTGATCTGTATAAACAGGCTGTGAGGCACCATCTTCAGTGAACCACAAAGGAGAATGCTGAGAGACAGTTATCAGGGAGAAGGGGCTTTGCAGTGAGAGAAAGAAAAGGTAAAAAAGAAAAGGACTACTGTACCAACCAGTGCTACCAAACACCCCAATCAGTCATGCCATAAAAGTGAAACAAAGCAGTCTTCAATCTCTTCAGAACCTGTTCAATCCAACTGTGGCAAAACCTTCATCTATCCAACTGCAGGAACCACTGCAGCTGCTGAATTATGACTTCAAATTTTTAACCGCTTCATCTCACAAAGATAAAACTTTAAGGAAGTAGCTGTCCTACAAGCTGATTTTAACTTCCATCCTTATAAGTATCTTTCATCCATAGTTATTTTTAAATTTTGAATCTATATTTTAGATAATATTATTTTTACTTCGCAACTTTCTGAATAGCTGCATAATAAACTAACATTATTTTGTTTAAGATTTAGACATTTGCTGCTGGTTATTATTTTGTTTAAAATTACAACACTTATAAAATGAAAAGAGGGGCAACAGGTTAAATTAAATTCCCTGCAGTGTGGAAACAGGCCATTTGACCCAACAAGTCCACATCATCTCTCTGAAGAGTAACCCACCGAAACCCTTGCATTTACCTCTGACTAATGCACCTAACATGATTGAGCATGGCCAACTCACCAAATCTGCACATTGTTGGATTATGGGAGGAAACCCATGCAGACACAGAGAGAATGTGCAACCTCCACACAGACAGTGACACAAGGTGGGAATTGAACCTAGATGACTGGCGCTGTGAGGCTGCAGTGCTAACCACTGAGCCACCATGCCACCTATTGATGCGACAGTATAATCACTGCAGCAGTTCTGGGCCTCTACACAAGTAACTGAATGTCACCTTATCAACCTTCTGCTACTGATAAGTAAAACACAGTTGCTGAGCTCTTCTTGTCCTTCAGCTTTCAGCAACAGGGGGACAATTTCCATCCCCAGGAAATTTTATCCTGGGAATGTCCACAATTACCTGGCTAAGTGCCCAATAGTCCTTGAATTTATGTGCCTTTCCGAAAGAAGGTGACAACACAGAATCCCTAGAGTGTGGAAACGGGCCCTTCGGCCCAACAAGGCAGAAGTAGGTACTGCAGATGCTGAAGATTAGAATCAACATTAGAGTGGTGCTGGAAAAGCACAGTAGGTCAGGCAGCAGCTGAGGAACAGGAAATTCAGTGTTTCAGGCAAAGGCCCTTCGTCAGGAATCCTTCAGCCCAACAAGTCTACACCAACCCTCTGAAGAGTACCCCACCTAGACCCATTCCCCTACCTTATTACTCTACATTTACCCCTGACTAATGCACCTAACCTACACATCCCTGAACATTATGGGCAATTTAGTATAGCCAATTCACCTAAACTGCACATCTTTGGATTGGGGAGGAAACCAGAGCAACCAAAGGAAACCCACGCAGACACAGAGAGAATGTACAATCGTCACACAGACAGTTGCTCAAGGTTGGAGTCAAACCCAGGTTCCTGGAGCTGTGAGGCAGCAGTGCTAACCACTGAGCCAATAGGTACCCTGGTTGGCTTTCCAACTGGCATACAAGACTCCCCTGTCATCCCTTTTCTCTTTTTTTGCCAAACTTAGAAGTTTCAAGCTTTTTTAAAAGAACTAACCATTAAAAATATAATAAAAAATAAGATTTAGATTTATTGCGTGTTGAATGTGCAAAGGTTATATCTCAATCTTGCTTGGAAACGTAAGAGAAGACATTAAAATTATTATTTTCATGAAATGGCACATTTCTTAATATTAAAGAGCAGTAATGTGTTTGTGCAATATTGTGACTATTTCAGGGGTGATTATCTTGAAACTGACTATGTTTCATTAATATTTTTATGAATTTTCATGAATCTATGAATATTCCTTTCCTGAAGCCAATTATTCTTATTGGAACATATTCCCTTTGCATCCTACAGTCCTCCAGTACCCCAGTGATATGATCGTTATTCATGTAAGCCTTAAGGTATTGTGGCAAAGTGTCATTATATCTGTTATCCACTGCGACAAGAGAAGTACTTTTCCAGCAACGGTTACTGTAATGAATCAAGAGCAGGAAAATTTCCTTTCCTTTCCTCTCTTTCTTTCCTTAACTAAGTAACACTGAAGATATCAGCATCTGGGAATTTTCATTACTTTTAATGGGAGCTCACAAAAACGTTTTGGTCACCTTATGTGAGACTTGAGCCATGACTTTCCTTCCTAGCAGTAAAGTCACCACTTCTATACCAGAAAGCCTTTATTGGTCATGTAGTTTGCTAGTAGCCAGTGTGTAAGTGGTTTACTTTACGCTTACTTCACTTTGAACTTACAATGATGTTAAGTCATGAGTGATAGCCTCACTTTAACTAATGTGATACAAATATGTGACTGTTACAGACAATTCTGAAAGTGTTCATTGCATAAAGCAACATTGTCTTTTTACTATCTAATCTATGTCCTTTACCTTTCTACAGTGCTTACAATCTATCAGTTTTATTAACGTGCATTAATACTGAGTCTTTTCATTTAAAAAAAATTGAAGTTTTCTTTTGAGAATAATCAATGAGCATACCATTTTAGTGCTATTCTCAGAAATCTATTTAAAACAGAAGGACATCCAGGTATTTTCAGAAACTTTATCGTATCCGGTCTGGAATTTTCCATTGCATGAAATCTAAATTGTCAACAAAATAATGCAGATAATGTTTTCTGGGTAATGATTTCCAATTTTCTCCAGCCAAGTTCCCTGTTATTATGTAGAGCAGTACAGCAGTGTAAATTAATTTTCATTTCACTTCAGGGAGTCATTAATATGATTCACTCGGCTTGCATGTTAGAAAAATTAGAAAGAGAATGACAACATTCTGCCTACCAGTCTGAATTTATTTTGTTTGTTTGACAGTTTTAAAAAAAAATAGTATATATGAAATTGATGCAGCATAGATTTGATTTGAAATAGCAGTTACATAATAGTTTTGAAATGGAAATAAAAAGGACCAGGATTCATGATTGGAAGTTGGGAATGATGTTAAGTCCTGGGTGGGGGAGCAGGGAGAAGAATATCAAGTTGCAGGGTCTGCTGTGTCTGGATATGCAGAGGAGTGTCAACTCCCAGGATTAGAGACATGGATTAGGGCAGGGTCAGGTGGGGGTGCTGTTAGAGGTATGGAGCAGTATAGTTGAGGGTGTATGAAGTCAGTTGAACAGTTACTCAGGAGTTCAGCAATGCAAATAAAAGTCTAACTTTTCCTGAATAATATTTACCTAACTGCAGCAGAGCCCTCTGAATTCTCAGATTTAAATGGATACTTCCAGAGAATTGCAAGCATTGGGGAACTGCCTCTCAAAATTCCCAGACAATTCCCTCAGAGTTTGCTACGTTGGGGATTCCACTTGGTCCCTATATGCAGCTTCCATCTATGCTGTATCTAGTTATTGGATGCTTAGAGTCAATGTTTTTTTTGCCAATTAATGTTCTTCATTGTGACACTCAAGGGACAATTCATGAAGAAACAGATTCTATTAGCACATAATAATTATCGAAATTAGAGGAGCACATCAAAATCTGCTAAGAGCACTAAATCTGCCGCAGGCTGTGACAAATTACAAGGAGAGTTGCAAAGATTGAGGAAAATCATTGATATTCTGGCATGGTGGATCAATGATTTGTGCAGTTTAATGTAACAAAATGTGAAGTAACACATTTTGCAAGTTATAACTAGGAAAGGAAATACACCCCATATTGTGACATTTCAAATGGAATACTGTAGCAGCACAGGAACCTTTAGAGTTGGGACATGGATCATGAAAGATGGATATGCATGACTTTTAAAAAAATAAATAGAACAATTGGTTTTAAACCAATAAAATACACAGATTGTTTAAGTCCTCAGTTAGGCAGTACTTGAACTATTATTTTCCAGTTTTGAGTCCATTACAGAAACAATGTAAAAGTACTGACAATAATTTTGCGAAGATGTCTCCTAAGGATGAAGATTGCAATTACGAAGAGAGAATTGAGAAATATGATTTGTTCTCATTAGCACTAAGAAGTTTAGGTACTATCTGAAAGTGTTATTGCCATTGAATTAATAACCCACCACTGCAAGTAGTGACACTGAATCTCAATACAGAATGTTATGCTTTGCTGGGGAAGGATTGATGGGCAGACTGAGGCATAAATTTGGGTGTGATGTTTTTCTCAGCACCTGACACACTGTTATTTGACTTTCAGCAGCAGAACCACCTGTTGTAAAGTGAAAGGTGGGTGAATATGCCCTGTCGAATTCCGATCAGTTTGCAGTGATCCTTTTTAACTCACAGTAAGATAAACAAAGAGGATGCAAATCGGGGGAGGCCCAACACAATGTAATGGAACACTTAATCAAGAAAAAACAGCATTTATCAGATTCTACTACTGCACTTTTGCTAAACTCTATTGATCTCTTCACAGATGGTTTAGTAAACAGTCTTAAATCTCTAAATAATCTGGAAGTAAGTCTTAAATTTACATTAACTATCTGCTTCCGACCTGCTCTTCCATGGATTTTCTGCATCCTATCCACAAATGCCTTCTGCTGTATTTGAACTGTTTGGCTGAAAAGTCAATAAGGCTGTGACAGGGTTGTTCTTCAGTCTTTAAGGATTGGCTGATGTTTCAGAATCTGCATTCATTGATCTGGACTTCCCCTTTCATCTTGGGCTGGTCCTAGTCTTCAGGTGGTCTCCCTAGGTCTGATCAGTTTGATGATGTTCACCATAAGATACAAGCTGCTCGGGGTGCTGATCAGTTTGTCAACTAGACAAAGGTGCTCTCTGGATGCACTGTTGAGAAATGTGCAGAAGCAGAAGACACTGAGGTCCCAGGTTACCCCTTTTATTCCCTCTTCATGCTTTTTTCAAAGATTCTGTGGTCTGTGTCCAATGCTAGCATGAGGCTTGGGCAGGAAGATCCAATGAAATGACTATATTCCATATCTGGAGGTCACAGAACATGGTTTTGAATCTTCAGCTGTCAAGTGTTGTCTTTGTCATGCAATGCCTCTGTCCCTCCTACTAAGCTGGGTGCCACCATGTCTGTACAGCATTCTTCTAACAAAGTAGATTCACTGGAGGTGTAAACAATGGCTCATTCTGAAAAAATATGACCGTTGACACCTGGCCAGGGAAGTCAAGATGTGTCAGATTTCATTGGCGATTTGACTGCATGAATAATATCTGTTCCAGCTCTGCAGGTTGCAAATTGCATAGTCCAGCTAGGTTTAAACTTGGCTTCCACATTTTGAGTTTTTATCCACGTTCATGAGAAAATGTTAGTATTTCTATAACAATTCTGGAGACTATGGGTCACCTGACCACTTGGGGCAAGTTTGGAAGAAATCCATTCATGGTGAAGTTGGATCAGGAGAGCAAAAAAGTCCCCAGAAAAGTCACTCCCCCCAAGCATTGAGATGGAGACCTTCAATTGATTTTCATAAATCTGGAATAAAAAGCATGGAAAATCTTTAACTGTTATATTATTAATCGCACCCACATATTCCTGCCACTGTGAGGAATATAGTCCTGTCACACAGGATTAATTTGCATCTAATAGTCTGATGGACATCTTTTGTTCTGGAACTTTGTTTAAGTTCTGGAGCAAAGTTACACATAATGAAATCTCAGGACTTTCAGTATTGATAATATGAATAAGATTGAAATAGGCACTCACGTGTAGACGTTTTTGAATTGTAACCTGGTAAGTATCGTCAATGCCATTCCAATAAAATCATGACATATAGACCATTGTTATCAAATGCAGTAACCAAATGAAAATGCCACAAAGGAGCAATTGTAACCACTTCTTGCACAGTATCTATTGTAGGAGTATGAAGTCTTACAGGTTTAAAGGTGAACTAAGCCAATATAATTATATTGACTCTCCATTGACCCAGCAGGTGATAACTGTTTGGTCTTGTCCCCCCAGACAGCTATAACTGGCAGACCTGGAGCACGTGGAACCATCAAGAAATGAAAATGATGAATAAAGTTTCTTTTTTTGTCAAGTGGAGAGATGTAAATGGCTGTGATTCTCAAGAGAACCTTTGCAGTGTAGAGTAATAAAATTGTATCTTCTCTGTAATGAGAAACAATGGGCTTCAGGGGCATAAAACAAAGCACCTACCTGTACATATAACGGACAAAGATGCATTATGACATTAGCTTAGTAAAATGCCATGACCTACCAGTGTTATAGATATGTCATTGGCTTAGCAACAAAGAATTAAATAATCACTTGCAGCGATACTGGTTTCATTATAGACTGGCATTTTACCAGCTTGTCCCTCTGTTTGTATGTCTGACAAGAAAATTACTATCAGGCTAATTATTCATGACTCATTCTGCCCTCCAGACTGCATGACTAACATTGTACAGTGTATATAATGAAATTTAAATAAAATATGAATCCAAATTGCTTCCTAATAGGCTTTTTACACATTTCTGTTTTCTAATATTGTAAGTTTCTGATGATTTTCCAGATCTTTGTTTTAAAAAGGCAATATTATTATGAACTTGAAATAATGAACAGCTATATTTTTAGCTTCTACCACATCACTAATTGCTATCAACTACTAACGTTAGAGTAAATCATACATCATTGATTGTGCGCTGAATAGCATGGAATGAAGATAATGTTACAAAAACATTCCTTGAGAGAAAAATTGGAATGCTTCAACAACTGAATACCAAGCAGTGTCACTTATTTGAGAGACCTGAGGTTTAGGAATAATGAAGAGGAACGTCCTGTTAAATGACATGGACTGAAGGACTTTTGCATCATGTAATGTGAAGGGCATTCAATTGCATCCTTATCTTACAGTGTACTAAAGTAATTTTATTATGATTTGGAGGTGCTGGTGTTGGACTGGAGTGTACAAAGTTAAAAGTCACACAACACCAGGTTATAGTCTATCAGGTTTATTTGGAAGCACTAATTTTCAGAGTGTTGCTCCTTCAATGAAAAGAAATTTGGATATATGTATGAATAAGAAAGATTTAGAGGGACATGGGCCAAATGCAGGCAAGTGGGACTAGTTAGTTTGGGAAATTTGTCGAGATGGATGAGTTGGATCAAAGACTCTATTTCTGTGTTGTATGACTCTAATCCGTTAAAGCTGTTGATGGGCTATTAAAGGGCTAGCAAGCCAAAAGACACAAATTGCATATGATTGACAAATGAACTAACTGCAACATGAACAAAACTGTTTTTATACAGCAAAATCTGGTTTGCCGAACCGAAGAGAGTGCTCAACTCAGTCAAAAAGGGGAAACGGAACCAATGGAACAAATGTAGAGACAACAATTGCATGCCTGTAGGAAAGGTGTGGTGGAGAAGAAGTGATGGGAGTTTGGGAATTGTCATAACAATCTAGCTTCACGGTTTATGTTTTAGTTATTCATCCATGAGCAGCACTGGCTAGGTCAGCATTTATTGCCATCTCTAAAATGACAGAAAATAATTAAAAGACATCCACTTTTCTGTGGGTCTGTAGTCACGTATCGGCTATACCAATTAAGGGTGCAGATTTCCTTCCCAAAAGGACCTTAGTGAACTTGCTAGGTTTACGACAACTTACACGTGGAAACCATTGCATTATTGTTTTATTCCATATTTTGTTGAACTCAAATCGCACTCTCTGTTATAGTGGAATTTGAGTTCATTTCCTAGGGTGGTGGATTATATGACCAATATCATTATCAGGGTGTTATTATCCTCTCTCACAGTAATATTAATATTTTAGAGGTAAGCTTTCATTTTAGAAATGTTGCTCTATCATCCAGGGAATATAGGCATCTGTGGCTAATCCAACACTTATTACCCATCCCTAATTGTTCTTGAGATGGTGGCAATGAACTACTTCCATGGATCCCAGCAGTGATTGCTGTTAGGAAGGGAGTTTCAGAATTTTGATTCAGTGACTTAGAAGGGAACTTTCAGGTGCTGATATTTCCATGTGCCTGCTGCCTGGTCATTCGAGGGTAAAGACTACAGTTTGGAAGATGCTGTAGAAGGAGCCTTAGTGAATTGCTGCAGTGCATTTATAGATTGTACGCACTCTGTCACTGTACATTGGTGCTGGATGGAATGCTAATCACGTGGGCTGTTTGATTCAGGGTGACACCAAGCTTGTTGAGTCTTGTTGGAGCTGCACTCATCCAGGTAAATGGAGGGCATTCTATCACAGTCCCAATGTGTGGCTTGTGGACAAGTAGTCAAGCGTCATGTATTAATATACTCGTCACAGAGTTCCTACGGCTGAGTGTTACAACTTTTTGTCTAAGTTGAGTCGCATCATAGTCTTTGATGAATGTATCACTGCGAGGCTCCAATTTGTTTCATTAATTGCCTACTCAGCCCATGGCGTCCCTCACATCCAATTTCTGCTGGATCTTACTATGTGCAATTCTAGCTTATGTTGCTGTAGCAACTATCTGGCCACTGGAATTTCTAGGCCCCTATTTTTGTAAGAGAAAATTATCTTGGACAATGATCCACAGTTCAAAGAATTTTTGAAGGTATAGAATTAATCACATTACTAGCACTTCTCTTCACCCACGGGTCAATGGAGAGGCTGAAAGAGGCTGCAATCTAAGATGAGTAGTTGAGTTTTAGCCTTGCTAGGATATGCCTACAACTAAGGGTGACAATGGCACAGAATGTACTCTGTGCTGGCGATTTCAATATCCATCACTAAGAGCAGTTTGGCAATAGCACTACTGATCAAGCTGGTCAATTAGGACATTGTGCTAGATTGGATTTGCCATCAATGGCGATGGAACCAGCAAGAGGGAAACCATACTTGACCTCATCCTCATCAATCTACCTGCTACAGATGCATCTTTCCAGTAAGATAAACCAGATTACAGTCCTTGTGGAGATAAAGTCCTGTCTTACCATTGAGAATTCCTTACATCATGGCTCTATTACAGTGCTAAGTTGGAAAGACTTTGAACAGATCTCTAAACTCAAGGCTGGGCATTCATGTGGGCTATCAGCAACAGTACAATTGTACTCAATACAATCTGCAACATCATAGTCCAGCACATTTCCCACTCGGTCAGTGCCATCAAGCCAGGTGATCAACTCCAGATTCATGACTAAGGTAGCAGGGCATGTCATGAGTAGACTCAGGCACATTTTTTAAAAATGAAGGGACAACCTGGTGAGGCTACTAATCAGGATTGGCTACATGCCAAACAGCAAAAGCAGCAAGTGGTAGATTGAGGTAAATGAGTTCACAACCAAAGGATCCAATCTAAGCTCTGCCATCCTGTCATATCCAATTGGAAATGTCAGGTAACAACAAAAACTCACTAGAGAATAAGGCTCCAAAAATATTTCCATTCTCAAAGATGGAGGAGCCCAGCATATCAGTACAAAGATTGAACTGAAGCACTCACAACAATCACCAGAAGTGTCAAGTGGAAGATTTATCTTGGATACCAGCTTGATTCACTCCACATGCTATCAAGAAATGGCCAGAGACACTGGAGGCTGCAGAGGTAATCAGCCTTGATAACATTCCAGAAATGATACTGAAGATTTGTGCTACTGAACTTGCTGCTCCCCTAGTCAAGCTGTTCCAGTACAGTTACAACATTGGCATCTACCTGACAATGTGGATAATTTTCCAGATATGTTCTGTAAGCATGAAGGAGGACAAGTTCAATCCAGCCAATCACCATCCGATCAGTCAACTCTTGAACATCATTAAAGTGTAGGAATATTTTATCAACATTGCTATCTGCAGCGACTACTCACTGATGAATAGTTTGGGTTCAGGCAGGGCCATTCAGTTCCTGACTTCATTACATCCTTATTTCAAGCATGGTAAAAGGACTGAATTCGAGAGGTGTGGTGACATTTTGGAGTACTCAGTTCTGGAGTACAGTTCTGGTCACTCTGCTATCAGAAGGATATTATGAAATTGCAGAGGATGCAGAAAAGATTGACTAGGCTGTTACCAGGATTGGAAGGCTTGAGTTATAAGAGGAGGCTGGATAGGCTGGGGCTTTTTTTCACTGGAGCATAGGAAGTTGAGGCATGACCTTATAAATGTTTATAAAATTATGAGGGTCATTGAGGTGAACGGCAAAGGTCTTTTTTACCTCAGGGTGGGGGAGTTCAAAGTAGAGGGCATAGATTTAAGGAGAAAGGACAGGAAAAAGACACAAGAGGGACCTGAAGGGCAACTTTTTCACAGAGGTTCATATATGGAATGGATGCCAGAGGAAGGAGTAGATGCAGTACAGTTATAACATTTGAAAGATATTTGGACAGGTATATGTATAGGAAAAGTTTAAAGGGATATGGGCCAAATGCAGATAAATGGAACTAATTTGGTTAGGGAAACCTAGTCGGCATGGGCAAGTAGACCAGAGGGTCTGTTTCCTGCTGTATGACTCTATGGTTCTATGACAAATATCTGGCAATGACCATCTCCAATAAGAGACAATCTAACAATTGCCCTTTAACATTCAAATGTGAATCTCCCACTATCAACATCCTTGTGTTTACCATTGAATAAAATTTCAATTGACCTTACCACATATATAAGATGGCTCCAAGATCAGGTCAGAGGGTAGGAATACTGCAATGAGTAACTCATCTCCTATCCCCCTAAAGCCTGTCCACCATCTACAAGGCACAAGTCAGAAGTGTGATGAAATACTCCCCACTTGCCTGGATGAGTGCAGCTCCAACAATATTCAAGAAGCTTGACACAGCCCACCTGATTGGCACCACCTGATTGGCACTACAGCCTCCATTCCTTTCATCAACAATGCTCAGTAGTAGCAATATGTGTTGTCTACAAGATGCACTGCAGAAGTTGACCAAATCTCCATAGAGGTCTCCTCTCTGTACCACTATACTTAAAAGAATAAAGGTAGTAGATATATGGGCACAGCACCACCTGCAAGTTTCCTTCCAAGCCACTCACCATCCTGACTTGGATATATCTCATCATTGCTTCAGTGTTGCAGGGTCAAAATTCTGTGGATCTGGCACATGGATTGAGGTAGTTCAAGAAGGCAGCTCCCCACCACCTTTTAAAGCCAAGTAAGGATGGGCAACCAGCAATGCCCACATACCATGAATGAATCTTTTTTAAAGAAAAAACTTTTGATAATGGATTTTAACATGCAATGTTCCTTTAAGTCAAAGTGTGAAGACAGAAATTCTGCTGGAGAAGGGAGATCTAAAATCAAACATTACATCAGACGTTTCCTCTTATGAGAGAATCTTGAAATAGCAGTCACTGTTTAAAAATAAGGGGTCACCAATTTAAAATAGAGAGAGTCATGAGTCTGTGGAATTCTCTTGCTGAAAAGATAGTGGAAGCAAGGTCATTGAATTTATTTTAAGCAGAGATAGATTAATTCTCAGTAAACAGGGCAGCGAAAAGTTATCAGATGTAAGTGAGAATGTGCATTTGAGATTGCAATCAGATCATGATGGTATGATGGTATTGGATGGTACACCATGATGGTATTGGATGGTGTAGCAGTACCGTGAAGCTGATTGACCCACATTTGCTCCTTATTTGTATGTGTGGTCATATGGCCAATGAGAGAGTAAGAAATAGAGAAAATAATCAAAGAGAAAAGCATAAAGCCTGGTTTCATAGAATATTAGTACTGTTAGGTTTAGATAAAAGATCAAAGGACTGAAGGCACAGTCCTTAAATAAATTGAACAGCCATGTTACTATTCATTCAACTTCTCTTTAAAACAGTGAGAAGACACTGCAAGAACACATCAATTTGAACATCACAAGCTCTGGGATAATGACCACAGCAAATGCCTCACAGATTGGTGATCAGATCAGTGAGCCAATTGAGAACCATCAGCCTTGCATAATGATAACAAGGTAAAAAATGAATGAGATCTGTAAAGGCATGGCGGAGGCTTAACCTACAAAGTTTGGACCTTCACAGGAGATGTTGGAAATATAATTGGTCTAAAGAAATAGTCGAAAGAAAATAATTTAAGAATGTTTGTAAAGAACTCAAATGTATATCTGGGAAATGTAAAGTAATGGGATAGTGTCATCAGATGTCATGTGGAAGAGTCAGATGAGAGGGATGAGATAGTTAGTATGGGAGAATTGTACTTACACTGAAGAATCGAATTTAATACAGTATCAATAATATTTTGAAGAAACACTCCAGTGTTAGACTTCAGTCACTCTTCAGAAGAGGGAAACCTTCCAAATCCAGCAGAGGCTGCAACTTATCCAAAGAAAGATTAAAATATTCTTCAAAGTGGAAGCACACTATATAACAAGATGATCAATCTTTGAGCTTTTGGTTGGAACTGGAGATCCACTGTATGTTAATAAGGAAATTGGATTATTTGTGTCACTCCCATGTCAAAGAAGCTCAATGCACCTTTGTAAATGAGAGTTTGTTGGTGGAGTCAACAAGACTGAAAAAAAGGGTCATTACTCACTTAGGGATATAAATTATTCATGTGGTCCCAGAATTAAAATGTCCAGTTTTGAGAATTAATTTAAATATCAATTGAACATCTCAACTAACTTCTGTTCCCATAGAGATGAATAATTCCAAGTGGAAACCTGCTTGGAATTCTGAACAGTTACATAGAACATAGAGCAATACAGCGCAAAACAGGCCCTTCGGCCCTCGATGTAGCACCGACCTGTGAACTATTCTCAGCACGTCCCCCTGCACTATCCCAAAATCATCCATGGGCTTATCCAAGGATTGTTTAAATCTCCCTAATGTGGCTGAGTTGACTACATTAGCAGGTAGGGCATTCCATGCCCTTACCACTCTCTGCGTAAAGAACATGCCTCCAATGTCTGTCTTAAATCTATCACCCCTCAATTTGTAGTTATGCCTCTGCGTACAAGCTGACGTCATCATCCTAGGAAAAAGACTTTCATTGTCTATTCTACCTAATCCTCTGATCATCTTGTATGTCTCTATTAAATCCCCTCTTAGCTTCCTTCTTGCCAATGAGAACAGGTTCAAGTCTCTCAGCCGTTCCCCATAAGACGTTCCCTCCAGACCAGGCAAATTCCTGGTAAATCTCCTCTGCACCTTTTCCAATGCTTCCACATCCTTCCCGAAATATGGCGACCAGAACTATACACAATATTTCAATTGAGGCCGCACCAGTGTTTTGTATATTTGCAGCATGATATTGCGGCTCTGGAACTCAATCCCTCTACGAATGAAACCTAACACACTGTATGCCTTCTTAACAGCACTGTCAAGCTGGGTGGCAACTTTCAGGGATCTATGTACATGGATTCCAAGATCCCTCTGCACATCCACACTACCAAGAATCTTTCCATTGACCTAGTACTCTGCCTTCCTGTTATTCTTCCCAAAGTGCATTACCTTACATTTAGCTGCATTGAACTCCATTTGTCAGCTCTCAGCCCAATTCTGCAGTTTATCTAGGTCCCCCGTAACCTGTAACATTCTTCAAAACTGTCTACTAACCTACCAACTTTAGTGTCATCTGCAAATTTATTAACCCATCCACCTATGCCTGTGTCTAAGCCATTTGTGAAAATGACAAACAATGACAGTCCCAAAACAGATCCTTGTGGTACACCACTAGTAACCGGACTCCAAGCTGAATATTTTCCATCAACCACCACACGCTGCCTTCAGAAAGTCAGTTTCTAATTCAAACTGCTAAATCATCCTCAATTCCATGCCTGTGCATTTTCTCCAACAGCATACCATGTGGAACCTTATCAAAGACTTTACTGAAGTCCATGTATACTACGTCAACTGCCCTATCCTCATCTACATGCTTGGTCACCTTCTTAAAAAACTCAATGAGGTTTTTGAGATACGACCTGCCCTTGACAAAACTATGTTGACTATCTGAAATCAAATTGTTCCTTGCTAGATGATTATAAACATCATCTCTTATAATCGTTTCCAAAACCTTTCCAACAACAGAAGTAAGGTTCACTGGTCTATAATTACCTGGGTCATCTCTACTGCCCATCTGGAACAAGGGCACAACATTTGCAATCCTCCAGTCCTCTGGTACCAAACCTGTAGACAATGACGACACAAATATCAAAGCCAAAGGTTCTGCTATCTCCACCCTAGCTTCCCAGAAAATCCTCGGATAAATCCCATCTGGCCCAGGGGACTTTCACTCCTTCTAGAATGCAGCAAATCTTTTAAAATTTTTGAAGCGGAAGGCCAAAAATTTGCCACAGGCTGTGGAATAGGCAAACAGAGCCATAAGAAACCAAAGGCATTTATAATTTTCTATTTAAACCATCAAGTAGGAATTGTGAATAAAGTTTGAGCTGAAATGTTTCAGAGCTCACATCATGGCTATGGAAAGGTTTGGAAATTGGTCCCAAGGAATTGGATCATGTTTAAGAATCCTAGGAGTTGTCAAAAACTTTGTAGAGAAAGTATTGATAGAGAGGTTCAGTTAAGAATTTAAGATTACACAATATATGTTTTTTTTAAAAACATAAGCAATCACCTAAACCAGTATTTTTTTTGCAGCATGATAAAATAAAGAATTGCAGATACTAAAGATTTGAAATAAAAAACAGAGAGTGCGAGAGAAACTCAGCAGGTCTGACAACTTCTATGGAGAAAGAAACAGAATTGGCATTTTGATTCCAGTGACCCTTCTTCAGAACTAGATGTTCAGTTCTGAAGAAGAGTCACGATTTTAAAATGTTAACTCTGTTTTCTCTCCACAGATGCTATCAGACCAGCTTAGCCTCTCCAGAAATTTCTGTTTTTATTTTTCATAGTGTTTGCTTTTCTTGATTCTTATGTAATAAAATGTATTTGTTTAAACTATGCAATTTTGAGGCTTAATCCTTACTATAAATCATTGTGTTTGACCTTTCTGTTTACATTTTAATAGTTTCCTAGGTAATCAAAATGGTGGAGGTGGAGGGGGTATAAGTGAGGCCAGGTGGGCTGCTCCTGTAGCGAGCTAGCACACACGCAACAGAACACATGGCATCCTTTCCTGTTGCAAACATTTCAATGATTCTAGGATTGTATAAATTTACCAGTTTACCAGTTCAAACAAGAATCTTGGTAACCTGTCAGATTGTCCATGAGGTCTATGAGGAATCTGCATCAAAGTTTGAATCGATATTGCACATGATTTTCCAACCATTTTAATCAGAACGTGAGGCCTAAGTTTCCTGCTGCCAAGCAAAGCACCACTCTGGCAGTTTAAACTCATAAAGCAAGCTTCATCACAGAAATTTATTTAACCAATCCAAGTAATCTCACAAGAATTGCTTGCATTCTGAGCTTTGTGATGCAGGAGATACTTTTAAAATTGTATTTGCAGCATATTTTGAATGATAAGTTAGAAAGCAATCTTTTACATTTTTTGAAATAAAAAGTGTACCGAAGAAACTCAGCAAATCTGACAGTATCTGAAGTAGAAAGAGTTAATACTTGTGTTCAATGTAATTCACAGAATCCTGAAAATGTGCCCACCTCCCCCACAACCACCACCCCCACACACACATACACAACCGCTCCCCCTCCCCCCTCCCCCCTCCTCCAACCCTATCCCTGTAGTCCTACATTGCCCATGGCTGATCCATCTACCCTGCACATCACAGGACACTATGGACAATTTAGTATTGCCAAACCCTCACATCTTTAGACTGTGGGTGGAAACCAGACCATGCAGAAGAAATCCACACAGCCACGAGGAAAATATGAAAACTCCACACAAACAGTTACCTGAGAATGGAATTGAACCGGGGTCCCTAGCAGAGTAAGTCACTGCTAACCACAGAGCCATCATGGTGCCCTACTTCTTCTGTACATTTCAGATCATTGGCATCAGAAATATTTTGTTTTTATTTTGCTGTACATTATTTGGAATATATAAATATGTATATTTATATTGAACAATATGTTTCACAGAATTGAAGATATCTTTACTTTGTTATTGTTTTTATTTCATAGTGAAGCTTTCTGAAATTGCTGCTATTCCAATTGCAAGAATATGCTTTAAAGTTTTGATAGCTAATCTAAATGACGTAAATATGTAATAATACCCAGGACAGAAGGTGACACATATATTCACTACTTACATTGCCTCACGGCAATGCAAAGATCATTTTTTTCTTCCATTCAGTACATAATGCAGAAAGTTGTAAACAGGCAGCCCTAAAGTAAGCTAAAATCAAGGCTAATGCTGGCTGAATGGATGCTGGGAGGTGATTAGAACCCAGTGGTGAGAAATTGATAATGCAAATTGGAGGCAGGTGATATTTGGGTTGATCCAAATGTAAATCAAAGGACTAGTGGTGATAAATGGTGAACAAAATCCACCACCAAGCAAATTGTCACATGAAAATCTAAAAGATACATTAACAAACAGAACCCTATGATTTGAAAGGAATGCAAAATTAATGGCCTTAGTAACCAATCACACCAGGGTTGTCTCAGCAGATTTAGTACTGGCCTGGTCCTCCAATCTGATGTTTTCTGAGAAAAAAAATGTGATAGAAATATTATAGGAATCCAACATGCATGTTCAAAAAAAATCTGGATGATTAATATCATGGTGGGTAGGTATTAAGAAAGAGTGAAGTTATAATTTCTTGATGCAATTAAGCCACTATTGCATCATTGCTATGGTTGGGGGAGGTGAATAGAAATTCTCAATCCTGCATTCATGTCAGAAATTCTGGTTTACTTCCAAATTATTCGCACCCAGAGATTGATCAAAATCTTTCCAACCTAATCGATCTAAGGCACCTATTGATTACTGAGACAAGCTAATGAATTGCTCATTATTAGTGGGGTCTATGAGGAAGCCACATCAGAACAATTTCATTGATCTTAACACCAGTGGTCTCATTGGCTATTTTCTTTGAATTGCATGAACATGCTCGGCTTAAAATCATAACATTTAATGGGCTATCCTAAAAATCTTTTCTGCACTATGTCCAAAAAATCCAGGTGATGATATTAACTCTTTAAAGTACAAATTGAAGAGTGGTCTTTTCGTCTTTTTGGTGGGAATGTGGACAGCATGATAGTGAGGGAATAAAAAGAGGCTTTCATCTTTCAACCCAACTGCGAACATTGTTCACGACCCACTCTCAGATGTCAATCAGCAATGATCCAGTCCAATAGGGAGCTTTTGAAGCATGACTGGTTGGAGGAGATGAAGGGGAGAAAGAGGGGAGTTTGCTTCAACTTTGTAATTGCAGATATCATCTTTACAGTTGGTTGCTGGAATTGCATGTCTAGAGAGGTGAGATTAATGTGTGAGGTATTGGTTTTATATCTAAGATTAGTTACTGAAGTCTGAAGACATGATTCACTGCATATATTGAACAGGATGAGGTGACTAAACCTTGGTGCCTTATCCACATACATAATGAGCTGCTGTTTTTTCAAAAATAATTTACAGAGCTTCGGTAAATGAAAATTAAATATCCATGGTGCATATAGATACTTCAATTAATCTAACTTTTGAAAATGTTAATAAAGAGGAATCTTAATAGTGCCTGAATGAGCACAATTAAATTCTTATTTAACATCTTTTTTTTTAATTGATAATTAAACAGGTAAACCCAAACTGCAATGGGTAGCAAGTGCAGAGTGCTAGAATGTGGCCCAAGTTGACATTCACTATCGACCTACACAAAAAGCTCAGAAACGGAGAAAGATCGTAGTCACCTTAGTAACATACCTGTTGTGTTGAGTCAGAGTCAAGGAATATTGTGTGCAATTCTGGTCTCCTTCCTGTCTGGAAAGATGTTGTGAAACTTGAAAGGGTTCAGAAAAGACTTATAAGGCTTTTGCCAGGGTTGGAGGATTTGAGCTATAGGGAGAGGCTGAACAGGCCTGGGCTGTTTTCCCTGGAGTGTCAGAAACTGAGGGGTGACCTTATAGAGATTTATAAAATTATGAGGGGCATGGATAGGGTAAATAGGCAAAGTCTTTTCCCTGGGTTCGGGGAGTCCAAAACTAGAGGGCATAGGTTTAAGGTGAGAGGGGAAAGATAAAAGAGACTTACGGGGCAACTTTTTCACACAGAGGGTGGTACGTATATGGAATGAGCAGCCAGAGGAAGTGGTGGAGGCTGGTACAATTGCAATGTTTAAAAGGCATTTGGATGGGTATATGAATAAGAAGGGTTTGGAGGGATATGGACCAGGGGCTGGCAGGAAGGACTAGATTGGGTTGGGATATCTGGTCAGCATGGACGGGTTGGACAAAAGGATTCCATCCAATGACTTGCCAAACAACCAACAACGTCAAGCTCGCTGGTCTATAGTTCTCTGGCTTGTCCTTACTACCCTTCTTAAACAGTGGCACCACACTAGCTAACCTCCAGTCTTTCGGCACCTTAGCTGTGACTATCGATGATACAAATATCTCAGCACGAAGCCCAGCAATCACTTCTCTAGCTTCCCACTGAGTTCTCGGGTACACCTGATCAGGTCCTGGGGATTTATTCACCTTTATGCATTTCAAGACATCCAGCACTTCCTCCTCTGTACTACGGACATTTTGCAAGGTGTCACCATCTATTTCGCTACTTTCTATATCTTCCAAATCCTTTTCCATAGTAAATACTGATGCAAAATACTCGTTTAGTACCTCCCCTATTTTCCGCGGCTCCACACAAAGGCCGCCTTGCTGATCTTTGAGGGGCCCTATTCTCTCCCTCGTTATCCATTTGGCCTTAACGTATTTGTAAAAGCTCCACCCACCTCCCACCTTACTAGTTTAAATCCTCCTGAGCAGCTTGAGCAAATCTCCCTGCCAATATATTAGTCCCCTTCCAATTTAGATGCAAACTGTCCTTCTTGTACAGGTCACTTTTACCCCAAAAGAGATTCCAATAGTCCAAAAATGTGAATCCTTCTCTCGTACACCAGCTCCTCAGCCATGCATTCATCTGCTCTAACCTCCTATTCCTGCCCTCACTAGCTCGTAGCACCAGGAGTAATCCAGATTTTACTACTCTCGAGGACCTCCTTTTTAAATTCCTGCCTCACTCTCTGTCATCTCCCTTCAGAATCTAAACCTTTTCCCTTCCTATGTCATTGGTTCCAATATGGACAATGACCTCTTGATGGCCCCTGTTCCAAAAATTCTTCTTGATAGGGGAAGCCATGAGTTTAAAAGGTACTGTTTGGGGCTTCTTGGAATGCACCTTGTAGGTAAAGTACACTGCTACTGCTAAGTAGTAACGGTGATGGGAGTGAACCTTTGTGGATATGGTGACAAGCAAGTAGGATGCTTTGTCTTGGATGGTCTCAAGATTCTGGAGTGTTGTTGGAACTGCACTCTATTAAGTTGCTGGCTTGTGACTTGTAGGTGCTGGATAGGCCTCAAGGAGTCAGGAAATGAGTTACTTCTATAGGATTCATGACCTCTGACCTGCACTTGTAGACACTATATTTATATGACTAGCCCAGTTCAGTTCTGGTCAATAAGATTCTCCAGGATATTGATAATGAGGGAATTCAGTGATAGTAGTGCCATTTAATTTACAAGGAGTAAACTCTCACTTTTTGAAGATGGTCATTGCCTGCCACTGTATGGTGCAAATTGCCACTATTCAGAACAAGCCTGGACATTGTCCATGTCTCCTGCATTTGGACATAGACTGTTTCAATATCTGAGCAGTTGTGAATGCTGCTGAACATTGTACAATCAACTGTGTACAGGCCCTTCTGATCTTATGATACACAGAAGCAGATGAAGGTTGTCAGGCCAAGGACACTACCCTGAGGAACTCCTCAAGAGATATCCAGGAGCTCAGATGATTAATGTACAAGGAGGAGGAGAACTCCTCATCTTCTGCCTTGGGACACTCCAACCACATGAGATCAATGTGGATTTCACCAGTTTCCCCATTTTCCGTCCCCTCCAGCTTATCCCAGATCGAACCTTCCAACTTGGCACTGCCCTCTTGAATGGTCCTACCTGTCCATTTTCCTTCCCACCTATGTGCTCCACCCTCTTCTCTGACCTATTACTTTCACCCCCACCTTCATCTACCTATCTCATTCACATATACCTTCCCCCTCCTCCCCCCCCCCCCCCTTGCCCCACCCCTCCCATTTATCTCTCAGTCCCCTAGGCCTACAAGCCTCATTCCAGATGAAGGCTTATGCCTGAAATGTCGATTTTCCTGCTCCTTGGATGCTGCCTGACCTGCTATGCCTTTCCAGCACACACCCTTTGGCACAGCTGATTAATGCCTGACAACAACAACTTTGTGCCAGGTATGACTCCAACCTTCAGAGATTTAACCTTGCTTATTTCCAGCAAGAGCACAATAGACACCAAAAGGCAGCACCCTGATGGCAGAGCGGCGAAACATCATTCCACTATCCACTTAAGACACTTACAGCCATTATATCAACTTGGCTTCACTTGCAGCCATAGACAGGCCCAAGCTGGAGACCTGTTTCCACAATAGTGGTCCAAAGGACACCTCTACATTGAAGAAATTTCTCTTTCTTTTATATTCTTTTGCAGTGCTCAACTTTTATGTTGGGACAGCTCTCTCCATGCTAGAACTTCTCTTAATGGCCCTCGGGCTTCACGTTTCTGATGGAGAGCTTATGCTCGAAACGTTGACTCTCCTGCTCCTCAGATGTTGCCTGACCGGCTGTGCTTTTCCAGCGCCACACTTTTTGACTCTGCCTTCAAGAGCCTACCCAGCGTCCTTAATTGAATGGTGAGGGCTCTCTCTGGCCAATAATTAGCTCTCTGGAAATCTTGCTGTTGAATTACTATGTCTGACACAGTGGAGGCTGCATATATTTCAAATGATATGGCCTTGACCCCAAACAGAAATCTTGCCCCGATGTGATTTCAGATTATATCACAGAGTCAAAGATTCATACAGCATGGAAACACGCCCTTCAGCCAAACACATCCAAGCCAACCAGGTTTCCGAACTGGAACTATTGCCCTCTGCCTGTATTTGGCCCATATCCCTCTCAACCTTTCCTATCATGTAGCTGTCCAAATGTCTTTTAAATGTTGTAATTATATTCACCTCTACCACTTCCTTTGGCAACTTGTTCCATATACACAGTACCTCTGTGTGAAAAAGTTGCCCCTCAGATCCCTTTTACATGTTTTCCCTCACACCCTCTAGTTTTGGACTTCCCTACCCTGGGGAAAAGATTGTTACTATTCACTTTGTCTATGCCCTTCATCATTTTATATATCTGTATAAGGTCACCCCTCAGCCTCCTATGATCCAGGGAAAACATCACAGCTGACCCAGCCTCTCATTAAAACTCAAACCCTACAGGCTCAATAGCATACATGTAAATCCTTTTTGCACCTTTTCCCATCTTCTTTCCTATTTAAGGGTGACCAGATTTGTATGCAGTACTCCAAATGTGGCCTTAGCAGTGTCATTTACAGCAGTAACATGATATCCAAATGCCTGTACTCAATGTACTGATTGTCATCTTCACCATCCTGTCTATCTGTGATGCCACTTTCAAGAAACTATGTGACTCCCCGCTAAGTCTCTCTATTCAACAACACTCCCCAGGGAGTACCATTAACTGTGTAAGTACTGCCCTGGTTTGTCTTACAGAAATGCAACATTTTGCATTTATCTAAATTAAACGAGCATGGAGATGTGTATGAAGAGGGTATCAAGGATTCATCCTTGGATGCCACATAAACATTGTGGTTACATGAGCAAGTCAGACACGGGAATTCTTGATCACTAACTCACCTTCTGACTCCTGAAAACCTGTCCGACAGCTACAAGTCAAAATTATGATGGGATACTCTCTGCTAGGTGATTTCAGCTCAAAAATACTCAAGTTGCTTAACATCATTCATGTCGAAGCTTCTCACTTGATTGGTTCTCTATCCAGTGGTAAAAACAATGACTGCAGATGCTGGAAACCAGATTCTGGATTAGTGGTGCTGGAAGAGGACAGTAGTTCAGGCAGCATCCAAGTAGCTTCGAAATCGACGTTTCGGGCAAAAGCCCTTCATCAGGAATGAAGGGCTTTTGCCCGAAACGTCGATTTCGAAGCTACTTGGATGCTGCCTGAACTGCTGTGCTCTTCCAGCACCACTAATCCAGAATCTGGTTCTCTATCCACCAACTCAACATTTAACCTCTCTACCACTACAGCACAGTGTTAGCAGAGTGTACCATCTGCAAAATGTGCAGCAGCAAGTCACCAAGACCCCCTCAGACAGGATGTTCTATCAATGATTTCTATCACCTAAAAGGACACAGGAAGCTGACATATGGGATCAACACATTGCAAAGTCTTCTTTAAGTTGCATTCAATCCTGATTTGAAACTAACTCACCATCCTTCACTGTTCCTGGGTAAATGTCATGGAGCTCCCTTCCTATCAGCACTGTGGGCGTATCTGCACCCCAGGGACTCCAGCGGTTCAAGAAATTGGCTTACTGAAGCCCAATTAGGGATAAGCAATAAATACTGACCAGTGACGCCCACATTATGTGAAAGATTAATTAAAATACAATATTCATTAATATGGGGATCAGAAAGGCAAGTTTCATTTAAATTAATTTGTTAGAAGAATTTCCATACCTAGATGATAATTGCCACTTGTGTTGTAGTCTAATGTTTTTCATGTATTTCAATATTAATTTTGTTACCTATGTGAAATAGATCAATAATCTCCCTGTCATGGAAGCATTCTAAAAAAAAATTGAATATCTGGAAGTGTAAATATAAAAATGCATTTCATTTAGAATTGAAATTGAGATTTTTCAGATCATTTCAATTCCTGACACAAATATTAATATTTAATAGTGAATTTTAAGTGAATGTTGTGTGCACTGTCTCTGTTTACTGTTTGAATTCTCCTGCTTTACTTTAGCAGTCTTAATATTTCTTACCAAGTGTACACTAGTAAAGCAATGTGACCCCCATGAACGATCAGTACTGGTAGAGATGGAGTTTCATCAACAGGGCATTGTGTTTATAGAGTGTGGATGATAAATGTTTCAATGTTTGCTGTACGTGCATCAGACCAAGACATGTCCTTCTTGATCTAATCTGCTTCTGTAGTTACATTGCTTGAAATCCACATAGCCAAAGACAGGTATATGGTAGAAATGTCAGTTTTCTCCCTTAGATATCCCAGAGTTTTTTGTTTTATCATTTACATATGATTAATACATCTATCTATCTCATGTAAACCAATCTCCATAGCATAGTTTCTCACACCAGTTTGATGCAACCACCACCTATGCTTTTTGACTTTAGGTTTCTATTTTTGAATTCATTTTTTTTTATCTTGACATCAATCACAGAGAAAAGTAAAAGAAAGGCCCCAATCTTTTGAGCAGAGGCAATGCACACACACACAAAAAAAATTCCCGACCCACAGATGTAGATTTCTTCCAGGATCTTCCAATCATGGCCATTAAAGAAATGTACAGTGCAGCATTCCCTCAGGCCCCTGCCTTTTCATAGCATGAGCTGCCATAATCTGTCTGGTAAGTTTAAGGGTGCAAAAGGAAGCGAATGGATGTGTGAATGGATTTGTCAATGGATGATGGGTAGATCGAGTGAATCCAAAGAAGAGTATAAAGGCAGTAGGAATATACTTATGAGGGAAATCAGGAGGGCAAAAAGGGGACACAAGATAACTCTGGCAAATAGAGTTAAGGAGAATCCAAAGGATTTTAACAAATACATTAAGGACGGGTAACTAGGAACAGAATGGGGCCCCTCAAAGATCAGCAAGGTGGCCTTTGTGTGGAGCCACAGAAAATGCGGGAGATACTAAACGAGTATTTTGCATCAGTATTCACTGTGGGAAAGGATATGGAAGATATAGAATGTCGGGAAATAGATGGTGACACCTTGCAAAATGTCCATATTACAGAGGAGGAAGTGCTGGATGTCTTGAAATGCATAAAGGTGGATAAGTCCCCAGGACCTGATCAGGTGTATCCTAGAACTCTGGGGGGAGCTAGGAAAGTGATTGCTGGGCCTCTTACTGAAATATTTGTATCATCGATAATCACAGGTGAGGAACTGGAAGAATGGAGGTTGGCTAACGTGGTTGCTCTGTTTACGAAAGGTGGTAAGGACAAGCCAGGGAACTATAGACCAGTGAGCCTGACATCAGTGGTGGGCAAGTTGTTGGAGGGAATCCTGAGGGACAGGAATTACATGTATTTGGAAACACAAGGACTGATTCGGGATAGTCAACATGGCTTTGTGTGTGGGAAATCATGTCTCACAAACTTGATTGAGTTTTTTGAAGAAGTAACAAAGAGGATTGATGAGGGCAGAGTGGTAGATGCGATCTATATGGACTTCAGTAAGGCATTCGACAAGGTTCCCCATGGGTACTGATTAACAAGGTTAGATCTCACAGAATACAGGGAGAACTAGCCATTTGGATACAGAACTTGCTCAAAGGTAGAAGACAGAAGGTGGTGGTGGAAGGTTGTTTTTCAGACTGGAGGCCTGTGACCAGTGGAGTGCCACAAAGATTGGTGCTGGGTCCACTACTTTTCGTCATTTGTATTAATGATTTGGATGTGAGCATAAGAAGTATAACTAGTAAGTTGGCAGGTGACACCAAACTTGGAAGTTCAATAGACAGTGAAGAAGGTTACCTCAGATTACAATGGAATCTTGATCATATGGGCCAATGGGCTGAGAAGTGGCAGATGAAATTTAATTCAGATAAATGCGAGGTGCTGCATTTTGGGAAAGTAAATCTCAGCAGGACTTATACACTTAATGGTAAGGTCCTAGGGAGTGCTGCTGAACAAAGAGACCTTGGAGTGCAGGTTCATAGCCCCTTGAAAATTGAGTCACTGGTAGATAGGATAGTGAAGAAGGTGTTTGGTATGCTTTCCTTTATTGGTCAGAGTATTGAGTACAGGAGTTGAGAGGCCATGTTTAGGCTGTTCAGGACATTGGTTAGGCCACTGTTGGAATATTGCGTGCATCCTATCGGAAGGATGTTATGAAACTTGAAAGGGTACAGAAAAGATTTACAAGGATGTTGCCAGGGATTTGAGCTATAGGGAGAGGCTGAACAGGCTGGAGTGTTTTCCCTCGAGCGTCGGAGGCTGAAGGGTGATCTTATAGAAGCTTACAAAATCATGAGGGGCATGGATAGGATAAATAGACAAAGTCTTTTCCCTGAGTTGGTGGAGTCCAGAACTAGAGTACATAGTTTTAGGATGAGAGGGGTAAGATATAAAAGAAACCTAAGGGGCAACCTTTTCATGCAGAGAGTGGTATGTGTATGGAATGAGCTGCCAGAGGATGTGTTGGAGGCTAGTACAATTGCAACATTTAAAAGGCATTTTGATGGGTATATGAATAGGAAGGGTTTGGAGGGATATGGGCCGGGTGCTGGCAGGTGGGTCTAGATTGGGTTAGGATATCTGGTCGGCATGGATGGGTTGGACCAAAGGGTCTGGTTCTATGCTGTACATCTCTATGACTCTATGAGTGTGCAGGGCATAGCTAGTTCATTGCAGAGATGGGCAAGCCGGGTAGGTGGGGAGTTGGTCGGTGGCTGAGTGGTTAATTGAGTGAGCTGGTGTGTGGTTATGTGGCTGAGCTGCGTAAAAGGACAGCTGGTTGAGTCGATTGGTGGGTTAGTGGATTGTTGGGTGAATGGGTGAAATGGTTAGGCTTGTGAGTGGTTTAGGCAGGTGCTCGGGTGTAGTCAGATTGGATTAATAAGGGACTACCTGTTTCACGAGGCTAGTTTAATTGGGTAGAGGAGTATTCAGTTGGTCAGAGGGATAGTCAGGTCAAGGAAAATTTGGATACTGAGAGTTAGTCATAAGGTCTTGCTGAATAGCAGAGAGTCAGTTTTGGAGTTACTCGGGTTTTGGATTTTGCTTTAATCCAGCTGACATTTCCAGTGTGACCATTGAAGTATGAAGGATCTTTCCAAGTATCTAGAGTCAAAGATATTGGCACAGTGTCTGGACAACAAGGTAAAAACAGATTGGATCCACATATCAGGACATTCTTGGGTTTCCGATCTGCATCTTCCAGCATTGTCCAGCATTCTGGAGAGTCAATTTTGAGAAGGATTATTGAATAGAAATCCTTCCATGAAGATTGAAAGAAGGGCTAATCAAGAAAATTATTTACAAAAGGTGAAAGTGAAGCAAGTGTCAAGTGATCCCGATATTGCTCACTTGTCTCTGCCTGTCTGAATTTCAGGCTGAGGTGACTGCTCTGAGAAAAGCTTCCTTGATAGATGACTGCAATCCTGCTTACTCATTCTCAGAACTGATCCTATGTAGGCCACTGCCAATTCAACAGCAACCAACAGGATAGTTGAATTATTACCGATGTTAGATTTCAGTATGTGGGGTGATAGTGATCAAAGAAGGAATTTTCTTTATCTTCCATTTACTGATCTATACCCTCTGAATCACTATGCTGACTCATCTATATTTGTTGATGAATCAGTACGAGCTCTTTAATTTTTTTCTGATCTCTTTCGTAGAGAAGGTTGTCTGCAATGCTTAAAATAGGTGTCCTTCCCAAATTACCTCCTTTAATTATGCAAAGACGCACATAATGACAATAGTTTGTTGAGAGGATGACTGCAGGAAGTCCTTTGAGATGCTGCTATTCAGGATGAGTAGATGATCACATTTGGTAGGTTTTATGTAAATTGGGAACAACAGAAAGAAAAGAATTGCTTCATTCAAGTCCTTTTGAAGGACATTGCACAATTTATGCAGCAATCATTTATTTAATTCCACAAGAGAGACAAATAGCTATAGTATAATTTAAAGAAAGTGAACATTTAAATTCCTCCCTGACACCCATGGATGATTGAGGTAAAACTGTAGGACATTAATCATTATAACATGATGCAAAACAGAAGGCGGCACGGTGGCACAGTGGTTAGCACTGCTGCCTCATAGCACCAGAGACCTGGGTTCAATTCCTGCCTCAGGCAACTGACTGTGTGGAGTTTGCACATTCTCCCCGTGTCTGCGTGGGTTTCCTCCGGGTGCTCCGGTTTCCTCCCACAGTCCAAAGATGTGCAGGTCAGGTGAATTGGCCATGCTAAATTGCCCGTAGTGTGAGGTAAGGGGTAGATGTCAGGGTATGGGTGGGTTGCGCTTTGGCGGGGCGGTGTGGACTTGTTGGGCTGAAGGGCCTGTTTCCACACTGTAAGTAATCTAATCTCTAAGAACAGGTTTCATTCTACCTTTTAAGCTTATATGGTCTTAGTAGTTAGGAAACTTCACGTTTTGTATTCATCTCCACCTATATCACTATTTATTTCATAACATTACTGTTATAGTTCCTGCAAAGAAAGTAGTTTCAATATTAATTAATCTGCAAAGTATCTGCATTTCAGATGAAAACAATTATCTTAAACTTGCATATAATTTGCTAGATTTGAAACCATATCTTCCAATCTCCCAGTTTAATTTAAATTAAAAATCCATTTCAAACTGTTATCATGTCAACATTTGTAACATTTTATTTAAATTTTCAAATATTACAAAGAAGTATCAGTGGGAAAGGTGCATGGGAGTTACAAAGTTTTTTATTCCAAACATATATATAGAGGTGACTCAACATTGATGGAGACACACTATTACCATTCATCCACCCATACAGCAATGAAAAAGGTGTCTTCAATCTATGACTGATATGGATTACTGAGTTTAAGTAGTCAGAGAAACACAATAACAAATGTTTTGCAAGTTTCTGTTTTTAGCTGACATAAGAAGCTGGAGATAGGAAAAAGACCAGGGGCACAGTGGTTCAGTGGTTAGCACTGCTGCAACAGGGACCCAGCCTCGGGTGACTGTCTGTGTGGAGTTTGCACATTCACCCCGTGGATTTCCTCTGGGTGCTCCAGTTTCCTCCCACAGCCCAAAAGATGTGAACATCAGGTGAATTAGCCATGTTAAATTGCCCCATCATGTTCGGTGCATTAGTCAGAGGGAAATGGGTCTGGGTGGGTTGCTCTTCGGAGGGTCGGTGTGGACTGGCTGAACCGAAGGACCTGTTTCTATGCTGTAGGGATTCTAATCTGATTACAAAGCTTCCTTTGGAATTTTGCTGCCAATTTTATTATCTTCTAATCCTAGTTTTTATTGGTTTCACCTTATCTCTTAATAGTACTACTTTCTAAGAAAACAGCTGCCTCCTTTTTAAAGCAGCTTGATGGACTCATCGTTTCTGGATTTCTGGAATCGGGTATGCTACGTTATCATAACCCTTTGTGCAAAGTTATTTTTACAGGTTAGTTTTGTTAGAAGATCCCCAACTAGTTATAGTTCCAAACATGTTACCCCAAATAGTAAAGTACCCAGCTAATGAGAGAATAGCTGGCTGCCCTTCATTATTCAGCCACTCCTCAGATTGGTTGCAACATGGTTAATTTAAAAATGGATCCCATCCCTTATGGATGACTTTCTCCTACACCCAAATGGACCCAATTTAACAAAGCTTTTTCATGTTAACAAATAATGAGTTTATGAATTATAAAATATAAGAATTATTAATGTGAAATGTATGTACACAGATTCAAATTAAGCAATGTGTCCACTTTTTTAAAAGTTAAAGAAAATACGTATATGAATCAGTCTGAATTGTAGGGGCAGGGTGGACTGGCTTGAGGAGTGGACGGGTTGGAGAGTGGGGTGAACGGGGGGTGGTAGAATTGGGCACAGACAAGGACGAGGGTGGACAGGTTTGGGGGTGGATGGGGCAGGGATGGGGGCAGATGGGGGTGGGGTCAAACAGGCTTGGGGATGCGGACGGTGGGCAGGGTGGAGGGGTTTTGGGGGGCGGGGGCTTGCGCACAGCGCATAGTCTCCTGAAGGGGGAGCGGACTTAACAAGTGCTGACTGTATCAATCCCATTGAACTGATTGGGGTGGGGCATTGGAAGGCTTCAGCAATGCTGCGGGTCCCTTACACATAAGTGTGTGTCTGTTCAGAAACAAACCCTGAGACAGAGAGAGGGAGCAAGGCAAGCAGAGCGAGGAAAAAGGAAACTTCAGAAAACTCCAAGCCCCGGAGAAGAGGCATTGTATCAATTAACCGAATAATCAATTATCCGAATGAAATCGTGCCCACCCATCTCGTTCGGATAATCAAGGTTCCTCTGTATTGGGTTTTCTGGCTTTTGGGTGAAATGCTAATCCTAATTGTTTTGCTAGATCTTTTAACTGTTGTTTGATATTCCTTTCACTTCCATAGGTGTGAAATCCTACGAATTCTGAAATTCTCTCACTCTGACAACCACTTAATTTACATCTACAGACATTTTAGGCCCTATCAGCCTTCTTTAGAAATCACATGTGGAATTGCAAGTAATAAATGTTGACACTATTTCAGGTTCATAAACCTTCATCGAAACAATGTTGACTAAAATTGTGAAATTTTATTTTCTGTGCTTTTGTTCTGAAATCTCAAAAAGAGCAACATGTTATTCCCTACTGTCACCATTAATTTACTTCATCATTTTAAACAGCTCAATCAGATCACTTATTTTTAATTGTGGAGATACATCACAATTTTTCTTATGCATTAACCCTAGGTGTCTGTTAGATCCCATATTTTCCAATGAGAATCCGAGTCCAGTGGTCAGTGTCAGGTAACCTTTCTTGCACTTTACGGTTTCATTTCTCAGAGCAATACATCATACAAAAGCTTCATATTGTCTTAACATATAAGTTAAACTTAGAGTGCAGGTGCTCTGTTTGATTACTATTGGTCAGCGGTGATGAGTTATCGCTCTGTAATTGACTGTCTGGTACAGCATCTTACACAGCACAAGCTTGCATCAGCAATTTCAGTATATTTCCAATTAAACTAATCATTGAACAATAAAGAGATGTACAGGCTTGTGGTGCATCCCCAGTCCTTCATGACGTTTTCCCTGACTTTCTTATTTTCCTTCTTAGGCTTTCCCACAAGAGATGTTGTACTCAAGTAACATTTGCCAGCTACACCGTGTTAACTGCCAATTAGTTATTTGCCTATCACTTCAGGAATGTTTAAATTCCTCATTACAAGGAATACAAAAGTTGATTTTTCATTAGTCCCAACAAAGTTATGTGTTTACACATAATGTTAATTGTATCTAAATATGTTCATTCAATCGACATCCTAATATCTGCTAATCTCTGTAATGATAAGGAGGGCTGCTTTTACAGTCTGAAACTGGTTTAAATTTTTTTTCTAATGTTTTTAGTGATTTTCTTGAGTATATGTGAATCCTAAGCTACTTCAGAATCTATTTCTATGATTATCTGAAGAATCTTAACTAAAGCCTATTCTTATGATTGTAACAGATTGATTAATTAATTATTTCTCTTGAATTATTTAATCAATGTGAAATGTTCTTTCCTGTGTAAGCAATTACAGCTGCACATTCTATCTCATTTAAGTAACTTTGATTATACAGAGTTACTCTTGTTCTACTTGCAGAGACTATATTAAGCAAATATTTTCCCAAATGCACTAATTACAGTCATCCATGTTCTGCTACATTAGCTATGGGCAGCCATCGGCCAATTTGTGCCACTCAGTCATGGACAGCCCAAACTGTATCTTCCCAGTTAAAGATTGGCAGATTCCCTTGAAAACTGACATATACACCCCAAGATTATGTTTGCATTGACATTTGACAGAAACTCTGCATAACTTCAGTTTGTCACAGCGAGAAACAATGGCCTCATGTATAGCTTGAGAATAGGTTGGAGAAAGTGGAGTCGCAGGTAGATAGGATGGTGAAGAAGGTGTTTTGGTATGCTTTCCTTTATTGGTCAGAATATTGAGTACAGGAGTTGGGAGGTCATGTTGCGGCTGTACAGGACATTGGTTAGGCCACTGTTGGAATATTGCGTGCAATTCTGCTCTCCTTCCTATCGGAAAGATGTTGTGAAATTTGAAAGGGTTCAGAAAAGATTTACAAGGATGTCGCCAGGGTTGGAAGATCTGAGCTACAGGGAGAGGCTGAACAGGCTGGGGCTGTTTTCCCTGGAGCGTCGGAGGCTGAGGGGTGACCTTATAGAGGCTTACAAAATTATGAGGGGTGTGGATAGGGTAAATCGGAGTCCATAACAAGTGCTTATTGATAGTGCTTCCAGATTTGTACCAACAATTAAAACACAACATGAGCTTTCCAGTCAGTTGCTTGATGGCACAAACAGTAACCATTTGTTTCTATTAAACAGAGAATGAATGGCTAGAGGTTTACACTGGTGCCAGTTTGAAGAGAATTCCTTCGACTCCTAGCAAACATTGGCTAATGTTGCTTATAAATCCAAAGAGGTTGAGAGAATGCTATCTGTGTGTAGTCAATGCTTCCTTGCACCTAGAGACAAGAGACAGAGATGTGAAGCTAATTGTGTGTAGACTCTGTTTATTAAAATCACAGGCAAAATTGACGTCGTTACCAGTGCTGGCAAATTGCCAATCAGCAGTACGTGTATATTTGAAGAACCTGGACATGTTTCCATCAGATTCAAAAAGGAGAGAAATGTCATAGCCATTGGTGATGTGTGACCAGCAAGAGCAGAAGGGAGCAAATGTACTTCCCAGAAATGGCAAGAGTCTGTCAACATCTACGGTCACAACGTGAACCTCTGGAAGCACCACTCCTTTGAGAAGTTAAGTTGAGGCTCTGCCTTTTATATCCTACTTCATGGATAATGCTTCCTGCAAGTTTAACTGTGTTGATTCTGTGTCCTGATTACCTATAGCTTTCATCATAGCAGGCTGTTGCGACAGGCTTGTGCTCTTCATCCAAGTTCCAATCTAAGGCAGCAAAAGGAGCTACTTGTGAGTGTTGAGACTCCCAAAGTATAGAAATTTAGCTTTCTCTGTAACTACTCTCACATAGTCTTCTTCCAGAGATTGGCTAAGAAGCAACAATGAACATTGAGTATGTGTTTATCTGTTTGCCTGACTTGCAATGAGGCCCAACATTGTCATTGTCTTCTTCCTTAGTTCCTACGGGCAAGATTCCAGAAACTGGTGATACTCGAGCAGGCATTGTTATCTGTAGGTGTCGAGTGTTTCAATAATTCACTTAATTTTCTGAAGGGGTTGCATGCACACTGGATGTTGGTGTATTGGAGTTGGGTTCTACACAAGAATTTAAGAAGTAAGAACAGGAATAGGCTGTTCAACTGCTGAAGCATGTTCCACCATTCAACAAGATCATGGCTGATCTGCCTCAACTCTTGTACAACGTTCTTATAGCCCTCAATGCCTCAATATTTCAAAAACTATCTGCCTCCTTTTCAAATGCTTTCAGTAATCCAGCCTCTACAACTCTCTGGGATAAAGAATTCCAGACATTCCTTACCCTCTGGGAGGAAAAGTTCTTCATATCTCAGTTTCTGCAACTATACTCACTAGCTTCACGCACGAGGACACTCATATCCCACTGTGCTGCATTTTTGGCTTGTCTATCCATTTAAATAATAGTCTGCCTTTTGATTCTTCCTTATCACATTTTCTTACATTAAACTCCACCGGCCAAGTTTTTTGTCATTCATTCAACCTATCTATCTCTTCTTGCACATTATTAAGTCCTAATCTCAACATGTCCTCTTATCCACTTCTATAATTTCTGTCTGCTCTTCTAAGTCATTCATATAAATAATTGAGACTCTAGACTGATGCTTGTGGCACTCCACTAGTTACATATTTCCAAACTGAAAAATATCTACTAATCCTAATTTTCTGTCTTCCACATTTCAGTCAATCCTCAATCCATGCCAGTATATTATCCTCAATATTGTATGCTCCTGTCTTATACAATATCCTTATATGTGTGACCTTATCTAATACCTTTTGAAAATCCAAATACAATACATCTACTAGGTCCCCTTTATCAGCCAGGTTTGTTACAACCTCAAAAAGCTCTACCAAATTAGTAAAACATGATTTTCTTCTCACATAACTATTTTGAATCTATTTGATTGCAATAAACTTTTCTAAATGTCCAAATATTTTGCCTTAATAATGGACTTTCGTATGTTCTCATCTACTGATGTTAGATTAATTGGCTTACAGTTTCAATCTTTCTGTTTCACTCTATTCTTGTGCAGGGGATGATATCAAAAGTTTGCCAGTCTTCTGGACCTTCCTTGAGTCCAGTGAGTTCTAGAAAATGTAGATCAATGCCTCCAATATTTCCACAGTCACTTGCTTTAAAACCCTTGGATATAGGCCATCAGCTCCTGGCAACCTGCCTGCCTTTATTCCCAGTAGTTTGATAAGTGCTGTTTCCTTTGTGAGAGACTTTTATAAAATAGTTCCTCCAATTAGTACTATGCTTATCTGTTATCTTTGGAATGTTTATTGTTTTTCATGATGAAAACTGGTGCAAAATATTCCTGAAAACGATGATGAAATCTTTTCTTTCCCTGGGATCTGACAGATGGTCCTTTTCATACGCTCTTGCCTTCCACAGTGGGATGCAGTTGCCTTCATCAAAAGTCCAGTATATTTTACTGATTCACCCATTTGAACAGTGGATACAAAATTGAAGACTGAAAGACCTAGTATTATGAGTTCCTATTTTGTAGGCCACTCCCATCATTCCAGAGACCTTGTTTGGTCTAGGTACAAGATTTCAAGCAATTCATATGTACAGCCTATGTCCAGCATTTGCCCTTGACATGTTTTTAGCTCCTTGTGCTGGACTCATGCTGTAGTTGTGACATAAATTGACTGGAACTACTGAATAAATCCAGGACACTGACAGTCTTCTCCTATTACTTGGCCTTATCCATAATCTTAGGCCATCACCTTTTTAACTATATTATGGCATTTCTATTCCCCATATTAACCATCATCTTGTTATCTTCACTGACATCATTAATTGATGCCAGGATGGTGGTGAGCCCAATAAAAAAAGGGGAAAAGCTGCCAATATTAATCTCACAATAAATCCTTGTATCAGATTAGAAATTGATCTCTTCATTACATCACACTGAGGTAGATTCAGGTACAGATGCTGAAAGTGAAAGTGTATTTTACTAATTCATGATCTAAGCAAGCTTTCCAGATAAAGTTTCCCAGCCCAATGACCCAAATACTAATGCAAAAAAAGTTTGGACTTCATTGAAAATGTAAATGTAAAGCACTTGTCAATTGCAATTATAGACTCAGTTTGAGAGAACCAATCTGATCGTTTACTAGTCCTGATTAGTTACACAATCAATTCCATGTTCAAATGTTTTGACAGGTTTTACAGAATTTGTTAAGCTTTTCATCACTAGTACAAAGGAACCACAACTTAAGAGAAGATGTGGTTTCTCAGCTGTGAGATGCTTGTTCACAATACTGTTTCAATGAGCACAGTTCTCTTGCTCTGTTATGGTGACAGAAATTCTCATCCTGTCTTCAGTCTTCCTTCTTATGCATGAATCCACTAAGAATCAGAACGTATTAAACCTTGCCCACTACAAACCTCCATGCATGGTCAGAAACATCCTGAACTCTGGCTTATTAGTACATGAACAGTTTGTGTCAACATTGCATTGGCTAAGCAATTTATGCCCACGACCTGATAGATTCTTTAAAAGTAAGTCATCTTACTGATATCATTTCCTTCCACCGCTTGATTCTTTCTTTGACATGCCAATCATTTTGTAAAACATCCCTTTTGTAACAGCTTATCTCTGTTAGCTTACCAATTCCATAGATCTCTACCAAGATAATGCAGCACCAATGAGTAATTAATGAGTCTGCTTAGAGTAGATACTGTCATCACCTAGTGGTTAACAGTCACCCCAAATCATACATCTAAGGTCAAACCACTAAAAGACTGTAAAACCCACTGCAGAACCTAGTTCCAATTAAATATATATTTTATATATACAGATGTTAACCTGTTACATATTTTAAGTTATCATTTTAAAAACGATAACCATTCCTCGCAGCATTCTCACATTTGGTAGACTAAAAGTTGACATTAGACCAAACCATAAAATTGCAATAAATCCATGAACTTTACTTCTTGGCCAGTGCCATATAGCTTTCTCTCTTGCAGAAACTAATTGACCAAACTTAAACACTACTCAGCCAAGAAAAAATGATTTACTATTGAAAAATAACTCAATCCCATTGGAAATGAATACATTGATTATATAATACTGGTTCACATCAACTTATGTGAGATATTTACAGAAATGCCAGTTTATTATTTTTGACAGTGGGCATGATCCCAGAATTAGCTATTGTTCCCAGATTACTTACTATTTCGCAATTAAACAATGACAACTGAAAACTAACAGATTAACCAGGTGACAGTAAAAAAAACTACTAATGATTCATTCATATTAGATACATAGATCTATCAATAGATGGAGAAAATTACTGAGAATATACAGCTCAAAAATGGGCCATTGAGTCTAACCAGTCTGTGGAACATTTACACTCTCCATTAGCCCTTCTCCTGGTTATTTGTACCCAGCTTTTTTTTTACCTGAAATGCATTAATAACATTTGCTTCAATTTCTCCTCATGGCAGCAAGTTTCATATTGTTACCATTTGAATTTTTTTTTCTGAATTCTTGGCTTGATTCATGGGGTGAAGGTTTTCTCACTGCTAATTTTGCTCTTGCTAAAAACCAAATTCTTGCCGTTTTGCTTTGATTAGAACTCTATCAGTTCATAATTTAAAGGCCTCAATTTGATCATCTCTTGGCCAGCTCTTTTCACAAAAGAAATGATCTGAAGTCTGTTCATTCTTTCCTGAAAGATAAAATATCTCAGTTCTGGTTTCAGTCTTGTAAATCTTTGTTTTTTGGAACTCCTTCAGTACCTCTATATCCTGGTTGACTGGATTCATTTTGAGCAATAGCTTAATTGCATTGCAATTCCTATGCTTCCAGGCTATTAAAAACTATGAGAGACATGTATACAACAATTATCTTTTAAAAGATGCATTTTTTACTGATCAGTCATAGTTCCATTATTTATCAATAAAAGGCCATAAAACAATTACACAAGCTATTGTAAATCTTAATTACAACTAAGGAACAGAAAAAAAAAACTGCGGATATATTTTGGAGCTGCTGAGCAGTGTGGAATAAACTTATGCAGATGCAGTCTAAATTTAGTTACAATTACCAGCGTAAGCTGTAAAGCTGATGTGATAAGATGCAGAGATATATTATAGTCCTGTGCACCTGATTGACTGCTTTCGTCACGACAGCAGATTTGATGAATTTTAGGGATACATGTATTATTTTATTGGCACTACTCCAGTATTCAGCTTCAAAAACATGCAAATTATATTTTATTTATTTTATACAATTTTGACTCACAAGGTCATGCAGACAAGCATTTGTTGTGAATCATTAGTTTCTGCTTGCATATAACTGAATAGAATTAACTGTGTTGCTTTCTCACTATATCATGAAGTGAAAGGCAGTGGCAGGGAATGACTTCATACTTTGAATGCCTCGATCCATACTGGCACGATTGGACCACAAGTGGTACATCTATGTGTACAGTACTATGACTTATCTGGAAGTTAAGCAAACAAATTTGGTGCCCAATTGGATGAAGGATAATGTGGCAGAGAATGTTCTATGTTTTCATCACCGAATAAAAAAAGAAAGAAATTTAGATAAAGTTTGTACTGCCCCTATTATATTTTGACTCTCCCAAGTTGCTAACACCAGTACCATGGATATGAATGTTTAATACCTGGAGACTCCTTACCAAACTATGTGAATTGACAATCTTAATTTACCACAGCTGTGCAACTATTCAATACCCAAATCCTCTTTTGTAGGAAAATTGGATTGTTTAAAAGTAATAATCAATACTGACCTTTAATTTCCTTCAGAAGCTATCCATAAATGCATATTTTTGTCCTCAGGTTGTTTACATGTTTCATAAATATTCCCAAGATAATACTTTATGAGTTAAAGAAAATCCATTTTGACCTTTTACTTCTTCTTGAAACCTCTCAAAATTAGGAATTTTTGCTCTGTATATTTACATGGTCCACAAATAGTCCCAGGATAAAAGTGCACAGGTTTGAAAAATCCATACTGACCTTTAATTTATTTTCAAATCATTGATATATTAATATTTTTGACATTTTATTTACATAAAACACAAATGTCCCCAGGATAATTCAACCGGAAAGGTTTGAGACAATTTTCAGTGAGAGCATATTGCTGGACAAAATATGTCAAAATCATTGTGACAATGATTGTGTTAGTCCTTTACTAAATGTTTATGACACCATCAAAAATCATTTACTGAACAAGTATTGCAAGATATTTTTCCAAATTTTATTTGTGTACTAATGAAAATGAATCTATACAAAATTACAAGTACTCATTTGAGACAATGACATGCATCATTACTAAATAGCAGGGGATACGTTCAGTGCTGAGTTTCGAAGTAATACTTTTGGGAAAAGTTAAATTTTGGTTCAGTAACTTCCCATGAGAAGGGAAAATGGCATGCATCATTTCTGTTATGCCTTTCCCAAGCATCTAATTATTAATTGCTGTTGAAGTCAACAGGGTGTAGAAAAGAGTTTCATCCTGAACGTAAGTACATAAAAAATGGGAGCAGGATGGGCCGTTAGGCCACTCAGTTAGGCCACTTTGGTCCACCAGTCCACAGAATTATTGCTGATCTGATTTGACCTTAACTGCTTGTCCCCCAGCACACTTGACTCGGTTGTCAGTCAAGAATCGTTCTTACTCAGCCTTTGATTGTGTTCAATGAGCCAACCATCACTGCTCCTGGGGAGACAATTCCAAACATTAGCAAGCGTCTGAAACAAGAAATTCCTTCTCATTCCAGTTTTAAATGTGAGACACCCCTGTTTTGAAATTGTGGCCCTTAGTTTTAGATTGTCCCATTCCAAGAAACACCTGAATATCAACCTTGTCCAGTCCCCTTAGAATACTAAATAAAAACAGAAAGTGCTGGAGAGACTCAGCAGGTCTGGCAGCATCTGTGGAAATAGAAGCTAAGTTAACATTCTGAACCAGTATGACTCTTCTTTGGAATCCTCAGAATCTTATATGTTTCAATAAGATCACATCTCATTCTACAAAACTCCAATGAATATAAGCCCAGTCTACCTTCCTTCAAAAAACTATCCAATCATTCCAGGAGTCAAACTAGTGAATCTTCTCTGAGCTGCCTCTAATACAAATGCATTCATCTTGGGAGATGAAAGTTGCATTCATTACTCTCAGAGTGATCGCAAAAATTCCCTGAACAGTTCCAACTGCAGTTGAAGATTTGTTGTCCATTGTTTTCATTAATAATTTTAATTGTTGTGGTTCTGTTCGCCGAGCTGGGAATTTGTGTTGTGGACTTTTCGTCCCATGTCTAGGTGACATCCTCAGTGCTTGGGAGCCTCCTATGAAGTGCTTCTGTGTTGTTTCCTCCGGCAATTATAGTGGCGTGTCTCTGC
Source organism: Chiloscyllium punctatum (assembly GCF_047496795.1). Lineage (NCBI taxonomy): Eukaryota > Metazoa > Chordata > Chondrichthyes > Orectolobiformes > Hemiscylliidae > Chiloscyllium > Chiloscyllium punctatum. The sequence continues at coordinate 78,408,406 of NC_092741.1, forward strand.
CGCTTCCGGTTGTCAGTTCCAGCTGTCCGCTGCAGTGGTTGGTATATTGGGTCCAGGTCGATGTGTTTGTTGATAGAATCTGTGGATGAGTGCCATGCCTCTGGGAATTCCCTGGCTGTTCTCTGTTTGGCTTGTCCTATAATAGTAATGTTGTCCCAGTCAAACTCATATTGCCTGTCATCTGCATGTGTGGCTACTAAGGATAGCTGGCCATGTCGTTTCGTGGCTAGTTGGTGTTCATGGGTACAGATCGTTAGCTGTCTTCCTGTTTGTCCTATGTAGGGCTTTGTGCAGTCCTTGCATGGGATTTTGTACACTATGTTGGTTTTGCTTATGCTAGGCATCGGGTCCTTTGTCCTGGTGAGTTGTTGTCTGAGAGTGGCTGTTGGATTGTGTGCTGTTATGAGTCCTCGTGGTCATAGTAGTCTGGCTGTCAGTTCAGAAATGTTCTTGATGTATGGTAACGTGGCTAGTCCTTTGGGTTGCGGCATGTCCTCATTCCGTTGTCTTTCCCTTAGGCATCTGTTGATGAAATTGTGGGGTATCCGTTTTTGGCGAATACATTGTAGAGTTGTTCTTCTTCCTCTTTTTGCAGTTCTGATGTGCTGCAGTGTGTTGTGGCCCCTTTGAACAGTGCTTTGATGCAACTTCTTTTGTGTGTGTTGGGGTGGTTGCTTTCGTAGTTCTGGACTTGGTCTGTGTGTGTGGCTTTCCTGTAAACCTTTGTGGTGAATTTTCCATTCGGTGTTCTCCAATATACTGGCCACTGCAGCAGACAGCTGGAACTGACAACCGGAAGTGGCAGAGACAGGCCACTATAAATGCCGGAGGAAACAACACAGAAGTGCTTCACAGGAGGCTCCCAAGCACTGAGGATGTCACCTAGACAGGGGACGAAACGTCTGCAACACAAATTCCCAGCTCGGCGAACAGAACCACAATAACGCGCACCCAAGCTACAAATCTTCTCGCAAACTTTGAACACCTATGGGGGGAGAGACGCTAAGACATGCCAGGAAATGAGAATCGTCTGCCAACCGCCTAAGCGCCACATACAAACAACTCCGGTTCCTGTACGAACACCGAAAGAATCGAATCCTTCCACCATGTGTCAGATACAGACCACCAGTCAACAACCCACAAGCCAGAGACACAGCCAGACAGAACGGATTCAGGATGATCCAGGTAATGATTACAGAAGCTCACAACAGACTTCACAAATACAGACAAGAAATTGCGCGCCAAAAATCGTTAATTTCAAAAACCACCAATCAGGAATGGACCCGGACCAGAGAATAGGCCGTCACCATAGGACAGCACAGGACCATACACTGCAAAAAAATGGCACTAAAAGAAAAAATGGCCAAACTAACACACAACAGAGAGGATACCACAACACACACCTGGGTGAGAAACCTCTCCCACAGACAGTTCACAGACACAGAAAGAACAATACTGGCCAAGGGACTCAACTACAACCACAGGGACGCCAAGACAGCAGACTTCCTAGCAGCACTAGAATGCACTCTCAGAAACAATGGACTGATAGAAGAGACACCACAAACAGTGAGACAAAGTATTGTACCCCTGATAACAAGAAAAAGACAAACACACAACCTCAACACCAAGGAGAGGGAAGCACTAAAAACACTAAGAAATGAGAAGAACATAATCATACTACCAACAGACAAAGGCACAATGACGGTCATCCTGGACAAAGCCGAGTACATCCAGAAAGCGCAACAACTCCTTGCAAATACCAACACCTACCAAAAGAGGGAGTTTGACCCCACCCCACAGCTCACCAATAGGATAAACAACACACTGAGGAACCTGCAAAAAAATGGACAGATAACCAGGTTTGACCTACAGAGAATGAAACCTGAAAGCAACAACACCCCCAGATTCTATGGACTACCTAAAGTGCACAAACCAGACATCCCACTCAGACCCATCACACAAACTGGTGTTTGTTTCAGAAACTGAAACACCTGATCAGCGGATCCAGACCTCTATCCAGTCAACACAAGAATTCTTGGACATCATCAGAAATATACACATAGACAAGGAAGAAACTATGGTCTCATTCGATGTAACGGCACTGTTCACCTCTATCGACAAAACCCTAGCCAGAAAAACAATAGCCAACCTGCTGGACATACAGAACAGACAACAGGACAGTGAACCTATCAACAAAGACAGCATACTCAAACTACTGTACCTGTGCCTCACAACACACTTCATATTCAACAACCAAATATATGAACAAATCAATGGCACATCCATGGCCTCACCCATCTCTGGACTCATAGCGGAAGCGATAATGCAAAAATTAGAACAAACAGTCTTACTATAAATTCAACCCAAACTCTGGGTCAGATATATGGATGACACCTTTGTAATCATTAAAAACACAGAAATAGAGAACACACACTGGATCATCAACGCCACACTCACAGGAATCCGATTCACTTGAGAGGAAGAAAAGGACAACCAACTCCCATTCCTAGACGTGATGGTACAGAGAATTCACCACTAAGGTTTACAGGAAAGCCCCACACACAGACCGAGTCCTGAACTATGAAAGCAACCACCCAAACATACACAACAGAAGTTGCATCAAAGCACTGTTCAAAGGGGCCACAACACACTGCAGCACACCAGAACTGCAAAAAGAACACCTCTACAATATATTCGCCAAAAACGGATACCCCACAATTTCATCAACAGATGCCTAAGGGAAAGACAAAGGAATGAGGACATGCCGCAACCCAAAGGACTAGCCACACTACCATACATCAAGAACATTTCTGAACTGACAGCCAGACTACTGCAACCACTAGGACTCATAACAGCGCACAAACCAACAGTCACTCTCAGACAATAACTCACCAGGACAAAGGACCCGATGCCTAGCATGAGCAAAACCAACATAGTGTACAAAATCCCATGCAAGGACTGCACAAAACACTACATAGGACAAACAGGAAGACAGCTAACGATCCGTACCCATGAACACCAACTAGCCACGAAACGACATGGCCAGCTATCCTTAGTAGCCAAACATGCAGATGACAGGCAATATGAGTTTGACTGGGACAACATTACTATTATAGGACAAGCCAAACAGAGAACAGCCAGGGAATTCCTAGAGGCATGGCACTCATCCACAGATTCTATCAACAAACACATCGACCTGGACCCAATATACCGGCCACTGCAACAGACAGCTGGAACTGACAACTGGAAGCGGCAGAGACAGGCCACTATAAATGCCGGAGGAAACAACACAGAAGCGCTTCACAGGAGGCTCCCAAGCACTGAGGATGTCACCTAGACAGGGGACGAAACGTCTGCAACACAAATTCCCAGCTCAGCGAACAGAACCACAAGAATGAGCACCCGAGCTACAAATCTTCTAACAAACTTTGAATAATTTTAATGAAGTTATAATGGAATTATTTGTAAATTTGCAGATGGTGCTAACAGGAATATGGGTATAATGCATTTGGCGTAATTTAATTAATTTAGTTAGTGAAGCCCAATTTAGGTTCTGTCAGGGCCACTCAGCTCTGCATTACAGCCTTAGTTCAAACATGGACGAAAGAGCTGAATTCCAGAGGTGAGGTGAAAGTGACAGCCCTTGACATGAAGGCTGCATTCGACCAAATGTGTCATCAAGGAGCCCTGGCAAAAATGGAATCAATTTGTATCAAGGGGCAAACTCTCCAGTAGTTAGAGTCATAACTGACACATAGCAAGATGGTTGTGGTTGTTGCAGGTCAGTCATCTCAGCTCCAGGACATCTCTGCAGACATTCCTCAGGGTAGTGTGCAAGGCCCAACCATCTTCAGCTGCTTCATCAATAATCTTCCCTCCATCATAAGATCAGAAGAGGAGATGGTCACTGTTGATTGCACAATATTCAGCACCAATTACAACTCCTCAGATACTGAAGCAGTCCATGTTCAAATGCAATAAGATCTGGACAATATCCAGGTTTGGTCTGACAAATGGAAAGTAACATTTGTGCCACACAAATGCCAGGCTATACCATCTCCAATAAGAGACAATCTAAACATCTCCCCTTAGCGTACATTGTTGTTACCATCACTGAATCCCCCACTATCCATATCCTGGGCATTATCATTGATCAAAAACTCAACTGGACTCACCACCAAAACACAGTGGCTATAAGAGCAGGTCAGAGGCTAGGAATCTACAATAAGTAGCTCACCTCCTGACTCTGCAAATCCTGTTCATCACCTGCCTGGCACAAGTCAGGGGTATGATGGAATGCTCCTGACTTGCCTGGAGGTGTGCAATTCCAACAACACTCAAGAAACTTGACACCATCCAGGACAATGCAGCCCGCTTGATTGGCACTACATCCACAAACCTCCACTCCCTCCACCACTGACACTCAGTAGTAACACTATGTACTATCTATGAGATGAACTGCAGAAATTCACCAAAGGTCCTCAGTCGGCACATTCCAAACCCACGACCATTTCCATCTAGAAGGACAAGGGCAGCAGATATATGGGAACACTACCAGCTTCAAGTTCCCCTCCGAGTCACTCACCATCCTGACTTGGAAATATATCACCGTTCCTTCACTGTCACTGGGTCAACATTCTTGAATTTCCTCCCTAAAGGCATTGTGGGTCAACTCACAGCAGGGGGACTGCAGTGGTTCAAGAAGGCAACTCACTACCACCTTCTCAAGAGCACTTGGAACAGGCAATAAATGTTGGTCAGCCAGCGATAATGGTCACATCCTACAAATGAATAAAAAATAAGTGGGCAAATTGCTCAATGTCCTTTCACACTGCTAAGTACAGAAATATTAGGCACATTTATACCTTTCTCCAATCATTTCCACTATTGTATTATGATCAAATTCTGGAGATTTCATAATTTTACCTTCAATTTCTACTTAAGCCTTGCCTCAATCTCATACATCTGCTATGGATAAGGAAGACAGAGAGAGAGAGAGAGAGAAAGAGAATGAATCCCTTTATTTTACTCAGCTTCTATCTTAAAACAAAACAGTTTAAATTTGAAAAGACTGAGCTCTGTTTCCCAAACTCTTGATTGTGTGAAGACAACTTTAAAGTGACACACATCTAAACTTTCTTAGATTTAAGCCCCACATTAAATCCTGAAAAGTTCTTACACAATTTTACAAACATCTATACACACTTGTGTGCAAGAAAGATACAGTAAAATCGAAAAGTTTTGCTTTAGCGAATAATAAAATCAAGTAGGAGAGTTATCAATTCACTTGAACATCAGAGTGCAAGTGGCTGGAGTCAGTTGTTGTTGAATTCCTTCAGAGCTGATGATAAGGTTAAATGAAAGTCACCAAGGTCCCACTGTCTCATTAGAAAGATGACTGGCAGTGAGTTTAACCTGAGGGTCACTATGCCTCAGGCAAGGAGCAAAGTTGAGAAGCCAGGACCTTCATAGAAATCTCTAGTGATGCAGGAATTGAACATGTGCTATTAGTGTAACTCTATATGACAAGGCAGTCATCCAGCAACCTGAACCAACAAACCTCCAGTTGCTATTGACACCTGAACTGAGATGGTAGTTCCTGATGAAACTAGTAGACAAGGGATCTGTTTAATTCTTTCTATTGAATTCAAAATCCTTCAGATAAAACTCTGAAGGGTGGCATAGTGATTAGCACTGCTGCTGGACAGAACCAGCAACCTGGGTTCATTTCCTGCCTCGGGCAACTGTCTGTCTGGAGTTTGCACATTCTCCCCATGTCTGAGAGGGTTTTCTCCCACAGGTTAGGTGGACTGGCTGTGGGAAATGCAGGTTTATAGGGCAGGGGGTGAATCTGGGTGAGGTGCTCTACAGAGAGTTGATGTGGACTTTTTAGGCCAAGTGGCCTATTCCAATACTGTAGGGATTTTATAAAGAAAAATATTTTGAGGAGGGTTTAACTTTCAGCTTGGCAGCTTAGTTTGACAGGCGTGGATGTTAGCCTACAGGTCTGCTGCTGTTTGTTCCCCGCACTGATGTTCAAACCAGACTAATACAAAAACTCAAAAATGTATGATTGAAGTTGTCTAGAATTCTAAAGGAGTTTCAGTTATGTGATACCAGTTATGAAGTGAGTGTCTATTAGGGAAGTATAATTTTTTAACAATATGTAATATCCTTCATGTCCTATGGATGTGATACATCATTGCCCTAAACGTTCTGTTCATCCTCCTCCATTCATCAGATTGGTATTCATGACTCACTAACCTTATGGAGCTGATGTCCAAAGCATAATGAACAGCTACCAAACTTTGGGTGCAACACTGATTTCACAGCAGTTCATGGCAATGGACAAATTAACAGAATCAGAATTAAAATTACTGTATATACTCATGTAAAAGTCAAATTTTTAGACTATTTTAAGGTTAAATTTAGGGAATTGTCTATTACATGGATATTACTTTCGAGGGACTGAAATTCATGCGAGTCCAAAATACTGTATCATTACCAGAAGCCCAATTGATCTCTAAACAAATTTTTAAAAAACAACAAATTATAGACATATAACTGTATTCCATGACTGCTACAGGGGAACAGAGCTCAGCTAATTTATGCACAAAGGAAGGCTGCCATCTGACTCTGACCTGGTATATCTCAAACCTTCACGACAAATTGGTGTGAATTATCTATCAATACAGATAATAGTACAAAAAAAAAAATTCCTCATCACAAAATATATGTACAGTGTAATACCTTAATTCACAAATGTTGATCTGTTATCTGTGAAGAGCAAGAAAAATGGAAAATTCCAGATGTTTTGGCCAAAAATAGGGGACTGACTTCTACGTGAGATTGACTTTTACTCAAGTATCTTTGGGGTAGATTTTATTGTCATGTGTTCACAAGTATTGAAATACATGAGCACAATGAAAAGTGTACAGTCACCGTTCTCTGGTGCCATGTTGATTACAAACCCAGAATCTTTGAAAGAAAAATAACAGAAATAAAAGAAAGCCAAAAGGTAAGAAAAAATGTCCAGATCTAAAAGACTAAGTTTTATCTCCATAAAGATATTTGGAACTACAAATACAGTCACCTGGGCCTATCTAAAGTCTGGAGTCTGGGTCAGTCTGTGAGACCATAGAACATAGAACATTACAGTACAGTACAGGCTCTTCGGTCCTCCATATGCCTGTCCAATGACGACTTAAATGCACTTAAACTTGGCGAATCTACTACCGTTGCAGGCAAAACATTCCATACCCTTACTACTCTGTGAGTAAAGAAACTACCTCTGACATCTGTCTTATACCTATCTCCCCTCACTTTAAAGTTGTGTCCCCTCGTGTTTGCCATCTCCATACTTAGAAAAAGGCTCTCCCTGTCCATCCTATCTAACCCTCTGATTATCTTGTATGTCTCTATTAAGTCACCTATCAACCTTCTTCTCTCTAATGAGAACAGCCTAAAGGCCCTCAGCCTTTCCTCGTAAGACATTCCTTCCATACCAGGCAACATCCTAGTAAATCTCCTCTGCACCCTTTCCAAAGCTTCCACATCCTTCTTATAATGCTTGTGTACAGAACTGTACACAATACTCCAAGTGTGGCCATACCAGAGCTTTGTACAGCTGCAGCATAACCTCCTGGTTCCAGAACTCAATCCCTCTATTAATAAAGGCCAAAATACTGTATGCCTTCTTAACAACCCTGTCAATCTGGGTGGCAACTTTCAAGGATCTATGTACGTGGACACCGAGATCTCTCTGCTCATCTGCACTCCCAAGGATCTTACCATTAGCCCAGTACTTTGCATTCCGATTACTCCATCCAAAGTGTATCACCTCACACTTGTCCATATTAAACTCATTTGCCACCTCTCAGCCCACCTCTGCATCCTATCTACGTCTCTCTGCAACCTACTACATCCTTCGTCACTATCCACAACTCCATCGACCTTAGTGTCGTCCGCAAATTTACTAACCCACCCTTCTACGCCCTCATCCAGGTCATTTATAAAAATGATGAACAGCAGTGGACCCAACACCGACCCTTGCGGTACGCCGCTAGTAACTGGACACCAAGATGAACATGTTCCATCAACTACAACCCTCTGTTTTCTTTCAGCAAGCCAATTACTGATCCAAACTGCTATGTCTCCCACAATCCCATTCCTCCGCATTTTGTATAATAGCCTACTGTGGGGAACCTTATCGAACACCTTGGTGAAATCCATATACACCACATCAACCGGTTTACTCTCATCTACCTGTTTGCTCACTTTGTCAAAAAAGTCAATAAGATTCGTTAGGCATGACCTACCCTTCACAAAACCGTGCTGACTGTCCCTGATCAGATTATTCTTTTCTAGATGGTTATGAATCCTATCTCTTATAACCTTTTCCAACACTTTACCAACAAGTGAAGTGAGACTCACTGGTCTGTAATTACCAGGGTTGTCTCTACTATCCTTTTTGAACAAGGGAACCACATTTGCTATCCTTCAGTCCTCAGGCACTATTCCTGTAGACAGTGATGATTTGAAGATCAATGCCAAAGACTTGGCAATCTCTTCCCTTGCTTCCTCGAGGATCCTAGGATAGGTCCCATCCGGCCCAGGGGACTTGTCTATTTTCACACTCTGCAGTATTGTTAATACCTCTTCCTTGTGAACCTCAATCTCTTCTAGTCTAGATGCAAGTATCTCTGTACCTTCCTTGCCAACATTTTCATTTTCTATAGTGAACACTGTCGAAAAATATTTATTTAGTGCTTCCCCTATCTCCTCTGACTCCACACACAACTTCCCACTATTAGCCTTGATTGGCCCTAACTCTCGTCATTCTTTTACTCCTGACATACCAATGGAAAGCCTTAGGGTTAACCCTGATCCTATCTGCCAACAACTTCTCATGTCTCCTCCTGGCTCTTCTGAGCTCTCTTTTTAGGTCTTTTCTGACTTCCTGTAACCCTCAAGCGCCCTAACTGAGTTTTCACATTTTGTCCTAACATAAGCCTTCTTCTTCTTGACCAGGGGTTCCACTTCCTTAGTAAACCACGGCTCATGCGTTCTATATCTTCCTCCCTGCCTGACAGGTGCATACTTATCTAGGACACACAGGAGCTTTTCCTTGAATAAGCTCCACATTTTTAATGTGCTCATCCCCTGCAGTTTCCTTCCCCATTCTACGCTTCCTAAATCTTTCCTAATTGCATCGTAATTTCCCTTCCCCCAGCTGTAACTCTTGCTTGGTGGAGTACACCTATCCCTTTCCATCACAAAAGTAAACCTGACAGAATTGTGATCGCTGTCTCCTACTTCCAAATCTAACACCTGGCCAGGCTCGTTACCCAGTACTAAATCTAAAGTGGTTTTGCCCCTTGTAGGCCTGTCTACATACTGTGTCAGGAAGCCCTCCTGCACACACTGGACAAAAACTGACTCATCTATAGTACTCGTACTGTAGTCATCCCAGTCAATATTTGGATAGTTGAAGTCCCCCATTACAACTACCCTGCCTCTCTCACTCCTATCGAGAATCATCTTTGCTATCCTTTCCTATACATCTCTGGGACTATTCGGAGGCCGATAGAAAACTCCCAGCATGGTGACTTCTCCTTTCCTGTTTCTAACATCAGCCCATACTACCTCAATTAACGAGTCCCCAAACATCTTTTCTACAACTGCAATATTGTCCCTGATCAACAATGTCACACCTCCCCCTCTTTTATCATCTTCTCTGTTCTTACTAACCAGATCAGCCTGTAAGTCTGGGTCAGCCTGTAAGTCTGGGTCAGCCTGTAAGACCTTGTCAGCCTGTGAGACTCGGTCAGCCTGTGAGTCTTGGTCAGCCTGTGAATCTTGGTCAGCCTGTGAAGCTGGGTCAGCCTGTGAAGACGGGTCAGCCTGTGAGTCTGGGTCAGCCGGTGAGACTGGGTCAGCCTGTAAGCCTTGGTCAGGCTGTATGTCTGGGTCAGCCTGTGAGTCTTGGTCAGCCTGTGAGTCTTGATCAGTCTGTAAGTCTTGGTCAACCTGTGAAGCCGGGTCAGCCTGTGAGCCTGGGTCAGCCAGTGAGACTGGGTCAGCCTGTAAGCCTTGGTCAGCCTGTGAATCTGGGTCAGGCTGTGAGACTGGGTCAGCCTGTGAATCTGGGTCAGACTGTGAGTCTTGGTCAGCCTGTGAATCTCGGTCAGCCTGTGAGACTGGGTCAGCCAGCGAGTTTTGGTCAGCCTGTAAGCCTTGGTCAGCCTGTGAGGCTGGGTCAGCCTGTGAGTCTGGGTCAGGCTGTGAGACTGGGTCAGGCTGTGAGTCTGGGTCAGGCTGTGAGACTGGGTCAGGCTGTGAGTCTGGGTCAGGCTGTGAGACTGGGTCAGCCTGTGAGTCTTGGTCAGCCTGTGAGACTGGGTCAGCCTGTGAATCTGGGTCAGCCTGTGAGTCTTGGTCAACCTGTGAGACTGAGTCAGCCTGTGAATCTAGGTCAGCCTGTGAATCTGGGTCAGCCTGTGAGTCTTGGTCAGCCTGTGAGACTGGGTCAGCCTGTGAATCTAGGTCAGCCTGTTAATCGGGGTCAGCCTGTGAGTCTGAGCCAGCCTGTGAGACCGGGTTGACCTTTAAGTTTGGGTCAGCCTATGAGTCTGAGCCAGCCTGTGAGACCGGGTCAGCCTGTGAGACCGGGGTCAGCCTGTGAGTCTCACATCAATCACTGGGAGGAGCCGTGTTCTTGCTGCCACCATGACCAATCGCTTGGGAAGCTTTGTCGCTGCTGTTACATCCATCTCCAATCGCCAAACTATACTCCCCTAATGGACACTCACTTTGTAGCTGGTAGCAAATGACTGAAACTCCTTTCGAATTCTAAAGTACTTCAATCATACATTTTTGAACTTTTGAATGAGTCTGGCTTTAACATCAGTGCAGGGAACAAACAGCAGCAGACCTACAGACTCCCACTGCCAACGGCATGCTGCCACAGTTTCTGATTGCTGAGAGGAACCCAGGGTGAATCCTAGCTCTGATCACTAGAGGGAACCTGTGATATGGCACCATTTGTGGAGAGAAAGCAGATTTAATGTTCTGAGTTACCAGACCTGTTGAATTTTGCCTTCACCTCAGACCTCTGGAAGTCACTGCCATTACACACAGGGCCTGCTCTCACTGCTGTACCAAAAACCCCAATTAACCTACTGTACAATACTTTAAAGAGAAGGAAAACACAAAAAATGAAAAAATACAAAAAAGTCAAAGAGCAGACGTCGAAAAGAAAGAAAAGGAAGAAAGCAGGTGGGTAAGGACAGGCCCTGCTACTCCACTGTCATCATTAGCATGGATCAGTTCAATGTATGGTTATTGTGACTAATGTGACATCATAGAGTAATAAAGTCACAGAGACACACAGCACAGAAAAAGGTCATTTGGCCCAACACACTCAGATCAGTAAACAACAACCACATAGCTCTTCTCATCCCATTTAGCAGCACTCGGCCAAAGCCTTCTGCCTTGGCATTTGCAACTGCATATCTAAGTACTTCTTAAATGCTATGAAGGTTACTGCTTCTACCGTGAGGTAATGGCCTATCGGTGTTAGCGCTCAATTCCTAATCCAGAGACCCAGGCAATGTTCTGGCAACCTGGATTCAAATCCTGCCATGGCAGATGGTGGAGCTTTGATTCAATTACAATCTGAAATTACAAGTCTAATTTGGTTTGAGGGTGTAGTGCTGGAAAAGCATAGCAGGTCAGGCAGAGTCTGAGGAGCAGAAGAATCAATGTTTCAGGTATTAGCCCTTCATCAGGAAGGGATGAAAAGTCTAATGATGACTATAACAAAGTGTTAGGGAAAACCCACTTGGAGTTTACTAATATCCTTTAGAGAAGGAAACTGCCATTCTCATCTGGGCTAGCCTTTAATTCAGGAATCCAAATTACAGGGGGGAACATCATTGCATTGGAGATTACATGTAACTCCAAACCCACAACAATATGGTTGACTCTCAATTGCCCTCTGGGCAATCAGCGATGGGCAATGAATGCTGGCCTAGCCAATGATGTCCCTATCCTTTGATTGTGAAAAAATAACTTCCAGATTCCCACCAAAATGTTTCTCCTCACAGCTCCTCTAAAATATCTGCTCCTTGTGTTAAATCTATGCCTCAATCACTGAGCCCTCCATCAAGAGGAAAGTCTCCTCCTAAATATCCTATCTATGTCCCTCTTATTTTATTACATCTCAATTATGACTCCTCTGCTCCAAGGAAAACAACACAATCTCTCCAATCTTTCTTCATAACTCAAACTCTCCAGCCCAGACACATGCTGGCAAATCTCCTCTTCATCCTCTCTAGTGCAATCTCATCCCTCCTCTAATTTGGATTCCAGAACTGCACAGTCTCTGGCTGTGACTTAACCAATATTTATACAGTTCCAGCAGAACCTCTCTGCTCTTAAACACTATCCTTCAACTAATAAAGGCAAGTATTCCAAACACTGCCCTAACCACTTTATCCACTTGTCCCGATAACTTAGTGGACAAATGGACATATACACCAATGTCCCACTGCTCCTCAGTGCTTCCCAGAATCACCTACTGATCATGATGTATTCCCTTGTTTTTTTTTTGTCCGATCCAAGTGCATCAGTTCACATTTCTTCGGATTGAATTCCTTTGCTACTCTTCAAATCATCTGATCAGCCTGTCTACATCTTCTTGTAGTCCAAAGTTGTAATCCTAACTATTTACCATACAATCAATTTTTGTATCGTCTGCAAAATTACTGATCAAGCCTTCTACATTTAAATCTTATTCATTTATATGAACTACAAACAGGAAGGGTCCTGTGGGACTCCGCTGGAGACATACTTGCAGTCAGAGATAGCGCGGTCTGCTTCCTGCCACTCAGCCAATTCTCGATCATATTTGCTAAATTTCCTTGAAACCCAGGAGCATCCTTTGCTTTCAGTTTCCCATCTGCAACCTTATCAAAAGCCTTGGTGAAGTCTAAGTAGACTACATCAAAAGCATTGCCCCCATCACAATCATGACTGTCCCTGAACAAAACCATACTGACTGTTCTTGATTAATCCCTCTCACTCCAAACACAGATTAATTCTGTCCCTCAGAATTGCTTTCAATTGTTCCCCCGCTAGGGTTGATTGACTGCCTGCAATTTCCTGGATTATTCCGTGCTCTCTTCTTAAGTAGGGGGATCATGTTGTGTGTCCTCCAGTCCCCTGGCAGTTTTCCTGTCACCAGAGAGGAATTGAAAGATTTTGCAAATGCCCCTGTTATTCCCTCCCTTGCCTCATTCAACAACCTGAGATACACTTCAGCCTGCCCTAGAGATTTATTTACTTTGAAGCCTGCTAGACCATTCAGAACCTCCTCTCAGTCTATGTTAATATTTTAATTGCATCACAGACATTCTCCCTGATTTCTGTATCCATATTGTTATAAAACGAAGGTTGACAGCCCCCCCCCCCCCAAGAACTAACACCGAAACATCCAAAGAGGACCACCTCGCCCTATAATCTGTAAAAAGAGTGTGAAAAGTGGTGTAATCTGCTTTTCAGCAACTTCTAGAGGTTAAATAAAATAAATCCCTGGCACTCACTTAAAAATCTACAAGTAACAATTTATTTATCTAACTCTCACAGTGAACAACTTAACTGAACAATTAACAAACTGAACAAATCCCTTCTAACTATTCCCGAATAAAAAAAAATTCTATGGTATGCTGTTCCAATAATTGCAAGTCTCACTCATATAACATGAATGGAATTTAGTCTCTCAAAATTACAGCCAGGTTAGGTGTTTTCCAAAATTGTTCTGTGCCTTCTCAGTCGATTCTTCTGCCAAGAATACCTTTTCTGCCATTGGTACTGTTGTTACTGAGATGGACCTTTCTCTAAGACATAGATGAGGTTGTGAGGCCCATCAATTCTCTCTCTCAAGAGCTGAGGGCCATTAAATCTGGTGGATGGCAGCTTGCTCTGGGGTCTTTGTCCAACTGCCCCCTTCTTTTATACCCTTGATGACATATCAGTATTTATGATAATAGGATTGGTCCTATGTTGTCAAAACCGTTAAATTTAAATGTAATTTGTTTTTGGTATCTCAGTGCCTGGTTCAAATCAATTGGCTAAATTCAAAAGACTGTTTTCTTGGTTAAAAAAAAATACTGCTGCTTAGCTTGCTAACTGAACAGCCTTTTGATACAAATGTTTCAGTTTGGGCTCTCTGTGTACCTGTAAATGTTTGTGTCGCTGTTCATAGACATACATTTTAAATCTGTAAGCACTGAAAAAACACCATCTTTTATAGGGACCACACAATGCTTTTCCCTATTTCACAATTTTACAAACACCAAACTCTAATTTCCTGCCTTCCAATCTACAATTACTCTTCCCAACAATATAATCCTTCTCATTAGTGAATACTCACCTAAAGTATTTATTTAAAATCCTACATACATCCTCTGGCTCCATGCACAAATTACTACTGTGGTCCTTCATGGGTCTTACTCTTATTCTCATTATCCTTTTACCCTTAATGCACCTGGAAAACATTTTATTTAACTGCTTGTAACTGTTCATATTCTCCTTTCGCTATTCTAATCTATACCCATCAAGGGCTTCTGCCCTTGGTATCTAAGCTCCCCTTTTTCTCTTAATCCAACATTGTACATGCCTTGATATCCAGGATTGACAGAATTTGTTAGTGTCACCATTTTACTTTACTGGAACATGTTGGCCCTGTTCTCTCCACATTTCCCTCTTGAATGCATCCCCAGTGAAATGAAACAGATTTACCTGAAGTATCTGCTCCCAGTCCACTCTGCCCAAATCATACATCATAGTGGTGGCAGATCACATAGAACAGGGACCCAAGACTGCAGGATTCCAGAGATGGCTTCTCTTACCATCCCTCAATATTGTTAGTTTTAATAAAGCCTGACTAAAGGCTTGAAGACCTTATTAAAATCAGCCTTCCACCAATTGAGAACTTTGATTATGGGCCCATCCTTTTCCTTTTCCATAACAGTCTTGAATCTAATGGAGCTATGACTGCTGTCTTGATGGTAGGAACTTGCAAAGTCAGCATCTGTGAGAGCTCTCCAGAGATTTGAGGTGTCTGCTGAACATGAATAGTGTTGCTGATGCAAACAGGAAAGTGGACACCACAGCTGCTCTGAAGACCACAATCTTGGGTGCTGGGATTGAGAACATTATACACTCTCTCTCAGGTAACCGAAGGCTGCACTAGCACGTTGGGGTTGATATTGGATTTCATTAACAATGTCTCCTCGCGCTAAGATGAGTTCATCAACTCTACCGACAACTTCCACCATGTCCTCAAGTTCACTTGGTCCACCTCGGACACTTCGTTTCCCTTTCTTGACCTCTCCATTTCCATCCCTGGCAAAAGTCTCCTGATGGATGTTTACTATAAACCCACAGACTGTCACAGCTATCTGGACTACACCTCCTCCCACCCAGTATCTTGCAAAAACTCCATCCTGTTCTCACAATTCCTCCACCTCCGTTGCATCTGCTCAGACGAGGAGACGTTCCATTCCCAAGCATCTTAGATATCCACCTATTTTGAACAACGTGCTTTTCCCCACTCTAACATCCAGACAGCCTTCTACCACACAACCTCCATTCCCCGTTCCACTGCTCTAACCCATCCTCCCCAGCAAACACAATAAAGACGGAGTCCCCATTCTGCTCACCAACACCTCGCCAGTCTCCACTTGCAATGCATCAAACTTAAACACTTCTGCCAACTCCAACTAGACCCTACCACCAACAATATCTTCCCCTCCACACCCCTCTCTGCCTTCCACAAGGACCATTCCCTTCGCCAATCCTTGGTTTGCACCACTCTCTCCACCACCACCTCCCCCCCCCTCCCCCCAGACCCCCGGTACCTTCCCCTGCAACTGGAAAAGATGTAAAACCTGCTAGTACACCACCCCCCTCACCTCCAGCCAGGGCCCCAAACAGTCCTTCCAGGTAAGACAGAGGTTCACCAACTTCTCCTCCAACCTAGTTTCCTGGATCAGGTGCTCCCAATGTGGTCTTCTCTACATTGGGGAGACCAAACGTAAACACAGGGCATGTTTTGCCAAGCATCTCAGCTGGGCCCACAGGGGCTGATCTGACCTCCCAGTCACTGTCCATTTTAGTTCTCCTTCCCATTCCCTCTCGGACATGACTATCTTTGACCTCCGCCATTGCCATAGTGAATCAGACCACAAATTGGAGGAACAAAACCTCACCTTCTACTTGGACAGCCTGCAGCCTGGAGGACTCAACATTGTGTTCTTAAATTTCAAATAACCTGCCTTCCCATCCTCTGACTCCCTTCCCAGCCCTTTCCCCTCCCTTCCATTCATCTGACCGACACTTCCTTCCAAGTACCAACCAGATTAATTCCTCCCACCGACCAACCGGGTCATACCCTCTACCTATGTACACCTATCCTTCCCTCATCACCCCGCACCCTCCACCACCATTCTCCCCATTTATCTGTAGCTCCCCTTACACCCATGCCCAGTCTTGAATAAAGGTTATACCTGAAATGTTATTTTTTCCACCTCCTGATGCTGCCTGACTTGCTGTGTTCTTCTAGCCTTCTGCTTGTCTACACTCTGAGAGGAGGCCTCCAAAATATGTGGGCTGCCCAGGAGCTTACTGTGGATTTTGATGGTCAGGGGCTGTGTTGTGTAGCAGGAGGAGGCTATTGAAACACTTAATGGTAAAGTCCTGGGGAGTGTTGCTGAACAAAGAAACCTTGGAGTGCAGGTTCATAGCTCCTTGAAAGTGGAGTCACAGGTAGATAGGATAGTGAAGAAGGCGTTTGGTATGCTCTCCTTTATTGGCCAGTGTAATGAGTACAGGAGTTGAGAGGTCATGTTGCGGCTGTACAGGACATTAGTTAGGCCACAGTTGGAATATTGTGTGCAATTCTGGTCTCCTTCCAATCGGAGAGATGCTGTGGAACTTGAAAGGGTTCAGAAAAGATTTACAAGGATGTTGCCAGGGTTGGAGGATTTGAGCTATAGGGAGAGGATGAATAGGCTGGGGCTGTTTTCCCTGAAGTGTCAGAGGCTGAGGGTGACCTTTCAGAGGTTTATAAAATCATGAGGGGCATGGATAGGATAAATAGACAAAGTCTTTTCCCTGGAGTGGGGGAGTCCAGAACTAGAGGGCGTAAGTTTAGGCTGAGAAGGGAAAGATATAAAAGAGACATAAGGGGCAAATTTTTCACATAGAGGGTGGTAAGTGCATGGAATGAACTGCCAGAGGAAGTGAAAGAGGCTAGTACAACTGCAATATTTAAAAGGCATCTGGATGGATATATGAACAGGAAGGTTTTGGAGGGATATGGGCCAGGTGCTGGCAAATGGGACTAGATTAGGTTGGGATATCTGGTCGGCATGGACGAGTTGGACTGAAGGGTCTGTTTCAATGCTGTACATCTCCATGACTCTATGACTCTATAGTAGTGAACCTTTGTTTTCTGGATAGTTACTCTGAGGCCTATTCTCTCACAGGCCCTGGTAAATGTATCAAAGATGGTTTGTATCTTGGCCTCTGACTGTGTGCACACACTCCATTGTCTGTATGCTGCAGCTCGATGACATAAGTTTGGCTGGTCTTGGTTCAGACCCAGAGGCAAGGATTAAACAGTTCCCCATTCATCCTGTAGATTAGCTCCACTCTGGCGGTGAGTTTAATGAAGATGGGATGGAGTGTTGCAGCAAGGAAAATGGAGAAGACCATTGGTGCAATGACACAGCACTGCCTGACACCAGGTTGCCCTCATATTGTGTCTGTGATGGATCCATCAGTAAGGATCATGGCTTGCACATCATCGTGAAGCAGGTGGAGAATGGTGATGAATCTCTGCAGGCTACCAAACTGGAGGAGGATATTCCATAATCTCTTATGGTCTGACAGATTCAGAGTTATCGCCAGTGCAGCCTTGGAAAAAGTCTGCAAATCCACTGGCAAGATAGGTGTACCAGTATGAGTGTCCTCTCTCCCAGTCTGATATCCCTAGTATCGAGGCACAGGTCACACACAACCAGCCGTAATGGGTGATCCACATTGGCCACATGCCCAGCACAAGATTCTCGAAACAGGTGCTCCACTCTGATATCTGTAATGGTAGGCGATCACTAGGAAGACAGAGGAAATGCTACAAGGACACCCAGAAAGCTTCCCTAAATGATTGGAACATTCACATCAACACATGGCAATCGTATACCCTAGAATACACAAACTGTAGAAGAAATTTCCATACGGGCAGCAACCACTTACAGCGTCACTGATTAGAGCACGTGAATGACACACGTAAGCCGCAGAAAGACTGCACAGGATCCAGAACGTTGCACCCACCTCCCCCACACACCTCCCATCCCTAATCAAATACCATCATCCCTACCCATGGCAGAGTTGACATTTCCAGGATTGGACAATTCAGCCACTACAGAACCTGTCCTCCTCCCTGGAGTGGAAACAAGTTATTCTCGACCCTGAGGGACTACCAAGGAAGAGGGAGGTTCCCTGAAGGACAAGGGAAGAAAAATGGATTTCTGTTATTCAAAAGGGCTATTAGCTGGTATTTACTTGGTCGGCATGCTAACTGGTACTTGTCAATACTTATCTTTGTCCTACTGCAGTCTGGCCTGGAGCATTTAGTTATTATTAGAGTCAGGAATACAATGGATAGTGTAGAGCCTTTCGTGGAAATCCCTATCCTGACCATATGAAGGAGAGAAATTCATGGATGAAGTAGTTGCCAAGGATTTATGTACTCAGTAAGTTAGTGGGAATGAATTGAAAGATCAGAGATAGGCATCATAAATAATTGAAGGTCAGAGAGAAGGAGAGTAATGGAGAGTTAAGGACTCAGGTCTCTGGTATGAACAAATGAGCATATGAATTAGGACCAGAAGTAGTCCATTCAGAATCTCAAGCCTGCTCTGCCATTAGATAAGATCATGGCTGATCTAACTTAGGCCACAACTTCACTTTGCTGCCTATCCCGATACCCACTGTACTTCATATTAGTGAAGAATCTATCCATCTCTGCCTTAAAAATATCAAATGGCCCTACCTCTATCACTCTGTGGGAAAATGAGGTCCATGGACTCATAAATCTCCGACTGAGAGGAAAAGAATCACTGTATCCTAAATGGGAGATTCCTTATTTTTTAAACTGTCTAGTCTCTTCCTTAAGGAGATGCATCATATTAGCAGCACCATACAAAGTCCCCTCAATATAACGCACATTTTGATTAGGCCATCTCTCATTCTTCTGAAGTCCAATGGATACAGATCCATCCTGTCCAACTTATGAGTTGTTTTTGATTATGATTAGCTTCCCTACAGCATGGAAACAGGTCCTTTAGCCCAACAAGTCCACACCGACCCACAAATGCACCTAATATTATGGCCAATTCACCTGGCCAGCACATCTTTGGAATGTGTGAGGAAACCGGAGCACCTGGACAAAACCCACGCAGACACAGGGAGAATGTGCAAACTCCACACAGTCGCCCAAGGCTGGAATCGAACCTGGGACCGTGATACTATGAGGTAGCAGTGCTAACCACTGAGCCACTGTGCCACCCTAAACCTTTAGCGTCTTCATTTCAGCAATCAGCCATTTGAACCATATCTGAATTGCGCCTAAGACACATACATCATTTCTTGATGAAAGAGACTAATCCTGTACAGAGTACTCTAAATGTGGTCCCACCAATCTACCGTATAACTGTAGTAAAATATCCCTATTCTTATATTCTGCTGCTTCTGCAATAAACAATTATTGCTTTCCTGCATACCTAAATTCAAACAGAGTGTGATATATGTGCTGGGACACTCAGATCTCTGTACTGGAGAGACATGCAAACTCGCTTCAGTGAAATAATGGTAGACTGGACTGGGGACAGAGTTGTTTAGTTTTAAAAGGCAAAAAGGAAAATCACAAGTTTTTTTGTTCTTTATAGTCATTCGCAGAATATGGTCATTGCTGGTGAGCACTTATTCCCCATTCCATCATATTGCTGTGGGTTAGGTGTCACAAATATGCCAGATCAAGCAAAGATGGTACATTTCCTTCCCTAAAGGAAAAAAAAACAAATCAGATGGGCTTTCCCTGATATTTGACATTTCGTGATTATTGTCAGAAGAGTAATTGCATGTTTGTTATTGAATTCAAAATCCACCGTCTGTTATGGCAAGATTCAAACCCTGGTCCCTAGAACATTACCTGGGATCTCTGGATTAATATGCTAGTGATAATACCAATAGGTCTTTGCCTATGAATGATCAATTGCTTTCAAAGACACACTACTTTTTTTTTCCAATTATTATAGCTGAAAATTGAAGGAGTAGAAACAGAAGGTTCCATTGGTTATGGAAACAGGAAAAAATGCTGCCTTTGCTCAGCAGAATAATTCTAGATTTAGTGGTTATCTTCAGGGAGGACAATAAGGCCTAATGCACCTTAATGCTGTTGAATGTTGGATGATGGGGTTACTTCTGCATCTGGATATTTTCAGGTTTTCACCCTTTAGATTTCATGGAATGAATGAAAATGGATCGATATTGTGGCAAAACAGCTTACATGGCATTCATTAAATATTTAGCTGTGATGAAGGCAGCAACGACAAGGTTTGTTTTTTATCGTTACATTTGAGTCACTTGTCGGAATTATCAAGCTGCTGAACTCCACTGTGAATGCTCTTTCCATCAGCAACAAGGCCTGGAATAGACTTGAACTAGGAACTGTTGGTTCAGAGTCAAAGGTGAGTGAGTGAGTGGTTGAGCATATCAAAAACTGCAGAGATATTATAATGAATAGAGGGACAAAGGTTGATTTGTTACTGTATGTTATTAAAGCAAATTTGTTCTGTAGTGATCAAACAAGCAATACAAACACACTTCTTTCCAGATTTAATGTTAATATCTACCGGACATTATTGTAGCATAATTAGAACAATCAGCTTTGCCCATCATCTGTACAGGGAATACAATTAACCATAATTAGGTACTTTGCATGATCAGAGTTCAGTACGGTAAAAGATAGAAAATTCATCTTGATGGACATTATGGTTGTCCTTCCAACAAAAATGCCAACAATTATATTTGAATGTGATATCAAAATAAAAGATTCAGAGTTGAAAATGTGTGACAAATTTTATAGCCTGAATATTACAGAACTGTTCTTTATTCAGAAATAAAGTCAAGGTTTTAAATAAAGATCAGTCCAATATTGTGTTGGATAAATGTGCTAAATTAATATAAGGTCCAAAGTCAAATAAATTATGCAACACATTTCCACCAGCACTGTGTATGTCCAGCATTATGTGATCACAGGTGCGAAGATCCAAAATTGCTTAAATCATGATTTAAATTCTAATCACTGCAAGGCTTTTAGTAGCATGACTGCTGGGATTATATGAGGTATTAATGATGACAGTAAACATTGACAAATGCTGTGATGTTCCAGGTAACCTACAAAGAATAGAAATAAGGGATGAAAAGCTGAAAGGTGTAGAACTAAATGGTAAAATATTCAGTAAGACAATTATGTGTAACATTAATGATATAACTAAAATGCTGATAAAAATTGGGAATTTCCTCTTTCCATCCACTCATTATCAAGTAGCACATCAGAATTTTCATAAATTAACTGCATAATTATTCCAGGAATATGAAGGATTTATTAATAAATTGAACAATGTGAATTTGAACAAAAGGTTCTCAAGGCAATGATATTGATGTTTTGTGAATTCTGAAATTGGTCATGGGCTTTTGCAAATCAGTCCATACCACAAATCTGTTCATAGTTTTATTTACTTGCCATACGATGTATTTAGTGATGCAAAAATATTCATGATGCAAGGCATTTTGCACAAACTAAGGAAAAAGCTGTGATACAAAATGGCACAAACTGCATATCACGTGGAGGAGTATAGTAATTTTGGGCGATTGGGTAAAATGGGCAAATCTGGGTGGAATCTTGCGGAGGTGATGTAGATCTTGCCTGCTGTCTGGAGAACTGATTAGGGAACTGTCATTTCTCTTTTGCCAAAGGACAGCTGAATCATCCCATGAAGTTATGAGAGACCACCAATAGGATCAGAATTTCAGAGGTGAAAGCTATAACTGCTGACAGCAGTAAGTAATCAAAGGCTATGTTACACAGCAGCATCACTGAGGAGGTGATGGCTGTTATTAGAATGCAGCTACTAGAAACCTTGATCAGATGTCAGCAATGGCAAGAGGGGTTACAGGGGGTGGGGTCACAAGGTTAGGAGTGTGGTTGAGGGCCAATAGAAAGGGTGGGGTCTTTTTTTTAACAGGTATCCTGTGGAATAAATGGTTAATTTTGGCCTGTCTTTGATAATAGCTGTCCAGCATGTGCACAAGGGACTATGTTGTAGTGATGGCAGATCACATGGAACAGGGACCCAAGATTATAGGATTCTAGAGATGGTCTCTCTTACCAACCTTGGATATACTTATTCTTAATAAAATCTGCTACTGTTTATTCACCTGAGTTCAGACTGGATCTTCTGTTGCAAGGCCCCTCAACAAACAGCTTGTGCCGTTTATTTGTCGTGTTCCCTCTGTGGGGACAGGCACAGCCACAGCTGGATTAATACTGGCAGCAACAAGAAGAGGCACTTAAGTAGTCATTAATAGTCCTGTGAAAGAGCTCAGACAATGATGGGACAGGTTTTCTAAACATTATCGGGGTGGATACGGGAAAGCAGCAGGGTGTTCTCCTGCCACTCTCTTACCCAATTTAAATGCCTTCAATGCCTCTAAACATGCCATATGAGAGGGCAAATGTTTCCACCCATTAACCCTACTATAATACATACTTTCAACAAATGAAGAAAGGGAGAAATGTGTTTGTGTGACTGATGTAACATTGTTCATTTAGTATCCAAAGTGATGAGATTAGGAACCAGGAACAGCTACTAACAATAAAATCATTTTTTTTTGATTAGATTACTTACAGTGTGGAAACAGGCCCTTCGGCCCAACAAGTCCACACCGCCCCGCCGAAGCGTAACCCACCCATACCCCTACATCTACATTTACCCCTTACCTAACACTATGGGCAATTTAGCATGGCCAATTCACCTGGCCTGCACATCTTTGGACTGTGGGAGGAAACCAGAGCACCTGGAGGAAACCCACGCAGACACAGGGAGAACGTGCAAACTCCACACAGTCAGTCGCCTGAGGCGGGAATTGAACCCGGGTCTCCGGCGCTGTGAGGCAGCAGTGCTAACCACTGTGCCACCGTGCCGCCCACTGAAGTTGATGTACAATGTATAGTTTTAGGATGCATTTGCATATTGGTTGACAGATTATTGATACCCTATTTACCCCAATGTTAGGATAAAGAGTCCAGAGTGAACCAACACATGGAGTAGAACATGGTAAATCACAGTATAAGCTTAATTTTGCCTTCCCTAGAGGTGGCAGAGAGGCAAATATTTAGGTGAATGCCACTGCCCTCTCCTTGCCACCTCGGTAATCAGAGGTTCTGGGTGGGAATGTTCATGGGCAACCTACTCAACTTGGCAAAAAATTATGTCCTTTGGGCGGGTAACGAATGACCACTTAAGGGCTTCAAACCTCTGAACAGATTGAACTGTAGTTAGTTACGACTTAAGTTTTTAGTCATATTGGTTGTAAGAGCAAAAGCAAATTGGAACTACAGATGTTCAAAGACCGGATAACAAATAAAAACATATGATCAAGGCTATAGGAGCCACATTATCAGCACAATAGTACTGAACTTGAGTAAAATACAGACAATGCCTGTGTGGACAAACAGTAGATGACAAAGACAATAGGAATGAGAACATTTGGATTTGGAGTACATAATTTGACATGCCTGTAGCTCCACAAAGTTGGTTTTATGCTTTCCTCTGTTAAGACTAACCTTCTTTGCATACACATGAAGGTAAATAACCGTGGTCACGAATCAGAGTCTGTTATCAACTCAACATATTGTAGACAACACCTCCATTGGCTTGATTACATGACTGCTCTCCAGCCAAAAAGGTCTGATTTCCCAACAGCGAAAGGAGGGCAACCCACCTGCCAGGGTGGGATGGAGGAGCAGAAGGGACAAAGGATCTCTATTCACCCAAATCTGGATGCAATCAAAGGCAAGATTAGGAGGTGGCTACAGAACTTGAACTTGCCTCCAAACATTCTGACATCCCTCTCTCTGTGACTGCATGCCTGGTGATCCCCAGGAAAAGACCAGTCAGACCTCAATGGTGGGAGAAACTATTGGAAGCAATTCTGAGGGACTGAAATAATCTGCATTTGGAGATGCAAAGATTAATCAAGAACAATTAACATGGTTTTGACAAGGGGAGTTATGTCTGACCAACTTGACTGAATTTTTTATTGATGTGACCAGGTACATAGATGAGGACAATGCCTCTTATGTAGTCCACTTGGACTTCAGCAATACTTTTGATAAGGTCCCATATGGAAGACTAATAGTCAAGGTAAGAGCCGCTGAGATTCAAGGAAATTTGGCTAATTGGATCAAGAATTGGCTGAAAGGCAGCAAGTAGAGGTTGGTGGTTGAAGGGTGTTCTATGACTAGAAGCCTGTGGAATTCCACAGGGATCAGTTTTGGGGCCCTAGCAGTTTTTAGTATAGATAAACAATTTAGACTTGAACGTAGGAGGGTTGATCAGTATCTTTGTGGATGATACAAGAGTTGGTGGGGTGGTAAATAGTGAGGAGGAAAGCCTTTGATAATAGGAGGATGTAGATGGGTTGGTCAGATGGTCTGATCAGTGGTGAATAGAATTCAATCTGGATAAGTGTGAGATGATTCATTTAGGCAAGACAAAAAAGGCAAGGGAATATATGATGAACCATAGGGGGTCCAGAGAAGGACTGAGGATCAGAGGAAACTTGATATGAATGTCCGCTGGTCTATTAATGTAGTAGGACAGGTCAATAAAGCAGTTAAGAAGGCATATGGGAATCTTGGCTTTATTAGCTGAGGCATAGAGTTTAACTGCAGGAGGGTTATGCAGGAACTGTAAAATGTTGGTTAGGTCACCACTAGAATATTGTGTGCAGTTTTGGTATTGACATTAAGGGGGAATAATTAGATGATTAGATTCCCTACAGTGTGGAAACAGGCCCTTTAGCCCAACCAGTCCACACCGACCCTCTGAAGAGTAACCCCAACTCTGAGTAATGCACCTAACACTATGGGCAATTTAACATGGCCAATTCACCTGACCTGCACATCTTTGGACTGTGGGAGGAAAGCGGAGCACCTGGAGGAAACCCATGCAGACACGGGAAGAATGTGCAAACTCCACACAGATAGTTGCCTGAGGTGGGAATTGAACCTTGGACCCTGGTGCTGTGAGGCAGCAGTGCTAAAACGGAGTCACCATGCCACCCGTATATCAATAAACAGTTAGAGATACCTATACTGCTAATGCTATGGGCCCTGACAACATTCCAACAACAGTACTGAAGACATGTACACTAGAACTTGCTGCACCCCTAGCCAAGCTTTTCCAGTACAGTTTCAACACTGGCATCTACCCAACAATGTGGAAAATTGAAAAAGGTGAATATTTCAGAGGCTCCCTTGTCAAAGTTGGCATTATCAGAACAGATTCTGGATTAGAGTGATGCTGGAAGAGCACAGCAGTTCAGGCAGCATCCGAGGAGCAGTAAAATTGATGTTTCGGGCAAAAGCCCTTCATCAGGAATAAAGGTTAAGAGCCTGAAGCGTGGAGAGATAAGTTAGAGGTGGGTGGGGTGGGGAGAGAGTAACATAGAGTACAATAGGTGAGTGGGGGAGGGGATGAAGGTGATAGGTCAGGGGTGGGGGTAGGGTGGAGTGGATAGGCGGAAAAGAAGATAGGCAGGTAGGACAGGTCACGGGGACAGTGCTGAGCTGGAAGTTTGGAACTAGGATGAGGTGGGGGAAGGGGAAATGAAGAAACTGTTGAAGTCCACATTGATGTTCCGAGGCGGAAGATGAGGCGTTCTTCCTCCAGGCGTCTGGTGGTGAGGGAGCGGCAGTGAAGGAGGCCCAGGACCTCCATGTCCTCGGCAGAGTGGGAGGGGGAGTTGAAATGTTGGGCCACAGGGTGGTGTGGTTGATTGGTGCGGGTGTCCCGGAGATGTTCCCTAAAGCGCTCTGCTGGGAGGCATCCAGTCTCCCCAATGTAGAGGAGACCGCATCGGGAGCAACGGATACAATAAATGATATTAGTGGATGTGCAGTTAAAACTTTGATGGATATGGAAGGCTCCTTTAGGGCCTTGGATGGAGGTGAGGGAGGAGGTGTGGGCGCAGGTTTTGCAGTTCCTGTGATGGCAGGGGAAGGTGCCAGGATGGGAGAGTGGGTTGTAGGGGGGCGTGGACCTGACCAGGTAGTCACGGAGGGAACAGTCTTTGCGGAAGACGGAAAGGGGTGGGGAGGGAAATATATCCCTGGTGGTGGAGTCTTGTTGGAGGTGGCGGAAATGTCGGTGGATGATTTAGTTTATGCGAAGGTTGGTAAACCTGGTCAGGTCCACGCCCCCCTACAACCCACCCTCCCATCCTGGCACCTTCCCCTGCCACCACAGGAACTGCAAACCTGCGCCCACACCTCCTCCCTTACCTCCATCCAAGGCCCTAAAGGAGCCTTCCACATCCATCAAAGTTTTACCTGCACATCCACTAATATCATTTATTGTATCCATTGCTCCCGATGCGGTCTCCTCTAAATTGGGGAGACTGGACGCCTCCTAGCAGAGCGCTTTAGGGAACATCTCCAGGACACCTGAACCAATCAACCACACCACCCTGTGGCCCAACATTTGAACTCCCCCTCCCACTCTGCTGAGGACATGGAGGTCCTGGGCATCTTCACCGCTGTTCCCTCACCACCAGACGCCTGGAGGAAGAACGCCTCATCTTCCGCCTCGCAACACTTCAACCCCAGGGCATCAATGTGGACTTCAACAGTTTCCTCATTTCCCCTTCCCCCACCTCACCCTAGTTCCAAACTTCCAGCTCAGCACTGTCCCCGTGACTTGTCCTACCTGCCTATCTTCTTTTCCACCTATCCACTCCACCCTCCCCTCGTCCCCGACCTATCACCTTCATCCCCTCCCTCACTCACCCATTGTACTCTATGCTACTTTCTCTCCACCCCCACCCTCCTCTAGTTTATCTCTCCACGCTTCAAACTCTCTGCCTTTATTCCTGATGAAGGGCTTTTGCCCGAAACGTTGATTTTACTGCTCCTCGGATGCTGCCTGAACTGTTGTGCTCTTCAAGCATCACTCTAATCCAGAATCTGGTTTCCAGCATCTGCAGTCATTGTTTTTACCTATTATCAGAACAGATAATGTCCGCTACACTAAAAGCAGGACAAATCCAACCTTTCCAATTACTGCCCCATCAGTCTACTCTTGACCATCTGTAAAGTGAAGTAAAGTGTCATCAACAGTGTTATTAAACAGCACCTGCTCAGCTAAAATCTGCCAGTAAATCTCAGTTTGGGTTCTGCCAGGCATACTTAGCTCCTGCTTTGATTACAGTCTTCATTCAAACATGGACCAAAGACCTGAATTCCAGAGGTAAGGTGATAGTGACAACCCTTGACATCAAGACTGCATTTGACTAAGTGTAAGATAAAGCAGATCTAGCAAATAGTATCAATGCGAATCAGGGGAAAACTCTCCACTGGTTAAAGTCATACCTCACACAAAGGAAGATGGTTGTGTGGTTTTAGGTCAGTCATGGGTGGCACGGTGGCTCAGTGGTTAGCACTGCTGTCTCACAGTACCAGGGACCCAGGTTCAATTCCCGCCTTGGGCAACTGTGTGTGGAGTTTGCAAATTCTCTCCGTGTCTGCGTGGGTTTCCTCCCACAAGATGTGCTCCAAAGATGTGCAGGTTAGGTGAATTGGCCATGCTAAATTGCCCGTAGTGTTAGGTGAAGGGGTAAATGTAGGGGAATGGGTCTGGGTGGGTTGCTCTTCGGAGGTTGGTGTGGACTAGTTGGGCCGAAGGGTGTGTTTCCACACTGTAAGTAATCTAATCTAGATTCCCTATAGTGTGGAAACAGGCCCTTCGACTCAATCAGCCCACACCAACCCTCCGAAGAGTAACCCATCCAGACCAATTTCCCTCTGACTGGTGCACCTAATACTATGGACAATTTAGCATGGCCAATTTACCTACAGGACATCTTTGCAGGAGTTCTGAATGATATCATATTGGACTCAAAATGTTAAATCTAGCACTGGAGAGGATGCAGGGTTGACAGCATCAAGTTCCTGGGAGTGACAATAATTGACGATCTGTCCTGGACCTTTCATGTATTTATGAAGGTAAAGAAGGCACAGCAATGCCTCTTCTTCCTCAGGCAACTTAGAAATTTCAGCATGTCCATAAAGAACCTCACTAACTCTTACAGCCGCACAGCAGAAAGCATACTATCCAGGTGCATTACGGCTTGGTACAGCAACTGGACTTCCCAGGACCATAAGAAACTACAGAAAGTTGTATGTACAGCCCAAACCATGGACTCCATTAGGCTCGTTGTTGCTGCAGAAAGCCTGCCAGCATCATCAAAGACTCCTCCCACCCTGGTAATACTCTCTTCCATCAGGCAGAAGATGCAGAAGTTTGAACACACGCACCAAAAAGTGCATAACCTTTTCTCTGCTGAATGGACTCTCTAACTTCAAATAACATTGATCTTTCCAATGTTGATCTTGTTTTGTGCACTTCCTGTGCAGCTATAACCTTGTATGCCTCACTCTGTCTAAACACCCGATGATCTATGCATCCTTATTTGCTATGATCTGCCTATACTGCTCACAAAACAAAGCTTTTCACTGTACTTAGGTACACGTGACTGCAATAAATCAAATCAAATCAAATTTGCCAGGATGTGTCTGGGCTGGAGAGTTTTAGTTACGAAGAAAGATTGAAGAGATTGGGTTGTTTTCCTTGAAATAAAAGGATCATGACTGATATATAAAAAAAACTGAGGGTCATAGATAGGATAGACAGGAAGAATCCAAAAGACATGGGAACTGGGGGACTTTTGTGTACCTTTATAGAATCTTTAATTTTTGTAATGACTCTGAGAACAGCAAGGCTGGATTTCCAGTGCATCACCCTCATGAGGAAAAACAGTTCTTAATTCACAATTCACGATCCCGGGGCGGATGTCCCACCTGTCATGAACTGCCTGCATTCAGGGTGCTGCAGCTGTTCATTGCAATCAATGCATTAAGGAAGTGGTTGCAACTGCTATCAATGTACTCAGAGGATCAGGATCTGTCAGGCACCTAGACCAAAAGGGATGAGAGTGGGATGGTGGAGATCACAGATCTGGAGTTCTGGGACAGGATGGGGGAGTAGTGTTCAGATGCAAGGGCAGAAGTGTGGCTTTCATAAGTCACTCCCTTCTGCCTTTCCCTTCCTGATCATAGGTACTTCCTACATCATGCACATTCCCTTCCTAGAGGCCACAGGCAAATCTTCTGGAGGTGTGAGAAAGCATTAATGAACTAATTGACATCCTACCTCTGATAAACAGATATCCTCCATTAGCCCCTTCTGTTGTCTTACTTAATCAGGGAAGGAATTGTCATTGCTGGGAGACTTAGGAAACTCGCATAATAAAACTAGCCCATTTCTTATGGTTCCTGCCCCCATGGGCTGCATTAAATTAGGCCATGTGGCATAATCATAGGCAAAGAGTCATACAGCATGGAAACCACCCTAAGATCCAACCAGTCCATGCTGAACATAATCCCAAACTAAACTAGGTCCATGTGCCTGCTCCTGACCTATATCCCTCCAAACCTTTCCTATTCATGTCTACAATATACAAATGTCTTCAAACGTTGTAATTATACCCATAGGCACCACTTCCTCAGGAGGTTCATTCCACATGTGAACCAACCTCTGTGAAAATAGGAACAGAATTAAGCCATTTGGCCCATATTTGATCACGGCTGATATGTTTCTCAACTCCATTCTCCTGCCTTCTCCCCATATCCCTTGATCCCCTAACTAATCAACAACCAATCTATCTCTGTCTTAAATATACTGAAAGATTTGGACTCCACACCCTTCTGCAGCCATGAGTCTCACAGATTCACCACCCTCTGGCTGAAGAAATCTTTCCTCATCTCAGTTCTAAAGGGTCACCCTTTTACTCTGAGGCTGTGGCCTCGGGTCCTAGTCTCTCCTACTAGTGAAAATATCTTCACCACATTCACACTATCTAGACCTCCCAATATTCTGAAAGTTTCAATCAGATCCTCCTCCCCCGCCTCCATCCTTCTAAACTCCATTGAGTACAGACCAATCCAGCCCAATATTTAACAAGTACTTGCAAATGAAAATCAGAAGAGGAGGTGACTGAAGAGGAATAATTGCTTTCTCATAGAAGCTGGTGAATGTTTGGAAATGGCTGCTTGTGGAGTCTGAACAGGCTGAAAGCATGAATAATTTTAAGCAAGAGTAGTGAAAAACATTACTCACAATCATTTGGTCTTTATGACAGATATTCATTTTTTAATCTCACAAGTCAGTTCAGCAAACAGACTTTGTTTTATTATCTAGGGTGTACAATTTCTGCCCAATTATTAGGTAAGTGACAATGTGAGAAATTAGACGAGAACAGTTGCTTCACACATTGGCTATTACATTTTTTTTATTCATGTGGGTGGGGGAGATGTTATGAAAGCATTGGAACAGTGGAGCAGAAGTAGACCATTTAATTCCTTGAGCCAGCTCCTCCATTTTAGCCTATGGCTGATCATCTCCCACAACGGCATATTCCTTGAGAGTCATGTATAAGGGCTGGATTTTCCAAGTTTTTTCAGTGAGTTTCATGGCAGGTATCATTTTTCACATGATCTTTTGCTCCTAAAATTCATTGTGTAACCAACCTCTTTCTCGTGCCATCATATGGCAGAGAAGCAAAATTTTCCTGCTACCGCTCAAACCTTTATGCATAAGAGCCGCTGACACCAAATTTAAAGTTCATCTACACACCACTTCAGACGATGCAAGCTAGCAACCACCTCACACACTGTTTTCTTAGGGAGCCAAAACATCACAGAATGTTGCTTGGAAACCAATTTCTAAATAAGGATATGGATGTCCTGGCAGACAGGTAGCTGGGAGGATGGTCATCTTCAACTTGGTGGACCACCAGAGGAGGCCAAGGCATGAAATGGAGTCAGCCTGGACATTGACTGCTGCAAGAATTTGTGCTGTCTCCATGGTCAGATGGAATACAAGCAGTGGAGGAAAGTGTCAATGATCTTCTGTGTTCTGAAAGGTTGATGCCACCATCTTTCCTCTACCATCTCATAGACTAACCTTGCCTTTGGACACAAGCACCACCACATTTCCAAAGGTATTTGAAGAGGTACCACACAAAATACTACTTAAAAACTTGTTTAGAGACAAAAAACACTGCAGATCCTGGAATCCAAAGTGGACAGGCAGGAGGCTGGAAGAACACAACAAGCCAGGCAACATCAGGAGAAGGAGAAGTCAATGTTTCAGGTGTAACCCTGACTTCTCCACCTTCTGATACTGCCTGGCTTGCTGTGTTCTTCCAGCTTCCTGCCTATCTACTTAAAAACTTGACAGTAGAATATAATGTAAGAAAATGTGATGGTACATGTACCTTAGCAGGAAGAATAAAAGAGCTGAATATTACTTAAATGGAGAAAGACATGAGACAGCTGTAGCAAAGTGGGTGCTTGTGCATGAATTTCAAAAATCTATTGTGCAAGTTCAGCAACGAGTAGGCAAGACAAAAGAGCTGTGTCATTTAATTCAAAGGTACTAGTGTAGAACAGAAGGGAGGTCTTGCTAAAGTCAGAACATGCAATAAGGACAAAATACTATGGATGTCAAAAATCTGAAATAGTCTGAAGAAGATTTGGAGGGATATGGGCCGAGTGCTGGCAGGTGGGACTAGATTGTGTTGGGATATCTGGTCGGCATGGACAAGTTGGACCGAAGGGTCTGTTTCCATGCTGTACATCTCTATGACTCTATTTCTCTAAGATTCTTATTGGAGATGAAATGTTAACTCTATTTCTCTGTTACAAGGCTTGTTGAGTTTCTCTACCACTTGTTTTTCTTTTCACTTTATGCAAGACAGACCACAGCTGGAATACTGCAAACAGGTTTTGTTCTCCTATCTACAAAAAGACATATTGACATTGGGGGTATTCCAAAGAATGCTCACTCAGTTGATCTTACATATGGAGAGATTTTCTTAAGATGAGAGATTGAGTAAATTAAGCTTGTAATGATTGGAGTTTAGAAGAATGAGAAACCTTATTCAAACATAACAGATTCTTAGGGACTTAACAGGGTAACTGCTTAGAGGTTTTTTTTCACTTGTGGGACAGTCTTGGACCAGAGGCCATACTCTTAGAATAAGGGAACGACCATATAAAACAGAGATGAGAAGGATTTTTTTCTGTTGGGGGTGGTAAATCAATGGAATTCTTTACCATAAAGGGTTGTCAATGCTGGGTTGTTAAAGCAAATTCAAGGATAAGATATACCAATTTTTATCAGTAAGGAAATCAAGGGATATGAGGATAAGACAAGAAAGAGGAGTTGAGGATTATCAGATCAGCCATGATCCCACTGAATAGTGGAGCAGACTTGATGGGTCAGATTGTTTACTTTTACTCCTGCATCTTATGGTCTTATAGTTTCAACAATGCTCATGCATTAATAACCTCAATATTGCATGTAGCATCTCTACAAAATGCTGAATTTCAACTCCAATTCCCAAATGGAACAAAATAAATTTGAAACAGACCACATTACACCCGTACAAGTCTACGCTCCATTGTCTTCAGTACTGAATTTTCTGCCTATATTAAAGTTGCGGCTATATTTCAAAAGTTATTCATTGATTGCAAATTGATTTGAGCCATCCTAAGAATATGAAAACTCCTTTTATGAATGCAAATTCTTACATGCATGCTCCCATGTGAATTCTCCTATTTACAGAAAGACAAAGTGCAGTCACACAAACAACCGACTTCTATGTATAAACTACAGGAATCTATAGCATTTAGATTAGAGAATTGGGTTTCTCTGTGAAAACAATAAGATTGCAACTTTCTCCCAAGAAATGAGTTCAACTTTTTCTTGTTAAGCTTGATTAGAGTTTGAAAATCCAAATTGATTCTTGTTGTAGAGATAAATCATTGAAAACCCAAGAAAAAATTTGATTTCAGCAGTAACGGGTTCCCTTTCACAACCTAACTGATTTTGTTATCCACGTAGTTGTTATTGCCCATTTTGTGCAACCGCCAAACACCAATATGAGTGAGTTAGTGAGTATGCTGCCCCTCTGAGACACAAAGAGGTCATTGAGATAGATTTACTCAAGCATCAATCATGGCCACTGCCTGGAGTTATACATCTACCTTTTGATGTGAGTGAAGGAGATTTCCCAGTATCTGTTGAGTTAAGATTCCTGCTGTGTGAATGAAATGAAATACGTTTAGATCCTTAGGTGTTGTGAGAGTAATGTCTTTAACAGTTATATAAAGTGCCTGAAGTCCTGCACACAATTCTCATTAATCTCTAATTAACCTTTCAGATCATTTTTGTCATAGTAAAGATAGAATATTCCATTTAGATTTTTTTACAGTGCAATTTTTAGAAATGGAGTTCAAGAAAGTATTTGATTAAGTACCTCAAAAAAGACTTCAACAGAAAATAGAAGTATGAGGTATTAGAGCGATTGTGGTAATCTGATTGCGTCAGTATTGAAGGAAAAGGAGACAAAGAGTTAGAAAAATATGCTTTTATGATTGCAGTGGTCTGTTCAGTTATGTGTCAGATGTTTAGACAAAATGTAGCAAGGGGAGCAGCTAAGTGATGAAACGCTTAGAGTGGGTCAGGGAGGGTTGGAGACATCAGGTCCAGTGGGGAGATGGGGGTGGGGCAGTTGTTTGGCAGATTAGGTCCAGCAGAGGGGGAATGGGGTCTGGATCGGCAGCAGAGCAAGGGTGTCAGGTCCAGAGGGAGAGAACGCAGGTTGGATCTGGAGCACATGGAGAAGGAGATTAGGTTTGAAGTAGGGAATTTCCGGAGAAGGTAAGGGGACATTGAATGGGGTAAAGGAAGGGCCAGATAAGGTCTTCTCCCTGGGGTGGGGGAGTCCACAACTGGAGGGCATAGGTTTAGGATGAGAGGCAGAAGTTTGAAGGGGACCTAAGGGCCAATTTTTTCATGCAAAGGGTGGTGCTTGTATGGAATGAGCTGCCAGAGGAAGTGTTGGAGGCTGGTATAAATACAACATTAAGAAGGCATCTGGATGGACATATGAATAGGAAGGATTTAGAGGGATATGGGCCATATGCTAGCAAATGGCACTGGATCAATTTAGGATATCTGGCTGGCATGGACGAGTTGGACCAAAGGATCTGTTTCCATGCAGTATCTCTCTCTATGAGTCTATGTGATCCCAGTAAGTTGTCAGGTCTCAGACATGGGGAGGGGGATGCACAGTGTGGAAGCTGGGAGAGGGGGTTGTTAGGTATGGTAGCAGAAAGGGTCCTGGGTCCTTGGGAGAGAGCAGTGTCAGATCAGGGTTTAGAGAGTTTAAGTGATCTTCAAGAGGTGAACTTGGCATGTGTGATGTAAATTGGAGGTAAATAGGCATTAACAATGTAACTTTTCCAGAGTAGCTACTTAATTAATGAAAGTAGAACCCTCTGAAATCTCTGATTTAAATGAAAACTTTCAGTGGGAATCCGGGCTTAGGGCAATTGCCCATCAGAATTTTCAAATTCCCATGCCATGCCCTTAAAGCCTGCCAGGAGGGGATTCCACAGTTCTCAATGCACAACTCCCATCTACATTGCAAATGATTATCTGGCCAATCCAGTCCATTATGTACAAGTCAATGCATCATACATCAATAAGGATGTGAATACCTGCAAGAAAGTGCAGAGGAGGCATGTCATTATGATACTAAGATTATGTAAATAGAATGGTGAAGCTCCTTATAACAGAGAAGGCTTAAGAAGGCACCATAATAAATGGATTACAATTATGAGGGCTTTGATAGAGCAATTGTAGTTACACTGTTTCTTCTGGCATGTGGTTTGTTAACCTCCCTTGAAGTCATAAATTCGAAAATGGCTGAAAAGGTAAAAATTATGTGAAATTAATTAACTCAGTTGTTTTAATCTGGAATGCACAACATGAAAGCATGGTTGAAGCAAATTCTGTGGAAGGAACTTTCAACAGGTATTTGGATATGTATTTGAAGATAACTCATTTGCAAGATCATGGGTAACTGAATGGAGTATGGGATTAAAAGGAACAGCTCTTCCGTATATCTGACACAATCATAGAAGGCTAAATAGCTTCCTTCTGTGCTTTAAGATTCCATCAATGTAATAAATCGACACAGGATCCGAGCTGACTGATGAGCAACAAGTGCTGAGTTTACCATTATGTTTCAATTATAAGTTTAAAAATTCAGGCAGCACTGGTAAAATCCAATTTGCCTCAGGCAATCAACTATAGGAATGAATGAAAATTATCTTTTCTGATACTAATTCTTCCCAAGTTTTATATATAGGTTTGAAAATTTATGCATTGATACTATAGCCACCTCAGTCACAGATTTTGGTTGACTTTATTATCGCATTGAGAGAAAATAGAAATATGAAGTGATTTTCATCTGCTTACTACTCAGTCAGAATGAAAAAAAAATGAGGCAATAGTGAGATCACTTTAAACAATATCGTCCCAACGAATAGCTGCCTAACCAAGTGTTAATTCCTCTTGTTTAATATTTGACTTTCAACCTGGGTACACAGAGGTGTCGTTGAATTACCCACCTTCAATTTGCCAGTGAATGAATGAACAAATGAATCTCAACCTTGGAGATGGGTTGGACCTCTTGCTGGTGCAGCCAAACAGGCACAGAATTGTCTTATCCATTGCCCAATATTTAACATAATTGGCTCAACCCTTCATGTCTAAATATTAGTTCAATGAAATTTGTCTCGTGCATTTTTGTCAGATATTGGGTCATTTAAAATTAAAGCAAGGACATTTGTCAGCTGCCCTGACAAGGGAAGAACTTTAGTCTAGCAGGAGGAAAAATGCTCTGAAGTAAAACGGTAACCTAAATTATTCATCTCAAGTCATTTAAACTTGGAAACAAATCATTTCCTATTACTTATATAATGTCATGAAATGTTAAAACTGTATAATTCATTACCAGGGGTTTACATGTTCATCAGAGGTCTCAGTTGATATGGTGCTGAGTAGCTTGAGAGTTGACTCTAAGCTTTTTGCAGCACCTTTTTTCAGTCTGATTCTCAGAGTTGCAAGTTTCTGAGTTATAAACAATACTTCATTAAGGGAGTGCTGCATTGTTGAAGACGCTGCTATTCAGGTGAAATATTTGCAGAACCATATGGAAGAAGATAATTTAGCCCATATGAGCTCATTCAGCTAGAAGGAACCTTCAGTCCCTCAACAAAGAATAATTGGATCTGAAGTAAACATCATTGTAAGGAGTTTCAGACCTCAATGTGATGATGTATGACCAAACAGCAGGTCTATAATCCACATCAAGACGGCACTACAGACTGGATCAGTGCTAAATTTGTTGAAACTTTGGTTGCATTGATTTTTAAAAAGATCCCCCAGCTTTATTTTACCTCCAGTGGAGATTATAATAATTTTTCTGAAAGGGACCATATAAATCCAATCAAAAAGAATTTAAAATTCAGTAATGCTTTTATATTTTGTGCAGTTAGAAGCTTCCTCCTGGATCTATGAAAGAACAGTCGTTGGCTTACTCTCACCCTCTGTGACTTCAGTCCTTATTCTCTATTCCTGTCCACCATCCCTTCTCACCACGAGAATCTTGCTGACGTGGACTGTTCAGGAGTTTAGTTAACAATGCCTCCGTCACTTTATAGGAAATCCATTCTGTGTTAGACACAGTGCAGCTAAAGCTCCTACTGTCAGACCATAAAGTAACTTTTTACCAACTTGAAACTGCTTCATTTCCACACCGTGACCACTGAACTTAATATTAAGAATTACCCTTTTTATGATGATTGCTATTTTATAAATCCCATGAGAGCATCTCTGGGTGAATCGCCCAAAATGTCTAATCTTATAAGTTGAAACAATAAGCAATCTCTCAGGTTAGAAGCACAGAACCCGCAACCCTGACAGAGTGGTCTCACAGGTTGCATTTTTATTCTGGAGTAGCAGGGTTCCCTCAGAGTCAGCACATGCAACCCTGGAAGAAGAACTGCAGCTACATTGAGTCGGCTGAGTGCAGCAGCTCTGTATCAAAGTTTATAATACAAAGAAAGAAAAACAAATCATGAAACATCTCTCCAGCTCACACACTCAACCCTGCACACTCAACACTTTTTCTGCACTGTGTCTAACACAGAATGGATTTCCTGTAAAGTGACGGAGGCATTGTTAACTAAACTCCTGAGCAGTCCACGTCAGCAAGATTCTCGTGGTGAGAAGGGATGGTGGACAGGAATGGAGAATAAGGACTGAAGTCACAGACAGTGAGAGTGAGCCAACAATTGTTTCTTTATAGATCCAGGAGGAAGCTTCTGATTGCAGAAAATATAAAAGCATTTCTGAATTTTAAGTACTTATTGATTGGATTTAAATGGACCATTTATGCCTCTTCATGCTATTTCATGACAACTTCCTGCCATCCATGATCACCCATGAACCTATGCCAAGACATACCTCACTAAAGAAACCCTCCAAGCCATTTAATGTCCCTTGGCCAAACCTCAAAGGCTGACAATACACTCCATATCAAAGTGTTCTTCTCCATCCAAATCCCCATGGTTCTTTATATCCTCTATACAAATTTAACACCGCCCTTTGCTCCTGACCATACTTTGCATTTTCACCTGGTATGCCAACAAGTCCAATACCTATACCATGATCAGATAACAGGACTCAGAGTGAAATGAGATAAAATAAATTAATATAAAATAAACCAACTTTCAATGGTCCTGATTTTCATTCTCAAGTCAGGTCCACATGTTAAGAGAAGTCTTGGCTGTGCAATCCTGGACACTTTAAAAGATGTCATCCACACTTCTGATTTTCAATCTGGTGGGAGTTGGGGTGGGGCTGGTGCATAAAAAGCTACCATTTCTGATGCAAGCTGGAGATAAGGCCTATCTCAAGGCTCCAGTACTGCAATTAAAATTTAAAAACAAAGATTGAAACAGAAAGTATCCCAGCTACTCTCGTGCCCTCACTCTCCATGTCCCATCCACACTAGCCTAAATCCATGTGCACATCCCCCATCATACCTCATGATTCCTCTGCCTCCTTATGTTCATTACACCCCCCTTCCCCAACCCCCACCCCCACCATGGTCTCTCACTCTCCATGCCAACCTATGCCTCTGCACCCACCTCATGGCCACTCATAATCTCATGCCCAAATCAGTCCTAAAGCCCTTTAAAGGATCTATACCAACTCACACCTATACCAACTCAACTGCCCTTTGGTCCTTCCTCTTCTTGCCAATTCACACTTAAGAGTATCATGACATAAAATAAAGGTACCAATGTATTAATGGTAACACTATTGAAAGAAAAACATATTCTCATTGTATTCTCATTAATTCAAAAGACCTAATGAAGGTAAAGTTACCATGGTCTTCCAGGAGCATTGGAAGGAGAGAGGGACAACTGGTGGTGGTTTAACCTGAGGGTCACCAGCCTCAGGCAAGAGGAGAGGTTGAGAAGGAGAGTGTTCCATTGTAACCTCAGCAGCTGCAGGAATTGAACCCATCGCTCTGCAATCAGCTGTTCAGCAAACTGAGCTAAAGCAACTTTCCAAATGCTTTACATTGATTAAACTAATCCAATATGAAAACTAACATTTCTCTCAAGTTTTTATGTCTTATGTAAGCAAACTGTGGACTTAAATCTTCAATATCTTACATAAGCAAACACTTCATGGAAATGCTCAATGTCTTATGTAAACAAACATTCCTTGTGTCAACAAATATTTTTATCCAATAAGCAGTTAGAGCTATGTATGCAGCCTGTGGCTGAATCTTACCAGATTTTGGAAAAGTGTCATTTTTGTTAAAATTCCTGGTGGATTCCTCGGAACGTGAACCTCACAAATATAATCCCGAACTCACCTCATTAGCCACCCATTCTGTCTATATAATGCCCCTGGTGTCCACTGCTAGCCTGCATCTGCCACTCACTGTAGCAGGAAGTATTTGCCACTGGGATATGCTGGGATATTTTGGCATCCCTGGCACCATCTTGGAACCCCAGTTATGCATCCAGTCAAACATTGGCAGACCAGAGTTGCTATTCCACATTCATCGTGGCGTAGCAGCTGTGACACAATGTTTCTCATGGCACTGAGGTGGAATAGCTGACAACTCATTGCACATTCATGCACCCCTCTTCACTGTTTAAACACCAGGCCATGCAACTTTGCTATCCTTAGCCACATCCCAAATTACAACACTCTGAGTTACTGATATTTTTCCCTGAATGCCTTTCTCACCTCAAAAAAAAGCTTAACTTACAAGTACTAAAAACAAAGAGAAATCACAAACAGAAGTGGAACAGATTGCTTGCCATTCTGGGCCCAATAATTTTACAGTTAGTGAGTGATCGCTGCACTTATTAGATTACTTACAGTGTGGAAACAGGCCCTTTGGCCCAACAAGTCCACACCGCCCCACCGAAGCGCAACCCACCCATACCCCTACATCTACATCTACCCCTTACCTAACACTACGGGCAATTTAGCATGGCCAATTCACCTGACCTGCACATCTTTGGACTGTGGGAGGAAACCGGAGCAAACCCACGCAGACACGGGGAGAATGTGCAAACTCCACACAGCCTGAGGCGGGAATTGAACCCGGGTCTCTGGCGCTGTGAGGCAGCAGTGCTAACCACTGTGCCACCGTGCCGCCCATCTGTCATCACCTGAAACCAGGTGTCAATTCTTTCCTATCTGGCTTGTGGTGTCTGATGCAGCTGCAATCTATCACTTTGAGGTAATGTACCTCTTGCTCAATGTCCTCATTCTCCTCCTCAAAAGGCTGTTCCTGCTTTGCCAGCTCCTCAGCATTCATCACATCCCACCTTTGCCTGTTCCAAATGTGCAGAGCTAGGATTGTGTGGCACATTCTGTTTGGATTATACTGCAAGGCTCAACCTAATCTTCCCAGCAGCAGAATGTCACATTCTGCAAGCCTATCATCTGCTCCACCATGGCCCTGATCAAAGAATGTGCATCATTGAAACTGCACTCTGCCTCAATCACGAGGTTGTGCAATGAAGCCATCAGTGGGTAGCCCTTGTTCTGCAGTAACCAGCCTTGTAATGCGTCTGAACACACAAACACAGCAAGAACATGAGAGTTCTCAAGGATGTAGGCATCATGGCAACTCGCAGGGTACCAGACAAAAACTTCTAAGAAAGATAACTGATGATCACATGACTGATGATCATAATGCAATTGAATTCATGGAATGGACCATCAATTAATTCAATTGCATTATTGTATGGGCATCTTAAAGTCACGCGTGCACAGTCTATCGCATCCTGCATGTTGGGAAGTTAGTTAGGTTTCCGAATCCTACTGCTCAGACTACAGCACTGACCTCATCATGGGGAACGAGATGGAATAGTGAGCTCCGGCACAAATGGCATCACTTACATTTTTGATGCTTTTGTGGCTGGACAATTGAGAGATCCCACCAAGTTCCCCTAGTGGTTGGAGCCAGTCACGTAAAAACTCAATGCAGCTGTCACCTTGATGGTCACTGGGATATGATGGCCAACTATACCTTCATGTTGCAGGTTCTCCTCCAGCAGTTAGCATCAATTCTATAACAGTGTTCTGCAACCTCTTCAACCTGCACTAGCATGGCGCCTTTTTCATCCAGAGGAAATGATATGAGGATGAAAAACTCTGGCCCTCTTGTACCTCCTGCACATCTTGAGGGGCTCGCCAGCTGTGACCTCTCCATGTGGAAGCTATTTGACATCCTCTCATGATTGGTGCAGCTCTTGAGGTTGTCAACTCATCCTATCTTCTTCCAGTTCTCTGCACTGTCATTGTATAGCTGCAACAGTGAGAATGATCCCTGCTCAGGCTAGATCTATCAGTCACACTTGCAATGAGCATGCGTGGAGAACAGTGGAAACAAAGCAGATCCTTATCAATGTGAGCCGTCTGCATTCACATCATGTACAGATGACTGGTTCACATACTCCTTCAGGCATGGGATAGAGACCATTTAGAGAAAGAGGGCTAAGGAATAATGACAGATCTTGGCACTTTGACATTGGACCTTATTACGATGAATGCACCATCCTCTGTGTGGCAAAAGGTGAGTGTAAATGCTGCATGAGTACTGAACGTTTCTCCTCCCAGCCCTACATCACTCCTAGAAGACATCAGTGCATAAAAGAATCGTGCATTATTCTCACTGTTCAGATTGTGAATGAAACAGTTCTTTCTCCCTGTGCACCTCAGCAGGACTGAGGATATGCCACAACCCAAAGGACTAGCCACACTACCATACATCAGGAGCATTTCAGAACTGACAGCCAGACTACTGCGACCACTAGGACTAATAACAGCACACAAACCAACAGCCACGCTCAGACAACAACTCACCAGAACGAAGGACCCGATACCCAACATGAGCAAAACTAATGTAGTGTACAAAATCCCATGCAAGGACTGCACAAAACACTACATAGGACAAACAGGAAGACAGCTAACGATCCGTATCCATGAACACCAACTAGCCACGAAACGACACGACCAGCTATCCTTGGTAGCCACACATGCAGATGACAAGCAACATGAGTTCGACTGGGACAACACTATCATTATAGGGCAAGCCAAACAGAGAACAGCCAGGGAATTCCTAGAGGCATGGCACTCATCCACAGACTCTATCAACAAACACATCGACCTGGACCCAATATACCGGCCACTGCAGCGGACAGCTGGAACTGACAACCGGAAGTGGCAGATTCAAACCACTATAAATGCTGGAGGAAACAGCACAGAAGCGCTTCACAGGAGGCTCCCAAGCACTGAGGATGTCACCTAGACAGGGGACGAAACGTTTGCAAGACAAATTCCCAGCTCGACGAACAGAACCACAACAATGAGGGGAAACATTCTTACACAGAGAGTGGTTCATGTGTGGAATGAATTGCCAGAAGATGTGGTGGATGCAGCTACAGTTACAAAGCTTAAAAGATATTTGGATAAGTGCATGAATAGGAAAATTTTGGAGGGATATGGGCCAAAGACAGGCAGGTGTAACTAGTTTAGTTTGGGCACATGGTCAACATTGACTAGTTGGATCGAGAGTCTGCTTCAATGCTGTATGATACTATTGGTGCCAGGTGTCCAAGATTGAAGTCCAGAGATGTAAGCAGAGAGCTGGAATTACGATATTCCCACTCAGACTTCCGTGTTAGTAACTCTCAGCATCGAGTTTCCAACCAGCGGTTTGTAATATAGCAGAGTACGTATGTATGGGATGAGATAGGATAATAACCAGGGTGATGATAAGTGTTAATCCCTGTTAAGAGGATACGTGCTAGTCATTCATGAAATTCTCACCCCAAAGTCTGGAACGTCATTGGATAATATGTCTTGTTGTTCCTGATGTTGAGAAAAGATTCACTCAATGTTTTACGTGACTCTTCCAAATTTCTTCCCATAGCTTATGTCATCCATGGTCTTTGTAGATTCACCCTTTATTGTGAAAATGATACTTTGCAAAATCTGCTATGTGGCACAAACCGTGCACTGCTTTTATTTTCGGTTTTGTTTTATGGTGTGTAAGCAGTCTGAAGGTGCTAGCACTACTTTTTTTTAAAATGGATTCTCTTTTAGGTCACTGCTGAAGTATTGTATATAGTTCTGGAATCCACAATATAAGAGGAATGCAGTTACATTGGAGAGAATGCTGCTGCTGTTCATGTTTTGGACACTTTCACCAGTTTATTTATTAAAAACACTTTATTATTTATTTATTAAAAATACCAAGTGTTCTGGTCAGTGAGGCATACAAAGGGACACAGAATTCGATTTTCAGTTTAATTCAATTTTATGATCAAAATATTCCTTATTGAAAACAGCACGTGAGCATCTCCAAAATTTCCACAATATTTACTCTCTAACTTA
The DNA here is from genome assembly GCF_047496795.1 of Chiloscyllium punctatum. Classification (NCBI taxonomy): domain Eukaryota; kingdom Metazoa; phylum Chordata; class Chondrichthyes; order Orectolobiformes; family Hemiscylliidae; genus Chiloscyllium; species Chiloscyllium punctatum. The sequence continues at coordinate 78,451,734 of NC_092741.1, forward strand.
CTCTATCTGCCTGATGAAGGATATTACCTACAATGCTCCCTGTGTTTGAGCTGGGCTGTTGGAAGCTCCTTCCTCTCCGATGTAGGGCTCACTCTCTTCCATGAAGGTCGTTCTCAAAGATCATCTCCTGTATCATCTTCGGCTGCCACTTGTCATTCCATCACGTGTCTTATTGCGAGTCTTCACTGAGGTGATGACTTTTGTGTGTTTTTTTATTCTCTCACCCTGAACCTTCCCAAATATTCTGTGGCCTTTGGCCAATAGAATTATGAGAGGGTGTCAATTCATCTAATGATGTCGCACGAACATTGTTGCCATGCTGTGGAGGTATAAAGTAGATGGTCTCAGGCATTGGCTGGAAGTCAAGGTGCCAGAAATTCTGATTAATACTTCTTTAATACCTCGGGCCAGTTGTAATTGGTTCTCCTTGAACTCCTATGACCTCTTTGGCTTTGGTTTCTGCTGTTTTCTGTAGCCAATAGCTGTTGGTTGATGTTTAAGTTTCTGTTTGACCCAGATTCTCTGGCTGTGGGTCAATTTAGTATGTCCAAGTTTGGGCTAGTGGTCACTTGATCACAGTGCACAGGGGATTTACCAGGATGCTGCCTGGGCTAGTGAGTTTCAGTTATGAAGATAGATTGAATAGACTGGGGTTGTTTTCCTTGGATCAGAGGAGATGGATAAGAGGGTGTGATTAAGATGTTTAAAATTATAAGCAGCATGGGTAGGGTAGCTAGAAAAAGACTTTTACTCTTGGTGAAGGGATCGATGACCATGGGGCATAGAGCTAAGATAAAGAGATGTGAGGAAAGATATTTTCACCCAGAAAGTGGTGGGAATATGGAACTCACTGCCTGTAAGGGTGATAGAAGCAGAAACCCACATGACATTAAGAATTATTGAGATGTGCATTTGTGGTGCTAAGGCTATAGGCCAAGTGCTACAAAATGGGACTAGAATAGTCAGGTGGTTGGTTTGACCAGTGCAGACTTGATTCACCATAGGGACTTTTTCAGTGTTGTCAACCTGAATGACTCTAAAGTGCACATGCATGAGGCATACCCTGCCTTTATTCCTGCCATTGCAAATTTGAGAACTACTATGTTGCAGGTCAGGAATTATTATTTTTGAGTTGTTACATTATTATCACCACAAAAGCGAGACTTCCATTGTGACCATTATCTGATGCTCAGTCTTTGTAATGGCACTGTTCTGGAAATTTGTAATTGAAATATTATTTTTTTAGAAGGATTATGTGGACCCATGTAACTATAAACTTGAACTTTTAAACAAATGACATTTTTTGAATGAAAAGACAATGCAATAATTCTGCATTTTCAAGGAACAATAGCTTGGATGGAGTCATGCAGTATCCAGAACATTATGAGATAACTCACATGGTTAAATTTGTAAGTGGGATAAGACAATTGCATTTTTGAACACAGTGCGAGAAAAGTTGAGACTATAAGACCATAAGACCATAAGACATAGGAGTGAAAGTAAGGCCATTTGGCCCATCGAGTCCACTCCGCTATTTAATTATGGCTGATGGGCATTTCAACCCCACTTACCAGCATTCTTTCCATAGCCCTCAATTCCTTGTGACATCAAGAATTTATCAATCTCGGCCTTGAAGACATTTAGCGTCCCGGCCTCCACTGCACTCCGCGGCAATGAATTCCACTGGCCCACCACTCTCTGGCTGAAGAAATGTCTCCGCATTTCCGTTCTGAATTTACCCCGTCTAATTCTAAGGCTATGCCCATGGGTCCTAGTCTCTTGACCTAACGGAAACAATTTCTTAGCATCCGCCCTTTCCAAGCCATGTATTATCTTGTAAGTTTCTATTAGATCTCCCCTTAACCTTCTAAACTCCAATGAATACAATCCCAGGATCCTCAGCTGTTCCTTGTATGTTAGACCTGCCATTCCAGGGGTTATCCGTGTGAATCTCCACTGGACACGCTCCAGTGCCAGTATGTCCCTCCTGAGGTGTGGGGCCCAAAACTGGATACAGTACTCCAAATGGGGCCTAACCAGAGCTTTATAAAGGCTCAGTAGCACATCGCTGCTTTTATATTCCAACCCTCTTGATATAAGAGACAACATTGCATTCGCTTTCTTAATCACGGATTCAACCTGCATGTTTACCTTAAGAGAATCCTCGACTAGCACTCCCAGATCCCTTTGTACTTTGGCTTTATGAATTTTCTCACCCTTTAGAAAGTAGTCCATGCTTGTATTCTTTTTTCCAAAGACTGCTTGAGATACAAGTGTCCATTGCACCCTCCCTCTCTTTCTTTGCTATATGTTTCAGCAAAATATAAGAACTGAAAACCCATTGTCTGTCCAGGAAAAGACAGGGGAGATAAAGATAAACTATTTCCATGATTGAACATTCCAGAAGCAAGGTGCATGGTCTAAACATTAGGATCAGATCATTCAAGAGAGATGTTAGAAAGCACTTCCACGTACAAAGGGTAATAGGGGTTTGCAGCTTACTTCCACAAATGGTGGATGACGCTCCATCAGTTGTTAATTTTAAATCTGAGGTATGTAAATTTTTGCTTGGCAAGGGTAATAAGGAATATAGACCAAATGGAGGTACATGGAGTTAAGCTACAAATTAGCCATGATGCTATTAAATGTTAGACCAGGCTTGAGAGGCTGAATGGCCTCCTCCTGTTTTGATGTTCCCATGAAGCTAAGGGAATTCAACTAACAACATCTGTTCCAGGAAAACATTCCAGTGCAAGAAGTTTGTGCATGCCATATACCTTTAGAATCAGCAGACCGTTTAGGACAAGCTGTGGCTAATTATTTTGTCATGAGTTTAAATATTACTTGATGAAAGTTAACATTCCATAAAGTTTCCAATTATTTTTCCTCAGATGTGGGTGTGCATTAGTTTTTTTTAAGGGTTTTCTTAAGGGGACATGTGTGAAAATATTTGCACAATCCCAATTGTTTCTTGATAATCTTTTCAATGTTTTTTTGAATAAGTTTGTATTTAGTAATAAACCTGTTATTTTTTGTTGACTAAAGAACCTGCCATAGCCTAAGATACATTTGCAAAATTTGACATATCACAGGCTGTGAACTTTCAGATATGTTGAGATCAGTAGAGGATTGTGACTAGAAAATTAATTTTTACACCCCTCTAACCCTAATCATAACATTACTTCCATTAAAGGGACCTCAGTGATAGTTAAATTCAACGAAAGAGACTCCCACTTTGGTCTCCACATCCAATTTCTGCTTTGCTGAAATGAGGTGATACGTGTGCATATTTACTCAGTGTAATTTCTAATTGTTACAGAATTGTTACAAACTATTTCACATCGATATGACCTGACATTTACAAATCCATGTGGATTTCGCTCGACAGTAACTGTCTCTAAATCACCCATGTTTTCTATTTCTGATTAATCATGTGCTGTTTTAAGTACTTATTAACACCATACTTTATTATGGTCTCTAGTGTTTTAACCTCTGAGTGAACGAATAGATGTATTATTAGTTGCTTTATCTAATTGCTTTTTTTTTAAGTGATGACTAACATTTGCCATTAAGACAATCCAGCTGAACTGAACAACAGAGGAAAGATGATGGGTGGGGTTGGCCTTTTAACTGTCAAAGACTACAGAGTGTTTGAGGAGGAAGAGTAGGATTGTTTATAATAGGCAAAATCTGACAGGAATTATTTGTGACTTTGATTATGAAAATTTCAATAACAACTAAATTGCAGGCAGACAACTTTGGAGTTACCTGGAGAGTGAACATAGATTTAGGAAGAGACAGCACATTTAAGTTCTTTGGAAGAAAGTGGAGGTTAGAATTGTGGAGGAAGGTTGCAAAAGTATAGGTGGTTGAGTGCAGGTTTGTTGAAAGGGCCTTTGAAGAGTTAGGGATGGGCCACTGGGAGAGAATAGTGAGTGAAGGGAGGATAGTATCTCAGAAAAGAGGAGCATTTATAATGTCAGCTTCTGGTGCGAGGAAGATAAGTTGGATGGTTACCAGATGAGGAATCAGTCAGTATGGAGGTTGAGGGAGAAAATTAGAAGATACTTCAATGAAAAAACTCAGGCTGAATTCTTCTAGCCCACTAGCAATGGGCTACAGAAAGAAGGCCTGGCAATATACAGTACTGGGGATCAAATTGTCAACTGAACCATTCACATGCTCAAGCCAATAGCGGCCTTCAACTTGTCCATGTTAGGAGTGCCTACCTGTGCATGGGAAACATGAGTAAACCCTTTTTCTGTTCCAAGTGGGAACCCATATGTTAAGGTATCCTTCTTGATGGGCACTCTATGATCTACAGTGGGACCATGTGGTTGTAATGGGTGCCCCCCAGCAACAGCATAACTGGTGTAATGTGACCACATCTCCACAGCCCACTTAGTCACTGTGTTTTGGCCTTGGTTTCAGCTGCGTCCCAGAACCAGCATAGGAACACTGCTCGGTACCCATCTCCTTTTACTGTCAGAAGATAGTTAGCTGTTTCAAAATGAATAGAGCTCGTTTTGTAACAACTAGTTATAGTTCTAACTTTATAGATTCCAATGTTATATGATTGGGTATGAAATTTTCTAATGCACACACTCACATACAATCCTGACCTTAGAGTCAAAATGCTACCTCTGTCCCTGGAATTTTCATTGGTTAATTGTGGAGTTTTGTTTCCCATTTTTAAACATGCTGAGTGCCTTGGAGCTACCTGCACTGGGATTTTACTAAATGCTAGGAAGGAGCTCCTTTTTCAGGAGGCTCATACACATACATAAACCAATTTAGGCCCTTAAGTATCACTAGAGCTTCTACCATTGACACTGGGATTTTACTGGCAGTGGGGTGTGCCAATATCCTGTTGACCTGGCAGACCTTTTATGAGCTAAGGGAAAGACTTCTTGTTTGGCCTTAAAGGGGACCCAATTATTTTCAGCTGCTTTATTAATGACCTTCTCTCTATCGTAAAGTTGGAAGTGGGGATGCTTGATGACTGCACATTCTTCAGTACCATTCACTACCATTCAGAAACTGAAGGAATCCTTGCCCATACGGAATAACATCTGGGTAACATTCAGACTTCAGCTAATATGTGCCATCTAACATTCATATCAATTAAGTGCCAGGCAATGACTCTCCAACACAGAAGAGTCAAACCATTACCCCTTGACTTTCAATGGCATTTTCATTGCTGAATTTCCTACTATCAACATCTTGGGTGGGGCTGAGGTTGGAATTGGTTACCACTGATCAGAAAATGAACTAGACCAGCCATGCATATACATGCAATAGGCTAAGAGTTCTGTAGTGAAATACTCACTTCCTTTATGCACAGTACTATCCATCAGCAAGGCACAAGTCAGCAGTGTGAGGGAATACTCTCAATTTATCTGGATGAGTGCAGTAACAATGTCACAAGAGACACTATCTTGGTTCAAGGGGAAGTAAGTTTCCCATATAAATGAATGGGTTTGTTTCTATCTCTGGTTTCACACTTCCACGGTAGGTCTGGGAATGTATCCCCCGCGTGTACAGGGCACTACTGTTTTCACTTTCTCCACCATCAATGTACAGTCTTAGCAGTGAATACAATCTACAAAATGCCGCAACACACCATGGCTCCATTGACAGCTCTTCCCAAACCCAAATCTATAGCACTTAAAAGGACAAGTGCAGCAGATACATGGAAGCACCATTCTTCTAAGTTAGCTTTCAGGCCATACACCATTCTAACTTGGAACAATACCATCAATCCTTCACTGTCACTGGGTCAATATCCTGAAGCATTCTTCCTAACAGCACTTGTCAATGTTGCTACTGCAAGAGATCAAGGAGCCAGTTCACCACCATCTCCTTAAGGTCAGTTAGGGACAGGAAATGAATGCTGGCCTAGCAGTGATTCCTATGTCCTGTGAATGAATAACAATAAGATAATTGTTGCATTTCTAATATTTTAAAAGCTAAAACCCCTATTAACATTGGCATTGCATAGGAAGGAGCATCTACTCCATTTATAATTTGCAAATGGCACAATATAAAACAAATTATTCATTTGATACAATATAGAAGAAATTATTCAACTAATCTCTGTTGGTGGAACTCTCCTCAAAGACAAAAAGTTGTCAGTTCAAATTGTACTGTTGACCTAAGTGCCTCATCTTGGTGGATCCTTTAGTGCAGTACTGAGGTAATGTGGTATAGTGGAAGCTCCAATCTTTCATGAGATTTCAAATCAAGACCAAACTCATCCCTCAGCTCTATGTAAAGGCTCTTCTCAGGCACCATTCAAAGAGGATGAGGGTATTCTCCCAATGACATGGCACTATGCTTCCCAACACAAGTTATTTACTTCATTGGTTGTTTAGGGGATCATACTGTTAACGATTTGGCTTTCATGCAAGATGGTCCTGAGGATGGGATTCAATTCTGCCTTCGCTTTCAGCAGTAATCTTACCCGATGTTTGAAGAAGAAAAACACTTCCAGCAGCAAATACAGAACTAAGCATGCTCTGTGAATATTCACACTGCTATCCGCTCCCATCTTCCAACCAGTAATTGTTGATGGTCTTTTCAGTAGGTTTATACAGAGTAGGAGAATCCGTTCAAACTCTGCCTCCACAAATTCACTTTACTACCACTGACTGCACCTAGGACTGAGCGCATGCAGTTGTTAGGTAAGAAAATCTGAATAATTATTTTGAGCAAATCCCACTAATTTGTAGTTGGCATGAACTGAATCTAAAGTTTAAATTCAGTAGTTGCCAGGCTTATCAGGATTTTAATTAGGCTTCCAGTGAAAAAGCAGCTTTACTATCAGCTGAAACTGAATCCTCAAAGCAAATCAGCTAAATATTTTGTCTCAGGAGCATATGCTAACTAGCTCAGTTTGACCTTGGACTGAATGCATGCAATGGTTAGTTCAAAAAGGTCTACATTTTTATTTTGTCCAAATCAAATTTAGTTTGCAGTTTGAAGCTTTTTTTATACATTCATGTGGTGTAAGCATTGCTGATAGGCCAGCACTTATTGCCCATTCCTAGCTGCCCTTGAGAAAATGCTGGTGAGATGCCTTTATAAACCATTGCAGTCTATTTGGTGTAGGTAGACCATAATGCCTTTAGGGAATGGGGCTCCAGGATTTTGACCCAATGACACTGAGAAACACTGAGATTGATGTAGATTCCAAAGGTGAGGACAGCAAGATAATGGAAGAAATTGGTAAATGCAGAAGAATAGGGATGGGTAGTGAACAAATGAATACTGGCAAGAGGAGGGTTAAGTGGCTTGAATTTGGCTATGGGTTATAACCTACGTTGTAAAGTTTGAGTAAGTTGCATCATACATAGATTGTTGGCAGGATGCCCAGCCCAGTCAAAAAAGGAGAACAGTTGCTTTAAATGACATTTCTCTTTAGTTCCATTTGTCTGAAAATAATTGCTTACGAAAACTGCACTTGTTCCAAAACGTGGTGTGAAATATAAAGTTGCTTTAGTGGTGGCCAAGAATTTTACCATTAATGAGCTGAGGTATGAATGAAAAACTGCTCTTAATTGACCATGGCCCAAGTTCAGAAATTCCCCTGGCAGCTTTACCTCAGAGTACAATGGGATCTTGATCAGATGGGCCAATGGGTGAAAGAGTGGCAGACGGATTTTAATTTAGATAAATGTGAGGTGCTGCATTTGGAAAGGCAAATTAAGGTAGGACTTATACACTTAATGGTAAGGACCCAGGCAGTGTTGCTGAACAAAGAGTCCTTGGAGCACAGGTTCATAGCTCCATGAAAGTGGAGACGCATGTAAATAGGAGAGTGGAAAAGGCATTTGGTATGCTTGCTTTTATTGATCAGTGCATTGAGTATAGGAGTTGGGAGGTCATGTTGCAGTTGTACAGGACATTGGTTAGGCCACTTTTGGAATACTGTATGCAATTCTGGTCTCCCTTCTGAAGGAAAAATGTTATGAAACTTAAAAGGGTTCAGAAAAGATTTACAAGGATGTTGCTAGGGTTGGAGGGTTTGAACTATAGGGAGAGGTTGAATAAACTGAGGCTATTTTCCCTGGTATGTCAGAGGCTGAGCGATGACCTTATAGAGCTTTATAAAATCATGAGGGGCCTGGATAGGGTAAATAGACAAAGCCTTTTCCTTAGGGTGGGGGAGTCCATAACTAGAGGGCATAGGTTTAGAGTGAGAGGGGAAAAGATTTAAAAGGGGTGTAAGGGGTGACTTTTTCACACAGAGGGTGGTGCGTATATGGAATGAGCTGCCAGATAAGTGGCGGAGGCCGGTACAATTATGACATTTAAGAGGCATCTGGATGTGAACATGAATAGGAAGGGTTTACAGAGATATGGGCCAAATGCAGGCAAATGGAACGAGATTTATTTAGGATGTCTGGTCGGCATGAATGAGTTGGACCATAGGGTCTGTTTCTGTTCTGAATATCTCTCTGTCTCGAAGATGACCAAATTTTTTGTCATTTTAACTAATATCTCCTTAATCACTTATATTAATAATTTGGATATGAACATAGGAGGTGCGTTTGCAGATGACACCAAAATTGGTGGTGTAGTAGACAGCGAAGAAGTTTACCCCAGAATAGAATAGGATCTTGATCAGATGGGCTGATGGGTTGAGGAGTAACAGGTATAGTTTAATTTAGATAAATGTGAGGTGTTGCATTTTGGGAAAGCAAATCAGGACAAGACTTATACACTTAATGGTAAGATCCTGGGCAGTGTTGCTGAACAAGGGGTCCTGGAGTGCAGGTTTATATTTCCATGGAAGTGGAGTTGCAGGTTGACAGGATGTGAAGAAGGCATTGTGTAATGGTCAGTGCATTGTGTAGAGGGGTTGGGAGATCATGTTGTGGCTGTACAGGATATTGTTTAGGCCACTTTTGGCATACTGTATTCAATTGTAGTCTACCTGCTATAAGAAATATGTTGTGAAACTTGAAAGGGTTCAGAAAAGATTTCCAAGGGTGTTGCTAGGGTTGGAGGATTTGAGCTATAGAAAGAGGCTGAATAGGCTGGGGCTGTTTTCCCTGGAGGGGAGGAGGCTGAGGGGTGACGTTGTAGAGGTTTATAAAATCATGAGGTGCATGGATAGGGTAAATAGACAAATTCTTTTTCCTAGGTAGGAGAGTCCAAAACCAGAGGGGATAAGTTTAAGGTGAGAGGGATAAGATTTAAAAGGGGCCTCTGTGGCAACATTTTCATGCAGAGGGTGGTGTGTATATGGAATGAGCTCCAGAGCAAATGGTGGAGACTGGTACAATTACAACATTTAAAAGGCATCTGGATGGGTATATGAATCAGAAGCAGTTAGAGGGATATGGGCTGAATGCTGGGAAATGGGAATAGATTCATTTAGGATATCTAATCGGCATGGATGAGTTGGACCGAAGGGTCTGTTCCCATGCTTTACAGTTGTATGACTCTAAGTGGATCAGTGTTATTTTTATTTCATATTATACCTGTGGAGTGGTTCATTGTATTGAAGGTGTTATATATATGTAATTTGTCATCTTGTGAAGGAAATATAGGGGTTGAATTCTAGCTCTGAGTTAAACAGCTTACCAAGGTGCTGAACTGGTAGGTTCAACATGATTAGGCAGGTGCAAAGATATAATTGAGGGTGAGAGTGTGGAGTTTCTGTTGCAAACAAAGACAGAACCTATCTTGAGTTTCAAATCTGGATGAGCTCTGCATAATTTTATTTATCTGTCTTGTCAAATATAAGTAACGCAGCAATGGTTTCATGATACAGACAGTAACATTACACCACAGATGGCATCATCATATTCCAAGTTAATAAGTCGAAATAGCTCCATCTAAATGTTTTCTATCAGCAATAATGTTCCCTTAAGATTAGATAAATTTCTAAAATTGACAATGCTCCTATGCCGTTTTTGCTTGTGTATACATTTTGATTTTTCTTTATCCACTCTAGTGAGCTCCTAGCTATCAGTCAATTCTTAATAACTGCAGCAATGGCACCTGATTTTTTCACCAACTTTCCTTTTAAACTGAGTGAAAACATTCATTTCTGTTCATCCTCATCCATGTCTGTATACCCACCATCTCCTTAAAACACTTTGGTTTATTAATATATTTACTGAGAAAAAATGAGTAAACTTGAGCAAAACAATTGGATCAGAGCATTAACATTCTTTAGATCCATAGACTTTTAAGTGAAAGGACAAAAGAACTGTGAAATTCATTTGCAAAGCACTATCTGAAATGCCATGCAGACTCACCTACTTTCATAGGGTCAAGCAGGTGAAGCCTGTCTTGACATAGATTCACATTGTCCCAATACACTGTCCTCACATCAGGTAAGATGATGTGAGGCCAAGGATCCCAATTTGGAAGAGGCATTTCCTGGCATTCGACATTGTCCACTCCTGAAATAAGTCCTGTGAAGCAGCATTGTCATTTAAATACACATCCACCTTGACTGCAGATTTATAGAACCCATTTTTAAAATTAGGAAATGTGTGAAACCGCTGTAGCTTGTTTTTTGAAACTGTTTTGTTTCATGGGTCAGACAATGTTGGTGTATCCTCACAAGGATGGCAGAGCAGTGGGTGGCCTATCTATAGAAAGTCCTTAATAGATATGAAGGCAACAGTGGTTATGCCTCTGAATCTACTGCACCACACAGAGAGATAGAACAGAGGCTGTGCCCTCTCAACATGGCCAAGCTCCTCGATAATGACAAGAGGCCATGGAGCAGAACAGCAAATGCATCAACATCCCAATCTACGTACATTCGCCATCTGCAGGTTCACTCTGCATTAAGTCCTCACACCAATACATGTCTGTCACCTTTTACTTCTGTGAGCCAGCAAATGAATCATCTTTTACCTCTGGCCACTTAGTCCCACTGACTCACTGCATTTTGATCCCAACTCTGTGCTATGGCCTAAGGTAAGTACAGGGCATCAGACCATATGACAGTATCAGCAACTGAGCTTGTAGCTACGAATGTCATGTCTAATTTCGGGGTCTTTTCAATCACTATGTTTTGTTGATCTCCCACTTCCTCTTTGGGTTCCTGTAGCTGGGGCAGTCAGCAGTTCTTGGGTATTTGATAACAAAACATAGAACAGGAAGGTTGGTATGAGGTTAAGAGAGTGGGATGGAAAACAAGAGGTATGAGGTATTACCATCAAGTACATGCTTATGCCAAATTAAAGGATATGACTATGGTCAAGGCGAAAATTACCACAACCCTAAATGTTCTCAGTGATATTGAATGGAATGGACCCTGTCTTAGCCTGGTCCATGTTGCAAAACCTTATCTGCTGTGTGGGCTTATGTGCCATTGTCCCTAGCAGTTCTGCTATTGCCTATCTCACTATCCTACATGAGAGAAGGCAGAATCTCAGTGGTTGCGTAGTGCTGTTTACATGATATACTTGCTAGAGCTGAATAGTTGGAGGTATGTTGAGTGTGATATGGGCTTTCAATTTAGTGTATTTTTTTTTACAAAGTCTGTTACAGCAATATAGCATTACAAAGTAGGACAGGGATATTCTGGTATTGAAGAATTATTGCAACTACTATGATATATTAGAATCATAGAATCCCTAAAGGGTGGAGGAAGACCATTTTGCCGAGCCAGCCCACACCAACCCTCCTAAAAGCATTCCACCTAGACCCATACCCACCCCATCCAATTCCTGTAACCCTACATTCCCCGGGGCCAATCCATCTAATCTGCACATCCTCGACTGTAGGAGGAAACCGGAGTCCCTAAAGTAAACCCATACAGACACAGGGAGAATGTGCAAACTCTACATAGACAGGCACCCAAAAGTGGAATTAAACCTGGGACCATGGCACTGTGAGGCAGCAGTGATAACCCAATTCTATATTAGAAGTACAATTCTAAGAGACCTAAGTAGCTGGGTTCATATGAAGCTATCTGGTTTCAACAGAGCAGCATGCAACATTGTTGACACCCTGCATTGTGTGATGAGTTTGCAGACAGGAGTCAGGAGAGGGGACCAGCATAAGAGCCAAAGGAATATGTATTTACTAATAGATATACACTAATATTAAGATGATCTTGAAGTAGACAAATTTCACATCTTACTTATCTCCACCTGACTGGGTACTAGCATGTTGTGAATCACAGACCCACATCCAAAACTCGGGGCAACTTAATTTCTCATCCAAACACTTCACTCCTTGTCCTACTAACTGCTCATAAATTATTCATTCATTGTTACTTTCATGGAGCTCAATGAACTGAAGCATGACAATTTAATTCAGGCAATTAATTATTTATGTAATAATTATAAACTGTTTCTCATGGTTTTACTCCTTGCATCCAAATTTGTGCACACACACAAACAAAAACTAAAACTTTATGACATAGGAGCAGAGGTAACTCATTCAGCCCATCAAATCTGTTCTGCCACTCAATGCGATCATGGCTGATGTGATAATTCTCAATTTCACATTCCTGCCTTTTCTTCATAACCTTGATTCACTTATCTGTTTCAGCCTTGAATACACTAAAATGACCCGACCTCTGTAGCCGTCAATGGTAAGAATTCTACAAATTCACTACCCTCTGAGCAAAGAAATCCCTTTTCATCTCTTTCTTTTCTTTACTCTGAGATTATCCACTCTGGTCTTAGACTTTCCCAAAAGGGGAAACAACCTCTCCAGATTTACCTTGCCCAGTCCCCTAAGAAGCATGGCCTGAATTTTCCACTGGTTAGGCAATAATTATTCCAGCATAGATGGTAGTTATACATGTGGTCACTGCAGAATTTTTAATGTATCAGGTTTTAACAGAATTGCCCAGGAATTTGAATTTTCTGCTAGGTAATTCCCCTAGGCCGAGAACCCTCCAAATGTCTCTATTTAAATCAGAGACTTTGAAGGAATCTGACGAAAGTTAGTAAATTACGCGTAAAAGGTTAGAGCATTAAATATATTGTCAAACCTCAGAATAACTAATAACCTGACTGCGTACTTATTTCAGATATATCTACCTACATGTACCTGAGTCTTCTCACGATCTAAATCCCTTTCACCCCAATCCCTCCCTCTACACCTGGCAACATATCCTGGTCAACGGTTCATTGTTACATATCCTAAGGCATCATAAGTTCCCACTCCATGTCAATTATCATTCCCCTTCTTACTGTAGCTGTTGTTTGTCTAATTCATTTCAAAGATAATCTGTTTGAGTAATCCCAAATATACAACAAAAGTTAAATTTGTGTCTGTGATCCCGCCTGGTCACAAATTCCTAATTCCAGAATACCTGGTAGATTTCCTAATGCACTTTTGTATTGGGGAGGTGGAAAAATTGGTAGCTATATTGCACTGAGTAACTCGGTATGGAGTGTCAGTTTCAGGACCCAGGCTGCTAGCCATTCACCCTTATTATTATTCATAAAATGAAACCTGATGATATTTTACATAGAGGAATGTGTGAATGGAGACACATATAACGCTAATATATGGGAGGTTAGAGCAAATATATTTTCAAATCAATATATTTTTCAGAGTTGCTGATGATTTTATAGAATCATTACATAAATAATAAGTAAGTGTGCAACATTTCTGAACACTGAAACAGACCTTTTCAACTTGGAAATTCATCCTAAAACAGTTGATCCCTGCTTAACCTCTAATCTTCTTTGACTGCCTGTGCAGCAGATGGTGCTGCAGTGTGCATTGAAAACTAATAAAACATAATGAAAGTGCACACCAATGACAGCAGGTAAAGAAACCACTTCCATCTTGTATGTGTCAGAAAGGAGTGAATGAACAAAAACAGCAACGACTTAAAGAAAAGGATTGTACGGATAGAATTATTGTTGCAATTTTAAAGCTTTAACACAAGAATATTAACAAATAATGGAAATAGATTGAAAGTGAAACTGTAAGAAACTGAAGAAATGAAACTCTAGTATCTTGTGTAGGGGAGCATACAGTCTGTTCTTTTGGTTGCAGGAGCCATGAGAAATTAGGACTGCCAAGTTATTGTTAGTAGCAACCTATATTATGTGCTCTGTTCATCTTTTTGGGCAAGCAGGAAGTTTTGCACCATTGACATCACTTAAAGACAGCCTCAACTCTTAAGAAAGGAGATGAACTGTATCTTCCATTGCATGAAATATTTTATAAAGGGGAAAGATTGTTTTTGGAACTGCCAATAGGATATCCAAATTCTCTGACGCAGTTCTGGTGGCCTTCATGCAAGTGGAAGAAATCAATCCTGTTCCACTGGCAAAGCAGCAGCTGTAAATATGGTGGAAAGATGTGAATTTGAGGAGCCTTGCTCTCAAAATGTCACTGTAATGCCAAAGAAATGTTAACCGACCTCTCCCGGGTTGTTATGGTAAGAATCATGATTTTCAGCTCAGCTCCGGTCTCCTTACATCAATATTACCCACAGTTTCAGCACTCAAAACATTCAGTTTTCTGTCCCTCACTCTCCAACAATGATGATCCTACCCTTCACTCTAACTTCTTCTGCTCCCACTCACATATTCTACCCCTTCTGTAGTGAATCATTTTCAGCAACATTGAAATCGCTCTTTTCCTAAATCTTACAATTTTGGATTCGATATCCACTGTATTTAACCCTGGCAATCACATTTGTCAAATACAACACATGTCGGCTCTCATGCAGAAGACTCTGGTACTGGCTTCACAATCCAAGCCACTATGAAAGTTGACACATGCACACTGGGAAATGTTAGGTGCAACTGGGGAAGCCTGACAATGAAATTGCAGACAACAGCTGACAGCATGTGGGAGGCTAGCACCAAATTCTCAAGACTTGACATAGATCATCTCAACCATGTTATGAACCAGGGAACTAAATAGTCAGTATCATGTGCAGTCACTCAGATAGAACACAACTTTCACAGCCACTCAGGTTTTTGCACTCTTATATTTGGTGTCTGCCACTTACTTGAACATGACATCACATCTCCACTCTCTCCTGCTTTAGACTTGTGAAAGTGCAGAAGTCCCAACAGCTATGGGAGTTGTACCTGCTATCACCTTTCAGGATGACAGTCTTACATACATTCTGACTGGCCACTCTCTCATGTCTCACAGCCCGCTGGGTCAGTCATGCCAAAGTACTGCTATCTGCCACAGGTCCTAAAAACCTTCAAAGGAAGTTCAACAACTTTCCACCATCAATTGTGTAGGCACTGGTGAAAGATTTTGTGAGCTCAACAATCAGTCAACAAGCACAGAAGACAGACACTGAGAGCCTTGAATAGACATCATTCTCAGTTCTACAAGTTGACTTATTTAATAATGAGGTTAGTTTCTTTATTAAGCTATTTTTAAAATTTATTTTGTTTTAATATTTGTGGTTATAGAATTGAAGGAAGATGTTGAGAAGGTGATAGCGAGGATAATAGTGATGAAGATTGTGGAACAGTTGGTGGATTGGTTGGGGGTGCTGGAAGAGCAATTGTTCAAGTGAAGTTGTCTTGGGCTGTTTGCTCCTTGAGAGCTCTGGAGCTGAAGCACTGGTGGTCAATGTTGTTCCAACTCTTCCATATCTCCATGTTGCTCTCCTCCTATTCCTCCTCCTCCTCCATCTCCTCCTCCTCCTCCTCCTTCATTTCTTGCTGGCCACATGATGCCTAGGGATGCTTGCTCACTATCATTAAGTTATGTCCAGGAATAGTAGCCAGAGGGTTTCATTGACTTCTTATTCCATTCAGACAGAGGAAGCATTGTTTGAAAATATTGTCTGACATGATCAGAGTGAATTACCAGCTACAGAATTAATAATTCAATTTATTAAAGTCAATTCAGTTGAATTATTTAATCGTTAATTTTTAATTGCAAACAGTCTCAAATACTTGAACAGGAGAGCACTCACTGTTCATGAATGGATGGGAGCAAGGGTTTTAAGATTTTGATTATCCTCCAGTTATCTTCAAACTCTAAATGTAAAAGGTGAGCTGCTGCAAAGTGGCCAGCTCATATCCAAGAAAAAAAATGCTTCTTGCAGTAATAACATGAATACATGAATAGGAAAGGTTTGGAGGGTTATGAGCCAAATGCAGGCAAGTGGGACTAGGTTAGTTTGGGAAACTTGGTCGGAATGGATAGGTTGAACGGAAGGATCTGTTTCTGTGCTACATGACTCTGTAACTCTATAACATGAGAGTAGGAAAAATCTGTGTTATTTTATCTCCAAAACAAATGGAATCAATTGAGACTTGCGTCTCATAGTTAGATTGAGATGGCCGACAATACAGTTTTTCAATTAGTTGATCATGCATGATCACACCATCTGCCAATTAACCAGATAGGAGCCTGGGATGAACTGCTGAATGACACCAGTTTATTGGCTGCTGCTTTTTTGTCCTTTTCTTCATTGAATTGGACTATTTTACAGCGAAGAGCAACTGTTTCACAGCAAGACTGATTGTTTTTGTTGAATGCATAACCATTTCCTGGTGAGAATGATGACTGCTTTCCTGGCAGGAACAACATTTTCACACTGAGAATGAGAGTTTGCTTCCATTAAAACAGATCAACTTCCTCTCAACAACTGATACTTGTTTCATTTTTTTCAAACTGTTTCTTTTGTCCAAAGCAGTTATGCATAATTACTTTATTATCATCACGTAAACAGCCTCAGCTGTTAAATACATCAATGTTTTTATCATAAATAATTGGTTCAATAACATTTTAAGGAACAGGTTTATAACAATGTCAAAAATGCTGAATGTTAAGCATCTGGTAGCATTGCCTGCTATTAGCATCTGACTGGCAAACATCAAATATGTTGGAAGAAAATAGACAAGAAATGTTCAAATTATACATCAGCTGATCGTATGTTCAAGGTTTTTAAAGTTGCTCATAAAATGAGTTTAATTTTGGACTGCAGTGAAGATTTAATTCAGGTAAAAGCAGTAGCCATTTTGTCTCAAAAGAAGAAATAAGATGTACAACCAGTAAAATTACTTCTCAGTGATGCTTGTTGAGGTAGAAGTGTTGACCAGGGCACCTCATTGCAACTTTTCTAACAGTGCTTTGGGATTTTATAACATTCATCAAAAATAGAAAGCCTGTTTAATATCTCACTTGAAATACATCTCACATAGTTGCATCAGAATTGATAGTTTTATACTACAGGAATTTCGTTCAGGTTTTCTTTTACACAGAACACACTTTAGAATTGAACTATATTTAAGTGTTACATTTTATGACAAACTAAGTTTGCATCAGTTCGAAATTAAAAAGTACAGGATGTTGGCATTGCAATTGCTTATTGAAGTCAGGTAGGTCAGATTGTGGAGTGTCACAGAATTCGGTCTTTCTAATTGATAAATAATGAAGGTCTTATCTTGGGTCTATTTGCCAGGAGGATCCAAATCGTTCCAAAGAAGCAGGAGATTTTTTTTGTTAATTATGTGCTCAAGACTAGCAAGTGGAACTTGCTACCAACTGAACTAAGTTAATGCTAACAGAGCACTAATTTGAAAATTACGCAAGTATTCCAAAGTTCATAGAAATCTATGAATTTGTGAAGAATATATGTGCAACTTTAAAAGAAAAGCATTGGAATGTCAAAAGTCACATGAAACTGCTGACATAGCACAAAAGCACCAAAGTACATGTTTACAGGCTGAATTGTGATAACGATGTTTATATGTTTTTGATCAGATTTGTTTTGGTTTGAGTAGGAATATTTTATATTTTTATATCCTCAAAACAAAGCTTTATTAATGCTGTTGTAAACTTGGCACAGTTAGTGATACTCACTCTTTGAGGAAGAAGTTTGGAAGTTTAAATTCAGCTTTATGACTTGTGCACACAAACTAGATAGTGCAGCAGTAGTGTATAACTGCATTAATGGAGGCACTGGACTTTGGATAAACTCTTGTAGTAAGGTGAAAAGGATTCCATATCACCGTCTTAGGAAAATATCCTGACTACCATTAAAATCCCCACCACAAAAACAAAACTGATTAAATATTCCTTTACCTTGGCTGCATTTTCATGAGTTCACTGCATTCACCTCAGGGGAAACACCTCCAAATAACAGAATCTTCATTATGGAGGCGAGCGAGTGTTCAGCATAGAGTCAGACCCAATGTTTCCCAGGTGCAAATTAGAGACGGCCACAGGGACGACCTGAGTGTTGAGGTCAGCTGTTTAGAAGGCCCTCTTTAGTATGTGGAACCTTCTCTAATAATTGCCTAAAATATTACGCCCTTCAGTCCTCATCCTTCATACTCACCCCCTGATGTTAGTAAATGTCTGTGGTTATGGAATTTCATGAATCCTGCAGATTTTAAGAAATATAACTTGCTTTGTTTAAAAGAAGCAACATGCTATGAACACAATCACCACGTTCCCTGTCACCCACCATGATTGTCGTGATAGGGAAAGCAGTAATTACTGTACATGTGATACTGCAAAGTGTGGTGATTGCAGTGTAATTTGGTGGCATTAGTTTTGCAAAAATAAATTACAATTTACATCAATAGAGAGATCCAGCCAGGAATTTAAGTATGATAAATTTACTAACACAAAGGCATTTTTGGCATTCACTTCATAGAATTCTAATTTGTCTCAGTATATGCAGTGACTAATTTTACTGGAGGGATTTAGTTATGATCATGCTTACCTTTGTTGATCAATTGCATGAACCTCAAAGGGGACGAAATCTGAGAACAGCACAGGAGAAAAATTGCAAAATGACATCCTTGAATAAAGACAGATGAAAGAGTAAGTTACAGATAAATCTTTAACCAACCATAACTTAATCGAGAATAAGTTTATTTTATAAAGTTTCCTAAAAAATAAATAAACAAGGTATTGAAAGGGATTCTAATGCATTTGGAGAACTATAGCTATAGAATAGACTCATAGCCAAAACAAACAAAAAAAAATTTGGCCCATAGTCCGCATTGCGTTGAATTTTTTGGAGGGATTTCCACTGTAAGCTCGAATGGCTTTCTCACTGTGTCTTACCAAAATCATCTCATTAACTATGATGTTCCTCACATCTGTTTCAAGCTCTGACTTACCACACACCGCTCCCAGAACAATACATCCTCCAGCAGATATCGCAAAATTCACCAGCACCCCTTGCACCATCATTAAAAGCCCATGGTGCACACAACAAGCACTCTCAGTCCACAGTGGTGCTGGCGTTCCTAAAGATTTTCCCCAGACATGGCAGGCAGGAAGAAATTGGCATGCTACTGTGCTGGAAGAGGTGGTGCAAATGTGGGACTTGCTCAACTCCCAGGATGGCAATGGAGAACATGACATCAGACCCCACGTCAGCCTGATCCAAGGTCATCACACAGATTCGTGCAGTTTCAGACATCAGAAGAAATGCATAGCACTGGAGGGAGATGTTCAATTAACTTCTCCACTCTGCCAGCGTAAGTGCGATCATCTTGTCTCCGATACCTCATAAGCTCTACCTCTGCTAATGTACAGACCTCCCACAATGGCGCATGCTCTAACACTCTCACTATTGCATGTAATATCTTCCCACACTTGCTCTCAACCACCCCAATTCCAAACACCACTAACCGTGCATGCCTACTCACTCACTCAGGACACCTCTGTTACTGCACCGAAAGGAAAGATTTTTACCACCCACTTTTATCCCATTTCATTTGGAAAACAGCCTCCATTAGGACAGAAGGAATCAAGATATGATTTGGAAGTGCCAGTGTTGGACTGAGGGGCACAAAGTTAAAAAATCACACAACACCAGGCTATAGTCCAGCAGATTTATTTGGAAGCACTAGCTTTTGAAGCACTGCTTCTGCATCAGGTGGTTGTGGAACAGAATCATACGACACAGATTTATAGCAACAGGACTGCAGTGTCATGGAATGTTAATTAAACAAATTTAGATTAAGTCTTTCATCTTTTAGAATGACCATGCTAGTTTCAGTTCTTTCATATGTAAATCCCAACAGAGGCTGATAGTCAAATTCGGTACCAATGGGGATAGCCTCAACCGGGACCTCAGGATATGTCACAATACAGGTAACCCCACACACACACACACACACACACACACACACACACACACACACAGTTCAGACCTACAAACTCGTGCAGAACCTCTCTCATACACAAAGCTCTCTCTCATATGCACACACATGCATCCCCTCCAGTACGCACCCTCTCACAGACTTATACTCACACCCCGATATGCATGCACACTCAGTCTTCCACTCATGCTCACACATGTAAGTTTTTGGGGTGAATTTATACTTGCAGAATTACATTTTATTTTGCTCAAAAACTGCATTAATCCATGTAAGATTCTGTACATTGGGACACAGATAGACTTTAACCTTGCACATTCAATGCATTATCTGTGCTGCAATGGCCCCTATTGTTAAAGCTATCTTGAGAATGTAACTTTGAAAATGTTCTGGGATTTACATAAGAAAGAACTAAAACTAACATGGTCATTCTCAAAGATGAATGACTTAATCTAAATTTGTTAAATATTACATTCTATGACACTGCAATCCTGTTGCTATAAATCCTGTGTCGTATGATTCTGCTCCATAACGACCTGATGAAGAAGCAGTCCTTCGAAAGCTAGTGTCTCCAAATAAACCTGTTGGACCATAACTGGGTGTTGTGGAATCAAGTGAACTGCCTGACATTTGGCTCCTCATCACTCACATGGACTCTGGACATCACATGGACTCACAAAAACATCGTGACTCTGACCACCTTAATGGCTAACTGACCATTTCTAAGCCCGTTGACTAATACCACAGATTGCCCTTAACATGCTGTGCTGTGACCCCTGACCAAAGGCTATCCCCTTTGACTTGGCTGAGGCTACGATAAGCTTCTTTCCTTTGTGACTGTGTATGACCGCATGGCAGGAATATGAGCCTAATATGCAAAATGCAAAACCACAAGACAGAGATTCTGTGAGAATTCAGGTAGGGTCAAAGTGATTGTGCACTATAAGAGCAAATGAAGAGCATGGAGATACAATCTGGCCTAGTCCATGAGCTGAGATTGTGTTCCTGAACACACTGTGTCCTTGCTGCAGCATTACAGTGATAGCTGCTGGGCCCAGCCCGAGGTGCAGAAGCATCCTGAAAGTGAAACTGAGATATGCCACGGGGTTCTTGGAGATTGGCACATGTGGGATGCCAATATCCGTGGACATGAAGTGCATGTGGCCAGTACCCATGGAGTGTGTCCCAAGATGTTTATGTCCAGTTTTGAATGTAGATGGCCAAAGTTGCTCCCAATGTCTTGATGCCCAATAATTCAGATAATTTTGTGAGAACCAAAACTGACTCAAAACTGTAGCTTACAGAAGGAATATCTGAAGACACTGATGCTGCAAAGGCTATGGGACGTGATAACATCGTGTTGACAGTACCAAATACTTTTGCTCCAGAACTAAGTGCATTCCCTAGCCAAACTGTTCCTGTACAACTATAATACTGACATCTACCCTGCAATTGGGAAAATTGTCCAGATGTATTTCGGTTGTGAAAAAAAAGGACAATCTAACCTAGCCAATTACCACCCCATGACTTCAGGAAGCAAGGAGGAGGGCATGCCCCTATATGCATGAATGGAGCTGAGGTGGAGATGGGTGAAAGTGTCAAGTTTCTAGAGGTGATGATCACCAACAATCTGGACCACCTATTTTGATGCAACGGCACAACAAGAAGGCACAATAACAGCTCTTCATCCTCAGGAGGCTCAGAAAATTCAGCATGTCCATAGGTACTCTCACCAACCTTTATAGTTACATCATAGCAAGCATTCTAATTGGATGCATCAGAGCTTGGTATGGCAACTGCTCTGCCCAGGAGCATAGGAAACTACAGAAAGTTATGATTACAGCCCAGTCCATCATGCAAGCCAAATGCCTATCCATTGACTCCATCTACCATTCACGATGCTTCAGAAGGGCAGCCGACATCATCAAAGACCTGTCCCAGCCTGATTATAATCTCTTCCTTGCTCCAGCATCAAAGCACAGTAGCAGCAGTACCTTCCATCTACTACAGGCATTGCAGTTACTCCAGCAGCATTTTCTAAAATAAAACCATCGCCTGCAAATTCCCTTCTGTCCCACACACTATTCCAACTTGGAATCATACTACTGTTTCTTCACTGTTGCAAGATCAAACTCCTGGAACTCCTCCTAACAGCATCATGGACTGCAGCAGAACAAGAAGTGGCTCCCTGTCAGCTTCTCAGGGGGAATTAGGGATAGGCAATATATGCTGGTCTAGCCACCAATGCCCACATCCTGTGAAGAAATCTTTTTTAACACGTAACCAATTTCTTTCAGCAAGATCGTACATACAGCAATAGCAAGATGATCGAATTGCCTTTCGAATTTTGTTTCATGAATAAACATTCTCTCAGGAACAGGGAATAACTACCCTGCACTTATTCAAATTGTGGAATGGGATCTTTTACATTCACCTATAAAAAAGGGACACTAGCCCTCAGTTTAGCATAACATCCAAAAGACAACACTTCAAACAACGCAGCACTTCCTCAAGACTGCTTTTGCTCAAATCCTAGACTGGACCCTTAATCCACAACCTTCTGACAAAGTGGCAAGAATGCTTCTGACAGATGTAACTAAAGGGTAGATAAAGGGGAACTCGTGCAACATTTGGATTTTCAAAGGGCACTTGAGATGGTGCTGCATAAAAGGTTCTTACACAAGGCAATGGTTGGGAAAAATTAATTAGCAAGCGACAGGGATTGGTTTAAGGACAGAAAACAGCATAAGAATATAAAACTCCTTTTCAGTTTGATACACTGTTACTAATAGAGTGCTGCAAGGATCAGTGCTGGGGCCTCAGCTATTTACAATCTACATAATGATTTAGATGGAAGGACTGCAAAGTAATAAATCCAAGGTCGCTGGTGGTACAAAGCTTCATGGATTAGTAAACTATGAGGATGTCAAAACAAGGATATAGAAAGGATAATTGAGTTTGCAGTAAGGTAATGATGGAATATTATGTGGGAAAATTTCACTTTAGTAGGAAGAATACAAAATCAGAATTGATTTTTTAAATGGTGCAGACTATTAAATACTGGCATTCAGAGAGATTTGTTTGCCTTTGTAGAGAAAATACCAAAAGTTCGTTTGTAGGTACAGTCAGCAATCTAAAATCAAATGAACTTTACTGTAGCAAGGTTAGAAAGTATTAGTTAATATAAATAACCTTGCTGCAATTGTATGGGATCAAGCTGGGATCAAGTTAAATGTAGGAACATGAATGGTTGAGGTGCCAGAATGACATTTCTTCAAAGTGGTTGAACACCTGATGGGGTCAAGCTGAGTTCTGAAAATATAATAATCGCCTCTGAGATGATAGCTCCAAGAAATAAGAAAGAGATAAGAAAATTCCCTGGCATGATCCAGTGCATGTGTTTTACCTACCTCATATTTAAATCTGCTAAAGCAGTTGAAAGAAGATATTGAGGGCCAGTGGTCAGAGTTAAGCAAGAGGAATTTCAACAAACTCAAAGAACTAGTATGCAAGGAGACAACCCTGTCATACTATCCCGAAATGAACCTAGTATTCTGCAAGTCGATCCTCCTACAAAAGCTGTACAAATTGAATAATTGTCTTCATATATATCAACACACGAGAACTGAAAATTATACTTGATCAAATTGAAGAACAATAATGAACTACATACAGAGACATAATTCAGCAGGCCTCCATTACAGCCTTCTTCCCTCAGGCTCCCAGTTCCACGTAACCCAACACCTCTGATGATGCACTCCAGGTACTAGCCCTGCTGCAAGAGGGAAGACTATTAACTAGGAAAACTATTTGCACCTAAATCTCTAATATCAGCTGAGAGTAGGTTTGCAATTAAGTATGGATGTAAGAAATTTCATTCATATTTCTATAGCAGAAAGTTCATATTAGAGAGTGAACATAATCCAAATTAGCATATCTCCAAGTAAAATTGTGTACTCTCAAGGTTTCAGAGTCTTACATTCACGCTGATGTAAAAGCCAAGAATAGGAATGGTGCTAGCAGATGCCCTTTCTCAGTTGTTGCCACAGGAAAAAGACAAATAAAAGATCAAAGTGTGAAGATCTATCACTTAATGAACAAAGCATCACTGAAACCATGTAAAATTAGAAATGAGGTCAGTACCGATGAAGATTTACAGTTGTTCTCTCAGCAAGTGATCCAGGAATGGCCTGATGAGATACAACAAACACAACCAGCAAGACCTCTTTACTGATCTATTAGAGATGACATCTCAATGAAAGATGGTATTCTGTTCACTGGATCCAGAATAATTACAGTCAAAATGAAGAAGAAAGAACTTCCCTAGAAGATACAGGAAGGTCATGTGGGAATGAAGAAGTGCCAAGCTAGAACAGCTATTCACAGAACTGGTATCTACAAAAGATGTTGAAAAAATTGAGTCTATAAGCCTGAAGTAGAGAAAAACATAGCAGAAAGAGAAGATGGTAGTTACTGAAATACCACCCAGACTATAATAGATTGTGAGAGCTGATTAATTCACAGAGTCATGAATGATATGTCATATTTGCAAACTACTACTTAGAGTTCCTTTTTACCTAAAATGTGGTAGATTTGATAGCTTCAATCATTTCATCAGTACGAATTCACAGAGTAAAAGATTCCTGAAAGAATAAAATGTGAAAATAAAATCCAAAATATCTCCAGAGAATATAAGGGATTTGCTGATCATTATGGGTTCAACATCATCACCTCATCACCGTATTACCCAAAGGGACACAGTTTTCTGGAAAAAAAACCTTTGTAAAATGTAGTGTCGAAGAAAGACCAAATTTTGCTTTATTGTCAGTCTGATCTATATTCCTCCGTAGATGAAATTACCTGCAGAACTATTGAATGGAAGATAGTAAAATAATTCTACCAAGCAAGATACTCTAACCGGAATAATTGAAGTCTTGATAGCAATACAATAGCAACCACAATTGTACACTAATAATGCTTAAAACTCTTCTAATATTTTAAATTAACTAGCAAAGAGATGAAGACTCACATGTTATTAGAATGTGGTATTAGACTCTATTCCATTACTTTACACAAACATGACACTACTATAATCCAAGTAACTCATTGGATTAATAAATAATTACCTTTCTTCCTGCTAAATGCTGTGTTTCTTGACTGTAAGTTGGCTAAGCTATGATTTATTGAAATATGTTCAATTAAAATGGCATATAAGCTCTCAGGAATAAAATACTTGTAAAACTAAATCTCCATAGACACTTGGTGGAAGATTTAATGTTATCCATCCATCCATGACATCTTCCAGGACTCAACACCTATTTTTGACATTGATGAAAATCTCAAATATCTCTTGAAACAATGAACATGATGATGCTTTTTTGTTCATTGCATTAACGAAAGCGACCAGATGATCTTAAGTTCAGAAACCTATCAAAGGGTTTAATTTCCTCTTGATGCATTCTGATTGATGTATATACATAAAATTCCTTCATGCAGTATTTTAATGTCGCCAATAACCTCTTT
Organism: Chiloscyllium punctatum; assembly: GCF_047496795.1. Taxonomy (NCBI): domain Eukaryota; kingdom Metazoa; phylum Chordata; class Chondrichthyes; order Orectolobiformes; family Hemiscylliidae; genus Chiloscyllium; species Chiloscyllium punctatum. The sequence goes on from NC_092741.1 coordinate 78,477,305, forward strand.
AAATTAATAGGTTCGCAAATGCCTTTACATAGCAAGCAAAGTAATATCTTGAATGCTACGAGAGGAAATTAAATCACAGAACCATAGAATTTACAACATACAAAGCAGAATACTGTAGATATTGCAAATCTGATATAATAATAGAAAAAGCTGGAAATGTTTGGCAGGTCTAGCAGCATCTGAGGTGACAGAAACAAAGTTAACATTTCAGGTCATTGTTTCTGCCCTGCTACTATGCTTTCACCATTGCGTATCTCTTCATCTTTTTTAAATATTTTAAAACAATGCAATCTCTATTCCATCCTGTAGCAAACAACTTTTCAGTGGGATTGTGGTTCTGTTTGAACTACATGCAGCTGCAGTTGCATGTCTCACTACCAAACTGGCACAGTTCTCTGTTTACCGGAACTAGGGTCATGTAATCATCAAGACAAATACATACTGGGGAAAATGTCTAGCAATGTAACTATTCCTGATTTCCATCCAGCCCATGCTGTAGGTGTTTCTTGGACTGACAAATGGGAAAGTCCAGCTACCTGGCTCTGAGTAAAGCATTATCCCACCAAATACTCCCTCCCGCATCTCCAAATAAAAACATCACAATTGCTTGATCCCCTCTCCTGAAAGTACCATTATATCCAAGTCCGAGACTGTGAATGTCTGCAGGCTACTTGCTCGGGGGTAATCAACAGTTTAACTTATTTAACAAGCCAATCAACATCTCACAATTTATTGATCTTTGGCAGAATTGGAAAGTACTGTGTAAAATTTTAACTTATAATATTAAAAACATTTTGTTAAAATGGTGATGGTTGTAAATTAAGTGGCTGTCCTTAGGATCCATGGAATTTCACATCTTTGGATGTGAAAAGAAATACCAAACAATAGCCTTCAAATAGGGGAAGAGGCAAGTCAAAACAGACTGCATGGTGATCTCTTCTGACTACAAACATAGTGAGAGGTTAATGAACCCCTGCTCAACAGTATGAATCTCAAGCTGCAGACATATTTTATGTTATCCCTTTAAAGAAGACACAAAGACAGGAGTTAAAAATCCAGATTCAAATCAACTGGATTGAACTAGTGGGATTGACATTCTTGTGTATACTAGCCTGGGTTTGTGTGTTAGCTTTCTTCCGCGATCGCTAGAACCTGGCACTGGGAGTAATCTTGTGGTTGTGCTTTACAATTTATTTTCCAACACCCTATATACTGCTTGCAGGGCCTCATCTCTCTTTATCTTTATGTCAATGGTAATGATAGAGACCTTCACCTCTGACTGTATTCCTTCCCCCTTGAAAATGCCTTGCAGCCATTAATTACAGATTGTACAATTTGGTTTGGAAATCATCGGCACTGACTTACTCTTACACATTGAAGTGACTCTCATTTGATTCTAATCACCAACTATGAACCTTGAAATTTCAGAAAGTCAAAAAAGTCCCTTTGAAATAAAATGATCAAGCAAATTTATTACATTAAACTAGTCAAATAGCAAGCGATTGAAATTTACAATGCTCTATAATTCTTATGGAGAGCATCTTAGAAGTAGACATCCATTTCAGATCCTCTAGATTATAATCATCAAATTGAGCTGGGCCTACAAAGAGGTGATTTTAAAGATCATTCATTTTAAAGACGTGTTTATCATAATATTTTTATTCCTTCCGAGAGTTTTATGTAGCCTTGTTCAATTATTTTAATGTTCAATCCATTAAAATATAGTTAAGCAATTCCCTTTTAGGTCTGTGCTTGGAACTTTAAGGCCAACCTTTTATGCGGCTCCAAAAGCAAAGAGGAGGCAAATCCTTCAGTAAAATTGGGAATTTAATTTTTAAATTTAATTGCTTTTGTAATCTCATCTGTTATCCACTCACTATGAGAATATTTTAATTTTGATGAATTTGAAAAACAACAATCAAAAATGCTTTGTTGTGTTAATATCATGAAAGTGTAATGTTGCTGTAACAGAAAAAATGATTTACCTCATTACTGCATATCTACCACCTTGTCAGTCTTTGAAGGACATAGAGATGTCCAGCATGGAAACAGACCCTTTGGTCCAACTCATCCATGGCGACCAGGTATTCTAAATTAATCTAGTCCTATTTGCCAGCATTTTGCCCATATCTCTCTAAACTCTTCCTATTCATGTACCCATCCAGATGCCTTTTAAATATTCCTCTGACAGCTCATTCCATACACCCACTACCTTCTCCGTGTAAAGGTTGCCCCTTAGGTCCCTTTTAAATCTTTCCTCTCTCGCCTTACACCTATGCCCTCTAGCTTTGGACTCCCTAACCTGGGCAAAAGACCTTGTCTGTTTACACTATCTATGCCCCTCATGATTTTATAAGCCTCTGTAAGGTCACCCTCAGCCTCTGAAATTCCAGGAAAAATGCCCCCAGCCTACACAACATCTCTCTTTGCTCAAACCTTCAAATCCCGGAAATATCCTTTTATGAACTCTTTCAAATTTAACAACATTTTTCCTATAGCAAGGAGACCTGAACTGAATACAGTATTCCTAAACTGACCTAACCAACGTACTATACAGCTGCAACATGACATCCAAACTCCTATAATCAATGCGTTGACCAATAAATGCTCACATATCAAATACCTTCTTCACTACGCTTTCTATCTGACTCAACTTTCAAGGAACCATGAATCCCTGCATCACAAGATCTTTTTGTTCAACAATTCTTCCCAAGACCTTAGCAATGGTAGCGACCAAGGCTGACTAGGCATATTAGGGATAGCATAATAGCTAAAGAAAAAGCATATCATGTGGTGAAGGGAAATGGGAAACCAGAGGATTGGGAAGCTTACAAAAATCAAGAGAGGCAACAAAAAAATAAATAAGAAAGGAGAAGATTAAATATGATGGTAAGCTAGTCAATAATATAAAGGAAGACTGTAAGAGTTTCTTTAGATATATCAAGGGCAAAAGAGAGGCAAAAATGGACGTTGGGCTGCTGGAAAATGATGCTGAAGAGATTGTATTTGGAAACAAGGAAGTGGCTGAGGAACTGAATAATTACTTTGCGTCAGTCTTCACAATGGAAGATGTGGGTAATATCCTAAAAATTCAAGAGAGTGAGGGGGCAGAGCTGAGTATGGTGGCCATCACCAAGGAGAAGCTTCTAGAGAAACTAAATGGCCTGCAGGTGGATAAATCACCTGGACCAGATGGACTACACCCCAAGTTCTAAGGGAGATAGCTGAAGAGATAGTGAAGGAGTTAGTGGTGATCTTTTAGGAATTACTAGAGTCAGGGAGGATCCCAGAGGACTGAAAAATTGCGAATGTGACACCCCTGTTTACAATGGGAGTAAGGCAAAAGATGGAAGATTACAGACTGTTTAGCTTAACCTCGGTCGTGGGAAAGATCCTGGAATCCATTGTGATGGATGAGATTTCTGAACACTTGGAAGTGTATGGTCAAATAAGGCAACGGGTTTCATCAAGGGGAGGTCATGCCTGACAAATCAGCTATAAGTCTTTGAGGAAGTAATGAGCAGGTTAGCCCAAGGAGAGCCAATGGATGCGATCTACCTGGACTCAAGAAGGCTTTTGGCAAGGTGCCATACAGGAGTCTACTGAGTAAGATAAAGGCCTATGGTGGTAGGGACAAGCTGCTAGCATGGATAAGAAGCTTGGCTGTCTGGCAGAAAGTAGAGAGTGGGAATAAAAGGGTTCTTCTCAGGATTGCAGCCAGTGGCCAGTGGTGTTCTGCAAAGGTCATTGTTGGGATCACAACTTTTCAGTTTATACATTAATTATCTAGATGAAGGAACTGCAGGCATTCTGGCTAAGCATGCAGATGATACAAAAATAGGTAGAGAGACAGGTAGCATTGAGGAGGCGAGGAGGCTGCAGAAGGATTTAAACAGGTTAGGAGAGTGGGCAAAGAAGTGGCAGATGGAGTACAACATGGGAAAGTGTGAGGTCATGCACTTTGGGAGGAAGAATAGAGGCATGGGCTATTTTCTAAATGCAGACAAAATTCAGAAGTCTGAAGTGCAAGGACACTTGGAAGTCTAGTCCATGATTCTCTCAAGGTGAAATTACAGATTGAGTCAGTAGTTAGGAAGGTAAATGCAATTATGGCATTTATTTTGAGAGGACTTGAATATAAAAGCAGGGATATACTTCTGAGGCTCAATGAGGTTCTGGTCAGGCCACATTTGGAGTATTGTGCATAGGTTTGGGCCCCATATCTCAGGACTGATGTATTGGCCCTTGATTATGTTCAGAGGAGGTTCACGAGAATAGTCCCAGGAATGAAAGGCTTAATGTATGAGGAATATTTGAGGACTCTGGTTCTATACTTGATAGAGTTCAGAAGAATGAGGCATCTAATTGACACATACAGAATACTGAGTGGCCTGGACAGAGTGGTTTTGGGAAGATGTTTCCATTGGTGGGAAAGACTAGGACCTGAGGGCATAGCCTCAGAATGGAGAGAAGGAGAAACGTCTTCAGCCAGAGAGTGGTGAACCTATAAGATTCATTGCCACAGAAGGCTGTGGAGGCCAAGTCATTGAGTATATTTAAGACTGAGATAGATAGGTTCTTGAGTATCAAGGGGATCAAAGGTTATGGGGAGAAAGCAGGAGAATGGGGTTGAGAAACCTATCAGCCATGACTAAATGGCAGAGCAGACTCGATGGGCTCAATGGCCTACTTTCTGCTCCTGCATCTTATAGTCTTATGGTCTCATTAACTTATAAGTCCTGCCCTGATTTGCTTTCCCAAAATGCAAACCTCATATTTATCTAAATTAAACTCCATCTGCCAATCCTTAGCCATCAGCCCATCTGATCAAGGTCCCATTGTACTCGAAGATAATCTTTCTCACTGTCCACTAGACCTCCAATTTTGCCACCTGCAAACTTATGAACCATTCCTCCGACATTCACACCCGAATCATTTATACAAATAGCAAAGTACTGGCCAAAGTACTGACATTCGCAGCACACCACTAGTCACAGTCCTTCAATCCAAAAACAACCCTCCACCACTATCCTCTGTCTCCTACCTTCAAAACAATTTTGTATTTAGCAAAACTGAAGCAGAAAACTAGAAATATTCAGCGTTGTCAGGCTGCATCAGGGAAGTGATAAAAACACAATCATAATTAACAGGCTGCTTTATTTAATCCACTGAAGTTGCTTCCTGCCACCAATTTAAATGTCAGGCTCTTTCAGTCTGCAGGACAAAGTGGGGACTGCAGATGCTGGAGATCAGAGTTGAGATTGTGGTACTGGAAGGGCACAGCAGGTCAGGCAGCAACTGAGTAAATAAAACCATAAGACTTTAAGGGCTTATTCTCAAAATGTTGATTCTCCTGCTCATTGGATGTTGCCTGACCTGCTGTGCTTTTCCAGCACCACACTCTTGACTCTTTCAGTCTGCACTACAGGATGTTAATGGCCAGTGGACAATGAGTTGGTTTCAGATGAGACTTCTGCCCCCATGTTGGGAGGGAATCCTGCCTTTACCTCCATCCAGGGCCCCAAACAGTCCTTCCAGGTGAGACAGAGGTTCACCTGCCTCTCTTCCAGCTTAGTTTCCTGCATCAGGTGCTCCCAATGTGGTCTTCTCTTCACCAGGGAGATTGAACATGAACATAAGGAATGGTTCGCTGAGCATCTCAGCCGGGCCCGCAGGGGCCGACCAGACCTTCCAGTCACCACCCATTTCAATTTTCCCAAATTGCTCCCTTTCTGACATGACCAACCTTGGCCTCCGCCATTGCCACAACAAACCACACCAAAAATTAGAGGAACAACACCTCATCTTCTGCCTGGGAAGCCTACAGCCCGGAGGACTCAACATTGAGTTCTCCAATTTCAAATAACCTCACTTCCCATCACCCAACTCCCTTCCCAGCTGCTCCCTTTCCCTGCCTCTCCTCCCTGCCACTAACCGGATTCATTCCTCCTACTGACCAACCAGGTCGTACCCTCTACCTGTCTTCCCCTATCCCTACTTCACCACCCTTTATCTGCAGCTCCCCTGACACACACCCACCCCCATTCCTGACAAAGGGTTACACCCGAAACATTGACCTCTTGATGCCATCTAGCTTGCTGTGTTCTTCCAGCTTCCTGCTTGTCTAATCAAATAACAGGCAGGTCTATGATCTCAGCAACACCACTGCGATTGGTGGCCATTGCTGGGATTTCATATCATTCCCACTGAAGCCATGAAACTGGAATGAAGTGAAAGGTAAATTGCAGAGAAGGGATGCAAGCATGGTGAGGGGATGAGGATATAAAGAGGGGGCAATGGGAAAAAGGGGAATTCAGGGGCATAACACCTTGGGAGGGCGCCAGAGCCCCATTAAGAAGGCACCAACCCCTTTGTCTGCCAACAGTGGGTGCAGTGAGTGCTGCCAGGCTGGACCTTTGTTGCAAGTCTTTCCTAATACAGGATAAATCCCAGTTATAGTGGAATGAAGTCTTCAAGTGGGCACTGATTTGCTGCTTAAGCACTTCAATTGGCCTACAGGCAGTAACGTGCCAATAGCTTCGTGCCATGGGTTAACTGTGGCAAGGGTTCGAAGATAGATGGTGAGCAATGCCTGTGGAATATTTTACTTCTCACCCACTCACCACCCAATCTATCCTTGGAGGGGGCTGCAAAACCCAGCTTAAATGTCCTGGTGGATAATCTTCTAACAGTTGAATTTGAACAAAGGCATTAGCTCTGTTGATGATTACTTCGCTTGCCACATGTTATACAACGGTTATGGTAAAGTGAGCAAAGATTTAAACTGGACAACAGCCATGATAGCTGACAGATGGTACATCAGCTTTTACAACAGACAGCTACAATGTCATTCTTCATTTGTCATTTGTTATTTTTCTTTGATAGATATTAATAAATAACAGCAGACACAATTAATAATGTCACGACATCATTGCACCTTCAATTGCATCATTTAATAAGTCAGCAAAATATGTTACTGGTCACCCATTTCCCTTTGCAGTGAAATATAAACAGTCAAATAAGTGATTTGTGCCACTACAGAACAAATATATCTGAGAAAGCTTCCAAGCTATATTTACAGTTCAGTAAGTTGAGCAGGATTCTGAAAACCATTATGCAGTCTCTTACCCAGGAGGTATGGTAGCTGTAGTTATAACTGTCGCATCAAATTCCTTTTTGGTTTTGCCTTTTTCTTTCATTATTTTTTCCACAAGCTGCAGAATGACATTAGTGATTCTGGTTTAAACTGGCTTATTTTCTGCCGCTTTCAGCTGGTTATAGAGTCGGAAACAGGAAAAATGAAATTTGGAAATCCTCCCCATACAAGTGGCAACAGAGATTTGGCACTCTCTTACCCAAATAATAATTGATGCTGGATTAATCAATTACTCAATTTTGTTTACTAATGAAGGAAAGGTGAATATACAGAGTTAGGTGACAGATCAACCGTAATCTCATTAAATGCTGGGATAAATTCAAGAGGTTAAATGACTCCCTCTTGGCCCTGTATTCCTGCACGTTTGACATTCTCCATGCAGCTTGAATTGTTTTCCAGGAATGGGCCACGTTCAAACTGGGAATCTAATGGGATGCAAAGATAGCAGGTGTTGCAGTTAGTCTCCAGCTCCTAAAAATAGTCTGTTATCTCTCCTTTTAAGTCTATTTGGATTTAGCACTCCACCACTCTCATCTTACCTCTCTCTCCTCCCTACCCTTTCACGATGTGTCCTTAACAGGCTTTGCACATAAATTAAACAAGTGGAAAACAAGGGATTTACCAATGATGATTAATAGGTGGAAAAAAATACTGCACGTGATTTGGTGATGGGGAGCAAAAAACATCAGTTGTATATAAGAGCACTTCTGGATTGTTTTAAAAAAAGTCAGTCTGTCCTTCTTAAAGGTACATGGAACTTCCTCACAAAAAGCTGCTATTGAATGCTTTTGCTGCAATTGCACACATGGAGTGCATTAAAAGGAATGCCAGGCAGAAGGAGGCCTGTTAAGATGCAGAAATGCTGCAATCACTGCCCCCACACATGCTCTTAAAATTTTGCATTTTTTCCTCATTTTAAGCAGCAAGTATCCCAAACATAAACTCAGCATGAGCAGAACTAATTTAAGACATTTATTTTCAGCTCATTCTTCCAAAGGTATGATTATTGATTCCAGTTTTCCCCACACAAAAACTCTTTATTTGCAGCTAGATCTTTACAAAAGAAACAAGAGCTTTTGTTCTTTTCCAATCTCTCTAACTACGTATGTGAGCCTGACGTTACTATTATGTTAACATCATATAGCCTTCATATGTTAACCCCATTACTCTACAAAAAGCACCTCACCCACAATTTGCTGTCTGACCCTTTCAATTACTGCTGTCTGACCCTTTCAATTACAGTAGTAGGGTATTTGGGGATGGGGTATCAATGTACCATTGATTGCCTGTTCAGCTGGGAGCGATCGAAATGACCATTCATTGGAGATTTGCAGATTATATTCTTGAATCTAATGCCACATCAGCTCAAATGCCTGTTTGAGGTCCTGAAGTTCTGGTTCAGCTATGGCACATCAAACATAACACACCACATGATGTGTACACGACAGCCACCACCATCAGCACTACTGAATTAATGTTTTTTTATCGCATCAACTGGGCTCATGTTTATCATCAGATCCCAGCATTGAATAAGACATTGAGAAGAACAGAGTACTCGATGATGATATCAAAATGCTATTTGGGCTCTGTAATGCTCCTGCCACCTTCACGTGTGTAATGGATAAAGCCTTTGACTATCTTAATTTCCATGTCCTCCTTGTGTACTTGGATGATGTACTGATACTCATGCTCAGCACATCATTTTGAGGAGATCTTGAAATACCAGACATCATTTTACCCTACATGTCACAGATTAGCTTGAATGTCAAACCAGAGAATTAACAATATTTATGAACAAAAGTACAACACCTTGGGAACCAAGCAAGGTATAATCCTGACGATGAGTAAATTCAAGTGGTTGACGAATGGCCCTGACCTAAGACAGAAAGGGAATCGTGTGGATTCCTTGGTCTAGCTGGTCACTACAGGAGGTCTGTGTAAGGTCATGCACAGTTGGCCATCCAACTACATGATATACAGAGGAAATCAGAGAATGCTGAAGGAGTAGTTGGGAAGCGATGTACAAATCGTGATACTTCATAGAGCATCATGGGAAGTTGGGAGTTCCAGGGTTTTGACCAGTGACAGTGAAGGAACAGCAAGTATATTTCCAAGTCAAGATGGAGACCGGCTTGGAGAGGAACTTGGGAGTGTTCCCAATAAATCTGCAGCTTTGCCCTTCAAGATAGATGCAGTTGTCAGTTTGTAAAATGCTGTCTGAGAATCTTTGATGAATTTCTGCAGTGCATCCTTGTGACAATACTGTATCTTTAAAGGATGTGCTCTGTCCTGTTTCTCGTGTAGATAAGTATTGTCACAGCGGTGCCCAAATGTCTCCTTCAGATAGGCAATTGGTAACCAGCTTTGAGTTCTCCTTGAGTGTAGTTTTGTTAAAGCAAGACTAAAGAATCATGAAAGGGTATGTCATGCTCACATAGATACAGACTTTAGTTTTGCTTTCAGTTAGTTGAGCAGGTTTTTGCTAACTGCTAGAGCTGAAAGCTTGAGTTTATTTCCTGCTAGAGTGAAGTCTTAAACAGAGATGCTTCCTGTTAAAATTCAAAAGGGGCAGATTGTTTTCTTTCAGTGCTTCTTTCTACTGGACGGTACAGAGACAACAAGTGAAGATAATATGTGCTTCTGAATTGCCTTTTCCAAGGGTGTATTTATGGGATGTTGCCAATATTGGAAAAGTTGATGATTAATGGTTAAATAATACATTATCTTGTTAAGTACTTCAGTTGAGTAAAGTTATGCCAATTCTTCTTTATGTTATATTTTAACTGCGTTGTAAGAATAATGTGTGTTTTGATTAAAGCTTAGTGGTGGACTAATCGAGTCATATCTAGAACATAGCACCTTACACTTGTCTTTTTAAAAATGTAAGAGTAAGGGTCCAGGCTATCTCTGTAATATATTTTGGGAAGGGGCTCTGGTCTGGTCCATTACAGATAGTCCTTACTGCTGCTATTGGTGGTGGAGGGAGTGGATGTTTGTGGATCTGGTGCCAACCAAGAAGGCTGCTTGGTCCTGGATGGTGTCAAGCTTCTTGAGTATTTTTGGGTCTGTACCCATCAAGGAAAGTGGAGAATATTCCATCACACTCCTGACATGTTTCTTATAAGTAGTGGACAAACTTTGGGGAGTTAGGAGTTGAGCTACTTGCCACAGTATTCCGAGTCTCTGACTTGCTTCTGTAGTTATTGTATTTGCATGCTGAGTCCAGTTGAGATTCTGATCCCCTCCGGATGTTGATAGTGGGGTTTCAGTGATGCTAACACTAATTAATGTCAAGGGGGTTGGTTAAATTGCTTCTTATTGGAGATGGTTATTGCCTGGCATTTGAGTGGCATGAATGTTACTTGCCACCTGTCAGCCCAAACCTGGATATTGTCCAGATCTTGTTACATTTGAACATGGACTGTTTCAGTATCTGAGGTGTTGTGAATGGTGCTGAACATTGTACAATCATTAGCAAACATCCCTATTTCTGACCTTCTGATGGAGTGAAGGTCATTGATGACACAGCTGAAGGTGACTCATGGTTGTTTCAGCAAATTCACGCAGGCTATTCCCACCCATGTCTGAAAGGCTTCAACTAAAAACGTAGTGTGTGATTGGTTTGTCCATTCTATTTTGGATTCACAGTGATCAGGGGAGTAACGTCTATAGCAAGAGCCTACTGGAGCTTTGCAAGATCTGAGGCATTGGCAAGAGCTGCACTACTCTCTCCGGTCCCTCCCCTCCCCCCATTATCTAGAGGGAAATGGACAGTGTGCATAACTCAACCATACTCTGCATGGGTTATTCTCCACATATCTCTTCTTTGGATGGGACACAGTCCTTACTATGGACCATCTCCTCGATATTACTACAAATTCTAATGGGAAGAGCCAGGTCAAAGAATAGGTAACCCAAGCATCATGTGAGACTCAGCCAGACATTCAAGATGGTGTCTGAGAAGACTGAGAGATAAGTGCTGAAGAATAACTCTGAATAGTCACAAGGCTAACAGGACTGACCTTTCAACTGGCACAAGGTTATTCCTCTGAAATCAGAACATGAAGATTGTGACTAAAATACAGGATGTATAGAATCCTAAACCCCACCGAGTCAGCAAGCAGCTAGAAATAGAATATCACACCTATGTGGTTGAACCAATAGCTGGGATCAACATCAGATAATGGTTCACAGAGGAGAGCTGCTTGAGGCCAGGTGGATGATGTGGAAGCAAACAACTCACTCAGCAATGTAACAAGATCTGAAGTGTCAGTGCATGATGTTTGAAATGAAGTGTAGTTCAATGGCAGAGAGGAACCCTGGAATGATCTGCATGTTACGCATCCAAGGAGTGCATCCAGTGTAAGGGGACTTGGAAATTGGTGTAGGGATGACTTTCAGAGTGCAGAAACTGAATGCCACCACCAGAAACTTGATCATCGGCCCCAAATGTAGGTTATCCATTACTGAGCCTGGATGCCTTTGAAGATAACAGTATAGATAAGGATCATAGAATCTTAACAGATTGGAAACATGCCATTCAACCCAGCAAGTCCACACTGACTCTCTGAAGAGTATCCCATTCAGACTAACCCTCCTAACCTATCCCTGTAACCCGTACTTCCCTTAGCTAATCTACCTAATTTTAAACATCCCTGAACACTATGGGCAATTTAGCATGTCCAATCCACCTAAACTGCATATTTTTGGACAGTGGGAGGAAGTGGAGCACCCAAAGGAAACCCACGTAGACACAGGGAGAATGTGCAAACTCCACACAGACAATCCCCAAGGCTGGGATTGGACCTGGGTCCCTGGCGCTATGAGGCAGCAGTGCTAACCATTGAGCCAACATGCCTCTCAAAAACAATGTTGGTAACCACCACAATCCTTATCATTAGTCCAGATCCATAATTCGAGGAGAGAATGCTGCCACAAATGAGCAACCAAGCACTTTCATCATCACAATGCAATTGAACCAGCTCATCATGCAAATGCTGAACAAACAGTCACTGTGTGCTCTGTCCAGTTGCTGGGAAAACAGGCTTTAAGCTGGAACATGTGGAATGATCCCCGCCAACAGGTGGCAATGGTGAGGGCGGGCACTGAGCAAGGCAACTAGAGGATTTAAATGTACCCTCTCGGGAAGAGTTAATGTCTTTAGCACAAGGAGGCTAGAAGGACTTCTTTGACTGGAGGCTTCAGTCAATGTAAGTAATGCGTCTTTGTTGTTCTTTCTCACGTTCCCTTCACATTTGAAATGTTAAGATGACGGTAGATTAAAGAATTCTTGTTTGGGCTATAGGTATGTACAAATCCTTTGTCACACAATGGTTTAGCACCAAGTAGAAAGTTTTAAGGAAGTGTAAAGAAAAAGCTGCACACTGTTTGATTCTTAAGCTTGGGTTTTATATCAAAGGCACATAAATTGATGTCAAGAAGTGCAGGGATGTAAAAGAAAGACTTGGATATTTGTAGGACTATTTTAGGTAAATTGTAGGGTGAGGAAGACTAGGAACAACATTCTGCTTTCTCTCTACATATGCTGTCAGATCTGTTAAGTTTCTCCAGCTAACACTGTTTTTGTTTCAGGTTTCCAGTATCCACAGTTCTTTGTTTTTTTTGAGGAAGAATGGATTGGGTTTCATGTGTGGGTGTTAAATATATGCCAGGTGGAACCAAACACTGGTATCTGCTCAGTAATATAGAAAATGACTCTGGTGTAGCCTGCACACAACAAGGCTGATGCAACCTTGGAAAAAAAACTAACACAGCAATCTCTTCTCAATCATTCACAAAGTGGTGGAATGTAACATCAACAGTGCTATCGAGTGACGTTTACACAGCAAGGACCTGCTCGTTGATGCCTATTTGTAACCTGCCAGGGTTACGTAGCTCCAACAACATTCAAGAAGCTCAACTTCATCCCAAGTCCTGTCATAATCTTGGAACTTGCTCCCACACAACAATGTAGGTCTACCCACACCACACGGGCTTTAATTAGCACCACCACTTTCTCATGCCCAATTATGAATGGAAAATCATTTGTTGCCTAGCCATTGAAGCGCACATTCTGAGAGAAAAAAAGATGCAGAAGTCAGCAGGTTGAACCTGTTCCCCAATTATGCAGGATTTCACCTCACAGCTAAACTCTGCCTTTATCCTCATTAAAATTCATCCTCTGAAACATCCAAAATTACAAAAATTGGCAGTCTTTCCTCCTTATGACTGGTGTTATTGTATCTTGTGTGATTGTAACACGCACAAGTTATAAAATCCTTCTTCTGATGTCTAAAGCAGATTGTATTTGTGAGCCAGAGACTTAATGTTTTGTTCCATTTGTTCATGACATAGTCATTTGTGCAAAGTATTTTTGAACGTTTTTATTAAGAATGTTTTCAAATTTGTACCTTATTATTGAAAACCCTAACTATTGCTAACAGAAGCCATTTTAAATCTCAGCAATAATCAAATTGTGTAGTTTACATCAACAGGTTCTCTTTTGATTTTTCTCAATTAATGACTTAAATTATGCCTTCAAATAACATAATACTTTAAAAATAAATAAAGGTGACTGTCTTTAGTGATGAATCAATCTATTATGTCTGTCTTGCAACATCAAGAAAGTTTTTTGTCCATCGCTAGAATATTTCTTTTTGAGAAGCCTGTCCCCATGTCAGAGAGGCTGGGACAGGATGTATTTTTCCAAGGGGAAGCTCTGTCGCTCTCTAACAGTCACTCCTCCAAAGTTTGATTGTCTTGTCGTTCTCCAGTGCTGCCGACGCAATGATGTTTTCTGTTGGGTGACAGGCTGTGGAGATCACAACATCTGTGTGCCCTTGTAGTTTCTGCACTATCTCTTTTGTCTGGAGGTTCCAGATATACACAAAGTTGTCCTCAGATCCTGAGACAATCCACTTGCCACCAGTAACTGAGAAGTTGGCAAATATGCAGTATTTTTCATTTTTGTGTCCTGTGTAGGGCTAGCATATTATATGATGTTGTATTCAGATAAGTGATAACTGATTGAGGTGACAAGAAGTGTTGAAGCACTTATTGTAGCACGTACTTTATCCTTTCAATCAAAACTCTTATCTATAAACCTGATGTTAAATGAAATTTCTTTCCCAGTGAAATAAACTATTAGTACAAAAGCGATACATTGTGGATGCTGGGAATTTGAAAAGGAAACAAAAAGTGTTCGAAATATTCAGCAGGTCAGGCAGCATCTGTGTGAGAGAGAAAAACAGAATTAAGGGCTGAATTGTCGAAGGGCCTTTGATTTGTGACACCAGCAATTTTCCACCACCAGCTGATTAATCAATCTGCTGCCATGGTTGTGCTTCAGGCGAATTTCCACAGAGACTGCAGTTGACAGGGAGTGCAGATAGATGGGAGGCAGTATTGGGTGAGAGTTAGCTGCCCTCCTGCTGCAGGTAGCTAATTTTTCTAATTAATTTGCCCATTGAGACTAAATATTACAAATGGTCTGGAATCTTCCAGACAGCAGTGGCCCCTGGCTGTGGTCAATGATTTAATGTGGCCTGTTTGCAGCAGTCCAAAACACCAATGATGTCTTCATGATTATAGCCCATTCCCCAACCTAATGGTAGATGGCCACAGCTATGGACTGAGACAGAATCTGCTCCTCCACAATTTTGATCTGACTGTTTATTTGTTTTTTTTTATCTTTAACATTTGAAATCTATCTGATAAAGAGTTTCCACCTCAGGGGGCCTCTAATTTTCCCACCTACATTGGCAGTTCCTACCTGTAATATTAATAATCGAGCAATTATTCTGCTAGACCATTGGCTCCACACAAAGAGCTTTTTTGGGCTATCATTCCCAAACATGCCTCCTTAACTATCTACCATGCCCATGAGATCATTCTCATCCAATGATAATCCTGTTCTCCCACTCGTGTTTCTTCTCCCACATGACAGGAAAAAGGTCAAGCAGGAGACCTCTCGCAGATACAGGTCTAGTGCTGGTCGGAGGACGCAGAGGATCAACTCTGATGCTGTCTGGAATCAACTGTTGGGCCATGTTCAAACAATCTGCAGGTACCTTGGACGCGTACGCCAGCACCGTCACAGACTTTATCAGCAAGTGTATGGAGGACTGCATACTGAGGATGTCAATCCGGGTGTTCCTCAGCCAGAAACCCTGGATGAATCAGAGCGTACAGAACCTGCTAAAAACCAGGCATGAGGCTTTCAGATCAGGTGACCCACTCAAATATAAGGAATCCAAGTATAATTTTCGCAGAGCCATTAAGACAGCCAAGGACCAGACAGACACCCGGCAACAATGGCAAGAACTGGCTGACATCACAGGTTCTAAAAAGAGGAAATTCAAGTTAGTTGATGATGACACATCCCTCCCAGATTGTCTCAACATCTTCTATGTTCGCTTTGAGCAGAAGTTTGGTGTAGAGGTAACACCTATTCTGACAAGTCCTGATGAATCAATGCAGCAGAGGTCAGATCAGTTTTCCTTCGTGTGAATCCAAGGAAAGTGTTGGCACCAAATGGAGTACCAGGCCACATCCAGAATACGCGCAGATCAACTGGCAGAGGTCTTCTTTGACATCTTCAACCTCTCCCTGCAACAGACCACTGTCCTTGCCTGTTTCAAGAGGGCCAACATCATCCCTGTGCTGAAGAAGGCTCATGCAGCATGTCTCAATGACTATTGCCCAGTGGCCCCAACCTTGGTGGTCATGAAGTGCTTTGAAAGGCTGGTCATGACATTAATCAATTCCAGCCTACCCACTACTCTTGACCCACTCCAATTTGCCTATCAGACCAGCAGATCCACTTCAGATGCCATATCACTTGTCCTTCACTCCTCCCTAGAACATCTGACACCAAGAACAGCTATGTAAGAATCCTACTCATTGACTACAGTTCAGTCTTCAACACTATTATCCCCTCAAGACAGATTACTAAACTTAGTGATCTCAGACTAAGCCCTACTCTCTGCAACTGGATCCTCAGTTTCCTGACTCACAGGTCACAATCATTGAAGACTGGGGACAATATTTCATCCCCACTAACACTCAACACTGGAGTCCCCCAAGGGTGCATACTCAGCCCCCTACTGTACTCACTGTAAACCCATGACTGCATTGCCAAATACCAGACAAATGCCATTTACAAGATGGCAGTGAAGCAGATTACCGATGGGAGGTGGAAAGCTGAGAAAAATCCTGCATTGAGAACAACCTAGCTCTCAATGCTGGCAAAACCCAGGAACTCATTATTGACTTTCGGTGGGATGTTACTTACGGCCCCCTTCACATTAACAGCACAGAGGTGGAACGAATGGAGAGTGTCAAGCTCCTGGGAGTGGACACCTACAATAAGCATTTTGCCCACCATCATACTGCACAACTTCCTCTGTTGAAGCAGTGACTGCCTATCAACCATATCCTCCCACAACATTCTAAATCCTTCCATGGATCTCTCTCTCTCTCTCTCTTTGCCATTCACAATGATACGGAGAGGCTGACATATTTCGAATGCCATTGAATATAGGATGCATGCAGCCACAGCTTATGGGGTGTCCTCTGAGATGTTGATGTCAGCTGGAGCTCTGGAGAAGGAATCAAGCTGGAGTTGCCAGCTGCCCACTTGGACTTTCATGTGAGGCATTCTCTGCATCTGGTTTCTATCTGTGATAGAATGGTGAACCTAGATATTGGTGAAGCATGGTTAGGTGGGAATGAGGGTAGAAATGAGCGATTACCCTCATTAATAAGCCTGTTACTTCTCAGTAACGAGAATCTCATTGTGACATCCAGAACTTAGTTGGAAGAAGCACCTGTTTGTTCTTGACATCAAGAAAAGCTTTGCTCAACCTCCGAAGTGATTCTTCCTAACTTCTCATCATAGCCCACTTCATTCAAAGCCTGGGAAGATTGACCTTTGGAAAAAAAATCTTTCATTTGAAGATCTATAACTTAAGTTTAATTACCAGTATTAAACAGTTTAAAAATGAGAACTGGTCAAGATGAAAATACTTCAATTTGATCAATATTCAACTAATTTAAATATTTACAGTTTTGCATTGCTTACATTAGATGAATGAAAGAGAAAATATCTCTTGTATCTTTATTTGAGAAATAAACCCACCCTTTTTGCCGGTATGTAATTTTAAAGTTATTCTTCCTTGAAATTTCAAAAATGGTAACCTGTCATAATCTGGATGCAAACAGGACTATCAAGTTTGCACCTCCAGAGATATTGACTGATTAAAAGTAGGAAAGTAGATTGGAATAATAATTCCACGAGAAATGATGGAAGAACTGGTGAAGAGGAAATTTAAGAGAAATTTGAAAGGTTTATTTTCCTGAACATTGCAAATCTTGGATAAGCACACTTACATGTGTAGTGGTGGAGTGAGTGAGTGCGTATCTGATATGTGTGATGTTGACAGCCAAACTTATTGAATGGGCCTGTCTGTAACTACCCCACATGAATGGTCAGTACATGCTGCAGCTGGTTACTGTTGCAGTGACTGACCAGCTGGCACTCGGCACTTCCTCCTGTGATGCCAAGAATCCTGACAGGCTGTATTATACTTCACTGCTTCAAAGTCATCTACAACAGTGTTGATATGCCTGAAATGAAGGCCAAAGTAAAGCAAGAGATGGTTAAACATCTTGAAGTAAGTAACTGATCTCCCACAAAATTGGACAGTCGGAGGATATGCCATTAGCAAAACAATATTGTGACAAGGACTACAGATTTATAATGCCACAATCAGGCATACCTTTGTATTCAGGCGGTATTATTTACAGGAAACCTGAAATTGTATCTTTTGGAATTGGACTTGACAATAGTGTTGGGGATCCAGGTTCAGGTAACATTGGGGTGGGGCAGGAAAGTGGCTAAACAGTACCAGAATTAGACAGAACTATAGAGAGTTATGAGGTCTAGAACATTGGGGTGTGAATTTGAGCTCTGCTAGCACTGTGGATTGGAGTTCTTGATCGTGAAGCACTGATGTCTATTAGAATCATAGAGTCTCTACAGTGTGGAAGCAGGCCATTTTATCTGGGACATTTCAGTGCTGGCAAACGAGAAGGTGAACAGTAATTGGAGGTCTTTGAAATATTTAGTTGGAAATTCCAGGGTCTGGTAACATTGGGAAGGCAGGGTCTTCATGGACTCTTGCCATTATCCAAGACCTGGCTAATTTCCAGCTTACAGCTGGAATAGTTTTTTAAAAAACAATTTGTAAACTATGCTACTGTATTTGATAATTGCATACTGTCATATGAAAGGAAAACATGATAATTAAGTTGCTTTTCATACTTAAAACATACTGAAGAATTCATAAATCTATGTTCAAATGACATCCAGGACAGTTGGAAGATGCAGCAGTGATATTTTAAAGGTACAGAGAGATATTGGTTGACATTTTCAACTGTTTATCTATGATTTTTGAAATCTTCTAAAAGTTGCTTTTCACTTCATCCCCAATGGCACACTGCTGCAGGGAATGTGTACCAAATTCAAGGTTTTTTTGTTCATTCTGGGACATGGTCATTTCGGGTAAACTCAGTATTGTTGTCCATCCCAAGGTGCCATTGAGAGCAGTAAAGAACCAATCAGATTGTGGTGGGTCTGAAATCATGTGTATGCCAGTCAAGGCATTGTCAGTCGATTTCCTTCCCTATATAAAAGATAATTTTTTGCAACTGAAGCTAAACTGAAGAATGGGCAAGACTAGATTTCAAACCAGGTTTTTATTTCTTAATTAATTAAGGTAAATGCCATCAACTGCTTTACTGGGATTTGAACCCCTGTTGCAGGGATTAACTTGGACCACTGCCTCATGTATGTGCACATGTGTAAGAAAAGACAGAGTTGGTACAAACCTATTGACTGTAGCAGGATGAAGGAAACCTCACATTTATCTGAATGAAACTCAACTGCCACTTCTCAGCCCATCTAATCAAGGTCCCATTATAATCTATGGAAACCTCCTTCACTGTCCACTACACCACCATTTTGGTGTCGTCTGCAAACTTACTAACCATATCTCCTATATTCACATCCAAATCATTGATATAAATGACAAAAATCAGTGGACCCAATGGTTAGGTCACTTTTGGAAGACTGCGTTCAATTCTGGTCTCCCCGCTGCAAGAAAAATGTTGTGAAACTTGAAAAGGTTAAGAAAAGCTTTACAAGTATGTTGCTGGGATCGGACGGTTTGAGCTACGTGGAGAGGCTGAATAGGCTGGGACTATTTTCCCTGGAGCAAGAGAAAACAAGAGGTGACTTTATAGAAGTTTATAAAATCATGACGGGCATGGATAGGGTGAATAGTCAAGGTTTTTTCCTTGTGAGAGCAGAGGTTTAAGGTGAGAGGGAAAGATTTAAAAGGTACCTAGGGGTAATGTTTTCACACAGAGGGTGGTGCACGTATGGAATGAGCTGCCAGAGGAGTTGGTGGAAGCTGGTACAATTACAACATTTAAAAGGCATCTTGGATGGGTATATGAATATGAAGGGTTTAGAGGGATATAGGCCAAATATTGGTAAATGCGACTAGATTAATGTAGAATATCTGAACCAAAGGGTCTATTTCTGTGCTGTACTTCTCTGTGACTCCATGACTCTAAAATAATTCCCAGAATCTCAAAGCCTTTCCTCAAATATGCAATAGGATGTTTCTGAAGCTATGCCATAAATGCTTCCACCAATTTACTCTGCCAGTGTTCCTCAGAGAGAATACATCCTTCAAATATCTGAGATTAATTTACTATGATCATTTAATATTTTCTTTTCTAACCATCTAACCCAGGTTGTCAGCACTAGGTTTGAGAGAAGCAATGCTAAATCTAAAGAAAGAGATCAATAAGCCAGGGAGTGCTATAATTCACAGATTTTCCACAGGGTTCCCTGGAGGTATTGGGATCAATAGTTAAGCCAATTATGATCTTGACGTTTTTCAATATCATAGCCAAAATTATTTGAATTTGAAAGCTTGTCTAGAATGCATGCATTTGAGGGCACACTCTTCTGTAGTTTCACCAGTATGGAGAATTAAATAGACAATGATAAGAGAAAAATGCAAGTGAACAAGAATAGAATCTTAAAAAAAAACTATCCAACACATTGACTGTATTCATGAATAATGTACTGACAATGTACTTTGAAAGACCTGTTATATAAGTATTTGAAAGGTCCCTGTCAGTGAACCGATGAGCTCGCTCCTCTTTCTGGGCCACTACCTTTGGGATAACAGTACAGCAACACAGTGCAAAGTGCGGTTCCTGGTTAGCAGAATGTGAAATGGTTTGCAGCTACAGATTAAGTATGGCATCAAAGTGGGAACATTGCAAAATCATTACAGGATCGAGCACTTCCACTTTTCATTAATTCATGGGAATTGGGCATCTCTCAAAGCATGCTGGGCCAGCATTTATTGACCATCTCTAGCTGTCCTTCAGAAGGTGAAACTAACTTGACTTCTTGAACCATTGTGCTCCTCTGTTGTAGGTACACCTGCAATGCAGTTAGGGAGGCAATTCCAGGATTTTTACCTAGTGACACTGAAGGAATGGCGATATATTTCCAAGTCAGGGTGGTGAGTGGCTTGGAGGGGAGTTTGAACATAGTGATGTTCCCATTGTTTCTGCTGCCCTGTCATTTTAGTTAGTGGTGGTCATGGGTGTGGAAGGTTCTGTCTTAAAATCCATGGTGAATTTCTGCAGGGCATCTTGCAGATGGTACACACAACTGAGCATTAGTCATGGAGAGAATGAATGTTAGCGGATATGGTGCCAATCAAATTGGTTGCTTTGTCCTGGATAGCGTCAACTTCTTGAGTGTTGTTGGAGCTGTACCCATCCAGGCAGGTGGGGAGTATTATATCACACTCTTGACTTATGCCTTGTAGATGGTAGGCAGGCTTTGGAGAGTCAGGAGGTGAGTTATTCACTACAGGATTCAGAATTTCTAACCTGCTCTTGCAGCCATTGTGTTTATGTAGCTTGTCTAGTTCAGTTTCAGCTTGATGAAACCCCCAGCACATTGATAGTAGGGATCCAATTATGTCAATGTCATTGAATGTAAAGGGACAGTGCAGATGGCCATTGTCTGACACATGTCTGGTGCAATGTTACCTGCCACCTGTCAAGCCAAGCCTGAATATTGTCCAGATCTTGTTGCCTTTGGATATGGGCTCCTTCAATATCTGAGAAGTCGTGAATGGTGCTGAACATTGTACAATGATTAGCAAACATCCCTACTTCTGACCTTATGATGGAGGGAAGGTCATTAATGAAGCAGCTGAAGATGGTTGGACCTTTTGGCTGAAAATGGTTGCATATGTTTCAGCCATTTCTTTTGCAGTGGCCGCCACCATTTTTGAGGGTGAGGATATTTATGAAGCCTCTTCTGCCAGTGAGTTATTTAATTGTCCTCCACCATTGGGATATGGAAGAACTGCAGAGTTTAAATCTGATCCATTGTTTGTGGAATCTATCAATTGATGCTGTGCCATTTGGCTTGAAAGTGGTCCTGTTTTGTAGTTTCACCCCGTTGACACACCTAATTTTTAGGTATGGTGGATGCTGTTCCTGCCATACCCTTCTACATTGTTCATTATTCCAAGGTTGATTCCCTGGCTTGATGGTAACATTAGAATGGGGAATATGTTGAGCCACAAAGTTACAGATTGTACTGGAGTACAATTCTGCTAATGCCGATGGCACATATCACCTCATGGATGCTCAGTCTTGACTTGCTAGATGTATGTAAAGTCTGTCCCATTTAGCACAGTGAAAATACCACACAATAAGAGGGCAGTCTCAATGTGAAGATGAGATGTTGACTCCTCAAGGCTTGCTCGGTGGTCACTCTTACCAATATTTGATTTGATTTATTATTATCGTATGTACCAAAATACAGTGGAAGGTGTTGATTTGCATGCTGTACAGGCAGACCATAACATATAAAGTACATCAGGCAGCAGAACAGAATGCAGAATACTGTATTACAGCCACAGAGAGAAAAATCAACATTACCATTACCATTAACATTACCAGAGGTCCGTTTTTGCATGTTCAGCATGCAGATATGTGAGGATGAAGTAAAGTATGTTTTCCCTCTGTTGGTTCTCTCACTACCTGCTGCTTATCCAATCTGGCAGCTATGTCCTTTAGGATTTGACCAACTCAGTAAACAGTGGGGTTGCCAAGCCACTCTTGCTGCTGGACATTGTTGTCCCCCACCCACAGTACATTCTGCACCCTTGTCATCCTCAGTGGTTCCTCCAAGTGTGATCAATGTGCTGAGGAGGAGGCAGTACATCACAGTCAGCAGGAGATTTTCTTGCCCATGTCTGACCTGATGCCATGAAACTTCATGGTCTTCCTAATCGTAACAGATCTCTGGGCAAAAGAAAAATATCTCATCTTGACTCTGATTATTTTGCCAATCATCTTAAATGTATGTGCAAAATTTTGCTGGACTATTTTAAGTGCATTGTGCAATATTTCCGCAATTGCTTAGGTTGCTTCACAGCAAGACACACAGGTGAAGCATATGCAGCATACATATTGTAAACATCATGGGACTCTTATTTGTACAAGCAACAGACTTTCTATTTGAAACAAGAGGGCAATATGAATTGTCGCATAGCGATTGCAGTTTTGGCCCAGTAATCCAGAAACTTGGATTGATGACCCAAGAACAGGTGTTCAAATCCGACCACAACAGCTAGGGAATTTAAATTAAATAAACTTTGAATAAAACACTAGTATAACTAATGGGAGCCATGTAACAATTGTCATAAAAACCCATCTGGTTTACAAATATTCTTTAAGGAAAGACATCTGCCATCCTCAGCCCATCTCTGGTTTATAGCAATGTGGTTGATTCTTTACTGACCTCCAAAATGGCCTATCAAACCACTCCACTATACTTAACAGTTAGACACAAGAAGGGTGAAGTGAGTTATAGAATCCCAACAGTGTGGAAGCAGGCCCTTTAGCCCATTGAGTCCACACTGACCCTTCAAAGAATGTCCCATCCCAACCCACTCCATCTCTGTAACCCTGCATTTCTCATGGCTAACTCATGTAGCCTGCATATCAGTGGACACTATGGGCAAGTTAGCATGGCCAATCCACCTAACCTGCATATTTTTGGACTGTGGGAGGAAACCAAAGCACCCAGAGGAAACCCACTCAGACTCAGAGAGAATGTGCAAATTCCACACAAACAGTCACTCAAGACTGGAATCGAACTTGTGTCTCTGGTGCTGTGAGGCAGCAGTGCCAACCACTGAGCTACTGTGCCACCCAAGTGAAGAATTTGATGACTTGTATCAGAAATATCTGGATGTGCAGGTTAGGAAAGGATGAATAGTCTGGATCCCTTTTATTTTAAAAATATTTTTCAGTGAAAATTGTTTAAAATTTTGGAAGGTTTGGATACAGCGGAAACAGAGAGAATGTTTCTTTTTATGAGGAGGTGCATAAGTAGAGGGCATCAATACAAGATAGTCACCAAGAAATGCAAGAGGGAATTCAGGAGATACAGCAGTGCAGGTGCAACAGTTTCTAAAGCTAGCTCACCCAGTCCTCTTGGGCAATTAAGGATGGGCAACAAAATGGGCTCTGCGCATGACACATACTTATCTCCTGAATGAATGACAGCAACATCATTTTGACTTGATGAAAAATTGCTCTGTCTCAATATTGTAGTGGTGTGACTGTCATTACTTATCCTACCTTGGTCTTCCCTTTTCCTCATAATGTTAACTCTAATTTAGTGCAGCATTCTCTCAATACTGTCAGAGGTGCTGTCTTTTAAACAGATTGTCAAACTGAGCCCCCACCCCCACCCCACCCCCACCACTCCACTTAAACTTGATTGATGTCAAGGTTCCTATGGCACCATTTCAAAAACGAGCACAGGAATTATCCCTGTCCTTCCAACATATCTCCCTCAAGCTACATTAGTGAAACAAATTGATTAGTTTTTGGTGCATGGCTGTTGTATGAGTCTGCTGTGTACAGATTGGCTGCTGCATTTCCTGCATTATAACAGTGACTGCACCTGAAAAGGACTTCATTGATGGCAAAATGCTTTGGGATGGCCAATGGCCCTGAAAAACACTATATATACAAGTTCTTCTTTTCTCCTGCAAGCCACTTTACAATTACTATAAGATTCATTCAAAAATTACATTGTTCAGTGCCTTCCAAATCTATTACTACCTTGTTTTAGGTTGAGATATTGTCCCTTGTATCTCCCTTCAGCCTCATCCTTAGGGATTTTAACATAGATAACACCCATTTCAAACAGTGATGATGTCCAACAAGAGAAAGTTCATAGTTTTCTCCTTATCCTTCAATGCCATTCCTATAATTGAAGTCTCTCTGCCAATTTTTACAAAATTCAAGTCAGGAGAGTGATGAATGGCTCACCACTCACCTGATAAGATCTGGTGTAACAACGATGTGAGCTGCTTGACGCCATCCAGGACAGAGTAGTTTGCTTGATTGATACCCATGATATTGGACTGAATCCATTCCCTCCAACATTAGACATTTGTGGCTTTCAATCCATCCTAGCAAATGTACTTTGACAGCATCTCAGGGTTTCTTTGAACAGAGAGAATAAGAGTATCTTTGGGTATCACTATGCTCTCCACCAAATCACACAACTGACTTGAATATGTATCATAATTTCTTCTTAGATATTGGATCAATGTTGTGCAATGCCCTACCTGATATAATTGTGGAAGCACCATCATTACAAGGGCTAAAGCATTTCACAAATGACTGCACCATTGCCTTGGAGCAATAAAGTTAGACAATAAATGTAACTTTATAACTGTTGGCCATGTTTTGAGGTCAATTTTTAAAAAAATCAACAATCATTTGGATGCAAAAACAAACAAGTAGCCAAAACTTTTCACCACTTTAATATTCACTCTTACCAACGTTCTGAAGGGCTAAGAACATAAGAAATAAGAAGACTGGTAGTATTCGGCACTTCACGCCTGTCCTACCATTCAGTAGGATCATGGCTGATTTGTCACAGGCCTCAACTTCTCTTTCAAGCCAATTCCCCATAGCCCTCAACTCCTGGCTATATTATTTCAATAATGTATGTACCTCCTCTTTAAATACTTCCAGTTAATGAGCCTCCACAATTGTCGAGATAGAGAATGTCAAATATTTACTACCCTCTGGGAGGAGGAATTCCTTTGCATTATACTTTAAATGAATTTCCCCTTATTCGGCAACTATTTCCCCAAATTCAAGACTGCCCCACTTGTGGAAACTTGACAAATACCCAGAGAAACATCCTCAGAATCTGCATGTTTCAATAACATCACCCTCCCTCTTCTGAAATCTAATGAATAAAGGCATAACTTAGTCAATCAATGCCTTCATACCAGGCCTAGTGAATCTGTTTTGCACTGTCTCCAATGCCAATATATCCTTTTTCTAAAGTTGGGGACCAAAACTGTACACACCACTCCAGGCCACTCATCAACATCTTGTGCAGTTGTAACAAGCGTTCCCTATTTTAAACTCCAATTGTCTAGCAATAAAGATTAAAATTACACTTGCCTCATACTTATTTGCTGCACTTGCATGCTAATTTTTTGTATGTCACACACAAGGGCATCCAGGTCCCACTGTACTTTTTTTGGATTTCTGTCCATTTAAGGTAGAATTTGCTTTTTGATTCTTCCTAATAAAATAATGACCCCACACTTTCTGACATTAAACTCCATTTGCCAAGTTTTTAACCGACTCACTCAACCTATCCCCTTGCAGATGCCTTATGGCCTAACAAGGAGCTAATGGATATTTTCCTCATTGTTGATGCATGCAATCAGTGTGGAGAATCAGAATAACCTATTTCTTCCTCGCTTTGAATTATCATTGCCTGTAAAAAAAAATCAATATAACTGATCAGGGATTATAATGAGCCTGGCAAAAGGGACAATGATGATAATTATATAATTTATGCTATCCATTCAGAAGGTTGGTTAGCTCATTTGGTTGGATGGCTGGTTTGCAATGCAGTGATGCTAACAGTTCCTGCTCCAGCTGAGGTTATCATGAAGGATTCTCCTTCTCAATCTCTCCTCTCACTTAATTCATGGTGACTTTCAGGTTAAACCACCACCAGTCATCTTTCTCTTTAGAGAACAGCCCTATGGTCTGGGAGGACCGTAGTAACTTTACCCTTACATAGTTATCCATATGAGGCAGCATGCCAATGAAACAAAGTGGAAAGGAGTATTTAGCACAAAATATATTTACAGTAAAGACCAGTGCCTCTAAATGGAGATATTGTGAATTGAATTTACTAAAAAAGCTAAAATTGAACATTTATTTACTGCATTGGTTTATAAATATCCTAAAGTTGCAAAGGATAACTGATACTCAGTGCATTTGCTCCACCATTTTGGAACATAAGAACAGAAATAGGTCATTCAGCCTTAGCCCATTTACCCTCACCTAACAAAACTTAAGTGATTAACATGAAATCAGATTCTAAAGTCAAAGAGTGGAAACTAAATCCATGAAGTGATCTTTTAATGTGAATCTTTAAGCTATGATGTAATTTTATAAATCAAGTTGTATCCAGTAATGTTCAATTGTTCTGTGTTGATTACACTTGGGTATGGACTCAGAGAAAAGTAAGCAAAACCATTGAAAGGCCTGGAAGTTAATGCTAAAACATGGAGTAGACATTTTGAGGTACTGTAAATAAAACATCTAAGTTACATACAAATATCTATTGTCTCTGGAAAAATAAAATATAAATCACACATATCCAGATTTTAAAATCACTGTGCTGAGGTTCGGTGTTCAAAGCTAAATATTATTCACCAACAAAAAAACTACCCAAGGCTCTGTACAACTGAAGCATAATTTCCTCAATTATGTTTCTTATCCCTTGTGATAAAAGCTGACATTCCTTTAGATGTATTGATTACTTTTTGTATCAGTACACTACCTTTGTGTTCTGCAGACCTGGATGCCAACAATCCTTTGCTCTATGACACCTGAAAGTTTTTCACAATGTAACAATATTTTGATTTGCCTTTCTCACATCCAAAGTAGATGGATTATCTCACATATCCAATTTTGAACTCCATCTGCCATAGTTTGTTTTGTCAATTCAAATGATCTGTCAGTATCCTTTCTAACTTCCTACTCCTAATTGCACCACTTATTGTACCTTCTGAGTAAAGTTATCCTCATTTGCACCAAACTCAACGAAATTACTGTTCCTAGAATCAATGAACATCAACATATTTTACTTTCACTAAGGAACTGCATAAGAGATTATCGTGTAAAATTTAAACACATGGGATTGAGAGTAGTGTACTGACATGATAGAAAAGTGGGTGGATTGGGACAGGATTCAAGAGTATAAATAAATTGGTAATTTTCCAAATGGCAGCCAGTGACTAGCAGGATACCGCAGAGCTCAGTGCTTGGACCCCAGCTGTTCACAATATATATTAATGATTTAGATGACGAAATGAAATGTCATATTTCTCAGTTTGCAGGTGATACAAAGCTGAGTGGAAGCGTGAAAAGTGAGAAGCATGCAGAGATGCTGCCATGTAGCTTGGACAAGTTGAGTGAGTGGGCAAATGTATTGCGGATAAAATATAATGGAGCCAAATGTGAAGTTATGAAATTTGGTAGCAAAGACAGGAAGCACAGATTATTTTTTACAAACGTTCTTCACATTTTATTCCTATTCAATGAGATCTGGGTGTCTTTGTCCACCAATGGCTGAAACTAAGCATGTCGATGCAGCAGGCTGTGAAGGAAAATGGCATGTTGATCCTCACAGTGAGAGATCTGAGTACAGGAGCAGGACAATTGCTGCAATCGTACATGTGGGACAGCATCTGGAATACTGTGTGCAATTTTGATTTCCTTTATTTGAGGAAGGATGTCCTGCATATAGAAGGAGTGTAACAAAACCTTATCTGCCTGATCTTTGGAGTAACAGAATTGATATATGTAGAGAGACCAGATCAGTTAGGACTATATTCACTGAAGTTTAGATGAATGAGGGGACATCATAGAAACCTGAAAGAATATTACCAGGACTAGATTGGGTAAACATAGGAAGGATGTTTCTGATGGCAGAAGAGTCCAGAACCAGGGTCATAGTCTAAGGATATGGAGTAGGCTATTTCGGATTGCGATGAGGAGAACGTTCATCACCCAGCAAATAGTGAATTCTCTGCAATGTTTTCAAGAAGCAGTTAGACCTATTCTTGGGGCTGAAGGGATCAAAGAGCATGTGGAGAATGTGGGAATACATTGGATATTGCTGGATGATCAGCTAAGATCACAATGAATGACAGAGCGTGCTCAAAGAGTCGAATGACCTACTCATGCTCTTGTTTGCAATGTCTCTTGTACATCGTCATCTTCCACATAATTAAGTACAATTGGTCAGAAAAGAATCCAACCCTATTTTGAAATGTGTTTATGAAAGAATGGCAACAATGAAAAGGTTTCTCAAGAGTGAAAATATTAAGGGCAGATCACAAAAGCACATCATGATTAGTCATTGTGTTTAGAGTAATCAAGATAAATGCACTAAACTCTATTATGTAGTGAAAAGTCATATTTAAAAGCAAAAGATGTGCTTCCATCACAGTAGGCTTTAGACTGACACCTTTTGTTTCTCTGTTAGAGATATGGCTAAACTAAGGAACTTTTATGCACTTTCAAATTTGTGGGAGCGTGTCTGCTATCCATACACTCAGCCCGAGAAAGGTGCTGCTTGGAATGACCTTTGATGAAACTAATGATAAAGTGTCAATAATTTAGTCATCTTGCTGCCTATTGATATGATAATGACTAATCAATTATGGTATACAGTAAATAAAAGCTTTTTTTTAAAGAATGTCCCAGATAAGATTCATCATTATGGAGTCATGGATTTATAAATGTAACATCACTTTGACATAGATTTGAAACAATGTTCAGTAAATGGGTCATGGCTTTCATAATCACATTTGGCTTTTACCTCAGGGATGTATGATTCAGACTGAATTGACATATCAGTAGGGTCCTTCAGGAAACTGGCTGATAGAGTTCACTGATGAGCTGCAATGAATTTAAGGCTCAGGCCTCATTTAAATTTGCTGGGTGTGATATAGACCATCAAACAACCTGTTTCAACTCACTAGATTAAAGGACTCGAGATCATGACAAGGGAATCTACTGATAAAAATTTTCAAAATCATGAGTGATCTACTCTGATTAGATAGAGAGAAATTATTCAAATTGGCTAAAGGATCAAGACAATAGACTTGATTATCAAAAGAATCAAAAGCAACATGTGGAAAAATGTTGCACGTAGCAAATGGTTACAAAGTGAATGCACCACCTGTAATGGTGTTGGCAACAGGTTTGGTCATATCTTTCAAAAGGAAGTTGGATAAGTACCTGAAGATGTCTCAAATTAGATAGTTTCTAATAGTCTAAGCATCACACTTGAAATACATACTGCCAGTGGTTGTTTTGTAATGCTGCTCACTAGGAGCCCAGCATACTTGAGGACAAGAGGAGTGCTTGTGCCTGGAATGGTTGGAAATATGGCAGACATCAAAGTGGAGATGGCTACTTGAGATATACTAATAAGACATAAGTTGGAACAGAGACTGAGCGAGCTTTCTCACTTGTTATCTGGCAACCAGTAGAGGTTGAAATTAAAGGAGTTTCTGTAAAGTTTAAAGTAACATAGCATAACCCACATCTGACTCTTCAAAGCCTGACCACCATCTACAAGGTCCAAATCAAGAGTATGATGGCATACTCTCCACTTACCTGGATTAGTGCATCTCTGAAAACACTCGAGAAGCTCAACAACATTCAGAATGAAGTAAATTGTTTCATCAGTACCCACAATGTGACCTTCAATATTCACTACCTTTGTGATTAACACACAGTGTCAGCAGTATACACCATTTACAAGATGTACTGCAGCAAATCACCAAAACTACATTAACAACAGCTTCCAAACCAGCAGCCTTTATCACATAGAAGGACAAGAGTTAGCAGGTACTTGGGACCACTGTCCCATGCAAGTTCCCCTCCAATCCATACACCATACTGACTTGAAAATATATCGCTATTCATTCACTGTCACTGGGTAGAAGTCTTGAAACTCCTTTCCTAACAGTGCTGTACCAATACCACAGAGATTGCAACGGTTCAAGAAGCCAATTCAGCACCAGCAATAAATGCTGACCTAGTCAGTGATGAGCACCACTTGTGGATGAATTTGAGGGAAAAGAAGGCATTGTGGGCGCAAGGTTTGTGAAGGTTTGTAGCTCAGGTTGAGGTTTAGGGTGTAGGTTTGCTCGCTGAGCTGTAGGTTTGATATCCAGACGTTTCATTACCTGGCTAGGTAACATCATCAGTGGCAACCTCCAAGTGAAGCGAAGCTGTTGTCTTCTGCTTTCTATTTATATCTTTCTCCTGGATGGGGTTCCTGGGGTTTGTGGTGATGTCATTTCCTGTTCATTTTCTGAGGGGTTGATAGATGGCATCTAGATCTATGTGTTTGTTTATGGCGTTGTGGTTGGAGTGCCAGGCCTCTAGGAATTCTCTGGCATGTCTTTGCTTAGCACAGAGCAGTTTAGCTTGTGCTGGGGCAGATCAGTAGCTTTTGAATACCGATCCTAAATAACATTGGGTATGTTTAACATTCTTATTATATGCAACCAGGCCTTTTTTCCACAATTAATTGCATTGTTTTACCTGTGAAACGTATCAGATATAGGGTTAAAAAGTTCATATTTTACCCTCTTTTTCTGTTACTTTTCTTATGAAAATGCATTTTTTAAACTACCATCACAGTATTTATAATTCCTGGTAATGATTTCTCTCTGTTGTCTTGCCACAGGTCTTTAACATTATTGAGAAAGGCTTCCAGATAGTCAGCAGAGATACACACTGAATGATCTGTCTGCTGTCAATCATAAAAATACCTTTGGGTACAATATGCCTGCACTGACTCTAAAATATGACACAGTATATTAAAATCAGAAATGAGGCCACCTTTCATTCCATTCTGAGGGCTGTAGTCTGCAGAACTGGCACTGCTTGGAGCAGATGAACTCTGGGAGTTGTAGTATATTCAATATTGTGAAAGTGATTTACAGGAGTACCTTGTGGACTCAATCAGCATCCAAAAACACAGGACTCTAGAGGGAAACATTTTTAAAACACTGTAGTAACAACTGTGAAAGTTATGTGGGGTTATTTTGAATTACATAACTTTTCAATGTGCTTTATTGCATTACAGGTGTTTTGTACAAAGTGGCAACTGAAAAGTAGTTGCAAAATACCGTTGATTGACTTGGTAATTTTGTTTTCAACTTGCATGTGGCTTTAGGGTAGATTGAGGATTATTTGCACTGGTAATTATTGTGCCTGCTTTCGTTCATTGGTGAGTGAGTTTTGAGAAAATTTGTAGCTCAGGTTAAGATTCAGGATGTAGCTGAACTGGAAGGCGCAAGCAGACCCACATCCTTAGTTCATTGGTATTTCTGCATGATCAGTTTGAACTCTGAGTAAACAGGAGGGGAACATCAGCCAGTTGGACGTACATCTGACATACATTTTGCATGTGAAAGATTTTCATGCATGATTAGCCAAGATATTTGCATATAGTGTGCTGAAAAGTTTGCATTATTAGTGATTAAACCTGATGTGGCAATTTGTAAAATAAATCAAAAGTAGAGTTTTAGTTTTCTAAGTCATCACTTTAAATACCTTTTAGATATAAGTGACCAATCTATTCTGTTGCAGCTATCATCAAGGTCCTTGACTTGTTTGATCAGCTGCTTGCCTGTCAACTCTGTTAATGACACTTCGTGCTTATTTGACAGCAAATACACCTGCTGCAGGATGGACAGTTTTTTCAGGCCAACACTGAAATACAAACCGAAAACCTAAATTGGTCCAAATTTGTCTGTTCCTGATTTATTTTATCAGATTGACACCGTTGAGTTTTCACATTTTAAACAAATAGTTGAATGAATGTGCAGTTGCTCAAAATTCCCTGTTGCATTCAGATGATGCCCTAATTCTTTCTATTCTACATGATTACAGAGTTCAAGCTGCCCATGACTTGGTCTGTACTGTCAGAGCAATATAGCATTTGCAGTGCAGCAATACTGATCAATCAACAAATATCAGCAAATCAAATTAACTAGTCATTATCGCATTGATGTTTGTGGGATCTTGTGCAAAGTAGCTATCTTGTTCCAACATACAGCATTTCAAAAGTCTGTAAAGTGTTTTAGGATAGTGTGTGACAATCATTCTGCTAATAAATAAGGCCAGAATTTCCCCTTGGAGCAGGAACTTTGAATCAAGATTTCTCTTCAATTGTGCTTTCATCTCTGGCCTGCCAGTGCCTACTCTCAGTTTTCATGGCAGGTGATAGGGATAAGCTGCAATAGAAGAATACAGTCTCCTGAACCAGGCCTAAGTCAGGAGCAGAGGCAGATGAAGGCAAATGTGTGTCACAAGTAAGGCCAGCCTCTGATGGCAGGAACGTCAGCCCAGTTCTCCCTACCCTTCAACCTTCACTGCCACCCATCCCTGAATGCCTCCTCCATAACCACGCATTCCTCTATGCCCCCTCTATCTTCTCCTTACCACTGTATCCCCATGGCTACTCACCCAATATTCATTGTGGAGATAGTGCATGATGCCTTTAATAACATTGAGAAGCCTGCGCTCATAAAAATAGTCAAATAAACAAACAGTCATTCAAGAAACCTTTTCAGAACTATTAATCCTTCTCAGAGCTCATACATCTATGAATTAAAACACAGTCATTCATAGCTCACTCAGAAACAAAACTTTGTCTTCTTCAGGGGTCGTAAAAGGGTCAAAATAAGCAATCATTTGCAACTCTATTCCAAAAATCTAACACTCTTAGGAGCTCATAATACTGCAAATTGAAGCAAAACGCACAGCCCCCTTGACAGTTGTACTAACAATCTCTGCTGGGATTAATCCATCAGTGGGATTTGGAGCTCAGCCAACTGCTATGAAGACGTATTATATAAAATTTTAGTTCATAATATAATAGGCTCATACAATATATCTTGAATGTTTTGAAAATAATGCTTTCAAAGTATACTGACTACAGCAGCAACAATGTTGCATTTGCAAAGAACCCAAGATTGCTTGAATTGAGTCACTGAATTTCCAACCCTTTCAGAGAGAGGTTTCATGCCCAGTCTGCATATGTAAATTAGACTGATTCTGAACACAGACAGTTGCAGGGAAATAGCCAAGGGAGGACAAGCATATGTCGAGAGTGTGCTGCTGGAAAAGCACAGGAGGGCAGGTAGCCTCCGAGGAGCAGGAGAATCAATATTTCGGCATGAGCCCTTCATCAAGAATAAGGCCGGTGGACTGGGGTCTGAGAGATATATGGGGGGCGTGGGGGGGAAGGTAGCTGAGAATGTGATAGGTAGACAAAGGTGCGGGCGAAGGTGATAGGTCGGAGAGGAGGGTGGAGAGAATAGATGGGAAAGGTAATGGACAAGTCAAGAGGGCGGTGCTGAGTTGGAGGCTTGGGTCTGGGACAATGTGGGGAGAGGGGAAGTGAGGAAATTGGTGAAATTCACATTGATCCCCTGCGGTTGCAGGATCCCAAAGCA
This sequence comes from Chiloscyllium punctatum, assembly GCF_047496795.1. Classification (NCBI taxonomy): domain Eukaryota; kingdom Metazoa; phylum Chordata; class Chondrichthyes; order Orectolobiformes; family Hemiscylliidae; genus Chiloscyllium; species Chiloscyllium punctatum. The sequence continues at coordinate 78,511,184 of NC_092741.1, forward strand.
GAATATGAGGCGTTCTTCCTTCAGGTGTCGGGTGGTAAGGGTTTGATGCTGGAGGATGCCCAGGAGCAGTGTGTCCTTGGCAGAGTGGGAGGGAGAATTGAAGTGTTCAGCCACAGGGCAGTGGGGTTGGTTGGTACGGGTTCACAGAGATGTTCTCTGAAACAATCTGCAAGTTGGCATGCTGTCTCCCAATGTAGAGAAGACCACATCGGTTGCAACAGATACAGTAGATGACATTCGTGGAGGTACAGGTACATTTCTGTCAGATGTAGAAGGATCCTTGGGGACCATGGATGGAGGTGAGGAGGGAGATGTGGGCACAGGCTTTGCATCCTGTGGTGGCAGGGAAAGGTGCTGGGAGTGGGGTGTGGGTTGGTCGGGGGCATGGATCTGATGAGGGAGTCATGGAGGGAACGCTGACAGTGGTGAGGAGGGAAATATGTCTCTGCTGGTACGGTCTGTTTGTAGGTGGCAGAAGTGGGGGAGGATGATGCAGTGTGAGGTGGAAGATGAGGACTAGGGGCATTTCAGGACAAGGAAAGCATCCAGAAATCTATTAATTTCTGTTTTGAACATGTTCTAGGTAGAGAATTCTAAAGACTCATCATCCTCTGAATGAAAATATTTATCCTCACCTCAGTCTTAAATGGCCTAACTCCTTATTCTAAGACCATGGACTAAATCTTAGTGTAATTTTTTGGATAAGTGAGAATTGAGTTGGGTATGGTTGACTGACTCTCGATGCAGGGTTGAGTGGGTTTTTTTGCACTCTATCTTTCCAAGCTCACCACATTAATTGTCATTCCAGTGCTTCATGGTGAGTATCACATCCAATTTCTTCCCTATATAACAACCTACCATTTCTGGAGCAACTTACCACTCAGCAGAGATCCCAAAAATGACTGACATCCCTGGCACCATCCCCATATTTGAAAGGCTGGTTGTGTACCTGGATAAGTACTGTCAGTCTAGGGATGCAGATTCTGATGTTTGCCCTGGACATGGTAGACAAGGGAAAATCTACTCCCTTTTTGCGGGTGTGGTCCTGGTGTTCTGTCTGGACTTCCCCTTCCAGCAGTGGACAACAACTAATATGCCAGCCAGGAATAGGTCACCCCTTGGCTGAAGCAGTTTCAGCCATCTGGAGGAGTACCCAGCACTGCAGGAAGAAGGTCAACATTCTGCTTCACTCTGTCAGTGTAAGTGCCCTCATGTCTCTCCAATGTGTCACACTTCCTTAATCTCTGTTAATGTACCCACCTTCCAACATACTGTACTATTTTCACTAATGTGCTCAAAATCTTCCCCACTTAACCCCACCCATCCCAAACTGTGACACCACTCACACTGTATGCCTTTTGTGCTGCCAACTCACTTATTCGGGATACTTTCCCATCTGCATTAACAGTAATAGCTGTGCCACCCACTTTCACCTTAGATAATACCTGAATCTGTCTCATTACAGGAGCAAAGCAGCTCCCAATAAGGCAATAAGAGTCAAAATGAGTGATGTGCTGTCCATCATTCAGCTTCTCGCCCATCGTGAACAGACAATCCTGATTCTGACTGCCCCATGCAGGGCTTGAAATGGTCTCAGAAGCTGCCCTTGACTCACTGTGTTAGGACCTCCTGAGTGAAGGCTATCACTTTTGACTGGACTGAGGCCTGCTCACAACCCTATTCAGCTTCCTGACTTTGTTTCTGTACTAAATGGCACAACAAGACATTATTAACATGGGCTAAGTATCTCTGACAAAAGGGGATATGCACAAAAAGGCATCGCAATATAAGGCAGGGATGCTGCCAGCATCCAGGTAGACTCATAAGTGCTATGACAGGGAGCGAAGATGCCAGAGATGTAGTTCAGTCCAATCCATGAGTTGGATGTGTGTCCCTGAGTGCAAAGCCACCTTGCAGCAGCATTATAATAACATTTGCCCATTTAGCCTGTTATGCAGCACTGAAGTGCACTATAAACCTTTTGTTAACAACTAATACATTTTGCTTGTCTAAGTTTTTTTGCAATAAAACTAATTGTATATTTGTTAGCTCTTTGATACTAAGCTTTAAACAGTCGAGTTAATATAATAAGGATTTCATTTTTTTTTATTCAAACTCTTGTGACCAGTGGATCAGTGGGCTAGGAGTCAGTCCACTTCTCCTAGTTTGATCAAAACACGAGCATTCATGATGAGATTCTGATGTGCAACTGTGTCAACAAAACCTCAAGAGGTGAAGAAATTAAAAGACTTCAATTTGTGGAACAACTGGCTATCTTAACAGATAGCTGAACAATAAATGAAGAATGCCATCTAGTCAGCTGTCTCAAAGCTTAACACGTCTGGGCTGTTAATCAAAGTAAATATGAAAGCGCAGGATACAATTTATATGATAAGATCTGATTCTCAATATTGTTGAATGCAAGAGAGTATGTCATCCAGTAGAAAATGTATTTTAATGTATTTGGCAATGCTGGTCAATTTTAATGGTCAAGTTACCATTTTAGAACAAAGAGTTATCATCAATCATTGCGTAAGAAACATTCACATAGTATCACACAAACATTAAAATTATTATGTGAAGTTGGTTTAAAAGAAAACATTAAACTTACCTGTCAGAAAATGCTTGACTTGAAAAAAGTAATCCCCTAGTGTTTTATAACTCCTAAACACAGACTCATTTCCATTTAAAAAAAAATCTGACTTGGTTCTCATGAAACCCACCCATATTGCTGAAAATCTCACATTCAGTAGCAGCAATATGGCAGTCCCAATGTCAGTTTGTATGCATTTGCTACTCAAGACAAATGCCAAGCAGCAAGAATAAGTTTATAAATTCATATTTTCTGTTCCCTTACTTCTATTTCCACTCAATGCAGATTTTCTTCAAATCAGGATAGCAAACTTCAGTCCTTCGAAAATGTAATTTTGCCCTTTGCTATCAATGTCTAGCAAATGCTTTCCCTCTTTTTTTTGTCATGATCCCAAATAAAGTAACTTTTCACTTTCAGGTAGATGAATGCACCAACCCAGACGATTACAGATTCAGAGGTACGTATGTAAGATATATCTTCTTAATACTATCCTTTCTGTTGATTTATTTAGAACTTATTTGATACTATCTTTAAATCTCTCTAATCCATAAAATCTATAGCGCAGAATTCTAACACTTGCCAACAAACAGCAACCATCCTCTTACACAGAAACTCTGGTTCCTTGGATGATGACATCCTGTTACTAGTATGAACAGGCCATCTGCTGAAAAGACATATGACTATCCCAACTGGAAAGGTTTCCATTCAATAATGAACAGGTGGTATCTAATACCAGGAATGTTATCACAGATGTCTGTGCCAATTGCCGGAGCAGTTCCCATGACTTTTATCCTTGGCAGCTTGGAATTTAACAGGAGGATTATGGATTTTATGGTTATTGGGTACACCATATTACAAATATAGTAATGTCGCACACATTTGGCATATTAAAAATTATGTTCAGATGTTTACATTTCACAGGGATTAGATCAGAATGCAGCCAAATGTGTCAAAGCCAATAACTTTTTCAATCTGTCATAGAACCAGAACAAAGGTAGACTGCTCTTCCTCAGGGGTTAGCTGAACCCAGTATTGGACAGTTTTTTTTCTAGATTTTAGCCAATTTTTCCATTAATCCATTTTTCTTAGCAATTCTACTTTTTAAAAAACTTTTTATGTACATCATGTCATATTTGTGACAATGCATTAAATTTGGATCATTATTTTCTGTAGTAAATAGGATTCATTTTTTCATTTTAGCTTGCATCAAAAGGAAAGCATTTTTGAACCATTGAAATACTGCTTCTACACCAAAGGCAGTTTGTGCAATACCCTTTCAGGTCTTGGATCTGGGTTCACGTTTAGTCCATATTGATGGAAGATGATGTAATAAATGTTATGGTCTTAATCTGATGACGAGTGGGTGCAAGATCATAGAAACAAACTGTACATACTTCTGCACTAATTTTTCACTAAGTGGTGTCACTTACAGAAGACATTTAAGCAACTGGTGTGGAAAATAGAAGTCTATGGGTGTAAAGATACAGTCTTTAGAACACAGTATTAAGATGCCAGGAATGGTATCCTCCGGATGTTACAGCATACAGTAGATTTCCTACAGTGTGGAAACAGGCCCTTCATTCCAACATGTCCATACCGACCCTCCGAAGAGTAACTCACCCAGACCCATTTCCCTCTGACTAATGCACCTAACACTATGGGCAATTTAGGTTGGCCAATTCACTTGATCTGCACATCTTTGGATTGTGGGAGGAAACCGGAGCACCGGGAGGAAAACCACACAGACACAGGGAGAATGCGCAAACTCCACACAGACAGTTGCCCGAGGCTGGGATTGAACCTGGAACCCTGGTGCTATGAGGCATCAGTGTTAACCACTGAGCCATCATGCCATGTTTATGATTTCATTAAATGCATGCGATTTTTTGACATATTGCAGTGGTGTAATTTTACCCCATTGTTGAGGAAAAATACAAAGTGCATTATTTTACCAATAACCTACTCTCTCCTTTATCGTTCAAAATACAACAAACCCATCATTAAAATACATAATTGGCAGGTAAGTAATAAAATAAACATCATCCAAAAATATGCACAACATTATAAATATAGAGATAGACATTCGTTTTAGTGACTTTCATAGAACCCCTACAGTGTTGAAAGAGGCCATTTGGCCCATCAAGGATCCACCAAAACTTAAAACAGCATCCCACCCAGACTTCCACCGTAATCACATATCCCTTAACCCCACATTTACCATGGTTAACTCTTGTCTTTGGACTGTGAGAAGAAAACCAGAAACCTACACTGACAGAGAATGTGCACAGAAACATCAATGAAGTCACCCAAGACTGGCATTGACCGTGGGTCCCTGGAGCTGTGAAAATGCAATGCTAAGCCTCTGTGCTGCTTCTCATAGTAAGTAGTTCAAACATTCATGGAATAAGTCCATGGCCTTATTGAAGACTTGGACTGAGTTGCCAGCTTCTGACACATTTAAGAAAGATATCATTTAAACCAGCAGAGAATATACAATTTACATACTCAGGGAGCCTAATTTCTATTTTTGAAGTCCATATGGGATATCCAAAACAAGAGTCCCAAGATTTTAGCAACAGGATACTGCTTCCCCAGGTTGGGTATAGTCTCTCCCACTGCTAAACTGATGGACTTTGAACCTATGTCATCTGATAACAGGGCACAGTGTGTACAAACTTCTATCTCCTACACCTGCAATATTGTTCTTGAGAAAAATAATTACTTGAGTGATAGGGAGAGATTGAATCTAGTCTGTGATGGTCTTGTCTGGAATATATTTCTTTTCCTGGCTACCAGTGACCATTTTCTGAAAGAAGACTTAACAATCCATTTTGCTGCTTTTCAATTTTTTCTGTACATCGTTAGGGTTCACAGAGCTCATTTAATCCATAAAAATGACGTTAATTCAAATGATGAAGATGCTGTACTAGAACCAACTTGATATAGGCAGCTTTTGAGAGATGACAATGTGGATCTGAGTGCCACATACAGTTTTTGGACTCTAACCTCTGATGAAAAAAAGACTAATGAAGCTTACAACAGAAGACTTAACAGCTGCTGATTCCACTTAAGTCGTAAACAGAGATGGTGCCAGTCAAGATACCCTAACGCCCACACCTTCTTCACGGCATCCATCCCCCAAGCTCCCACAGCACCCTCTACCAGACCCGAACATCATAACAACATGTGCTAGGAATTAAAGTAGAGTACTTGTCAGGTTTCCAGTGGAATAAAATGACACATTTCATCAAATGTACTTCCTGTCAAACAAGAGATTGGATTGTCAATTTCTAGTGTGGAATGCCCCACCTAGTGGTTTGATATAGAAGAGATGAAAATTGTCAGGCAAGTGATTGATAAATTGGAGTGAAGTGTTTAGTTGGAAGTGCAGCTTGCTACTGTGGTGTATAAATTATCGCTTTCCTTCCTTTGACTACTGTGCAAGTCAGACATTCTCCAATATGATTCTAATCTTACTCGTCTGCAAGATACAACAGTTAATTCATTAAGAACTGGACAAATTTACAATGCAAATTTGAATGTGTAATATAATACTATAACAAAATCATCTTCATTAAAATGATTACATAATTCATTCGGAGCACAAAGTTATTTTGAATTCAATCTTGGTGTATGTTGTTGAATCATAATCTAATGAAACTGGTCTATGATCATTACTCACTATGGCAGATCAATAATGTTGAGTTAGAGGAAACTGTTTATGCTGTTACAAGTTCACCAATCACCCACTTTTGGTAACTTAAATAAAATTGTAATAATCATTTATCCTCCTACCCTTTATGCTGCAGTGCCGAGTCAAAATGTGAAATAAAATTAAAAGGAATAACCAAATTCATTAAAATTAACTTACCTTTGGTCTTTTGTTTTGGAAACTTCAGAAGTTTCATCAATTAATTTCAATTATCTCCCACCGAGGATGTTTTCGGAGAAGCAAATTGCCTTGAATATGTTGACTTTTTTTTCAAATGAACTGTTTTATATATATGCTAATACAAACTGCAGAGGAAGGATTTATTTTGCTTCATGAAAGCTACTTATCAAGGCAAACCTGAGTAACCCTTTGAGTGCTAAATTTTCTCTGCAGTGTTTAGCATGGGGACGCGAGGTGTCTGTACTAAAAACAAAATCACACTTAGATGAAATTGAAACTGTAAGCACACATTTATTAAAAATTGACTGTCAGGTTACTCAAATTACATCTGTGTTCTGTATTAATAAGCGTATCAAATTCTGATCCCTCAAATAAATTTGCTAGCTTTCAAAAATGTTATATGGGTCACGAATATCAGTACAGGAAATTGGAATAACCACACCTAACTTGTTTCATTATTAGGACCATGTTCTGGATTGTTTAGAATATAAAGCAATCTTTTATCACCACCGTTTATCTTTCTTCAATCTGTGTTCAAATAAAGAAATTGTATGATTAGCTGACATCAACTTGTACGAGCTAAAAGGAACAACTAAAGCTGTCTTTTAAAGCAAACTTTGAATTTAAAGGGTCACATTATCAATTTGACAGTCTAGTACTAGAACTTACAGTAAAGAGCCCTCTCCCAACCCAACCCCCCCGCCTCAGGCTCAGATGAAACATTGTAATCACTACATGAATAAATGATGCTGACAAATTTAGACACCTAATAGGTCATTCTGTTCAGGATGAAAACTGAGTGCTGACTGAATTATCCTAACTCCGCCCCTTCCTCTCTTTTAATCCAGTGGGGTTGTTTTAATTATATTATCATTGATAATGGAGTGTTTTCTTTTACTGGTGATGCAGAAGAAAACAACAAACTCAGCTTAACACAGAAGCAGCTAAGAGTCTGTCCCAGAAGAGCTGTCCAGCACTAGCAGCAGGCTGTGTATGCTATCTGCCATAAGTCTACTTCTAATGGCTCCAGACAATACGTACCTCCAAAGACCTCCTATTCCCCACTCAGCATGAGTGGTTGGAGATGCGGAACTGTAATAAGCCAGTAGTTGCACAGCATCAGACAGAGAGAGGCAGCAGCTGATTGCAGCTGGAGCATCTATTTGCCTGGGACAGTTTTAACGCATGTTCATGTAGCTGCAGTGAAGACTAAGGTTGGTTTGTTAACAGAATACTAAAACAAGGCGGCAGCAGAAGCTGTAGCAGCAGCAGCAGCAGAGGCAGTATACTTCAGAATGAGAATGGACATCACTGAGAGGCAGGGAGCTGCTTGTGAAGTGCTTATGTTTGTGTGTAAGGCACCTGGTGTCAGCCTCTGTGGGATTTGGGAAAATTCAGCCTGAACTCAAGTTCCCTTCTATTCTGTTCTGAACCAACACCAGACAACATCAGCCATCTCCTGTGGAGGATGCCTAATAGGTAAGGACAAAAATAAAAATCTCTCTCTCTCTTTTGGGTGTAAGAAGGATCTTTTTGTGACACCAGTAATACTTTGTTGTTACACGGCCTGGAACAGTGATGGAGGAGAAAGTTCCAGGCAATTTAATGGTGCTTCAGTACTTTGACAGCAGGTATAAGATATATGTATGTATATGTGTATGTTTGTGTAGGGATAGTGGGAAAAAGGCATAGGTGCAGAGTAAAATGCTTGTTTGTGTCTCAGTGTTCATGCATTGCAATGCCTGTACCAAAGAAAAGCTAGCATGACCTTTGCAGTGTTGGAACAAGCGATCTTAACCCATGCTTTGCCAGCAGAAAGATAATATTTTAGCTGGTTCTCACTGAGCTCCAACCCACATATATTATCTTGCATAGGAAGTTGTATTGTTAATTATTTTTATGCCAGTAGCATCTGATGTTTTGTGTGTGTGAAGCTGTAAGAAAACATGAATTTGGCATCTTGATTGAACAAAAAGAAAAATAAATTTCTGTGGTGTGTTTTCCAGCTGCTCATTCAGTGATGGTCTAATTTACTCTGTTGGATAATAGATTCAATGATTGTAAATGGAGAAGCAGGCATATACATGCATTGTTCCATTTATCTTAATGACACTGTAGCACAGAATGCAGCATAGCTGAAAAAGATTGTACGCTGCTAGTGAGCCATCCTGCAGTGACCTTCAGGAAAAAAAAATGAAATGCTCTACTGGCTAAGGAAACAATTGAACTGAAATCAGTGAGGCACAGTTAAGTCCTAAATAGACTTTCTAAATTAAAAGATGTTTGCAACAGCTTGGAAAATGACTCTAAATATGTCAGATCACAGATTGGCTTAATGAGGTGATGCAGCCAGGAAAGTAGTTTAAATGGAATGAGATTTTAAAAGCCACCTCGGGAGATCTCTAATATTATAGAAGGGAAGGCCCAACTATGGACTTGAGGTTTGACAATAATTAATACTTCTGTCGACGACTTGGTGCTTATCAGAATACCTTGGCAAGCTTTTACTATCCCATCTTTGGTGAAAACTGACTCTTCACTTGTTTAATCCAACCTCTGTTGCAATTGCACCTCCCATGGGCTAAACATGGAATGCCATTTGGAATTGAAACTTACTTAACCAGGTGCACAGGGGAAAAGGAAGGTGGTGTTGAAGGTTTATTGATGGGGAGTACACTAAAAACACCATTGCATTCATTTGCATTTTTATTCTGAATTCATAGGTTTTACTAAAGCTGGATAGAAAAAAAACAGACAAAATGAGGGAATGTTGCGTCAATATGTTTGCAATCATTTTCATTGTTTTCTTTGGCCAGATCTTCGCAGTAGTGCCCCACTCCAGAAAGTGCTGGTTCTTTGCTAGGATCTTTGGTACATTGTCCAGTAACTTGTTGCTCACTTGCAACGTGTTTGTCCTGAGTGTTTGCAGGATATTCAACAAGAGGAGGCATCACATTTGAGCCTCATCTTGCTTTCACCTGATGTCTTACAATGAATCTTACTGCCAGAGCTGAGGCCAGCTAACATATCAGAGTGTAAGAATCAAATATATGATTGGCCTATCACTACGGTGACCCCTCTGTCATCAAGAAACGATGTGGCTAGTGTCAGCATTAAGCACCACACTGATATATGGGACAACCAGTTGCCTAGAGTTCCTACCATGTGATTCCAAGAACACTCTGAAACACCAAATCAACACAAGTATTCTGTGTCTGTGTGACATTTTCCATTTCCCACAACAGCCTTTTCCAACTGGAAATGCCTGAATTAGAGGCACTGAACTGTTTGAGACTATCCAAACTAACCCATGTGTGTTTTTTACAACTGTCCGTGGTTTCAGCATTGAGATCCTAACTGTTCTGCAATTCCTTTGGTATTTGACTTCCCGCTGCTTCAACTTCTCTCTCATTCTTTAAGGTTCTCTTTAAGACCATGCCTTTGTTCCCTGACCCTATGCTTCCATCTTTAACTTTGTCAATTTATATCCCTGTGAAACACCTTGGAATGCTCTACTATGTTAAAGGAGAAGGAGTACTTGGTAGCTATGTCACCTGATTAGTCATTCAGATCCCCAAGCAAATGTTCTGAGGCATGTTCAAACTCCCCCATGGTGGAAAAAAAAGTTAAAATTTAAAAAGAAAGCTAGCCTAATGGTGACCATGTGACAAATGGTAATGGTTGTACAGTTATATTGTGTAAAAAAAAACATCTATTTGCCTGATGAAGGAAATCTGCCAACCTTAGCCAGTCAGGGGCCTTCATGTGACTCCACACCTATAAAGATTAGTCTCAAATGCCTTTTGAAATGGCCTACAGAGCTCATCCGTTCAAGGGCAACTAGGAATTGACAACAAATGCTGGCCTAGCCAATGATGCCCATATCTTGGGAAAGAATGAAATAAACTAAAAGTGCTAAGTAATACCACAATATTGTTATAGTTTATAGCCAGTGCATTTGTTGTATTTGAATTTGTTTTATTATTATGAAAATGTTGATTCCATTGCATGACTTAGTTCCCTCTTTTGTCCATTATTCACCCTCAGATATTTAGGTTCTACCTGAGATTACAATAACTATTACCTTTCTAAAATCCCTTTGTACTCCTGCTTTATAGTTAATTCAAAATCCAGTTAAGTTTCGAAGGGTACAGCATGGAAACAGTAATGGTGGTAATAATAGATATTAGCTTCTGACAGTCACCATTTTGTAAAGTTGCAATTAATAAACCACTCCAGAATGACCTCTGACACTGCCATCTAGTGTCAGTTTATAACATTCCTATAACATCAAGTCTTTTAGCAATTAATGTCACTGAAACTTTACATCCACTACAATTGTATTGTCTTAAAATGAGACAATGAAGGACCCTGAGCAGTTACTTACAGTTGTAATAAGAATATGATATTAAAGTGTGTGCTTGTGAGAGGTCTGTGTAGGTAAGTGACAATCCATGTGTATTGATAGATGAAGAATGGCATGGCTCTTTCAGAGAAAAAAGTGACAATCTGTGAAAAATGATGGTAAACAAATATTCTGTTTTGATCTGCAGCTAGACCCACCAAAAAACCTGCTTTGCTCAGTTAGCAATCTGTACCAGTGTGCTGAATAAGATTTTGTATGGTGTGCAGAACTACAAATCTAACAATGTAATGGTTAATCTCAGTGACACTCCCCCCACCACCCCCAACATACAAACACAGACACACACACACAGAAAGAGCATTCAGCTTTAACTGTATTATTCTATAGACACTTTCATGCAGGGATGAAGGAAAAAATCAGAATGGGAGAGAATCACTCTGGCTACTTCTACACACCTCCTAGTGGGCACTTGTAGAGTGGCCCAGGACACAACAGTCAGTTCTTCCAGAAGAGGAACAAAGTGCTGTGTTCACAGGCCCTACACAAGGCGAAGGAAAGAAAAAGAGTTTAAAAATTCAACTCTAAATTCCAATACTTTTTCTTAGCTTGGACAATATGATGATGTTGGCCAATAATAGCCCTATCATCATTCTTTTTCTTTAAAAAATATTTTAAGAGTTATAATTTTCTCTATAAAGTGTGTAAAGGTATGCTAGTAATGATTGAAAGTAAGCCTTCATTATCTTACAATGAGGAGCAGAAAACCCCTCCTCCATTGCACTAACAAATTTATGGGTTGCTTCATGGTTTCATTGTAAGTCACGAGGGGATTAGAGACTATCATTTCCCAGCCAACACTGAGATTTTACTGTGATTTTAAAAGTAAGGTATTTTCTATTATTTTGTTTTTACAGTCTTGCAGTTCTGTAGTTGGACATTTATGTTAATGTACTGGATAATGGATTGCATTTTACAAAAATAGAGTGAATGAGAAAAAGTTCATAACAAGACCTTTCTCCTACAATCTTATTATGTATGAAGCATAACTGGGGCTGTATGTTATAGTGTTACCAAGCATGTAGTTCCAACTCTTTTTTGGAAACGTGTGGATTTGAGCATATTTCAGAAGTTAATTCACTGTGATTAACAATGATAACTGCAAGTCTTGCACTCTCAGTGTAAGCTGTGCGAGCTTCCAGAAAAAAGCATGGAGATACATTGTCAGCAATTTCACTCACATTACAATGATTTTATCTCTATGTTTATCTCAATGTAATCTGATGGTTTTTTCTGAAAAAAATTCAAAATGTTTTTTTAAAAAAATCCACTAATGATGTAAAGTTAATTAGTATTTTAGACTCATTTCAAATTGCTTTAAATGAATAAATCAATTGCAGATAATTTTACTGGCAATAACTTTAGTCCATAGTCTCATTTGATGTGATTACTAGCAAATTTCCCAGGACAATTCATGCCAATACCAATTTTGAACACTCAAAAGAAGCCTTATTAGAATATGTAAAAGGGCTATGTCATTTGCTACGTTTCTTTTTCCCTATGATCTAACAGGATTTGATTGAAGATTTATTTATTCTTTCATATAAATAGTCATGATTCTGCAAAAGCAAAAATGTATTGGCCTAGAACTTTGATGATGTTGTAGTAGCTTACAAGCAGCAAACACACATGAAACCATTGAATATGGTAAGAAGCATATGTGAATATTGGGTGGAATTGTCCAAGTCCTATAGGTATCGGCTTAAACGTGAGACAGAGAGGAAACTTAATGTCCTGTTAGCAGACCAGCACTTTCCCATCTCTGGGCAAATTCCCGGAGGTGTATAATTGCTGGCACAAGCTACCCACACAGTAGTGATGGTGCATCCTCCTAAGGTGGGGGCCACAGTAGGTACCTAGAGATGATGGCAGGCCAAGACAGCTTGTGAAGCCTCCTATACTCATTGCTCCCCCTACCCAAAATCCTGCACACACATGCACACGCACAATCGCCACACCACTTCGTTACTCCAGCCTTCAGCGTGTCACACATATCACCACCATCTAATCGGTGGAGGAATCTCTGTTGGTCAACTTATTTGGCAAGAGTTCCCAGCCATTCCGTGATTGATTTCTTCTTAAAAGTTTTAAGACTCTGCCATGTCTGAGCTAGAGGTGGACCAAAATGATATCAGTATCAAAGAGTTGGTCACAATTCCTGTCTTAATCAATCTGGCGTACTCAGAAACACATGGTCATGGAGATGTCTCCAGGCTACCATTAAAAAGGTAAATTTAGAAAAAAAGTCATGTGCCTTAGCAGTAGAACCTCAATATATAAATGTCACATTAAAATCACCAGTGGATACTAGCAGCCCTCCTAATCCCTGCACTGTTACCACCAATTTTTCCCAACACCTCACTTCCTTCAAATAATCATGAATTTAGCCAGACTCACAAGGTAGAAGCTTAAAAGGAAAGCAAAGACTTGATCTACTAATGACTGGACATACAAACTAGGAGATCGTCATTTGGTGGTACATCACTTTAATTTTGCTGATACTTTTTGTCAAAAATTTTCTTCTTGTACTCATCAGGACAACTCACTAGAATACCAATTCAAGAGGAAAACCAATGTTTATATTGAATGACAGGAAGGTCAACCTCCCTGGTTTAAAATTTTAACAAAGCCTGATAGTTAACTGTCAATATGCATTAATAAGTGGTAATTCTCCAAGGCAATGCCTCTACCAATCAGAGTCTACTTGCCAACCAATCAGCATCTCCTTTATATAGGAGTGGCTGCTCCTCTGAGGAAAGTAAGAAATAATGCTGTTCATTTGCTTCTGCCATTCTGATCCCTCCATCACTGCCTGACTAGTTTTGATACTCACCACCGATCATCTTCAAAAGAGAATGAGGACCTGGAGATTAGAAAGGTCTCTGCCAAACTGCACACTCTCATGCCTGGTTCTGCTGTAATGAGAAAAAGAGAAGGGTTGATAGTGATGAGAGTATGTGCACAAGCAATTGATGAGCTTGCAAATCACTGCCAGGTGGTGACCCCCTCCCCAACAGGTAAATAGAAAACATAATGGCCAGCCAGGAAGTGATAGAAGATTGGCACCACATAGTGGTTGTGCAATCTTCAGAGCATAGCAGGTAGCATACCTATGACATAGCTGTACAGCGGCAGAGTTAAACTGAGTTATGGCCCAATGGGTTTGTGAGCACAGTGAGAGAATGTGGCATTCACCCTTGTGGGGTGGGGGGAAAAGTTCATTCTGTTTCTGCTCATTGATGCTAACCAGAATTACAAATGTCCTGTAAGTCCAAAAATGTCCTGCATCCAATTTTTTAGATTAGATTACTTACAGTGTGGAAACAGGCCCTTCGGCCCAACAAGTCCACACCGCCCCGCCGAAGCGCAACCCACCCATACCCCTACATCTACCCCTTACCTAACACTATGGGCAATTTAGTATGGCCAATTCACCTGACCTGCACATCTTTGGACTGTGGGAGGAAACCGGAGCACCCGGAGGAAACCCACGCAGACACTGGGAGAACGTGCAAACTCCACACAGTCAGTCACCTGAGGCGGGAATTGAACCTGGGTCTCTGGCGCTGTGAGGCAGCAGTGCTAACCACTGTGCCACCGTGCCGCCCACTAATAGGAGGGCTTGCTTCACTGAGAAGGCAGGAAGACTGTCCAGGCCCAGACAGTCTGGAGTGGATGGTGTAATAAGGCATCACTAAAACAGGGAGTTCCCATTTGATGCTTGGCAGATAGCTTCATGGGGGAGACCGGCTGTGGTGAGAATGAAGCTTGCAGTCTGCTGTGGAATTCTTGGCTTACAGCCAGTGTTCAAGTGGCCTTGAGACAGAACGTCAGAACCTTCAACCCAGTAAGGTGCCACTCTCCATCAAAATGTGATCCACTGTTTAAGCCATCATATGACTCATTTGCATAAGAAAAGAGCTGAAGAATGGATGATCACTTCAGAAATCTTGCCACAATTGCAGGTGAGATGCCATGTATGATGTCTGCCACAATGCTTTAAATCCAAATTGGAAACTCATAGACTTGGAGAGATAATGTGAAGTGAAGAGTATATTCTGCAATGAGGACTTTGAGACGTTTTACTGTAGGAAACATTTACAAAGTCGCAAAATCACAAGAACAAAAGTTGTAGGAATGCAAGTAAGCCATTTGGCCCATTGAGTCTGCGCTGCCATTTAAGATTTAGAGATGCCGGTGTTGGACTGGGGTGTACAAAGTTAAAAATCACATAACACCAGGTTATAACACCAGATAATGCATTAACTGGGCCGACATGACACCAATTGTTAAAGTTCAGTTGAGAATGTATCTTTAAATGGTCTGTGATTTACATATGAAAGAACTGAAACCAACATGTTCATTCGAAAAGATGAGAGACTTAACAAACAATCCAGGTCTTTGTGAATATATAATTTCAGTCACATCGCAATGTAAACTTTTGCTATAACTTCTGTGTCTAACGATCTTATACTCCACAATCACCTGATGAAGGAACAGCATTCCAAAAGCTAGTGCTTCCAAATAAACCTGTGGGATTATAACTGGTCTTGTGTGATCTTTAACTCTGCCATTCAATGAGATTATGGCTAATCTGATAATTCTGAACTCTACTTCCCTGCCTTTTTCTAATAATCCTTGAATTTCTCATAATCCTTCTTTATCTCAACCTTGAGTCATAACCTCAACAGCCCACTGTAATAAATAATTCCACAATTTTTCAGTTCCCTTAGAGACCAAAACCTCCCCTCAGCTTTGTTTTAAATGGGTGACTGTTTACTCTGAGGTTGTGCCTTCTAGTCCTAGGCTCTCCCACAAGTGCAAATAACATCTTAGTATCTATCCTATCAGTCACTGAGGCATCTTACATGTTCCAATACGGCTGTCTCTCATTTTTCTAAATTCCAATAAGTACAAGCACAACTATTAAATCTTTCCTCATAAGAAGCTCACTCCAGCTTGGAATCAGCCTGGTGAACCTTCTCTGAACTGCTTCCATTGCCATATATCTAACCTTAGATCAGGGGACCAGAACTGTTCACCTCATTCCAGGTGTGGCTTGACAAGTACCTTGTACATTTTTAGGGAGACCAACTTACTTTTTATACTTTATTCCCTTTGAAATAAATGCCAACTGTCCATTTGCCTTCCCTATTACTCACTGAACTTCAAAGCTATTTTTGGTGATTCATAAACAAGGAGCCCCAAACCTGTCTGTGTGAGAGCTTTCTGCAGTCTTCCCCTTCATATTAAATAATATTCAGCACTTCCATTCTTTCTATCAAAGTGCATAACTTCACATTTTATATATACAGTTCACAATTAAATAAATATTAGGAAAATGTAGGAGAGGAAAGTTCTATTCCAATATGATCACACAATATCAGGTTATAGTCCAACAGTTTTACTTGGACGCACTAGCTTTCGGAGTGCTGCTCCTTAATTAGGTGATGGAGCAGCACTCCGAAAGCTAGTGCTTCCAAATAAACCTGTTGGACTATAACCTGGTGTTGTGTGGTTTTTACCTTTGTACACTCCAGTCCAACACTGGTGTCTCCAAATCATGTCCAATATGATCCTTGGGAAATAACATATGAACACACGCAAAGTGGGAGCAGAAGTAGACCATACAGTCCATCAGGCCTGCTCAGCAATTCAATAAGATCATGACCTATCTGGTTGTATTTCGAATTCAACATTCCCATTTACCCTAATAACTTTTGATTCCCTTGCCTAATGAGAATCTACTCATCTCTGCCTGAAAAATATTTAATGACCTCTACGTCCACCACCTTCTGAGGCGGAGAGAACAAAACATAATACTCTTCGAGGAAAAAAAACTCCTCATCTCTGTCTATCACAAATAACATGTACAAATATACAAATATTAGTGTGGAGTTTGTTGTTATACAGATCTATTTTCTGTGACTCCTTACCTGATGAAAGAGCCATAACAATGTGTCATAAGAGTAAGCATTAAGAGTGAGAACTGCTTTGTTCTCTGTTCTTTAAATATTTGGAAATATAATAATGGAATACTATGCTTTGCATGGTGATGTATTTCCTGCATACCAACTACTTCATCTGCCCTTCAGGCCTCTACTGATTGTAGTTTAACAATTTAAATCAACAGAGAATTAAATAATCAATTAATTGACTTGTTGCTAAATCAAGCTAGAATTTCCCAGTGCATTGCTTGTTGGGTTTTGTTGTTTTGATCTTGTTTGCACAGCTACTGGACAGCAAAACAGTGAAATCAAGGATAGAAGGCATTTTTTCCCCATCATTATATACAGGTAAGACAAAACATAATCATGGTTCATTCATTCTGATGTTAATGCATTTCAACGCAAAACATTCAGCCCCTTTTAAACAGCAAATCAGGTCATTACTTTGTATAAGTTGTCTTTTTTTCTCTGTTAATAGTTCTGATAATTGGTAAAAGGCTTAATTTCTAATGTAATCAATCATTGTAACCGAATGTCTCACCGTTTGCAGTTGGTTGGTTTGCAATTAAGAATTTACAGTTCTTTGCACAGCAGCATGCATCAAGCTGCCTAAATGTGAAAACTAATTTCACTGTAACCATCTTTCACATTGTAAATAAGGCTAGAGGTGAGAGAAGAAAAGTACGCTATCTTTTGACTATCTGCCTTTGTAAATAACCTATCTCCACCTTTTAGCCTTAAATCAATACAACTAAGGTATTTACTGTTAAAGATTCTGGATTTTCAACTTCAAGATAGCAGGAGTTAGGAAAATTTCTATTTTCGCATACCTGTCTCAGGAAAAGACACCACAGAGATAATCCTACAGGACTTCTTCTGAAGATGAAAAACTCAAAACGTTAACTGTGTGTCACTCTCTACAGATGCTACCTAGGTTACTCTAACATGTTCTGATTGTATTTCAGATTCATAACATTTGCAGTAGTTTGCTTTTATACAGTTGAGGTGGTATGCTTTGAAGCTTCTTAGGTGTGGTTGAAATTGCCTATTATCTTTCCACAGACATCTTAAATTGATATATCATATAGCAGGTGGGGCATTTAACACTGATAGCTGGGCAGCAATAGCACTCATATAGAGTTTCCCAATCACAACACAGACAAAAAGCGGTTGTGAGAGCAGCAATCGCTTCCCATTGTAGCTTCTGCCTTCCTGGCATATTTCCAGCTCTTTTGGTAACAAGAATGTCCGGAGTGAGAGTCTCTAGAGTGGTGAATTTCAAGACTAGGGGGCATACCTTTAAGGTGAATGGAGAAAAATTTTAAAAAGACACAAGGGTCAATTTCATGTGTGAAATGAACTTCTGGAGGAAGTAATGAATGTGGGTATAATTACAATATTTAAAAAGCATTCTGATAAGTACATAAATAAGAAATGTTTGGAGGGATATGGGCCAAGTGCAGGCAGGTGGAAGCTACTTTAGTTTGGGATTATGGTCATCATGGACTGATTGGACCAAAAGGTCTACTTCCATGCTGTGTAACTCTATGACTGCAGGATGACACACTTATGGACATTGGAAGCTGCATATATTAAAGTTAGGAAGAGCATCTACATGCACTATGCGTATATCAACTCAACAAAATAATTTCCAGCCATTTAGTTGTTTATTGCTCAGAACAATGCTTTGGCCAATCAGAGCCTACATGGCTTAATAGTAACCAACTCTGACTGTTAACTCTCGATCAGCTCTAACAGAGGCATTCTTCATGAGAATTCATCTACGAATCACAATCTACTAGTCAACCAATCAGCACTCTCCTCTGATTCTGTATCAGTATTTATTTCTTCACTTAAATTGGTATTCTTGCAAAACGCCTTAATGAGTGCAAGATGAAAAGCTGCAACATCAACCAAACTCAATGACACAATTGTTCTGGAGAAAGTAGGAGAGAGATTTACAAGAATGTTGCCAGTGCTTGGTAATTATGAATATGGAAAAAGATTGCAAAGGCTGTGTTGTTTTCCTTAGAACATGTGCAGGTGCCAGTGTTGGACTGGGGTGGACAAAGTTAAAAATCACACAACACCAGGTTATAGTCCAATAGGTTTGTTTGGAAGTGCAGGCCTTCAGAGCGCTGCTCCTTCATCATGTAGCTCTGACAAAGGAACAGCACTCCGAAAGCTAGTACTTCCAAATAAATCTGTTGGACTATACCTTAATATTGTGTGATTTTAACTTCCTTACAACAGTGGAGGTTGAGAGGTGACTTAATTGCTGTGTGCAAAATAATAATAGATTTGAATAAACAGGTCAGGGAAGATTTATTTCCCCCAGTGAACCACTCAATTACCAGGGTCACAGATTTAAGATGATCTGTATAAAAGTTAGTGGGAATATGAGGAAAGATATTTTCAACCAGAGGTGATGAATATCTGAAATTCACTGCCTTTTTTGTGGTTGAGGAGGATTCAACACATTTAGAAGGAGCTATGTTTGCACTTGAAAGTTATTGATCAGGTGTTGATAAATGTGATTAGAATAGGTGGCTAGTTTATTCAGCTAGTCCAAACATGATTGCCTGAGAGTCATCTTTCTGTGCTGTAATTCATCTATGGATTTATATGGCAAACCATAAGATTTTGAAAGACAGATAAGAAGCCAAAGTAACTGATGATTGAGCTTGTCTACATACACTTAGTTCAAGAAAAAAATAATTTTTCCATCTCTGCCATGAAGCAGAGAGTGAAAAAAGGGGGGAGGGTATAAACATTTGAGCAAGGACAACTGGGAATGCAAACAAATCCCCTCTTCAGACCAGAAAGGAAGGTGTTGAGAGTATGAGTAATGCTTGGCAATCTGCTTTGATTGCAAAATGTAGGAAACCCTTGCATTAATTGTTGGAATCAGAATATCAAACTGGTGGGAGAAAGTGAGGACTGCAGATGCTAGAGATCAGAGCTGGAAAATGTGTTGCTGGAAAAGCTCAGCAGGTCAGGCAGCATCAAAGGAGCAGGAGAATCGACGTTTCAGGCATAAGGCCTTCCTGAAGAAGGCCTTATGCCTGAAATGTCGACTCTCCTGCTATCAAACTGGTGGCAATGGTACAATTGAATGCTAAATGTATTTCAGGATTTCTTCTTCTGCCAAAATGAGTTAATTTATTTGAGATTATAGAGTTTTTAATCTCTAACAGGGATGTATTTACTTCTGCCCCCAAAACAAAGCAAACAAACAGCTTATGTTTTGATTAAAACTGGGACAGTCTTGCCATTAATGGTGGGACAGTTTGTATTCCAGATCGTTTGATGAAAGAAACATATTTGTTGAAGGTATTTGTGGGGTCTATGTATGTTTTCCCTTGTACAAAGTTAAGTTATGAAGTGACTTAATAAATGGAATTCCTCGTTTTCAAACTGAGAGGATATATTTCACAATAGGTAAAGATGTGACCAGCATAGATGGCAACCTGATGATGACTAGGAGAGGCTTATTGCTGTTAATGAACAATTAAAAGAAAAGGACAATGACTGTGAAAAATCAACCTTGTGGCAGACAAGGTGTGTTTGTAATTGAAAAATGCAAACCAGTGAGATTATATATAAGTCTCTGAAAGTAAAATATGTGAACTTCCTGATGATAAACTTGTAGAAGCAAATTCAACAAAGTTAAATCTTCAGTTTCAACTTGATAAACTTCAAGTATCTGAAATCCCTATGAAGTAAAGTGAAAAATGGTTTGAGTAGGCAAAGAAATTACTGTTGAATCCAAAGAATTGGTTGAGTGCAGCGCTAAAAACCAAGGCTAGGTTTGCTGCAGCTTCATTATGCAAAGAACAATGAAGGTTTTAAACTCCAATATAAGCTAGGGGACAAGAAAGAGGAGTTGTGAAGTGTGGAAGAAAATATCTAGGTTTTACAAACAACTAAAGAATGTCAACCTCCCTTGGGGTAGGTTAATTCATCCGAAAGCCTGTTGTAGAGGAATTGATAAAGGAAAATAATTTTGAAGTCGATTGTCAAGCAGGTAGACATGTTTTTCATGGCAAACTTAAAGAAACTTATTGCAAGTGTGCTTTTATCAGTAGAAGGGAGAGTCAACGAAAAAACTCTACAAAATTAAATGTGTGTGATTCATGACCACTTGGAAGACTAAAAGTGGGATAAAGGTAAATGGAACTCCAGAATGAGGCAGCATTTGAAATAAATAACTAAAGCCACATTTACAATGGGATCATGAGAAGGTGAAAGATCTCAAAGTGGTAAGAGATCAAAACCAAAAGGAGTGCAAAATACTTTTTATTTGGACATTATAAGTATTTCAATAATATTCTTGAATCAGTCAAAAGGAATTTTACTCAGAACAAAGATGAATTGTAAAGAAACAAGAAGCTACTTTGGCATAATTAATCAAATTGATTAATTTACTCTGTATGAGTTTGAAAAACAAAGGCAAAGATACAGTTACATTTACAGCTGATGAAGAGATTGATCATTAGGTGGTGGATTTAACTGGAACTTCTTTTTTGTGGAATTAAAAGCAGACTTGAAGAAAAATGTTGATGTTAATACAATGAAGTTCAAACCCTGCTAACCTTAGTTGTCACACATCCTTACTTTTGTTTGAGATAATTTATTGTGGTTTTAAAATGATATATGTAACTGTATAAATTAAATAATTATCTGTGTGGTCTGTGATGAGTTGTTGGTTTTAAAAAAATTCCAGACATTTGTTTGCACAGCCATTATAAAGAATCTTTGATTATGGTGAAGTTTTATTTCTTTGAAGGGAATAAGTGTGATGAATTCCTTTTTCATTGTATAATTTTTGTACTACAAGTGCCAGGACTTTTTGAATATTATCACATTCAGGAATTGGGCAGTTCCAAGCATTTGTAACATTCAAGTCCCACCAATCATTGCTGTAAGTGACTACTTCAAAATATTAGTTACATTAGTTGTGGGCAGCATGGTGGCACAGTGGTTAGCACTGCCGCCTCATAGCGCCAGAGACCCGGGTTCAATTCCCGCCTCAGGCGACTGACTGTGTGGAGTTTGCACATTCTCCCCGTGTCTGCATGGGTTTCCTCCGGGTGCTCCGGTTTCCTCCCACAGTCCAAAGATGTGCAGGTCAGGTGAATTGGCCATGCTAAATTGCCCATAGTGTTAGGTAAGGGGTAAATGTAGGGGTATGGGTGAGTTGTGCTTCGGAGGGTTGGTGTGGACTTGTTGGGCTGAAGGGCCTGTTTCCACACTGTAAGTAATCTAATCTAATTCAATTCTCCCTCTGAACGAAGGTGGAACCTGTTTCAAGGTTTTTAATCAATCATTCAAAATAGTTCAGGGCACATTGACTCATAGAGTCATACAACTCAGAAACAGATCCTTTGGTCCAAATTGTCCTTGTTGACTAAATTTCCCAGAAGGGATTTTGCTATGACTGCAGAAATAGGCTGCAGAAGTCTTGAATTATTTTGAGATGCTCATCAGCTGTAGCAATGATTAAAGTCAAGTTTGAAAGAAAAATTGTTTATTAAAACCAAGAAGTAGAAGGATGATTATTAAAAGGTCTATAATACAATCCCAATAAGGTGATCATCCCTTTCTTATTTCTCAGTTCCACCCAAATAACTCCCCTGGATGTATTTCCAGGAATATCCTCCCTCAGCACAGCTGTAATGCTATCCCTTATCAAAAATGCCACTCACCCTCCTCTCTTGCCTCCCTTTCTATCTTTCCTGTAGCATTTGTATCCTGGAACATTAAGCTGCCAGTGCTGCCCATCCCTGAGCCATGTTTCCATAATTGCTATGATATCCCAGTCCCATGTTCCTAACCATGCCCTGAGTTCATCTGCCTTCCCTGTTAGGCCCCTTGCACTGAAATAAATGCAGTTTAATTTATTAGTCCTACCTTGTCCCTGCCTGCCATGACTGTTTGACTCACTTCTGTTCTCAACTGTACCCATCTCAGATGGATCTCTTTCCTCACTATCTCCCTGGTTCCCACCCCCCCCACCTTACTAGTTTAAATCCTCCCAAGCAGTTCTAGCAAATTTCCTTGCTAGTATATTAGTCCCCTTCCAATTTAGGTGCAATCCGTCCTTGGATGTTACAAGGGTTGGAGGATCTGAGCTACAGGGAGAGGCTGAACAGGCTGTGACTTTTTTCCCTGGAGCATTGGAGGCTGAGGGGTGACCTTATAGAGGTTTACAAAATTATGAGGGGCATGGATAGGATAAACAGACAAAGTCTTTTCCCTGGGGTCGGGGAGTCCAGAACTAGAGGTTTAGGGTGAGAGGGGAAAGATATAAAAAAAAACTAAGGGGCAACTTTTTCACGCAGAGGGTGGTATGTGTATGGAATGAGCTGCCATAGGATGTGGTGGAGGCTGGTACAATTGCAACATTTAAGAGGCTGTTGGATGGGTTTATGAATAGGAAAGGTTTGGAGGGATACGGGCTGGGTGCTGGCAGGTGGGACGAGATTCTGGCCTGCATGGACGGGTTGGACCGAAGGGTCTGTTTCCATGCTGTACATCTCTATGACTCTATGACTCTATAAAACTGTCATTATTCTCACATGCCGTGTTGAGGAAGATAAAATGATTGCAGGTGTGTTTGTGAACTAGTTATGTTTGATTATTTTCCCTTTTTCTCAGAAGATGATGTGTCCACTCATGAACAGAGTATATATGCTTCCTTATCACCTATAATTCATATGTTTTGAATAAAATGAATGTTTATATTATCCTTGTCTATGCCTGTTAAATAATTCAGAAGCAAGCTTTTGTGAGTTTAAAAATAAAGAAGGTTACTTATTCATATATTTAACCAGAATTAGTGTAAATTCACTCATTGTCTCATGTATGCATACATTCACATAATACAAAGATCAGATATAGATAGGGATATAGATAAATAGATAAAGACATAGATATAGATGGTGTACTTAAAATTAGGTCAATCTCTGACGTATGATCTCTTGTCTCCCATGTAGCAGGTTTGTGGATTTTGAATGGAACGTGGTACTTTAAAGTTGAAGTGAAGGTCTTGTAAAGTGGAGGGTTCACATCAAATTGTGATATTTCTTGATGTTAAATATCTTGAATGTTAATTCTCGGGTATACGTTGAAATTGGAATAGATGAAGCATTTTGCTGCTTGATGACTTGCAAATAGTTTCAAAGTATAGTTCTCAACAAACTGTAATTCTATTGGATCTGATGCTCTTACTTGCAAACAAGTCTTACTGACAGAAAATGGCTGCATTGCATATCTTTTTGCAAGTTCAAGGTCTTTTCCAAAGATGGTGTTATGTTCATGTTGATTCCATATCTGGTGTTGAGAGTCTGGAGATTCTGAGACCATCGTGTCAGAGTGGAAAGTTGATAGTTGCCAATTACTTCAATCTGACACAAGCTGTGTTTTGATCTTCCCTTTCATCCAGTAACAAACATGGAGATAGGCAATCTGGAAACTCCACAGTCTCTAACAATGGTCCATCCTTAGGCAATTAGATGTGTGAATTTCACCAATAGCTGTGGATACTTCATTTCTGTCTATAATAGTCTGTATTAGCTAGAGACTTGATACCGTCTGCAGTCCAAATGCTAAATGTTGCAAAATTTTTGGCAGCTTAACAGTTTGCTTGTGTCTAGTTTTTTTTAAAGTATTGACTGAAAATGTATAATATGGCATGCCTGTGTTTGTTATGGCTGTAGTAACTAAGTGATTTTTTTTGTTTGTTTGTGTTAAATTTAAATATATTATTTTATAAGTAGGTTTGTGGTGACATGCTCAATTCCCAGTTTAAATATTTTTTGTCAAAACTGGCTTGAGTTACCATTTCTATTTGTCCACTTCTATCACAAATAATTTAAAATAAGAGCATGAATGATCAGTCCTTCAGATATTAAAGCATTAATTTCATTGTTAGTAACCTTCCAAAATTGATCAGTCACAGGGATAATTAAGATTATCCTATTTCCATGTTCCAGAGTAGAAAAGTAAAGTATATGTTTAAATAATCATCAGAATCTTCAAGATATTGAGTATCTATCAGGAAAGATATTCTCATTGTCCTCAATGACAACTGACCTCATTATAGTTTGGAAAGAGTAAGGATGGTGATGGAATGAAAAAAGACTTGGGGAAAAATTGCCCAACTCACCACATCGATGCCCACCTGTCATACTTTCATATGCTCCACAGTGTGGGAACTAATTGGGAGGTGGGAGACTTCAGTAAGACAGGTTCCAATTGGGAGCTTGATTTGAGGTGAACAACAGGAAACTCTGGCAGTGGAAGAGAATTGAAAGCTTTTGGATGCAGAATGGTAGTTTTATTTTTATAGACATAAGGAGCAGGAATGTTTGCTCCATCACTCTTCAAGGTAACAGTCCCTTCTGTCAATCACATCCTTCCTTTGCTGTTTAAATGGCTAACATTGTGCTCATCCCAAACCTGAATGTCTACCCACCCACTATCAACCCTTTAATCCAAACTAAATGCCAAACTCTCTGGCACAAAGCATATTCCCATTTTCAGTGTGGTCTCCTGCTGAATCCCTTCTTCACTCGTCGGGCAGTCTGTTGGTTACTGGACAAGGGCTGAAAATGAATGTTGTAATGGTGTCTGCCATTAAAATACAGTAAGAACAATGTGACATATCCCCAATACCCTTCCCACCTCTGTGAAAATATCTGAGTATTTCAAGGTATCTCAGTGCATGCCATCATACATCTTTATACTGCATGTTTCACACTAAGAAACTATATAATTCTCCCAACTTATTTCACTAAGAACATCACCAGTATTCAGTGTTTAAAATTTAAAAATTATGAAATAATAAACAGAAATGGAGGAATAAATAGTCATTGCTGTTAACTGAAATTCTCTGCAGCTGTTTTTTGTAAGTAACACCAACAATGAAATTCACATTTGACTCTCTTATATATTTACAAAATATGATTTAATGCACTGTTCTAGCTTGAAGTAAATATAATAAAAAAGATTTTAATTTTTTTCTCAATTTATTCAAAACAAATTATTACCCCACCTGTTCTTCTTGTAATATAAAAAAAGTGTGTAAAAAGAGATGACTTGAAATCACAAATTCAGAACCAATGGTTAAAGTTTAACCTATGATTAAAGTTTACTTAAGGATGTAACTCTAAGAAAATTCTCAGATTTACATATGAAAGAACTGAAATCAACATGCCCATTCTAAAAAGTCAGAGACTTAACTAACAATCCAGGTCTTTTTCAATATATAATTTCAGTTACATCTCAATGTAAACTTTTGCTCTAAATTCTGCATCCTACAATCTTTTACTCCACAACCACCTAATGAAGGAGCAGCACTCCGAAAGCTAGTGCTTCCAAATAAACTGATGGACTATAACCTGGTGTTGTGTGATTTTTAACTTTGTACACCCCAGTCCAACACCAGCACCTCCAAATCATTTGTAAAAATGTCTGTCTAGCACTATTTTGGTGTTCAGCACTGATCTTGCATGTCTGTCAGGGTGCTTGATGAGAATTTCATTCAATATCGTCTATTTGGAACAAGATTCATTTCAAATTAACTAAATGTTTTGGAATCAAACACCAGCTAACTCTGCCATTCTTAATCTTCAAGATATTTGTAGATAATTGAATCACATGTCTTTATTAAACATTCAAGATTCTTATCAGTAAATCACTACTTCGGTGGACTCATTAATCATTGTTACATACAATTTCCGATCTGCTAATGAAAATCTTCACTGCACACAGGGAAGATAAGTTCGCATGACTGTGCGCATTATTCTCATGTAGTTGTTAGGCTTTTACTAGAAATGTTACAACCACATTTTGTTTTAAATTGATGGCAACATTATTCTTGTAACTTTCCATTAGTTTTGGTTTTCCTTCTTACATTGGTCTTAAGAAATATTTGTTACTCCCAGACCCCTCTTTCTTCAGTTATTCATGTACTTACAGAATGCTGGATTTGGCAACTCCTATGCAAACCTGTTGTATATGCAACATCAATCAGTTACTGCCGCACAAGAGGACTTGCACAGCATTCCATCTTATATCTGATTTGTCTGTTGGATCCCTCAAGACCTGTGACAAATCAGCATCAGCTTGTATCCTGCAGTGCTGGATAGCCCTGAAAAGCAAGTCTGGTTAGTCTCTGGAGTTCCACCACATCTGCCTGTATGAGCAGTACGGCCTCTTGTAAAGGAAGGCAATGACGCAGAACAACCAACTGAGTTTATTAATGTAGATTTGAATAATTCAAATCTCATTTGAAAATTAAGGAAGATCTGAAATGGAAAGTGGGCTTGAGATGTCTTTATATAGAGAAATTAATATTTATTCACAAATCTGTGGGGAATAATTTTTTTGTTTATCTGCCTTTTAAATATTATGGTTGTTGTAATCATAGTGAATCCTTGTTTGAAGTATATTTCTAGGTAAAATATGGAAGAAACAAATGAGAGGATAAACATAAACAGACATAAGCTAACTCAATGTGTCATACATATTGTGAGTGTGAACACTTTTAATTACGTCGATCAACTTTGTGATTGGAATTTTTCAAATAAATGTACAGGTTGTATCTTGCCTACAAAATATCTTTGTATGTAATGGTATATATGTTTCAATCACTAATAAATTTTTCTTCTAGGTTGCTGTGCAAGTTGATGCTGATGTCAAATAATTTCAAAATGTAATATTTGAAGAGGTGACAGACAATGCAAGCAATAACAAAAATCGTAACAATTTGAAAGAAAGCTGCAGAAAAACAGAAATAAATGTTCTGACACGTGAACTTATTGATACTTTGTGCTTTATGTGAATCAGTGGGAATTGTAACAGATTGAGAAAAGTACCGTTAGTGACAGCAATGTGATTTATGGAGTTTTTAGATATATGCATATTAACATTGTGCAAGTATGGAAAATGCAGCAGTGATATAATTAGAAAGTGTGAGGTAAAGTAATAAAATGCTATCAGCTAGACAACTTGAGATCTAGATTAGATTACTTACAGTGTGGAACATTTAAGAATGTAAATTTCAAATTTATGATCAAAACAATCAAGAGACTGCACTTGATTATGATCTGTGTACTCTGCAATACTGGTAGCCCTGTACAAATTATTTAACTTCCTCTCCCCCACACTCCTATCCTACTTCCCATCCATCGCTTTCCTTTCCCAAATAGCCACCAAACTAGAGTAACTGCAACTGCAGTAAACACAGAAAGAAAGAACTTCATGTGTGTGGCCTGCTCAGAAGACATACAGATGGAAGGAATCTGTGAAAGACATATGTATCACAACAGGAAAGCAAACATAGTAAATATTCTGTGCTGGCAATTATGTTTTGTATTCCATAAATTCAACATTAAAACATTTTTGTGCACTATTTTTTCCAAGTTAGGTTAGAAGCGTTCCCTATCAGATCCATGTAAAATCCATATTGTCAATATGGTTCCTTGAAGATCAGGAACTGTTCTGAAGAAATTCAAGTTGAACTATGAACTAATTTTCCTCTCCTCTCGAGAGGAGTGGTTCGCTTCCATTTGACACCTCATTAGATGGCTCAGCTGAAAGCTGGAACTTAGCTTTAGGGAATTATTTGGAGTGTTCATGTGTCCTGGTGCTTTATGTCTTTATGAATATATTTAGCAACATTTTCTGTCAAAATTAAATCTTTTAAATATATAATGGTGGCTCTGCAGAGGAGCAGAGTATTATTGGCAGCAGCTTCCAAATTTGTCTTCAAATGCATATATGCAGGAGTCAGAAGTTGCTGTCAGTTCTATGCAATAATGAAAACAACCATTGAGTATTGATGTCGTTACAATCACTAATTCTGAGTTATTGTTTTGTATGATGAGTACTAGTGTGGCATTCAGGCAAATATTTCAGTACTTGAATAAACATATGCTAAAAAGTGACTCGTCCTGATTTTGATTTGCCATTTTTAAAATTATATTCTTCAGTCATATTATAATAGGACAAGCAAGAGAATGAGGTAGTACGTCCACTTTCAGTGCAGTTAGCAATCTGGCTGCAGACAGCCATTATGTAATTTTCTGAAGTGAGGTTATCGTTCAAGCTTTCATTCAAACTTTTTGCATAACCATAAATGTGGCATCTTCTTTGCATCTTTGTGTGCAACAGAATGGAGTGTAGTTGCTGTTTTTTAAAGTAAACAAAAATGACCGTTGAAGTATGTAAATTAGAAATCTGGTGCTGCTTTATTACTATAGTTAAAAATATAACTGTATATTTACACTAATACAAAAACTAATCACTTTTAATAAAATCATTCTATCAACCACCTGTATAACCTGAACCTAAATAACTGAAAATAACTTCGAGACAAAGCCAAGTTGATTGTTTCGTATAGTTTAATAAATTGAGTTTTTATTAATATTAATTTTTAAAAAGCTGTCTATTTCTGCTGTTACATGTAAAATACATAGAAGTTGCAAATGAATGTAATTAGTGGAACTCAATGTGATGGTGAATTCACACTGGGAAGAAGCTAGTTTCATGGGTGGGTCAGTGCAATGGCTTTTAAACCAATGTAAAAAGGCACAGAAATTTACCCTGTGTTTCACTTAATTTGTGCCTGAGGTTAATTGATCTTTAAAGCTACAACCTCATAGCAGATGAAATAGCAGTGATAGCTCTTGACATCAAAGTCATATCTGACTAAGTGTGGCATCAAGAAGCCCTAGCAAAACTGGATTCAATGGGAATTAGGGCAAATCTCTATGATGGTCAGAATTATATTTTGCACACAAAAAAGTAGTTGTGGTTACTGGAGGTCAGTCCTCTCAGCTCCAGGATATCTCTTCAGGAGTTCTTCAAATTAGTGACCTTGGCCCAACTATGCTTCATCAATGACTATTATAAGGTCAGAAAAGGGGATGTTTGCTGATGTTACACAATATTCACCACAATTTACAACTCCTCAGATACTGAAGCAGTCCATGTCCAAATGCAACTAGGTTTGGACAATGTCCAAGCTTGGGCTGAAAAGTGACAAGTAACAATTGTGCCACACAAATTCTAGGCAATGATGATCTTTAATAAGAAGCAGTCTCACCACTACCCCTCACCATCATTGAATTCCCATTATCAACAACCTCAGGGATACCATAGACCAGAACTGAACTAGACTCACTATTTGAATATTGAGATAACAAGAGCAGGTCAGAGGCGAGGAATTCTAAAGCAAGTAACCCATCTCCTGACTCCCAAAGCCTTTCCAACATCCTCAAGGCACAAGTCAAGAATGTGATCGAACACACCCCACTTGCCTGGATGGGTGCAGAAATTACCCAATATCCTCAGATAGTACCTTCAAAACCCACAAGCAATTCCATCTTGAAAAGCAAAGGCAGCAGGTACATGGGAAGGCCACCACCTGCAAGTTCCCCTCCACGCTACTCATGATCATGACTTGGATATGTAACACCATTTCTTCACAGTCACTGGGTCAAACTTCCTCCCAGAATTCCCTCCCGTACAACATTGTCTACCTACAGCACATGGTATGCAGTGGTTCAAGAAGGCTGCTCACTAGTAGGGACTGCCAGTAAATGCTGGCCAACACCTATGTCCCATGAGTGAATTAAAAAAAACAGGAAGTCTACCCAAAAATGTCATGAATCTTACAACCTTAGTCATAAGAATTTGTTCTGAATGTCTTTCCACTGTTGCCTGTCTTGGTACCATTGATGTCAATATGATTTTTACTTCAGACTTGAAACTAAACATTTTTTCTCAAGCTTTATCAAACAGGATCATAAGGTCAAATTTTGCAACTTGGGCAAACTCCAAAGACATTTAGAAATGAAGGGGAGTACCTGGATGCTAATGTTCCATCTCCATTTCCAACGTGTTATGAGTGGGGAAAGACAGTGGTGTGTGACGCATGCAGGTGTGCAGGTGGGGAACACAAACTCAGCAAGGCCATTTGAATTTAGTCTTGAATTCAAGTAGATAGCTTTCTGGCTATTCCAAGAGCCCGCAGTATAGGAGTCACAATTTTATGTAGTAGATATAAATACTTTTGAAGTGTGAGAAAAGTATTTTTAAACTCATGATTGTCCATTCATTTAAATAAGAGAAAATAGTCTGAACCTGTCAGAGAGGGATATAAAAAATCCTGTGGACTAGTTTGATTGACAGGTTAACTGGCATAGGTTAGAAATAAAAAAAAGATCCATTTGTGTGATTCCAATAATTGCCTTTGTACACATTTTCCAAGAGCTATTTTTATATAATTATGAATTGTTGGCTGAGTTTCAAGAATTGAATTATCTAAATGGAGTTCTAGGCTTAATAGTTGACTGTATAAGAAGCTATTAAAAGATCAGCTATCATTGATGTTGGACCTGAACCAAATGAACTTGTTTTAAAAAGAGATTAACTGTTCACGTAAATTTTGAATTTCATTTCATGAATGGGAGTTTTTTCACTATCACATATTAGGAGTGAAAGTTGTATTAGATTGTTAAAAATGTTGTTTCAACTCTACATGATTCTTGAGGTCTGCTCATAGTGGATACTGGTTATTGGCTATGGATATGGCATGGGAAGTGGGAGAAAATGTACATTTGTAGGAGACATGAGTTGGTGTGGAAGTAGATGAGGATGGAATCTCTCGTGTGGGGCGGAAGGCCAATTTGCAAGCATTAACATTTCATAGTTATTTAATTTTGTCACATTTGTACACAGTTTGATATTTTCTCAGGTAGTAGGGAGGAGCAAAATGTTGCCAATACCTAACACAAAGATCTGAGCAAGGACCTGGCAACTCCACCAGGCTTCTATCTTGTCCAGAATTGCCCAACAACTCAGGACATGTGTCATGGGCTAAACTGTCTGCATTCTTCAGTCACAAAGGTTGGCTTCAGATATATACCAGCCTGATCATATCATATTAGCATATCTCCAAAGCACTTAGAATACAATTCATGCCTTCAATTCATGCCATTCAGCTCATATCAACTGTTTTCATTGCAATGTTGCTGCCAATAAGCAGGGGCAGTCATTCATTTCATGCACCAATGCAGGGTCTATCTCAAACCACCTATATTGCTCCCTTTGCACTCACTCATTTTGTGCTTACTTAGATGCTCACTGCATCTTTCCCTTGTCTTGCCTTTTTGGCATTGTTGCTTCATTCATAATTTACAGCCTCACAGTACTTCTGTTTTGACTTGCCTTTTTGTGTAGGCACATTGTCAGCAGCAATTAATCAAGGGGTGGACATGCCACTGCATTGTCAATATCAAGAGTCTTATTTCCCATCTCGTTTTATTTCCTGAACTGACTCGCCGTTGTCCAAACCATTCAGAGCCTGGGAAATTTCAGTCCAAAATTCTGATTAAATAAAAGCCAAAGATATATGTATTGTCGAAAGAAGCCTGAAATTAATGCATCCTTTGTAAACTAGTAAAGTTGATTTCACTTATTTTCAGTCAGTTAAAACTGTGTCTCCACATAAATTAACAAATATGGATCATAACAAAATAGAGCAAATATTTTTATTTTTTATTGGCAACAATTCATAGGGAAGTAAAAGGAAACTTTCCCAAAATGGTTTTAGAGATTAAAATGTAACTAGGCAGCACCCCATCTGTTCCATTTTTGTGTTTTCAAAGAAATGTGACAATAACTTCATCAAACATTAATAAGATACATGCTGTGACCCTTCTTTTCAATTGTGATTGAAAATGACTTGCTGATTTTATTACTGCATGCTTAAAATGGGAAGCTTGTCTTGTGGCCCCCCAGATTGTTCTCTGATGTGATAGCAATGCTTTTGTCCATAGGCAAAGCTTCCCATCAGTAACATACATCCAGAAAGTCAACCACTTAATGTACAGCAGAATATCATAAAATAATAGCTGGGTTTTTAGAACCTATAAACTTCTGGTAGCAATTTAACAAATGAGCAGAAATTATTAATTTGCCTGTAAATATACTGTAAGTATAACCATTTGATTCTTAATGGGCCTTCATTTGTCTTTCAGTTTTCATCATCTGGGGTGTTTGGTAAGATTCCAGTGGATACATAGGTGATTGCTAAGGTGATCTGAGCTTGAAAGGTTCTGCTGCAAATAACACAGGGTTAATATCTCAGCTAAACTGCCAGATATTGAAATGGTAGGTTAACATAATGAATGACATTCACGTGCGGAATGGACTTTCAAAGGAAGTGATGGATGCTAGTACAGTCACAACATTTAAAAGACACTTTGATAAGTACATGAATAAGGTATGTTAGAAGAAATATGGACCAAGTGCTGACATGTAGGACTAGTTTTGTTTGGGATTATGGTCAGCATGGACTGGTTGGACTGAAGGGTCTGATTTTTGCTGTATGACTGCATGAATGATCCTTTACCAATTTTGATATCGTGATCTACACTTTCCTTGTTAATAATTTGAATAGCATGCTCAAATCTTTTTTTACTTTTCAACAATTAGACAATTGGATAGTTTATATCCAGCAAAGAAATTAGATGTAAATAAATTCTGGATTTATATGAAAAGACACATGGATACTGATGTAAAAGGGATTTTAAATAGATATAGTCTCAGTCCCTTTTATTGTGCAGAATGATCATGCAATCCTGACCGACATCATTGTTTACGTTAACGAGAGATTCTGTCAATGTGGTAAAAACAATGACTGCAGATGCTGAAAACCAAATACTGGATTAGTGGTGCTGGAAGAGCACAGCAGTTCAGGCAGCATCCAACGAGCAGCGATGCTCGTTCCTGATGAAGGGCTTTTGCCCAAAACGTCGATTTCGCTGCTCGTTGGATGCTGCCTGAACAGCTGTGCTCTTCCAGCACCACTAATCCAGGATTCTGTCAATGTGTCTTGCAGTACCTTCCTTGTTGAATATAAGGTGTAATGTGAAACACAAGTCATTTTTGTCTGTCTGGTATTGTCACCCCATTTAAGAGATCTTTATCCCTAATCAGTGGCATTTTTCCCTTTTTTTTAATCATTATCCCATCATTTAGCATAGAATAGACACAAATTAATTCTATGTAGGTTCTCTAATATGTAGCATAGCTTCAGATATCCAAGATGTTTGCTTGTTATTTAATTGCAAAATTTGTAATCGGACAACTTAAGAGGGGAGCTAATAATACAAGATTGACCATCACAAATGATCACATTTTCTTGTAAATCATTGTTATTTAAAAATACACTACAAAATACAATACAGTTAGCATTACTGCAAGTAAATTGTTTTGGTGAGTTTGCATTTTGTTTTTGGCATAACTAGAAAAAAGAAAATGCATTGTGGGCAAGAAGAAAGGGAAGGTTAGCCTTCCTTCTGATAATATAGAAAAAAATTATATTCTCCAGTATAACATGAGACAGTCAAGTTAACCTCCCTTGAAAGTAGCCAGAAAGGAGAAAAAATAATCAGTCCTGACTGAGTAAAATGCCATTTTAAATAAAGATAAAACATAACCTGTGGAATGAGAAGTGATTGTGTGAAAGTAATATTAAACCTAATTGATTATTGATTTGTCTTTGTTAATTGTTGCTCTCTTACAACTTTGAAGAAGCATTAGTCCTCCAATGAGGTTCTGCTTAAGAACATCTCTTTGGAAGCGACATGTTTGAGTGATCCAAATTAGTATCGATTTGTTTTTGCATTATTTACAAGCACCTTTAAGTCTGTGTTCATAGTTCAAATGGAGCTCAGGTGCATTAGGAGTCTGAGAAGATGCTGCATTAGAGACCCAGGGGATGGAAGCATTTTACTCTGAGCAATAATGATGTACACAGATGCCTATTTCCAGAAGTATGATGCAATCTGAAGTCCTGTATGCCTTATTATATATTCTTTTCCAAATGTATATTCTCATCTTTTTTCTTATTAGATTCACATAGTAGTAAAAATAAAAGGATCATTTCAACAAAACATTTCAGTCTCCTTTAATAAGAGGATGGTTGAACCACAGTATTGCTGAAAGAGATGGTCACAATTGGACAGAGCAGGAAAATGTTTTTTTTCTCTCCTATTGACGGTGAGATGAAAATCCCAAAGGGGGGCAAAGGAAGAGCAATGAGACGTTTTATCAGTGCACACACCTCCCTAAACCCTACCCCAATTTATGGGTGTATCTGGGGGACATTCTCTGATTGTGGGCAATATAGGAAGAAAGGATTTGGGAACAAGCATAGGCCATTGAGCCTTGGAGCCGGATCCATCATTCAATAAAATCATGCATGATTCTTTGTGATCTAAAATCCATTTTTCTATTGGCTCCCCCTACATTTTGACTCCTTGCCTGTCTAAAATCTATCTGACTCGGCCTGAATTTAATTCAATGACCCAGCCTCCACTGTTTTCTGTGGAAGAGAGTTTTGCATAAAAATAATCTTCTGAGAGAAAATAAACTCAACCCCATCATAATGTTTTTCTTAAATCATGTCTGCTCATCTCTCTCTCCAACTCAGTGTAGATATTACATGATTCAATAAGATAATCTCTCATCCTTCTAAACTCTAATGGGTATAGACCAAACCTGTCAAGCTTTCTTCACAAGATCGGCCCTTCATCTGAGGAATGAGTCAAGTGAACTTTGCTTAAACTACCTTGAATATGATTATACCTTTTCAAATAGGACATCAAACTGTACACAGTAATCCAGATGTAGTCTGACAAAGGCCGTATAATTTGCTGTTAGGCATCCTTTCTTTTATGTTCTATTTCCCTTGCAAAAAATGGCAACATTTAATATGGCTGCCTAATTACTTGCCGTACCTGTATATTAACTTTGTGTGATTTATGAATGAGGACATCCAGATTCTTCTATATCACCAATTACTCTCCATATAAATAACTTGGCTTTTTCATATACTTCCTGTCAAAGTGGACTGATTCATATTTTCCCACATTATTGTCTATCAGCAAATCTTTTCACACTCATCCAACCTACCTATACTTCTTTGAGTTGTTTTCTCCTCTTGACAACATACTTTCTTACCTATCAGCAAATGTAGCCACCATATGTTTGATGTCTCCAGCCATCTCATTGATATAGATTTACATATTTAAGGCCCTAGTACTGATCTCGATAAAATTCCACGAGTTGTTGGATGCTGGAGGCTGAATCAGCCTTTTTTTAAACCGTTGCCTACTCAGTTTCTGACGGGCAGCTAGAGTTAAAAATTACTTTCAGATTTTATTCTATTTCTGTGTCTTTGAATAAGATGGGACATAAGATGGGCAGCTTTAATCTATTCCAGCAGTCAGGAAACTATACTTATAAGAAAGGTATTAAACCAGTTATCCATCTGATCTTGTAAGTTATCTGTCCAACAAGTTATGTTCACATTATCCTCTCCAATTGTAACTAGGCTTGGAAGGATTTAATAACTTTTATTTTGTGGAGTGCATTAGCAGCGGGGATGGTGTGGAATGCCTTTTTTGTAACCTTCTTGTTTGTTTATTCTCTAGATGCTGACTCTTTTGTGTCAGAATTGATTTTGTGTCTTGTTTCTTTTATTTGATTTGCCTACAAGTTTGGATCTGCCATCATCAGCCTTGTTCATTCAACTGGACATTAGTCTATTGAACCATAGAGATGAAAATAATTTTCTTTGTACTTACCAAGTCATCGGATTTGTTTATGCTGTGATTTGAACACTTGACATGGTGGCAGGTTGAAGTGGCAATGGTGGAGAATCTAGCAACTGGGAAATGCAGATATCCTGACAGAGTTGAAACCGATTTGGCATCAGATTGGTGTCAGATTTCCAATTTTCACATTTTAAACCCTTCAGCTGTCTCCTATTCCAGTCAAATTCCACTCCCACCAATTATAATGTTAGCAGCCTTGTCATGATGAAAGAATGGTGGAAGTGAATAGATTAGATTTAGATTACATTACAGTGTGGAAACAGGCCCTTCAGCCCAACAAGTCCACTCCGATCCGCAACCCACACCCACCCCTACATTTACCCCTTACCTAACACTACGGACAACTTAGCATGGCCAATTCACCTGACCTGCACATCTTTGGACTGTGGGAGGAAACCCACACAGACTCAGGGCGAACATGCAAACTCCACACAGTCAGTCGCCTGAGGCAGGAATTGAACCCAGGTCTCTGGCGCTGTGAGGCAGCAGTGCTTACCACTGTGCCACCGTGCTGCCCACAATAGATAACATGCAAGGTTGTAATATTTAATTCAAAAATCAGACTTTCAAAGTTTTTGATAAAATATTGTATTTCTCACAATTGACTGCATTTAACATGATGGTTTTGAATGTCCTTCAGCATACAGCTGACTTCCTGCCATGATATTTATTGTCAGTGACTCTCTGAACTTTTTTTACCTTGTATCTCTACTCCATTCTAAGCTCATTTTGATTTTCAATTTGTTTTTGGGACAACATGTGTAGTGTACCTCAAGTTATACTCTTCAATATGGTGTTGTTTGCAAATGCAAAGTCCCTTCAGGAGATTTTAAGGGGATGAATTTCCATGTGGTTTTTACCTGCCCATCATCTTCCTGAAACCCTGGAGAAATAATGTTTTCCTCGAGCTTTCTCACCAAGTTTATAGAGAAGGAGTGAGAGAAAGCATTTTGGAAATTGTACTTCTGCGAGTTAACTATGTAGTGTGACACTCAAAGCCTATTGTATTTTATGAAATAGTTTTTGCAGTCTTTAACACAGCTGTGGCATTTTGTACTTCCAGCCTCCCTACCAGTCAGGACGCAGGCTTGGTAATGACCCTTCACCACCACTTCAATTCAACCACTTCTAATTCATGTGGTAAATATTCCCTTTAAGACTGTGCTCATGCAGCTTCACAGCAGCTTGAAAATGATTGCACAGGATGTAATTCTTTAAATTATTGATTCGCCTGCTCCTCGGATGCTGCCTGACCTGCTGTGCTTTTCCAGCACTACACTCTCATTTCTACATTTCTGTCAACCAAGATGCCCATGGCACATCACCTTCCCATGCCAAATAGGCAGGTAACAATCTCCTCCTTATAAGTTTGCAAAAATCTTGACTGCAAGCAAAGACTATTTGTCCCCAGTCCAATATTTTTATAACTAATAAATAAAAACATTTTATTTTTTAATGCTCTGACATTTTTCTCTTGGGTTGTTTTGTAGCAGTGTTTGGGGGATCAGACCTTAATTCCTTTGGAGACTTCAGATTAATCCTGAAGATTAAGTGACTCCCGATTGAAATGGATGGGAACAGTGTGGAGAAAACAATTACAACAGTGCTGGTGAACAATATTCAATGATGACTGCCTCGTTCATCCCAATATTCTATCTGTAATGCAACAAATAATCCATTTAGGTTTGACAATTTCTCTTGCTTTTCTTTGTTCCAGCTCTCGATTTATAAAATCAAGGATCCCACATGTGGTTTTTAAAGAAAAGTTTTAGCAAACTATTTCTTAATGTTCACATTCTCTCCTTATTCTTCCTCACTAAATGTAGCCATTAAATTTTCACATTAAACATTCACTTCAAGCAGTAGAAAGTGAGGACTGCAGATGCTGGAGATCAGAGTTGAAAAATGTGTCGCTGGAAAAGCGCAGCAGTCAGGCAGCATCCAAGGAGCAGGAGAATCGACGTTTCGGGCATAAGCCCTTCTTCAGGAATTGAGGAAGGGCTGAAGAAGGGCTTATGCCCGAAACATTGATTCTCCTGCTCCTTGGATGCTGCCTGACCTGCTGCACTTTTCCAGCAACACATTTTTCAGCTCATTCACTTCAAGCAGTCAAGCAATTCCTCGTCTATCATCGAACGTCTTTGTTCTCCTGAAGTCATTTGCAGTTGTCTTCACAGCTAAGCATGCTCCCTGATGTGCTGGTTTATTTTATTACATACCAATATATAACCCCCCTCCTGTTTTTCAGTTTATGGATTATTCAAGTGAGTACTTCCTCTCTGTGCTCGAAAAATGTTTGGCTCACCTTTCATGTTTATTTTCATCCGGGGAGAGGTAAGGCCCAAAATA
The DNA here is from genome assembly GCF_047496795.1 of Chiloscyllium punctatum. Lineage (NCBI taxonomy): Eukaryota > Metazoa > Chordata > Chondrichthyes > Orectolobiformes > Hemiscylliidae > Chiloscyllium > Chiloscyllium punctatum. The sequence continues at coordinate 78,550,086 of NC_092741.1, forward strand.
TTAACCCATGACTGACTTGCATGTTTCCTACATTTCTTGTTTAGTTAGACACAAATATAGAGCAATGATTGTCCCATAATGGATGGTTTGGTCCATTTAACATGTTCCACGCAGCTGCAAGACCTAATTTATCACAATGAAGACACTTTTCATCCCACCTAGAAACCATGTTCTCTCCTGGCAAAGTAAAGATAAAACTTCAGAAGGGAGAAACACAGAATACTTCACTCTCCCGTCTTTAGGCAGTAAAAATTAGTCCAGGATGTAATTCTGGCTTTGAGTAATATGGTATAGAATATGCACCTACAGAACAGAATTTAATCTAACGCAAAGAACATTTGTGAGGTGGGGACTTGATTAACTGGGACATGGAGTGACCGTTACCTTATCAGTTCACTCAATTCCCTCAGGGTTAGGAAGGTTTGGGGATGGCCTTCCCATCCAGCGATATAAGGTCCATTTAAGCACCCCTTTCTCCTGCCACTGCCATTCTGATGGCTGTAGGAATGATTTGTTAAAAGGTGACACCTCCCTGTCAGTGGACCCACAGCGCATCCACCAATATTCCAAGGCAAACTCCCCCCTCAGTGAAACAGCCCTTACCCTCGCCAATGGTCATTCTATCGAACTGCTATCCTGACCCTCACGACCTGAGTCCAGTGGTTCAAGCAGCTCCCAATGGCATTGCTGGGAGTTGCTGCTCTCGTACACTCCACCTTCACCACTCCCTCCCAAACCCACAGTATTCTCTCCCAAACCTCCACCAGAACCACTACCAACACCAACATCTCCACCTCCACCACCACCATAGGCTAGTAGGTCTTGGAGGCAGGATCTCTGACTTTTAAAGGTTCAGGAGCCTGAACACCAGATAGCTAATTACAGTACTTGGTAGCTGTAGTGTTACATGAAAGTTCCCACAAATAGGTAAGGTCGTCCCCAGTTTTCCAGTCGGTCTTGAAAACCACCACTGCTAGCAATTAAATTCAGACATAGATTCACACATTCTCTAAAAATTCCATCAAATCAAACCAAATTGATGTTCCAACTTGCATGGAAGTCTAAAATAAGGAGCTATAAATAGAAGATAGCCAAGAATAAATCTAACTTAAATAAATTTAAGGTATGTTTCTTTATCCAGAAAATGATTAGAATATAGAAATTGCTATCAGATGAAGTAGACAAATCACACAGTTTAACAGGATCTTAGATAAGTACAAGGGAGAAATGAGTCAAAACTATTTAGAATAAGTTAAATTAAGTAGGGTGGGAGGGAATTCATATGGAGCATAAATATTAGCTGAGGCCGGTTGGACCCCACAACTATCTTTCTGTGTAATTAACAAAAGATCTGATGAAAAACAGACTGATTTTGAAGGAGGGAGTCTTACCTTCCAGCCATGCAGACAGGAAAGTACAGACAGCATGTTCAAAGCCTCAGAATTGTAACAGTGCAGAAGGAGGCCAATCAGCTTAGTGCTTGCACCAGCTCATCAACTGAATGTTGTATTCTCTTAACCAATCTCCTGATTTTTCCCCATACCCTAATACACTATTTCTATCCACTCTTAAACAGTTCTTTTTCTTAATCACCACGATTCTTTCATTTCCCACATATTGACACTCATGGTTTTCTTGAAAAACTTTTCCCCATTTACTAAGCCACTCAATTTGTTGTTCAGATTCCAGATTATCTGACTCATCCCAATCACTGTTACATTCATTAATGTGTCTACAGATAGAGGTGAATAAACCTTCCTAGGAAATTATTAAAGCAGTTCTCGATGATGCCAGTCTTGTGGACAAAATGGCACCACTAAATTTGTACATAGTACCACTGAATCTGTTAAATGTGTGAGTAACAGGGATGTTGAATGCATCCTTACCCCAATCATAGTTTATCATGATTTCAGTGCCTCCATGCAAGTACGTACGCCAGATTTTATGACCAGGACTGTATCCTAAATGCCATCGATTGATTCTCTAGGCCTTCCTATAGGTATTCGGGCAGTGACCTGGGAAACTATTGTTTTTATATTCCAGTTTAGTAGAGACCAAAGTTGTGACATTGTTCAAAGGGCATTGTATAGCTTTGGTCTTAATCATGCCTCCATCTCTTTGCAGGTATGCTTCAATGTTGAGGTATGAAACATCAGTACTGAGATGGGTGGTTCAGTCTTCATTTGACTTCATTTCTGTGTTATGCTTATGTGAATCGATCTTGAGTGATAATCCAGTAGAAGAGATGCCTACACTCAAAGAAGTAACTTTACATTCATTTCAACAGCAGGTAAATAGGCATTTGGATGCTGGGCTTATCCTTTGCATGCCAATATTCACAATGGGTCCTGCACACTGGGTTTCCATTCTTTTGATTGTCACCTTTCAGTCTCCTGTTTCTTCAGTTATAGCTAAGGTTAAAAATTTCTTTTAATACTGTCTAAAGTATCACAATTTTGTCAGCCTATTGCTTCACTCCCCTGTAATGATTACAATCCACTGACCTGTAAGTTTCTATTTTTTCTGCTATTGTGTTTCTATCACCCTCTTGAATCAGCAAATGAAACAATTTTAGTAGTTTGAACCCAAAAGGTTGAGTTAAACAGTCGGCTTTGGACAGACGTTGGTGGGTCCTCACTTGGGAGTGTTGAGACATGAAGGCCATAGAAGCAGGAGCAGATTCCCTGGAGCAAACCCTGACTGTGTGGCAGTGAGCATCAGATTGACATTTCTTCTATAAGCAGGAAATGGCCAAAATAACGTTACCATGGCAATGGGGTAAAAAGGAAATAATTTGGTTGTGCAGTTACTTAACTCTCATTTCAATTCTACTGATTGCCATTTAGCACAGCGTTTTTAAATTTTTATGTCTCTGCCTCTTTCCAGTGATCCAACAGGGACATGTGTGGGGGCAGGATATCATCACTGCATCAGGAAGATCATCAATGTCTTGTTTAAGAGACCCAGTGACAATGTGCTTTCTGGACCAATCCTGACAATCAGCTGGAGAGATCCATCAGCTTCAGGGCCCTACAAGATTCCCTCAAGTAGGCAAGGTATAATCAATTGTACCCATGTGACCAGCAATGCTCCCTCAGGCCAATCTGGAGCCTTCTTAAACAACAAGGCATTAAACTAACATTTAATTGGTCTGTGACCACCAAAAGCACATCCAGTTCCCAGAGCAGTGCATACATGGACAGTGCGAATTCCAGACCTTGCATGCCTTCAGAGGTGAATCCTAGGATAAAGGTTATTGACTCAAGATGTGAATTTGATTTATTGTTGTCACATATACCAAAATACAGTGAAAAGTGTTGGTTTGTGTGCTACGCAGACAGACTGTGCCATACAAAGTACATCAGTGTAGCAGAACAGGGTGCAGAATATAGTGTTACAGCTGCATAAAAGGTGTCAAGAGAGAGATCAAAATTACCATTTCTGAGGTCCGTTCAAAAGCCTGATAACAGTGGGGAAGAAGCTATTTTTGAATCTGTTTGTATGTGTATTCAAACTTTTATATCTGCCTGATAGAGAGGGTGGAAGAGACTATAATGAGGGTGGGAGGGGCCTTTGATTATGTTGGTTGCTTTCCTGAGGCATTGAGAAGTTTGGATGGAGTCAATGGATGGAAGGCTAGTTTGTGTGATAGAGTGGACTTGGTTCATATTTCTTGCGGTCAATATGGCTGAGGATGCTGATAAGGATGACTCGCGAAAGCACAGAATGTCTCCCAAGGTTGAGGAGAGCTACAATCAAGTAGGTCATTGATTGTTTTTGAAAATGAGGCTCCGTTGCCTGGACTGATCCAGTATAGTATTGCAGGAAGAAACTTCTTTGTCAGTGTTATCATCGTCAGGTTGTATACATGCTTCATTAACTAATGCCCAGGATCACCAACCACCCTGACACAGTCAAGGAGATGACCACATTCAGCTTGGCCATTCAAGCCAGCAACAGACTAATAGCACAAGGCTATAGGTGACAGCTGACAAGCTACAATAAATCCAAAAATGATCCACATTACAAAACAATGAATACATTTATTGGATCTGACCTACCATCGATTCTGATGCTTTTCTTAATGTATTAAAGTGTGCTCTCATTAGGTGCCACCTTTCTTCTGGCAGCTGGAGTGGAGGAAAGCTGCTAGTATGGGCTTTCCAAAAAGGTGGGCTCATTTCAGGAGCTGTCCTCTGAATGTCTGATGCCTCCATAGCCAAAGCACGCTCATGGGCTCCACTTGCATCAGATACCCCTCTGTCAGTGCAGCCACTGGAGGCGTTGAGGTTACTGTCAGAGAGATCCACACTTAAGGCATTCTGAGAGAGGTATTAAATGCAATGACAGCTCCTCCTTCAACTTTGCATTTATTCTTCCTATAGTTTGGAGGTGGAAAACCATCCAGAGAGGATACGAGGCAATTGCAGGCACATTATTTCTCTGTTACCTTGCCGCTGCAGTGTAGATAAGACAATGGTATGCAGACCTCTGGCATCTTTTTACTGATCCGCTAAGTCTGTCTCTCAATGAAGTTCCATCAGGTTTTCAATGGTGAAAGCACACATCAATGACATGGCAGCCTGGGTGGACTCCATTCCTCATCCATGCATGGTGCACAAAACCACCGGAAACTCCATTAGCTGTTTCTCACCACTTGCTGGTGATCCAGATCCAGCTCAATGACTCCATACACCCATCATTAGCCTGAGGTTCATCATTAGCCTGGCCTCTCTGTGTTCCAATCAGTGGCCTTGGCTATCACAGCCTTGGTTAAGTATTCAGGCATCTCTGTGCACATCACCTTGTGGCCCTAAGTTTAATTGTAATTGCTTGCTCTCCAACGTGAGTGATTTTGTGCTGATGGAGGGTAGGGAAAAATGGTGTGAGGCTGCTCCCTTCTGAGGATTCCTGCACCTCAGAACCGGATTGTAGCTCTCATTTTCAGTGGCACACTGTCCTTCTGGAGTGTAAAATGTACACCAGAGAATACAAGCTTTTAGAGGTTAGGGTTTCACATTCATCTCCAGCCAAGTCAAGCCTATTGGGAATATCATTTTTGTCCAGTGGTGGACACACGAGCTCAAAACCCCTCCTCAATCCTGACTCCATCTGTACTTGGCGCTGCCTCAGGAAAACAACCAATATAATCAAAGACCTCTCTCATACTGGTTATACTCTCTTACACCCTGTTCTGTCAGGCAGAAGATGTAAAAGTTTGTACAAATAGATTCAAGACATCATCTTCGCCACTGTTTTTTAATTTCTGAATGGACCTCTCAAATTTTAAACTAATGTTGATCTCACGTTCTGTGCCTCTTCTCTGCAGCCGTAACATTGTATCTTAGCTCTGCTCTATTAGTCTAATGCACTTTATTTGGTATGATCTGCCTGTACTGCATGCAAAACAAAGCTTTTCACTGTACATACATATTTTGACAATAATAAATCAAATCAAGTCAAACCACCAGCAACAAGTTGGTCACTCTGCACTCCTTTCAGTTTGAGGGCTTTCTCCTGTGTAGGCAATGTTTGTTATGACCAACATTCCTCACTGAGCTTGGCCCTTTCCTTGATGGTGCGCGCCTGTATCTGCTGTGGTTAGAAGGACGGAACATTTACGAGTTTGTGCACAAACAGCAGCACAAGACTTATACTGCTGGGTATCCATCCTGCCCATAATGAAGGCTTCCGGGTGGCCTCCATACAATTACACTCGAGGAACATGGAGGGAGTAAGCAAAGATGACCAATACATTGTTGGTCGGATGCATCATTAGGCAGTCCTCCATTGCCAGTGCCCAGCTGACCACTTCCTCCCCATATGACTAGTTTTAAGTCTCAATGAGATCCGTATATTTGACTCACACTTGCTGCAAAGAGGTCACTGAATCACTTACAACACTGTGTTGGGTTAACTCTAGAACTGCTGACCTACGCCTACACCTGTTATCTCCACCTACATTTGCATGGTCTATATGGAGCATCTCTCCTTGCCATTCCTTGGAAACAGAACCTCCTGCCTTTCCCATGCAACCTCGAGAAGAATTTGCATGAAGGGATCACTAGATCATAGAACCATCCAATGGCTTCCTTTTGTTATCTTGGATACTCTTAGCCATCTCACAATCAGACAATTGTTAAGGGCAGAAGGAAGCCGTTTGACTAATCATCTTTGTACTGGCTGGCTGAGCATTTTGACTTTGTACTAGTTTTGTGCATTTTTTTTCCATAATGCTGTACATTGTTTCAGTTTGACTTATGATTAAATGTCCTCCTGAATGCATCAATTCAACACACTTCCTGCCTCTGACAGTTGCTGCGTGAAAAGTGTTCTTTGTTGCCTCACATTTGCTTTTTCCAGTACCCTTGGCAGCTGGACTTATTCTTGAATCAACAATGGTCTATGCCCTGGTTCCTCTACTCAGCAATTGTCATTCCTGAGGTTTTGAGGGTCCAATATGCAAGTTCTCTCTCAGGGTTGCTGCTGTGTCATTTGTTTTGATCATTGCTGGACCGAGTGAAAGGCAGGCAATACAATTCCTGTCCCCCATCAGGTGACACTAAGAATAACACCTTGTGGCCCACCCCATAACAGCATTGGGCAGGACGTGTGCTCAAATTATTATTCCACATTTGCCTGTGTTGTGACAGCGTCACTTCCAGGTCCATCATTGAGATGCACATTGTGAAGTTTGAATTTGGCTGCTACTTTCAAACAGCCTACAGCCCATCCATTATCATTAATACATGCATTGTGTCAAACAAATACTTGCACCTAAAAGATCCATCGGATTGTTGTTGAAGACATCAACCAGATCCTGTTGGGAATCTGACTTACTCTGTAATGATATGCCTGGCACTGAGAGATCAGACTTGAGTAAAAATTCCATGTTATATCTGAAAATGCAGCAGCTGATTTCAACAGGTCCCATGTACTCCAGCATGCTGTGGATGATTGACATCCAGAATAGCTCATAATGGAAAAAATGGCCTGAGGGCTTCCTTTCCACTTTTTTTCCTCTCGTGTCATGATAACTGCAATCAAGTTTCCTAGCAGGACATCTTCTGATGCTCCACACCAGTAATTGTGTATTTTTAGCTGCTTAAAATCCAATACCCAAAATCCAATCCTATGCCTCTTTTTGGATTGTTAATTCTTGATGTTTCTTAATCTGTAACAACATTTTGAGGGATTAGGTAAGTGGAGTGTGTCTGAGGTAAAAGGCTGGGCATTGCTGATGAGGCAAGCAAAAATATTTAATGTTTTGGTTTGATGATTTTTAGTTTGGCAACGAGTTACCATTTTAAAAAAAAGTAGAACCAAAAGTGACTGCAGCCTCACACAGTGGCAAAATAAAGAATGTCTTTTGATTGCTCAGCAAATATTCCGAGTTTGTTTCTTTTTAGCGCTGTCTGCCTAAATCACTTGATTCAACATATTATTGACTCCTGGTCTGACCTGTGTGGTTAAGTTCACTTTTCTAAGCTTGAGTCCACTGCACTTACTTGAGAACTTTGTACCAATTTCAAATACATATATTGGTATTATTTTGTCTGTTCCCTCGAAAAAATCAGCGATTTTAAAACACATTACAGTCACGGTTGTAATTTAGAAGATACAACAGCCAATTTACTGACCCCCTAAGCAATAGTGAGATAAAGGCCAGGTGATTCTCTTATTTTAGTGATGGTGGTTACATTACAAATATTGGCCAGGACACGAAGGAAGATTCACCTGTTCTTCCTCTGAATAGTTGTATGGAATATTTAATGCTGATCTGAAGTGGCAGAGAGGGCTCCCATATTTCATCAAGAGACATACCACCAACACTACAGCTCTGAGTAGCTGCATCAGCTCTCCGCTAACTCTGCTCTATTCAGCTGTAATAATTGCCTGTTTTTTTAAAATCCTCTCATAATCCCAGGGGCCTTAATTTAATTTGATTTCCCTTTCCTAACATCTGATAATGCCTGAATATTGTTCTGGAGTAGTGGCCAGAACTGCACACCATGCAGATATGGATTTATTGGTACTTTATATCGACTTCTTTCGACCATGTGTGATTTATGCATTCTCATATCCAGTTAGCTGCCTTATTCCTGCTTTGCGCTACACTACATTTCCGTGAATGATCAACCAACACCCTAGATCTATCTCCTGCTTTGTCCACTGTAAATTGAGATCATCTTGTTTCTATCCCAGCTTTTAATTTATTTCCCCAATACTCATTATCTTACATTTAAGTGGTATTTTCCATTTATAAACTTGCCTGCTCAATTTATCAAAATCCTTTTGTTTTTGTTTTGTCTGTCCCTTATTACATGAAGTCAAATGTCATCAAAAATCATTGATTGCTCTTATGAACTCTGATGACTTTGCAATCTCTATAGAAACATTTTTAACTAAAAGATTTTAATCTTATTGCTTTCAAAATGTCATAATGTACTCTGTGAAGTGATTCCATTAAACCATAGGAATAATGAATGGGTTGTCATACTCTTATAATGGGGGCACAGCGGCTCAGTGGTTAGGACTGCTGCCTCACAGCACTAGGGACGCTGGTTCGATTCCAGCTTCAGATGACTGTCTGTGTGAAGTTTGCGCGCTCTCCCTGTGTCTGCGTCGGTTTCCTCCCACAGTCCAAAGATGTGGGAGGGCTAATGTGGACTTGTTAGGCCGAAGGGTCTGTTTCCACACTGTAGGGTTCTAATTCTAATACTAATAATATCAGGAAAACGTGAGGACTGGAAATCAGAGTTGAAGATGTGCTGCTGGAAAAGCACAACAGGGCAGGCAGCATCTGAAGAGCTGAAGAATCTACTAGGAGAAAGTGAGGACTGAAGATGCTGGAAATTTTCAACACCACACTCTCAACTCTCATATTCACTATTCTGACCATTGCAATAATGAGGAATGGGTGAGGCATCAATTAACACTATGAAGCACAAAGGTCCTGTGCATCAACATATTTATTGCATCTCTTGTGTTTATTGTTCTGCTTATGTTTTATCTAGTGAGAAATGTTTACATGAAAGTATGGCCTTGAAATCTGTAATCAATGGGGGCGAGGTGTGAGGTGAGATTTGGCTGGATGCTGCTTTTTTGGACAGGACCAATGTACCAATAGTTCTTCGAATATTGAGCTCAATTTTCCGAGGCGTGGTAATTTCATATACATTGCCATTCCACCTCATCTACGTTTAGAAACGAAAAGAGCTCCTCATTTCTGAGAGGAGATTCTGATCAGGGCTCCTTCAGAAATACAGGGCCATTCCTTCACTCTGACAGTTCCTTAAAAGTGTAGAACTGTCAGGAGAAGACAAACCACATCCTCTTTTCACAAGTCAGCTGTAGTACTCTGAAATGTAAAGGTCCAGACTGCCAGACAGGTACTTTGACACTTGCTGTCAAACATTAAGTGGGGGGGTAAGATAAGTGTGAGATTATGATTCTGGGGGATAAGGAGCCAAAGGGTTAGGAAGTAAAATGTCAACTAAGGTGCCAGGTGGGTAGGGAGTGGGGTGTCAGAGGGGAAAAATGCCAAATGGGAAGGAGATAGGGCATCAGGTGCAAGTTTGCAAGGGGTCCTGGTAATTAATTCAGTGTCATAGTTAATTGCTGTTGAGTGGAATATATTGAATCTTGTGAGACATTAAGGGACACTGGGTGTTTGGGAGGGTGGAGAATTGTGATGGAGCCAGTAGTGAGGGGAGAGAGGATCAGGTCCTGAGGGTGAGGGGAGGCAGAGTTGCAGGGTGGGCAGTTGGTGGCAGAGGCAGATCTCGTGCTGAGTAAAAGAAGGAGTTCCAGGTGCTGAGGAGGTCGAGGCAGGTTAGGACCAGTTGGAAAGTGGAGGGAGCATGTCTGGAGATTTTTCCAGAGCACGGGAAGCAGGAGGCAGGTTTGGAGTCATACAAAGGGTGTCCGGTCTGGAGCAAAGAAAGGAGTTTGGGGCCTGAGGAGAGGTGAAGGGAGATCATGTCCAGAGCCAAGAAAAGGCTCTTGGTCTGGAGTTGGCACCAGAGAGGTTAAGGTGGGAGAGGGTTGGTGGACTCCTGAGGGGGAAGGTAGGTTAAGTGCAAAGTTGAGTATTTAATAACTGAAAAGAGAAAGTGAGGACTGCAGATGCTGGAGATCAGAGCTGAAAATGTGTTGCTGGAAAAGCGCAGCCGGTCAGGCAGCATCCAAGGAGCAGGAGAACACCAACCAACCCAACCACCCCGTGGCTCAACACTTCAACTCCCCCTCCCACTCCACCAAGGACATGCAGGTCCTTGGACTCCTCCATCGCCAGACCATAGCAACATGACGGCTGGAGGAAGAGCGTCTCAGCTTCCGCCTAGGAATCCTCCAACCATAAGGGATGAACTCAGATTTCTCCAGTTTCCTCATTTCCCCTCCCCCCACCTTGTCTCGAACTCAGCACCACCTTCCTAATCTGCAATCTTTTTTCTGACCTCTCGCCCCAACCCCCACTCCGGCCTATCACCCTCACCTTAACCTCCTTCCACCTATCACATTTCCAACACCCCTCCCCCAAGTCCCTCCTCCATACCTTTTATCTTAGCCTGCTTGGCACATTTTCCTCATTCCTGAAGAAGGGCTCATGTCCGAAACGTCGATTCTCCTGCTCCTTGGATGCTGCCTGACCTGCTGCACTTATCTAATAACTGAACCTTTCCTCAGTAACTGTTTACTTAATTTCAATAGAAGTCTGAATTCTCCAATTTATCCAGTGGAATCGTCACTTTCCTTAGCAATTTCCTCAGATCTGCTCCAATGGCGATTTCACAGGTCCCCATGTGTAACTCCCATCTATATAGGAATAATGACAGTCTGGCCATCAGAACATTTGAGCCTACATTTCTAAATCATCTGACAATAAAGCAACATGTTGCTCTAGTTTGGGGTGTTATTTTTCTACGTACAAACTAAATTATCTGTATCCTAACATTACACTTATCATAGAGTCATAGAGATGTACAGCATGGAAACAGACCCTTCGGTCCAACCCGTCCATGCCGACCAGATATCCCAACCCAATCTAGTCCCACCTGCCAGCACCCGGCCCATATCCCTCCAAACCCTTCCTATTCATATACCCATCCAAATGCCTCTTAAATGTTGCAGTTGTACCAGCCTCCACCACATCCTCTGGCAGCTCATTCCATACACGTACCACCCTCTGCGTGAAAAAGTTGCCCCTTCGGTCTCTTTTATATCTTTCCCCTCTCACCCTAAACCGATGCCCTCTAGTTCTGAACTCCCCGACCCCAGGGAAAAGACTTCGTCTATTTATCCTATCCATGCCCCTCATAATTTTGTAAACCTCTATAAGATCACCCCTCAGCCTCTCCAATGCTCCAGGGAAAACAGCCCCAGCCTGTTCAGCCTCTCCCTATAGTTCAAATCCTCCAACCCTGGCAACATCCTTGTAAATCTTTTCTGAACCCTTTCAAGTTGATGGTTTGTAAAGAAGTGAGTTTACTAACACACTTCCAGTTGTGGATTGTGATTGAATTGACAGCAACATCAATACATTAACTGTGAATTTGAAGTCTGGCTTGTATCTATACAGCTGGACATGACACAAGGATTAACTGCGGTAACAATAATTGAATCACCAACAAATAGGTTTTTTTGGATCCTACAAACAAATGAACATATAAATTAGGGACAGCAGTCAGCCAGTCAGCCCCACAAATCTGCTCCATTATTAGATAAGATCACGGCTGATCTGATTGTTGCCTCAACCCCGCTTTCCTACTTGCGCCTGATACCTTGTGATTCACTTGTCAGTCAAGAATGTATCTAACTCAGATTTAATATTATTTAATGACCCTGCCTTTGCTGCTCTCTGGAGAAAAGAGTTCCGGAGGCTCAAAACCCTCTGAGGGTAAAATTTAACATCATCTCCACCTTAATTGGGGAAATTTTATTTTGAGAACACGATCCCTGCTTGTGGGCTCTTCCATGAGGTAAAATGTTCCTTTAGCATCCACCCCATCAGGACCCCTCAGGATCTTATATGTTTCAATGGATACAGACCCAAACTGTCCAATTTTTCCTCATAAAATAATACTCGTCCTAGAAAACAGACCCTTCTCTGAACAGCTCATAAAGCAATTGTATCCTTTCTTAAATAAATGTTGCAAGACTCACTGAGCTTCTTCAACACTTTCTGTTTTTATTCTTGCCCCTATGAATATGATCATTCTGAAGGCAAATTTTTCAGTCATTTCATTTTGAAATGTTAAGCTCTGTGAGTTTCATATGTTTATTAATTGATGATGCTGCACTTCTAATATAAATAGTTCCTTAATGTGCCCAGATTAAATAGGTGACTGAACTGCTGAGTTGAATTGTGTCAAGATACGATAAACACATACCACGTACTAGTGGTGTGATTATCACTTGGAGCTACCTCATTGACAGTCAGAGGTTTGCTGCTTTTCACTGGGAACTTGAAAATTGTTCATATAGGTTAATACAAATACCATTAATTTATTGCATGAAATTCAAAGGCACAAGGTTATGGGATTATGGATGGTGATGGCTTCAAGAATCAATACAATGCAGAATAATTATGCTGCTTTCAGTGGAAGAGATTCCAAATATCTGCATATTTTACAGGGTGAAAAATGAATGGGACTCCCAAGAGAAGGTGCAATTGACCTGTTTGCAAAGTGTGGGAGGGAGCAGGTATAAGCAATCGGAGATAAAATACATATTTATTATTCAGATTTATTGAGGATGATGAAACATTACAAAGAAAGTCAGGAAGAATTTATGTATTTGTTGCATTATTTTGGATCCCAACTTATAAAATAGTTATAATTCCCAAAAATGACAAGCAGTATTGCAAGGATTAATTTATTAGCAAGCAGAAAAGGAAAACAACTGATAACTATCCATATTCTTAAGTGATCCTCCAGTTAAATGTGTGCTGGGGAAAAAGTGTGAACAACGTAGCTGCCAATGGATTTTGTTATGAATATTTTCTAACCATAAAAGTGGAGGGGAGGGACACAGATAATCAATTTTCATGGCAGAGTATTGTTTTAAAAAGATACACTGTACTACAATGGCAAAGGTGCTCTACATAACTTTATGTGATAGCCTACAATTGACATTAGACCTTGGATATACCATTAGCAGGTGCTATGTCTATTTTAATGCTCATAATGAAATCCGGCTTCAGCCCTGTTCCAGTCAGGATTATTCAATGGCTAGGTTTTCCTCAAAGCCATTCATCATTCTGACTTAGAGATACATCATTGATCCTTCCTCACTGCTGGAGTAAAATCCTGGAACTCCCTACTAATGGGAGTGCCTTCACTGCAATACTGCAGTAGTTCAAGAAAGCCCCTAACCATCACTTTTCGAAGGGCATTTAGCAATGGGCAATAAATGTTGGCCTTCCCAACAACGCTTATGTCTCACATGATTAAAAGATTAAAAGGCCTCCTAACATGGGACTGCTAAAGAATTAAAAAAAAATTTGCATTGTTTAGCAGTGGGGATTTTCATGTGCATGGACTGAATTAATGTGGCCCATGGGAGCAGGCTGGGAGTTCGATGAAAACTATGGGTAAAATCTCATAGGCCCTGAATGACATGGTCTGGGAGGAATCTCATGGGAAGTGGAGCAAGGTTCATCTCAAGGTTCATTTCCAACAGAATTCTGGATATTGAGATGAGATTCTCAGTAGGGAATGCTAACAGGCTTCTTAAGAGGGATTATTTCTTGTTATCCCAGTTTCAAGTTTAGTTTCATTAATAGGCAGCTTCCTATCATACCACTGGATAGTTAGAAAGTAAATGCTGAAAAGTCCTGATGGGAAAGTCAGAGTAAGTACCTGATGACCACGTTTCAGCACTTACTGGGGAGGGAGCGGGTGTGGGAATTGGGTGGGTAAGGGTAAGCGAGAGAAGATGTTGCAGGCAAGAGTGAGAGTGATAGAAAGGTGAAAAGTGGGTGCAGTAACAGATAGAATGTCAGGTAGCAGAGAGAAGATGGTGGCACTTTACTCTAGCAAAGTGGAGAAGGTCTTGACCTTCCTTTAGAGACTGGATCTGAGTTGGTTAGAACTACATTCAAAGGAATGTAGAAGAATGAGAGGTCGGGAGGAGCTTCTCATAGAAACCTGTTCAATTCTAACAGGACTACTTGGGATAAATGCAGGAATGATGTTCGCAGCTGTGGCCTAAATAAAGTTTTGTACAGTTCCAACATAACCACCTTGCTCTTATATCTTCTACTCAACCTTTTCAGATTGTCATGACGCAGGTCCAGAGTAAGTGGGAATTGAACCTGGGCCTCCTGGCTGAGATATATGGACAATATCATGGCACCACAGGAACCCTCAAATGGAGATGGAAGACCTGACCTCTTTTCAATTGATCTGTTCAGACATGTAATGACACACCTCTTTAACCCAGACCTTCTGGCTCAAAGTAGAGATACTAGCATTGTACCACAAGTGTCTCCACCACTCTGCTCTTATAATCTATGCCATAACTGATAAAGCCAAATGTTCCGGATGCCACCCTAATTACTCTATTAACCTGTCCAGCTGCCTTTAGGGATTTGTGGACAAACATCCTAAGATCCTTCTGTTCTTTTGAGCTTCCTTGCGTCCAGTAATTCATTGAGTACTCACGTCCACCATGACAACTTACAGTTCTAAGACCATGCACAGAGTACACTTGTGCAGCACCAATGTACTATACAGTTCAGTAGCAATTGTAGAACTACTCAAAGAATGTTCAAAAATTGAGGATTCTGGGACTGGGGTTGGGAATCCCAGCATCAGATCCCACTTATCATTTTGAAATGACTGGAATAATTTTGATGCTTGAAAATGCTTTTCTGTGGTCAACCACTTGGATGTGGTTCCAGTTGATTTACAGTCACAATTAGACATTGTCTTCAGATTAGGAAGAGAAAAAAATGAGCCTACAGAAAGAGAAATAAACACTACAGTTTTGGTTATACGTGCTGTTATCAATCATCACCGAATACCATAACCACTGCAGGTGGAGGTGACAGGTCACTAGCATAACAGGTCATCTTGATGTGAACTGAACATTCAGCTGAATAGGTGAACCGGATTTTAACATGACACCTTTTAGTGTGCTGTGATAATGGGACTTAGGAGCAGTTTGTCTGGCTGCTGTTGCTTTGATAAAGAAACATTGAATCTCTAATGTATCATTCATAATAGAAAAGGTCTTCAAGAAATGGAATCATAAGGTAGCTTTCTCTTGGACAAGAGGAGAATGGTTATAAATAAAATGAGTGAAAGGGATGTGATAGAAGCAAGGTACTATGAAGTACACTTTGTACACATTATACTGTGTAAGAGTACAATCTAAAAATAGATTATGGTATTCTTTATACTATGCTACGATTGCAGTATGTTTCACTGTAGTTTGGAGATTGCTTTGTGCAGTACATTTACATATTGATACTAGGAATGATAATGATTAAAGCAGTAGAATATATTTAATGTTTATACTTATTCAGAGACTATCGAAGAACAGTGTTCACATTGAAGATCATTTATTATATGACTGCATTCAGTAAAATGTTTGAAAAATGTACGATATATGCCCCATCCACGAGTGTGGTATTCAAAAACATGCCTGTTACTTTCAGCATCAGTAAATCTTTTTTACATAAATATAACAAAACTGTGGTAGTGTTTCCTGAAAATTACGTAATTAGGCTGTACACAATTTTTTAAAGGTGCTAAAATGGCTTCCACAACTGTTATATGTTTCAATTTCTTCATCATTTAAATTCCTTCTTAGGTCGTATACTAGACACAGCTACTTAGGCTTATGTTTCCCATTCTGCTGCCAAGCATTAGCGTTCATTAACTGTCAGCATATGTGAAGAAAAAACGATGTAGCATTCCTTTCATTTTTTGTCCTGACTAGGAGATCCTGCATGTTTATTTAAAGCTGTGTTACCTTCTCCTGAAGTATACATTTAGTTTATCCCCAATTCTTCTCAAACAGAAATCCCAATGTCTGCAGACTTCTGTATGTGTAGAAACACAACTGGCAAACTGTCTTCAATGCTCCTGCCAACTAGCTACTATATTTGTGTTAGAGATCCATTGGAAACTCCTTAACCAATTTATTTCCATTGCATTGTTCTCTGTGTTAATCTCTTTGAAACAATTTCTAGCCTATGTTCACCAAAGCCCTACAGCAGGAATGAAAAATTAACATTTCTGAGGAGTAGGGGATCGAAACTGTGCTGTATTGTTTTCTAGCAGTGTGTGCTGGCAATTGAATGCCCTGTGCCACCACGCTGTCTGTAATCAACTGTTTGTTGATTATTATTCAATACATTTCCAGTGATAACGTAGTTAATCCTGCAGTGCAGGCGTGCTCATGCATCAGCAACATCAAATGCACTTGCCTATGGCTTTCAGTATGACAGCTAGTGCTAGTAAGCATATAACTGAAAACAGAATTTAACAGATTGTGGTCGAGATGATTGTGGTAAACTGCTTTGAGTATTTCTCGTAGTTCATGGCACTATTTGAATCATTTGTTGATAATACAATGGTAAGAGATATTTTTCAATTTAATGTTGCCGGTTTTAATATGACAAAAAATATGTTGAATTAATTTCTACGACTGATAATAACTTTCATCTTCGGTGGTACTCATCCAATTCCAGTACAGCAGAGTTCACTGCCAAGCCACATAATGTTTTAAGAGGCCTTTTATCCTTTCCTATTCCGGTAACTGAATATGTTAACACATAGTTTCCTGTCAGGAGGGCAAAAACATTATGTTTATATGACAGCTTTCACTCAGAATATTTCACAGCTTTTTGAAACCAATTCTTTTTTCTTTGCTTTTATTACAATCTTATATTAATGTAATTTTCATGAAATGGAAGAAATCCAAGAAATCATTTTAACCACTCTGGTGACATTCCCAAATGATAAGACACAGAAGATATTCGACTTGATTTATAGATATAGTTTAAAAAGTGTGCATGCTACTTTGCCTATTTCTTTTGGGCAGGGGTCAGATGATAACTGAATGGTATCATGGTTAGACCATTAATTCAGAGACCCAGGTAATTTTCTGGGGACCATTGCAGATGGTGGAATTCCAATTCAGTAAAAATCTCGAATCAAGAGTCTAATGATGACCATAAAACTATAAATGATGGTCAAAAAAAATGCTTAGTCCATTGTTTTCCCTAAAATTCAGAAGATTAGGGATAATCTGATTGAAATCTTCAAGATATTAACAAGAAATTATAGGCTAGATAAAGATAAACCATTTCTACCGGTTGCACCGAGGCTGCCTAGACTGAAATTAGGGCTTGATGATTCAGGAGGGACATTAGGAAACTCTGACATGTAAATAGTGGTAGAGATTTAGAACACTCTTCCAAAAGCAGCAGTGGATGCTAGATCTAAGAGATTTTAAATCTGAGAGAGAATTTATTTTGTTGAGAAGAAGTATTAATGGATATTAGCCGAAGGCTAGCATAAGGAATTCAGCAATAGAGCAGCCATAATCTCATTGAATGCTAGTGGTACAGACTCGAGGGGCTGGATGACATACTCCTGTTCCAATGTTCCAAATGTCCTTCTGGGAAGGAAATTTTTCTTGGTCTGGCCTACATATGACTCCAGACCCACAGCAACATGCGTGACTCTTAACTGCCTTCTGCCAACAATTAGGGTTGGGCCATAAATGTTGGCCTAGCCAGCGATACCTGCATTCTATGAATGAATGAAAAAAAAACTAAAGAGTTGAATATGAATAACTGATAAGGAGAATCATAGAATCCCTACTATGCAGATAGAGGCTATTTAGACCATCAAGTCTACATCAATCCTCCAAATAGTATGCCATACCAGACCCAACACCTCATAACCTTGCATTTAACAGGACTAACCCACCTAGCCTCCATAATCCTGAGCACTTTGGTCAATTTAACATGGCCAATACATCTAACCTGCACATCTTTGCTGTGTGGGAGGAAACCAGAACACCTGGTGGAAAACCATGCAGACTTCACACAGACAATCACCCAAGGCTTGAATTTAACCTTGATCCCGAGTACTGTAAGGCAACAGTGCTAACTACTGAGCCACTGTGCTGAATGCTAAGATAGGCATCTTAAACAGTTAGCTGAGAGAGATTTATCTCCTCCTTAGCATCCTAATACTATGGAGGTAAAAAAAAAGGGAAATCACTGAGACAATATATTCCTGGCAATGGAATACTTTTACCAGGATCTTGCTGGTGTTTGGGAAAATTTTCAGTCTCCATCCTCAGTAGTTCAGTCTTTCAGTTACTAAAAGAATTGCATTAATTACACAAAAACATCATTTGAATACTTATTTTTGAAGCTGCACAGTTCATTAAACATTTACCTATAAAATGCATTACATTGTTTCCCTGCTACACTTTTTCAGTGTTCATGTTGTGAGCATACCCAGTCCATGATGATATCATTAAAGTTTTGTTTCAGTCACCTTGATGTCTGTTTGTCTTTCAGGTTTCTCCCAAAGTTTAGCTGTATTTCTGAACGGATGTGGAATTAATATATTAGCATGAATTGGCACTGAAATCATGATGAGTAAAATAATCTGATTTCCAGTGATTTAGCTGCTAGAAAAGCAAAGATATAAGTTGGATTATCAAAGGCCTGCATTTCAAATAGTCTCCTCAGGGATTTGGATACCATTTAAGGGATGGGCTAATAAATGCTGACCGAGCCAGCAAAGTCCATATCCTGTGAATGAATATTTTTTTAAAATGCCATTAGTGTTGATTGCTGATTCTAGCAGACTTTGACAAGCTCAACAAGTCAGCACAAACCCCTCTCAAGTGGGTGCAACATTAATGAACTCCTTTCTTGGCCTCTGGTTGTCCCAGAGCACTTGGCAGATAATTAAATGTTACTGAAAAAAACACAATATTTTTCCAACTTTTTCATGCACTCCTCAAGACATTCGTAAATATACCAATGTAAAAACAATGTTTTTTTCATGCTATATGAGAAGAGCATGTTGATTAGTTAATAAGTGGACCTAAGTCGTAGAGTCATTGCCATGGAGAATAAATTAGTTAAATAATGACAGACAGTTAATTGCTAAGCTTTGTTTAAATTTAATCCAGACTCTACTTGGTTATGGCATTGCACTGAGGAATGAACCAGAGAATGTCTGTTGCCTATTTTGTTAAGTTGAAACAGGCATAATATACCTGTGCTTTATGCACAGTGCAGTTCCCTGTTATTAACATATGTAGTTTCCAGTACATATGACTGAGACAAACTATGAGCCCAATTAATGATCTTAAATTGGATATCAACATAATTCTTAACACTGTAGATTATTTAGCAACTATTGTTCAATTGGGCAATAGATAGGTTAGCATGTTTATATTGCTACAATGTAATAGCAACATGAGCAGTACTAACAGGATGCTGCCATCAAAACAAAAAGCTGTTCTGTCTCTCACACAAATCAGTCATCTGTACATGAATTTCAATATTAGTATAATGTTATATGACTCAAAGACTGCTGGATCACATTGAATGGCATGTTGCTTTAGCTGTTCACAACAGCAAGTTATTTACCATCCTCAACCAGCCCATGCTTGCATAATCCAAATCACGGTATCCAACATTAGATGTGATTCCATGCTTGGATAACTTTGTTAAATAATCCTGAATGTGCTACGAATTAACAACTAATTTAAGATTGTCAACTGAGCTTGCAGCATGATGCACATGTGCAGACTGTATCTGGTAATACATATGGCCTTTTTCTGTCCAGATGGGCAGAACACCTATAGCTATTATGCCTGCTTCAATTTAACAAAATACTGTAGAACATGTCTACTTTCTGGGTCTTTACTCAGGTCAATGACTTGAACAATCAGAATCAATTTGATTGTTTAACTTTAAATAAGACCAATCAATTGACTGTCAGTCATCATTTAACTGGTGTATTCTACATGGCAATGTCTTTATCCATCAGAACGTAATTGTCAACCAATTAATGCTAATACATTCCGTTCACATATAGTAATATTTCCTTTGCCATGTACATTATTTCTTGTGAAGGTCCTGATGAGTCCAAGATGAAAAACTTCAAACTGTGGTAATTTCTTTCAACATTATTTGAGCTGTGAACTGCCAAATAACTATTTGGAGAATGGAATACTGTTGGTGCATGGTTACAGCTCTAATGTAGCTGTAAGGAATCATGGCAGGCATTTTACACATGAGCTTCCACAAACAACAGAGATAAAGTATCAGTTAAATTGCTTTAATTCTGTCGGGTGAGGCAACAGGGACTTCAACAGCAGAAGCCTTCCCATCACCAACTGAGATTCCTATGTGATCAACTAATGACCTCTTAAGGTCCTATTATGCAATTGCTGTGGTTAAATGTTTGACACACATTCAGTGAAAGGAATATAGATGAAGGAAGAAAAAGTGTGGCAAGATTAAACTGTGCACCAGGCAGATAGTAAGGGCCAGTATGCTGATGTATAGCAGGAAGGTGGGCAGCAGAATTGGGGACAGACAAGTAAGACTCAATTTGAGATGACAGTTTTAGAGTAGTTGGAAGTTATTGGGCAGAGGAGGCCACTGAGGAAAACATTTGAATAATCAAGTCTGTGATGAGAATTGAAAACAAAAAAATGCTGGAGATCACAGCAAATCAGACAGCATCCATGCAGAGAAGGCAAGCTAATGTTTTGAATATAGTTGATTCTTCATCAAAGCCTGTGATGAGAATTGTCTGATTAATATTTACAGTGGTGGAGGGGCCTTTAGTCAATAGGTGAGATGTAAGATGATTGAAATTTGGTGACGCTGTTCCTCCTCAACAATCTTGTAGCTATTTCCATTTTTTATTACTATTATTTTAAAACTAAAATGAACAACAACAACTTATATTTATGTTTTGTCTTTAATGTAATGGAACATCCCATGGGTGCTTCAGATGAGCATTATAAAAATAAAGTGTGACACTGAGCTATATAAGGAGATATTAGGTCAGATGACAATGAAGCATCAGAATCTCTAGTCTAGACCACAAGCAAGTTAAAAAGATATCTGGGATTTTAAAGTTGAGCATCACTCTTGAAATGCCAGACAAAGAAACGTAAGGAATTTTGGAACTTGGACAGAACTAGAGGATTTTAATGAAAAGAATGAGGAATGATACATTTGCAGCTTAGAAAGAAGCAAGTTAGAAATTTCAGCGCTGTGTTAACTAAAAACAGCATCAACAAAATACTGATGGACAACAAAGGTCACTCAGAGAGCTGTGAAAGGCCAGAGTTGAAAGAAGAGTTTGACAAAGTTGGCGAAGGCAGGTACTTACACAACATTAAGAAGCATCTCAATGAGCACTTAAAACACCAGGGCACAGTAGACTATGATCAAGATTAGAGTGGTGCTGGAAAGCACAGCAGGTCAGGCAGCATCTGAGGAGCAGGAAAATCGACGTTTCAAAAGCCCTTCATCTGGAATGAGGCAGGAAGCCTCCGAGGTGGAGCGATAAATGGGAGGGGGTGGGGCTGGGGAGACGGTAGCTAAGAGTGCAATAGGTGGATGGAGGTGGGGGAGGTTGTGCACATCCACCAATGTCATTTATTGTATCCCAATGTGGTCTCTTTTACACTGGGGAGACAGGGCGCCTTCTTGCAGAGCACTTTCGGGAACATTTCCGGGACATCCGCACCAATCAACCCCACCGCTCTACGGCCGAACATTTCAATCCCCTCCTACTCCGCTAAAGATGCAGGTCCTGGGCCTCCTCCACTGCCACTCTCTCACCACCTGACACCTGGAGGAAGAACGCCTCATCTTCCTCCTCAGAATGCTTCAACCCCAGGGCCTCAATGTGGACTTCACCAGTTTCCTCATTTCCCCTCCCCCTACCTCACCCCATTTCCAACGTTCCAGCTCATGATCTGTCCTACCTGCCAATCTTCCTTCCCACCTATCCACTCCACCCTCCTCTCCGACCTATCACCTTCATCACAGCCTCCATCCACCTATTGAACTCTTAGCTACCTTCTCCACAGCCACACCCCCTCTCATTTATTGCTCCACCTCGGAGACTCCCTGCTTTCATTCCTGATGAGGGGCTTTTGCCCGAAACATCGATTTTCCTGCTCCTCAGATGCTGCCTGACCTGCTATATTTTTCCAGCACCACTCTAATCTTGACTCTGATCTCTAGCATCTGCAGTCCTCACTTTTGCATAGTAGACTATGGGACAAGTGCAGATAAATGAGATTCTTGTGCAGTTTGCTGTTTGTTGATCAGGATAGACATGGTAGGCCGAAAGGCCTGTTTTTATGCTGTGTGATTCTATGATTCTATGAGAGGTTAAATTTGAATGAGATAGCAAGGCTTTCCACAAAGTGCTTCTATCTTAGCAAGAAGTCAGTTAAAATAAGTGAAGTTTGAGTTAGGGGTTCAAATTGATGACTGGATGTTGAATAGGCAGTTCACAAGGTTCCACAATGTTGAACAACTTCCAACATGAAGGCTGGGGAAAGTAATGCAGAGTTAGGACTATATATACATCAAAATGCATATGGAATCTTATCCTATACCTATAGGTATTGCAATCAAGGAGAGCATGCGAACTAGAGAAAAGGAAAACATGGTTAGATTTTGGTATTATTTAGAAAAAACTGTTTTAAACTGCATAATGTTAAAAGCAGAGTTATTAAATAATAATTTTGTTAGCAATGCTTTTTCAACTAATTAAATTATTTTACCAAGACTTTGTAGACCCATTTAAGTGCAAATCCTTTTTAAAGATTGAGGAACATTAACAATATGTTACTAGACAAACCCAAGGACTACAAAGTCATTTCAGTCTTTGTGTGAGATGATTTGTGAACATGAAATGGAAGAAACTGTAATTTGAAAGACCCCAGGACAAGTATCAAACATTGTGCTTAGTGGGTTGGGTTGCTTTGGGATCTGAAAAAAAAGACTGGCATTTGTATAACAGGTTTCACAGCCTCAGAATGCTTTACAACATCTGATTCTTTAATTTGATGGTCCATGTAAAGAAATGGACAGTGATCCTCTTGGCAGGACAACAGTAAATATGGTGTTGTGTTCTGTACTGGGTGTAAAATCTTGTTAATATATTCTCAAGGGGATTCCCAATTTCCTGACAATGCCCTGGAGTGTTTGAAACTGAAAAGAAGATTGAAATAACCCAGAATTATTTTGATTCTGTAATCATGGCAAAATAATGTGCTGAAAGACTTTTTTGACTATGTATTTTGCACATCTTGATTTAAATGAGCAGAATCCAACCAGTTGTGTGTTTTTTGTGCAGCATTGTGTTGTTTGAATTATGTTATGCTACATCTGTTGATCAGAACCTTGTCCTTTACAGTAGTCCTAGAATTTGTATCAGTCTAATGTAGTTTCCTTACAGGAACATGGCAGATGGTGTATATACCTAATTCATATTGAACTATGAGTCTATAGCTAGTACTCTGAGCAGGTACACACTTCTTTACCCCATGTATTCTCTGTACATTGATTATCTTACAGAATTGTTTTTAACTAGAGACTCTCCAGTGGTGTGTTATAACTTGCAGCCCTATGAAGTCCCTCTTTCGTATTAAGAGGCAGATATGATGTCATCGTACACCATTTCATCATTTAAATGTACCACTTCACAACTTGGAGTATTGGCCAATGAACTTTCAAAGAATTAACCATTTGTTATTCCAGAAGCATTACTGTCTAAAGGTTCCAAGGAAAGGAATATCACTGGGTGAACTTGGATATCTCCAGAGATAGTAATGCCAATTGAATTATTGAAGTCAGTGCTGCCTCTTATGAAACCACTGACTGCCTCAACACTTACCCTGCACCTAGCTGTTTCATTCTGTGGCTACTTTACACTCAAATGATCAAGCTTCTGATATAGAGGCTTGATTTATGTCTTGTATTTGCATTGCAATTGTTGCAAGGTCAAGCTATGGTTAATTCAACTTCTGTGTTTTTGATAGCTTTAGGTCACAGCATGACACCTGACAGAGTGTGCACTGTCAGATTCATGGTGTCACACTGTGAGTGGCATTTCATATTTTGGCACAAGCTTTACCCTAGAAACTATATTTTTAGTGTTCCAGATGTGTAGTGGGCTATAACAAATGATAATATAATAACAGTCAATATGTATTAAATTAAGTAATATCTTTAACCTGAAGCATTGAAATCCACTTCTGAGTACAGTGAATGCAGTTAGTTAATGATGAAAAGTATGACTTGGATTTAAGACTTGTGGCTTTTTCTCATTCATTCACTGAGTTATGCTGTTGCCGCCAAGGT
This sequence comes from Chiloscyllium punctatum, assembly GCF_047496795.1. Classification (NCBI taxonomy): domain Eukaryota; kingdom Metazoa; phylum Chordata; class Chondrichthyes; order Orectolobiformes; family Hemiscylliidae; genus Chiloscyllium; species Chiloscyllium punctatum. The sequence goes on from NC_092741.1 coordinate 78,574,477, forward strand.
CAGTACTCATTGCCCATCTTTAGATGCAATTGAGATGGTGGTGCTGAACTGTCTTTTGGTCAACTGAGTAGCTTGTTAGTCATTTTAGAGTTCACAGTTTAGAGACAACCACTTTTCTCAGGGTCTGACCAAATATATGTCAGACTTGATAAGTATGGCAAGTTTCTCTCTGTAAAGGGCACCATTTATTTCAACTGACAGCCCCCTTGTTCAAGGAACACTCTTACTGATATCAGCTTTAATTCCAAATACATTTAACTAACTGAAATTAAATTCCCAAGTTGTCACAGTGAAATTTGAATTCAGATCTTTAGCCTAGGTATCTGGCTGTTAACTCAAGTAACATAACCACTTCACCACATTGCCCTTACTCTGACACAACAAAGCTAAAATTTCTCAAACACAAAAGAAAATATACTTTCCATTAACTTTGAAAAAAACAGAGGTGATGTTAGACCTAAATGGGATGGTACTTGCATCAATGGTCGGACACAGTTTGGTAAACTTGGATGGCAAAAAACTCACTGAAACAGGGCTGCACTCTGCCTGAGTGAAGATTTAGGTTGATTGGGATGGAAGGGGTGAGTGGGATTAATAATTTATTGGATTGGATTGTGTCTGGGACAAACACTCGACATTCAGTCCAACTAACTGTGAACATGTTTCTTAAATTGTTGTAAATTTCATGCAGAAATGTGCTCCTTTGCATTGTTCTTGCTTGTAATTTTAGAAGGGCCACCTAACATTGCTTCATCTGCAGAAACCTGAAGACATCCTTCCATCTGGGAGGTGATTGGCAGCTAAACGTTTGAGGTGCAGATGAAGGTTGTAAACTGCCAGAACTTGGGGAGTTCAAGCCAGGTGTTTAACGTCATTGGACTTCAAAAAGGCTCATTTTGCTGCAGTACTTAGTTTCTGTAATATTCTGGACAATTTCAAAGGAATATTAAGAAGGATTATTTCCTTGTCTTGTGCTCAAGTAATATGTTCAGGATCTTCCATTCTAAGAGTCAAAAATAGTTGATCTTAAGAAGGAAAGTGAATTGAATTCTCTGGTTCATTTGCAATGTATGGAAATATAGATGTTTACAGCACAGAGTGAGGCCATTCAGCCCATTATGTCTACATTGATTCTTCACTAATTGAAACCAAAACTAATGTCACTGCCCTTCTACTCTTCCCATTTTCACTTAGCTTCCTCTGCTTATACAATTTGTCATGGTCACTCACTCAATATTTCTCTGTACCAAAACACTTCACGCTCTCTCTCAATCCTATATGTAAAGAAACTGTTCCTGTTCTCTCTAGAGTCTCTTTACCAATTTTGTATTGATGACTCAATCATCACTATCTCCAATCACACACAATTGTCATTATTCATGGTTTGAAAGCTCTCCATTAAATATACTTTTAATTTACTCTGCTCAAGAGAAGGTCCTGCATGAATCGGTGGCACTGTCGCTCAGTGGTTATCACAGTTGCCTCACAGTTCCAGGGACGTAGGTTTGATTCCAGCCCTGGGTAACTACCTGTGTGGAGAGTCTCTGTTTGTGCATTCTCCCTGTGCCTGCATGAGTTTCCTCCCACAATCCAAAGATATGCAGGTTAAATGGATTGGCCATACTAAATTGCCCATAGTGTCCAGGGATGTGCAGGTTAGGTGATTAGCCATGGGAATGGGGCTTAGTGGGGTGGTCTGACTGGAATGCTCTTTGGGGGGTCAGTGTGGACTTGATGGGCTGATTGGCCTGCTTCCACAGTATGGGGATTCCATGATTTATTCTTGTACTTTGTACTCTTATTTAGAAAGACAAAATATTGATGTTTGCCTTTGTTTTTTCTCATGCATACAAGCATTTTCAGGAACCAGGGCCCGTCGAAGGAAAAAACTTGCAGGATAAATAAATGTAGTAAACTCCACAGGGGAATACTTAAAAGGCTGCACGACATCACTGGAGTGTTACACAATTGTGGAAATTCTAAATGAGCAATGGGCTATTAAAATTGATCATTCTTTGCTGTATATATTTTTAAATGTCTTGAGTCAGTAACCTAATGTGGCTATGGAAAACAAGCAACTAAGCATCAATTATGGTGGATAGGGAATTCCTGCTCACTGATTACAAAACCTGGCATGCTGATAAAGGACTCATGCCCAACCGAAGATTTTCTCCCTTTGTCGGGGGACTTCTTTGAGGCCTCTACCCAAAACTGGGCTACTCTGAAATAAACAGTAATGTACAAACATGATGTACATACACTTAACCAACTGCCTTTGGGCAGCCACCAAAAAGGATAATTATTGGAAAAATGCAATGCAAAGTGCAACGAAAAGGAGTGGGCTCCAGTGCAGAGTTAAACCTCATTCATCAGCTGTCCCCTCCTTTGATCACACTAATCTTCTGACCAGTTCCCACCTCAAAACCCCCAACAAAAACCTAACTGAGAAGCATAGATAGTGCAGGTTGCTAAAACTTAAGTTTCCTTCAAATCATTCTACTTTCTGGTCGGATTTGGTGTTGATTTTACCTCTCCAATTCATCTTTCTTTGCAGTATTTGCTGACTTTTAGTTCTAATCCATCAATCTCAACATGCTGCACTGTACGGTCAGGTTCCAGTTACCCTCTTTCCTTAATGGCAACATGGTCAGCTTGCACACATAATAACACCGTGGGGAAAATGTTGCTGTGCTGAAGGTTTTAAGGATAAGTCTATGTAATGAAAGATGGTGTTAGAAACTCTGCTACAGCAATTTCTGGGCCATAATGAACCAGTTTTGGATTACGTAGTGTGCATATTGTGTAATTCATTTAATTTCCAAAAGGACATTAATACTTTTCAGTCAGCTTGCTCTTAGATCGTTTACAGGTTCACAGTAAGAAAATTTCCTTCGCTTCAAATAATTTTGGAGAAGGAAGGATAAGCTTCAAAAGCTGTATTGGAGTAAAATAGTTATGATTTTAATAAAACACAGATGTTTTCTTTTGCACATGTGTGTGTAATAGAGAAAAGGGTATCATTATGGTTTTTGCTTATGTTTGTACATATATATATTATGATCGTTTGGTAGAATGCTGCAAGAAAATGCCAAACTATACAAAATTATATGTAAACAATCATTATTTTATATCACACTCTGCTGAAAAAAATCAAAACTGTGCCTCATTTAACTCATGACAGTGAATTCAAAAAATGTGTAAAATTATCAAGGACATTTCAAATAACAGTAAAAATGGTTTTTAAGGAGGTCAAATTATTCCTCTTGTATTCAATGTCCTTATTTTAATCTACAAGTTGCAAGCTTTCTTTTGGCCTATCAAATAAAAAAAATGAACTAATGTGCTGATCTTCTGACTAACTTGATTACTATCCCAAATAAAGAGGGATATTTCTAACTAGCTGCTGTCTTAAGACTCAAATAGCTGCAAGGAGTTGCAATCAATTTTAAAATAGTTTTAGTAATTGAGAGAGACAGGTGCAAACATGTCTGAACAATGGATGTGTGTTACCATAATAATGCTGCAGCACCAGGAAGGACACTATGTTATCAGGATGGGAGATCTGCTCAGTTTACATTCTAACCATGTGACTCAAAATGTGTGTAATACTGAGAATATATGGATCTATTTTGTGGTAAAATCAACCACAGTTCCCTTCCACCTGCCAATGCCAGCAGCAAATAGTTGTCAGAATGTTTCAGAAGCAGGGGAGCTCTTGATATCTCTCATGTCTCCACTGGCTTTATCACCAATGACACCTGCCGAGAACAGAAACAAGTTTTATGTCATGAATGGACAGTTGATCATCAATGTTAGGTGGAGAAGTTAATGGTTCAACACCACTATACCTATTTTTTGGCAGTGGTGAAGCAGGCTTTGCCATGGTTGGAAACTATGAGGCAGGAACCTGAGGAGGGGAATGCTCCAGAGGAGATGAGGACCAAGACAGTTCAGAACAGAGTCACTGGACTCAAAATGTTAACTCTGTTTCACTCTCTGTAGATGCTCTCGACTTGTTGTTTTTATCCCTTTACCATAATCATCTGCTGTCAGCCAATTTTAGATCCAGTGTGCACTTTGCCATGGATTCCATGGACACTTATTTTCTTGACCTATCTGACCTGAGAGGAAAAAGCCTTGCGAAGTCCATATAGACCACATCAATTTATTTTCTTTTCGAATCACTCATAGCTGCCCTTGATCTGAATGCCCTGCTAGGACATTTTAGAGGACAGTTGAGAGTCAACCACATTGCTGTGGCTCTGAAGTTACGTGTAGGCCAGACCAGGTGAGGATGGCAGATTTCCTTCCCTGAAAGACATTCGTGAGCCAAGTTGGTTTTTCTAACAATCAGCAATGGTTTCATAGTCATCATTAGATTCTTAATTCCAGATTTTTAAAAAAAATTATTGAATCCAAATTACATTATCTGCCATGACTGAATTTGAACTCGGATTCCCAGAACATTAGCTAAGTCTCTCGATTAAATGTCTAGCATTAAATGACTTAGACCATTGCCTTTTCAAATGCATTCCCCTCATCAACATACTTGGTTACCTTATCAAAAATCTGATAAAAATTTGTCAAACATGAACTTCAGTGAACAAATCCACCCCTTGTTAATCTGTGCCCTGCAAGTGTAGATTTATTCTGTCCCACAGAATTCTTTCTCTTAGCCTGCCCATCACTGGGCATACAGTGACTGGCCTGTAATTCTTTTGCCGATCACTCCTTGCCTTTTGTATATATTGGGACAACACTAATTTTTCGTTAGTTTTCTGGCCCCTCAGCCAGTGAGAAAATTACACTCAGGACCCTTGATATCTTTTTTATTTCTTCCCTCAATAGCCTGCAATACATTTATTCCCAGCCTATAGATTTATCCATTCATAAAGCTGCCAAACCTATTTGTACATCTTCTCTGTCTCTATTAATTTCACCTAATATTTCACATACTTCCATCTTGATGTCTGTACCTGTATCTAACCTTCCTGTTGTGAAGACTGAAGCAAAGTGTTCATGAGGACAGTGCCCGTGTTTTCGGAGTTCGCTCACAAATTAGCTTTAAAATCTCTAGTGGGCCCTACTCTTTTCTGAGTTATTCCCTTGTTTGTTCTGTGTATATTTGATAAACTTCTTTGGATTTTGCTTTATTCTGCCTACTTTGTGCACTTTCTTTGTTTTCCTAATTTCTGTTTTAAGCTCCCCTCTGCACGTTTTATACTCTGAGGGTCTCTGTTGTATTGGATCCTTGGTATCTGCCACAAACTTCCTTTTTTCATCTTAATCCTAATCTGTCCCTTGACATCTCGGGTTCTCCAGTCTTGGTCCCAGCTCTTATCTTCATGGGAATATATTTGCCTTATACACTCACTATTTCCTCTTTCAATGCCTCTCACTTCTCTGACATAGCTATATCTGTGAGTGACTCGTCCCAGTCCGCTTGTGCCAAATTGTTATCTTATCAAGTAGAATTAGCCTTTGAAATCCAAATTATGACCATTACCTCCAAAATTCTATCCTATTGCTCCCCGCTCATGCTCATTCCCAAATATCAAGTCGAGAACTGTCCCCTCCCTTTCTACAGACTAAAAAATGATCTGATGCAATTTAAGTATTTTGCTCCCTCCCTACCTTGCACACTAAAACGATTTCAGTTAATATTTGGGTATTTAAAATCTCCTAAAATTACTGCCCTATGATGCTGACATTCCTGAAACATGGTTACATGTTTGATTCTGTATCTCTCCCCGGCTGTTTGGGAGTGATTTACAGAGTGTGGGACAAACCCTTTTGTGTTTTTTCACTTCTACCCCTGGGGTTAATTTAATGATCCTTCCAAGATATTATCCCTTCTCATTGCTGTAATTGATTCCTTGATCAACATTATGATCCCTTCCTTCTATAACTCCCTCTCTCTCATCTGAACTTGGAATGTTGAATTTCCAATCTTGCCCTTCTTTAAGACAATTATTAGTTATAGAGATGATGCCAACAACAATATCAGCTCATATCTTATTCTTCAAATTCCTTCCATCACAGATTATTCAATTTAGCCTTACTAAACTCATGTCTTTCTTACCTAGCTTACATTTTCTCTGCCGTCCAGACTTACATGCATTTTAACTTCCCATTTCCATCTCAGCTTCTCTTTGCTCTGAAGTACTTGTCAGGTTCATATTGCCCTGTCAATCCAGTTTAAATCCTGTCCAAAAGCATTAACAAACCTCCCTGTGAGGATGGTGGTCCCATTCCTGTTTAGGTATAGCCTGTCCAACTTGTAAAGGTCACTGAAACAAGGACAGAGAATGCTAGAGAAACTCAGCAGGTCTGGCATAATCTGTGAAGTTAACATGAAGAGATAGAGTTAACATTTCAAGTCCGATTTGACTAATCTTCAGAACTGAAAGGTGTCAGAAAATGTTTATTTTTATACTTTTGACAGAGGCAGAGAAGGATCAAGAGAGAAGATGGTATCAAGGCCCATCGCAAAGGACACAAGGATTTAAAATGATGGTGAGAAAGAAAGCTAGGTGTAAATTTGATGTAAACTAAATGAGACGGAGATGAAGTGAATAGGTCATCTCTACTAAAAGTGCCCTGTTCCCTCAGGTCCAACCACGATCTTGTTACCAAACCTGCCACACTTTGAGTGTTGTGTCACTGAGACCATATACAGCAGCAGTCAGTATTCCTTGCTCCTAAACTCTAACCTTCTTGTGATGAAAGAAAAAACAACATTTGCCTTCCTAACTGACTGTGCCCTGGCTTTCAATGATCAGTCTACAAGGACTCCTGGGCCCCTTTATACATTAAACTGTATTCTCTAATTCCGTTTTCTGACTAAAGTAGACAACTTTACAATTATCTGTATTATAGAGCATGTGCCAAGTATTTGCCCATTCTGCAACTTCCCAAAAGGCACTGAAACCTCTTACATCCTCCTCACCATTCACAAACACAGGTAGTGTGGTGTCATCAGCAGATTCCCAGATCTAAATCATTGACATATTTGTGAATAGCTAGGGTCCAAGCAATGATTCCCTGCAACAAATTTCGATCTTTCTCCCCCTCATAATTGTCGTATCCTGCCTTTGAATCCTTCTACCACAAGCATTCCTACCTGGCAACTCACCAGCCTATCATTTTGCAAATAAACAAAGAACAGCAGATGTAAAAAATCTGAAACAAAAACAGAATTTGCTGGCGAAATTCTGCAGGTCTTGAAGCATCTGTGGGGAGAAAGCTGAGTGAACAGTTTGGGTCTAGTTATCCTTCTTCAGAAAATTATGGACACAAAGTATTGACTCTGTTTCCCTTTAGAGACGCTGCCAGGTCTGTTGAGTTGCTCCAGAATTTTTGTTTTTGTTTTTATTTCAGCCTATCATTTTGGCTGCTTGTCACATGGGACTAGGAACAAGAAGATGAATATTGAGATCCTGCTTTTAAATTGAACAGGACTTCCAAGCTTCCTAGAGTTCAAAATGTTCTACATTCGACATGTCTGCTGCTTCCCCGCCTTCCATTAAATATCAAGGCCTTTATGTCTACTACTCCAGCAGCCAGTCATAAATGAAGTATTAATTCAGATCGACTTCCTAGTTCAAGTTAAATTGCATATTCACATGACCTGATATATTTCACCCTTCAACATTAGTCAAGTACTGTAGATGCCAATAAATTCAGACACCTTCGAACTGATTTCGTTATGGTCATATGACTGTTCGCCTAACTCCACCTCTACAGTTCAGCTGGGGAATGTCTGATATCTTATGCTACTTGTACAAGTAGGTGGGGGGGTTGGGGAGGTGGGGTTGATGTTGAGAACAAAAGTCTAGCTTGGTGGAGCGGATATCTGAATATAGGATTTCGAGTTGATGATTAGCTTCCTCGATATGAATGAGCAACATTATCTCAGAAGGCTCAGGGTTTTGCAGCAGGTAGTCACTTACGTTTGCTGCTCCTGAAAAAGAATTTCTGCCAGTGAATCTGGTGGTCCAGCATTGCTACTTATAGAATCACTACAGCCTGAATTTCATCACCTCTGGCTTCTGGCAAGGATCTGCAGAACGCATTTATAGAATTTCACAACTTGTACACATAGATTCCTCTCATAGATGTTATATTTGATAGAATCATAAGTCCACCCCTACATTGTGGAAACAGTCCATTTGGCCCAAGAGGTCCACACCGACCCTCTGAAGATTAACCCACTAGGACCTATTTCCCTACCCTATTACTCTACATTTCCCCTGACTAAGGCACCTAACCTACATATCCCTGATTGCTATGTACAATTTAACATGGCCAATGTACCTTACCTGCACAACTTTGGACTGTGGAAGGAAACGGGAGCACCTGAAGGAAACCCATGCAGACAATGGGGAGAATGTGCTAATTCCATACAACCCGAGGCCAGAATCGAACCCAGGTCTCTGGCGCTGTGAGGCAGCAGCCTCATAAACATTAATACTTCTCAACCAATCAGATCAGTTGTTGCGTTGCATTTCAAAAGTGCAATAATGCATTATTTTTTAAAAGGTCGTGTCCAGTTTGCTGTTATATTTTGAAAAATTTCCTACTTTTTGAATTTGGGGAAAAATGTACTTTGCACCTCTTCTCCAAATGATCGAGCAACAGCCTGATCTGAACTGAAAATTGGACACCATTCTGTTGTGTTAGTTTCAGGCAATGAAACTGGAGGCATTTATAGTGATAGCTTCAAACCAGCAGGTAATTTATTAAATCAAGAATGTTTGAAACTCCTAAGAGGCTGTAATAGCAAAATATGTCTTTATTTGGTTTCCTGTATGTTTACAAATCAAATAAGCACTTGGAGGCTTTTATTCACAATAGGAGGTTATTTTCTTTTCCAGAATCAAAGGTAGTGTTTTGGAATTGGGGACTTTTTTTTAGATATTTGAATTTGGTGTGGGCTGGCATAGCAATGTGAGGCATGGAGATTGAGTGAAAGGGATGAGGAAGTGAGAAATTATTTTTGGGCAGGATGTTTAAAAGATGTTCAAAGTTGGGCAACTGAGTTGGATAACTGAGGTAAGCATCCTAAACTGCCCATCTCCATGCCTTTACTACTCAGGAACTCAATCTCAAAAGTGTAACTCTCAAAATTCATTGAAACTCCACCCTCTGTGTGAGAAGAAATGGGTCAAGTTTGCATTTCAAGTGATGCAAAGTTATACAGGTTAAGTTTTCCTGTCCGCAATGGAAAACCTGACTCCAAGAACTAAAACAATCTTTCCCTGTGCTAAGCTTGATTCTAATCAGTGGAGACAATGTCGATGTTCAATGAGTTAAATTTTACTAGGGTTTCTCAATACTACTTTTGATAAAATGCTGTGTGGATATGAATTTGCCGCATTTGGCTTTCAGCTACAATGAAGTCTGGAGCTATGATGTCCAAACAAAACCAGAACTGAACAGCAGTGAGCATGTTATTGGTGATTGAGTGCCGTTTGATAGCACTGTCAACAACAGCTTGCATCACTTGCTGGTGATTGAGAGCAGGCTGATTGGCTGGTAATTGGCTGGATTGGATTGAAAGGGTTAAGGCTTTTACTGCTACCAGTATGACTTCTTAAATTCACTGGGTGAAAGTTCGTATTGAGAATCTGCTTCTGTTTGATAAAGTGATGGATGAATAGCTGTTATCTCTGTCCCAGAAGGATTAAGTAATGTGACCTAGTTAAAACCATGCTTTTCTGATGATTCTGAATGAATTTGTACTGTCAAGTCAGAGGGAAGTAATCTCTACTCTGAACTAAACACATCAAAGCATTAATCTTCATAATGTCTCTGACAGAGAAATGTTAAAAATTAAACGTCAATTCTGATTAAGTTGTTAATGATATTCTAAAAGAATTATTTTAGCGTCAAAATAAAAGTGAATGGTAACTCACTACTGCCTGATATTAATATTGCACTATAAAAATAACCATAAGGACAATGAGTAGTGAGCAAAATGTGTTTAATTTGGAATGTGAACTTTAATGATGCTGTAATATGCTCCCAGCAGGTTTTTACCCTAGTTTTTGAAACCTTGTCACTGCAAGGTCTGAAGTGTTGCCACTAGATGTTTTTCAGTTGGTGTTTTTAAGCTGTGAAGTTTGATCTCCAATTTGGAATTGTTTACCATGCAAAGCAGCTTATTTTCAGTTTACAATTAAGGAAAGTGGATAGATGCCAATTGTCGCGTAAAAGCTTTCTGCAAATTAACTTTTTGCAACGTTAAAAATTTTTGACCCAGCTCAAACAAGAGTTTGAATTGCAGGTAATTATTTGTATTCAAATCTGCCAATTTCATACAAAGGCATTTTAGACAGAAATATAATGATTACAATGTATCTTTAAACATCAGTCTTTTTTAAGCAGGTTATTGTTCTCTTTTTACTCCTTGCGCTTTTGATTTCGACAAATTACATTTCAGTTCAGAGAGCTCAATTATATTAATCCTTTGCATCTGTATGAAGTCAATCACAATTATCTCCAACTCGAGTTACTGCTGTTTCCAGTACATTACGGACAATAATTGGCATCTTACAAGTTTTATAAATTGCTGATTTTTTTCTGTTATTAATAAAACAAATTCAGAAAAAATGTTAGAAAATCCATGTACAACAAAATTGCTGTGCATATTAAATACATTTGTATCAAATTTATGTGCTTTACTTAAACAAAATTGCCAACCAGTTGCTGTATTTCAGATGATTTGAATATGCACCAGAATTTGATATGAAAATTAATCTGCTTGCCACACACAAGAGTATGCATTCTTTGAAATTATTAATTTCATTTAAAGGATTAATATGCTAGTTTAGCATACTTGCTAAAAAAAATTCCAGGATGCGATAGTGTCATGTAAAGAGACAAAAATCAAGGGAGTGGTGACTAAAAGCTTGTGATAAAGATGTGTTTAAGTGGAGCTGTAAAAAAAGGGTGAAGGCCACACTACCGCATAGCAATTTGGATGGGACCAGTGCTGAATGTATAGTCAGATGGAAAACATCGTAAGAGACAAGATATTGAAATTCAGAAGCAAAGTTTCAGTCAAAACAAGAAAGCAATCATCTCGATTAAGGATCCCATTTATGAGTGAATGGACATTTTGAATGGGAATGTGCAGAGGGTTATGATTTTAGGATCAGCTATTGAAGGGTAAAACCACCATAGTCCTATTCTGACATCAGAGAGAGACGACTAGTGGTGCAGTTAACTTGAAGGTAACCAGGTCTCAGGTGAGGTGTGAAATTGAGAAGGCAGGACCTTCACGGTAACTTTGGCTGGTGCAAGATTTGAACCCACACTCTTGGCAGCACTATGGCAGCACAAACCTGTCAAATGAACTCACCAACCTCCTAATCAGCTGGTAGAATCTAAATGGACAGTGGTGGATTGGTGGAGGCAGCAGGAAATGAAGGGAGGTTGGTGAAGCTAACTCATGGGTAGAACAGTAGTCAAGAGGCAGGGAAGTAGGTTTGTATTTGTACAATTTTTTTCATAACTGCATCTCCTACAGTGCTTTACAGCAATGCAAGTTGTTTTGACACTATTATATTTTGCTAATTCTCAGAACTCTCAGAAACAGCAATGTAATAATGACCAGATAATTTGTTTTTTTTTTGCATGGTGTTGGTTTAGGATGAAATATTAGTCATTAAAAATCTATAAAACTAGATAAACTTGACAATAGGTATTACTTCAAAGATGGCAATTTTAATTCACACGAGAGAGTAAAGGGGCAGACACACAAGTTGGGATCCCCTTCAAAACCCTAGTTCTCTATTGCTTCTCCATTCACACCATTCCCAATAAATGAATAACAATAAATTATATTTATGGCATCTGTAGTGCAATGACTCACAGTAACATGCTTCATTCAGGCATTATAAAACAAAGTATGACAACTAGAATGTATTACAAGTAAGGAAGATTGAAAATCAGTAAAGCAGGAATTAATCCATTTGCAGAATTGGTAATAGGTGACAGATCAGTTTCATAAATGATAAATATGAACTGGTACAATTTAGTAGGAAAAATTGAGAATCACCTTTTATATGGAAGATACAAGTCTGTGTGGTTTAAAGGAACAAAAGTATCTTGGGCTATAAAAAGATTAATCACTAAATGTTGTGACAAGATTACAAACATGATAAGAAAATTAAATCAAGCACTCCACTCCCCCAATCCTACTAGCCTTGCATACCCGCTTCACTGCCTACTCACTCACTTTGTCAAACACCCAATCCACCAAAAGTGACAGCTGTGCCACCCACATTCATGTACCGTAATACCTACCACTCTCAATCCAGGAGGAAAACAGCCCACAATGGACCTGAAATTCAAGATGAGTGGTGGGGTCCTTGATATTTGGGTCTTCATTCCCTTATTAGGCAGTGACCGCCCCAAACAGCCGACTGACTACATCCAAGTCCCCGTATTTCTATCAGAATCTGGCCTTGATTTATTTGTCTGTATCCTCCTGACCAAATCATTTTGATGAGACAGGCAATTGCTGAAAACCATAAAAAGCTCCCTCCCTTTGTATCTGTACCAAATGGCATGGCAATACAGCAGTACTGTGAGCTGGTATCTCTGGCTGAGGGACAAAGCGCAAAAAGGCAGGACCTAACAGGGACACTGTGAGCATCAATATTAGTGAGCACTTTGACAGCAAATAAAGAACTCAGAGATGCAGCTTGATTTAGTCTATCAGCTGGGTGCATTCTCCTGACCATGAAGTGTCCTTGCTGCAGCATTGCAATGATAGTTCCCAGGCGGTGTAAGCTTCTTTGTTGAAGTGGAGAAGTGTCCTTTATGAGGACTGGAAATTCACTAGGAGAGTTCTTAGAGGGTGATGCATGTCAGATGCCAATATCTGTGGATGTAGTGTGCGTGTGGCTGATGCGCAAGGGCCATACCTAGAGATTGTAGATTCTTTACAGTGTAGATTGAGGCCATTTGGCCTATTGAGTCTGCATCGACTCTCTGAAGAGGATCCCGCCTGCTTTCACCCTCTCCCTATTACACAGCATGGACAATCCATCTAATCTGCACATCTCTGGACTGTGGGAGGAAACTGGAGGAAACACATGCAGGGAGAACATGCTCTCTCCATGTGGACAGGCACCCAAGATTGGAATCAAGCCTGGGTCCCTAGTGCTGTGAGGCAACAGTGCTTACCACTGAGCCACCATGCCTAGAGGTATTGTTTCCTGGTGTTCACCATAATGAGCTGAAGTTGCTAGGTACCCACTCTGACTTTGTGCCAATAGTTTTTGCCATCTAGTTTGTTCAGCATATTTGGTATGATGGGAGGTTGCTTATTAATGAGGAGAGATGTGCCTTTGATGAGGTGATTGAAAGCAAAAATCTCCTTCATTTGCAACCTTCTGCACTTAGTGAATACCTTGCTGCAAGGTCTGGTAGATGCATTTAAAAAAGCAGCGAGTTGTTCCCAACAGTGAGATGTGCCTTGCTGGAGTTCTTACACGATTCTGCCACAAAACTTGCCACCACCCACATTGTTCAGGCCCTTATAAGATATTGCACCAAAAGATCCAATAGGGAATTCAGAAAAATGTTTTCACACAAATGGTGATTAGAAAGTAGAACTCTTTATGATGGTGGGTTTTTGAAGTAAATAGCATAGATTCAATTATGGAAAACTATGATAGGAGGGAGAATAGGTAGAGGATTTTAACAATGTATTTAGATGAGGCAAGATGGGAGGGGAAGCTTCAGTGCAATGTAACTACCAGCATGAACTTGTTGGGCCAAATGGCCCTCTTTCTGTGCTGTCGATCTTATATAATAATAAGTAATCCTCCTTCATTTCTAAATTCTAAAAAAATGTCCATTTCAATAAATCATTTGAAAATCTTGTCCATGTTTCCATCCTTCACTTTCCAGATAACGCAAGCCAACAAAATTGTTTTAATTTGAACTTGTAAAAATACAACCTAATTTTCTTATGTCTGAACCATAGAAAATAATATTTTTTGTCCTCTTAGTTCAGCACGCCAGCATGCCTTGTTCCTGTTGACACACATTCTGTTATCCATTATATGTTAGTTATGACAGAGAGTACAAGTTTCAATTCAGAAAAGAATTACCCCTATCCCTTCAGAGTGGTACCTAGTATGAGCAAACCACAATCACATTTTTAACTGCTGTAAAAGTGCTTAGAATGCTTTAATAAAATATAAACCACAATGGGATTGACTGAATTATTATTTTGTGTAGCTGTGCAATTTCCAGATGGAAATTTGGGTTTGGAATGTTAATGCTGTCTGTTATCCTTCAGGATGATGTAGTCAAAGAAAAGCAATTACTGCTGAAATGTTCTTATTAAAAGAGAGCTTATCTGGTAGTAAATTAACCTTAAGAAGGTTTTTTTAAGGTTCAAAATACCATGCTCTTTTACAGTAAAACCACGTCAACACTGAAGTGTTGTGTCTACACATGAAGAGGATATGATTAACTAGCGTTTTATCTTAAACAGTTCCACCATTTGTGGTTGTTTCTTTCTGAATTACTCAGGTATGGTAATTACAACATTTGCAAACACGCAGATTTAGGGATTACAGGAAGTTTTTTTTTAAACTCCACAAATCATTTCAAAAAATTATTTTAAAACTGGATATTTTCAACCTATTGTAGAATTATCAGCAGAGGTGCATCTGCTTAGTGTCATAGGTTGGGTTTTCTTTAGACTATCTGAGATGCCTCATACATACTTTGAGAAAATCCATTACAATTGGTTCAAGTAGTCAGGTTGCTTGGAGGATGATTTGATTTACTCCAGGGTTTTGCTGATGCAATCGGCTTTATTTGCTAGCGCCGCAGATCATTACTTATTAATGAGCTCTTCATGCTTTATTAAACTTAGTGTCAAAACACTTTAGAGTAAATCCAGAGTCAGGCTGACTTTGTGCTGATGAACCTTCTATCAGCAACCAAATAAGAAATGAACAAGGAAACAAAGTCAATTTAACTATATATCCCTCATTCAACTTTATTAAATACAACGACATAGCTATGACATTTATTCCCTGATAGATCCGTGTCTGTGTAAACTGAGAAGTGAAGCTACTGGTTAATCTTTTCACGGCATAATATTTACTTGTCCACCAAAACCTAAATACAGTCGTAGGTCATACTGAATTTGAGTATTGCTGGAAAAAAGACATTTTGTCCAAGCTTTCATTGGGACATTTGCAAGATATACCAATGTAAAGGGGAACAACAATGTTCAGAATCAATGTTCAGAAAGACAGTCCAACTATCATGCTATTGACATATATATTAAAACATATTCCAATGATAAGAGGGTTACTTAACTGGACCAAACCATTTCTTACACAAGTAAGATTGAGTTATTAACTCAGTATGTCAAATGTATGTAATAAATTGGATATTGCTTCACTACTGCTCATTTTTCTTTTAATATTAGCTTGATCTTATCTACATATGGTAAGTCAGAAAAACACTTTTAATTTCTGAGAGATTTCTGTTGCCTGGAAACATAAATGTGTCAGTAAGAAGTACTTAGTTATTAGAGTAGTGTGTTCCCAGGATTTGACTAAAGTTTGCAGGCTCAGAAAATTTACCAGTGATTCAGGCCTTGAAATTCTCTGTGCTCATAAACCATCAGCAAATCTTGAAAACACATGACAGTGGCTGCCCTAGCAGAACTTAAGAATTACGACCAGCAATAAGCCCATCAAAGCTGTTCCACCATTCAGTAACATTATAGCTAGTCTTCTCCAAATATTTTTCTTATCCTCATACTCCTTTATTTCACAGTGTGCAAAGATCTTTCAATCTTAATCTTCAATATATTTAATAATTGAGCATCCACTACCAACTGGGTCGAGAGTTTTGAGGATTCATCTGAATGAAGGGATTTATCCTTATCTCATTCCTAAAGCCAACCCTGTACATGGGACACTGCCCTCTCAATATAGATTCCCCTGAGAGAAGAACCCCAGCATCTAATCTGTCAAGTCTTTTAAGACTTTTATAGATTTCAATAAGACAACTCTCACTTTACTGAACACTGGAGTATCTAGTCCCAATTTTACAATCACTCCTCACCAGTCATCCCTCTGAATGCAGGCAATTATATTGTTCCTTGTTAGAATATTTAACATAGGACTTAACCTCAGCTCCTTTTGATTCAATTTTGAATGTTAATTTCCAATAGTAGAAATTACGGCACAAAAAGATTAAAACATTGATCTCACCTCAATAGTCATATCCTTTTCCATTTCTCCTCTTTCACTACAAACAAAAAGATCATTTCAGGTAAAATATTATCACACACTTCGACATAGTTTGAATTGGTTGGAGTTTTATACACATTTATTTAACTCTTAAACAATACTTCCAACAGCATAATAGATAAATGTGTTTCACTAGTGTTTCTTTGAAAGTATACATTTTATTGGACTGAGTTGAAATATTTGCTTTTATTACTTGGGAAATTATCTTACCTAGTTATGTAACATAATTTTTTAAAATCCATCATTGCCATAAAATTCCCTTATGGTTTATTTCCCTAAAATGCACAACTGTTTCTGTATTGATTGCAGTCATGACTAAGACCCAGTGCAAAATCTATTTCACAGTCCTCGAGGTAATTCTTCACATTTTTTTTCTACTGTATTGTATACTTTCCTTTTCACTACTGTGCCTTTCAAAGCTTTTCAAAATTGAATGGTGTTCATCTACGTAATCAGTGAACATTGACACTATTCACCATTAAACAGGTCTAGTATTCTTTCATTGATGCTCTTTTCAGTATAATTGTCTTAATTATGACCATTAGGTACTGCCTCCTCAGTACTGTCAATTCATATCACAGTGATAACATGCAGTTGTTTGCTGCAACCTTTCGTAAAGTTGCAGCCCTACTACTGATACATACAGGGACCTTTCTTATTCATCCTTGGTTTGCTGTCCTTCACAAATATCCCTTTGTCACCCTCCTCAAAACAAAAGGATTTCTATATCCTGTAGTGTATGTGATCCTCACCCTTTGTGATTATCCCTATTAACAATAGTTCTATTCCCAGTCAGATATTTAGTCAGCTTTATTTCGATGCAGTTGATCAACTCAGTTTCAATATGCCATTGTTAGCATCTGCCTGCAAGCATCTGCTTATTGTCATGTGACATGATGCCTCTGTTGATTATGGTGAATGGAGTTTCTGAATTTGGTATTGTGAACAATCAGACTTCTGTTCAAATTCTTTTATAAGTGCTGAATTAACAATCTGGAGTCTGGATAAACTGTTGCAGGATGATGTGAAGCAAGTGAGGGCCGAGAACAGTAAAGAAATGCTGCAATTTGAAAAGGGGAGTCAAAGCATGTGGAAAAGTGGAGCAAAAAAAAGGGCAAGAAAATTGTGCTTGCTGAAAGAGTGAAGTTAAGACTGAAAGAAGACACAGAGTTTCTTTGTTTGTCTACAAGGATTCAAATAAAACCTTAAAAGAAATGTTTAGCTAGAGCTCTGGGACCAGATTTTCCAGATTGTTTTGGAGTTGTATAGGTTTTCTCTTCCTGAGAATTAGAATGACATGACTTGTCATTTATATAAGACCCTCACTCTTTGAGGCCATGACAACAGTTTCTTTGAGGGTCTGTAGCCTTCCTACACCAAATAGAAAGTAAGTTAATAGTTTGTCCTTTAAAAACAGATCAGAAATATGGCACAAGCTCCTTTCCATCCTCACATCTTAACTCTAATGCACGATACTGCTGCAGGACCAAATGATTTAAAATGTTCCTTCTTTTATTCTTCAGCCAGTTTACTGCAGAGACAATAGTAATTAGTAATTAATCATACAACTGAATTCTTCATTGAAAATCTTATAGTTATATATAATTCAATTAAGTACAAGGCCAATTTGTAATTTTGTAGTTCAAACCTGTAATTATTCAGTCTGAGACTGATTATCAATTGGAACCAAGTACTTACTGAAGGAAGAATTTCTCAGCATGCTTTGTGTAACTAAATTGTAAACCCATTTCTGAAGAGGAGTTTTATGATTTTTCTACTCCAGTGAACAAAGGAAATGTTCCTTCTCCCCATTTCTTCTCATTATAAAATTATTTGTGTAAAGGTGGCAAAGGAAGCATTTGGTACGACACAGAATACCACTAAGCTTGCAAGACTGCAAACGATGTTTAGGAAATGTTAAGCTTGGCTCTTAAAGGATTTTAATAGCAAGGGATGGTTAACTGATAAAAGTTCTGCAATTTGAGGTCTTGTGGAAAAAAATGATAATTATTTTGATACATGTAACCAATCTGATCAGTTAGATTACACATTACTTTGTCATAATTATATAATTTTTTGAAAATGATCACTGCATTGATTGATCATTGTGAACTTGTACAGTTGAAGATTTTGGAAAATGGCTCAAGGTCATGTTTTACCTTTAAAAACAGCATTTCACATTGTAAATGCATGCTGCAATTTCACACATTTGCAGTCATATTCTGTTTCTTTTCACATTTGCCACCGGATGTTTCATTTGGAATGCACTGCTAATGAGGGAATGAAGATAACAGTTCCATGAAACCTGAGATATCATTGTTTTAATATTTTAAGAATTTAGGTGGTGTAGCTGCTATGATCATTATACGCCAAAACAGTATGTGGATTGCAATATGCATAATCATGTTATTTCTGTGTTAAAAATGTAAACTTGCTCACCCATATTAGAATCTTCTCATTTATTATGAATTGCACTTTAACTGATTCCAAATCAAATTCTGATCTGGTAGTTGTGAAGCGATCAAGAAACTGTTGTCATGGCCTCATCAATAATTGTTTAACATGACAAAACATTTCATTTCATTGAAATAGGCAATGCAATAACTTGAGGGAACAAAAGTCAGATCAATGTGCTTCTAAATTACATGATTCAACATGATATATTTAATTATGGTGCCTGGATCAAGATTGTAAAGAAATTGGGAGTAAGTTGGTACCAGAAATTTTAATATTTTATATGAGTTTTGTTCATTCTTGTTAAGTACATAATTAAACCAGATAAAGAACTGCTCTGGATTCTAGTGTACTAAAGTTTTCTCTCATCACTCTGCTTTTACAGAATTCCAGCCCCAAACACAAGTACAGGGGAACCTCCGTAATCCGAAGGACATGGGTGGACAATATTTCGTTCGGTTAATTGAATTCCGGATAATCAAATGCCGGATAACATAATTTAGCCGAGCATCAGGACCTTGTGATCTTGCTGGATAATCCGATATTCGAATAATCGAATGCCGGATAATCGGGGTTCCTCTGTATTCCCCATTTTGGATTTCAGTTCTTTACATAAATGTGCTGTTTAATTTCTATACCAAATCTCACCCAAAGATGGCAGCACATTTTAGCGATCTATGTGTTTTTGATCCCAGTACGAATTGATCATTGATGAAGCAGGCTGCAATATGAAGATGAGCAAATTGATTTCTCTTCTCTAGAGTTAATAGAAATCCTGATTCAAACATGAAACTCTTGTCACACTGGTGATATTTATGAGAATTTTTATTTTAATTCAATTGATCTTCTGCTTAGAAATAAGCAAATGTTCAAAATGGATTATTAACCTGCTTCATTGAAAGCATTTTGCTTTATCTACTAAGGCTGGCTTCTGTATTTTCATGGTCACCATTTCAAGGAATATTGATCTACCTCAGTGAAGCTTCAACAGCAGCATATAAGTTTGTGATATCACTGGTGCAAAGTAAAGCAAGTTTTCTCGGTATCAGCTACAAAAGCGTTAGCGAGGGTTAGGGAAGCACATGCTAACATTCTGCATATACTCTAAGGATCAACATGTTCTTCTAACATTAGTTATAAACCAAATATTTCAAATGGCTTTCAAACCCATAATTAAATAGCTTTGTATAATTTAGGTCTCATTTGAAAGGAAAGAGAAAATAATGTTTAATAAGGCAAAACATGTCTGAGCAATTGAAATTATATCAAAAGTACGGCTGTTTTACAATTCCTGCTAAACCATGTGTGCATGTTTATGCAAGTAGATCTTGCTCTGTGTTAAATAGCACACGACACAATTTAAAGTTTCAAAGTGTTGAAAAACCTGCCCATGCAAGACAACAAACTTTTACAGATCACATTGTGTAGGGGCTAATTTGTAGAATTCATTCTTAAATGTCAAACTAAAAAGCGTTGTAAGAGTGATATAGCTGGCAGAATGCTTCAGGTGCAGACACTGTTGCTATCTACTTTTAAAATGGCAGGGTTTTTTGACCAAATGAGGACAAAGTGATGTATGGTACCTTAGTAATTGGCCTAAAGCAGATTGGTATTTGCTTTATGTCCCAAGTGTAATAAAGTATCCAGTGAATAAGTTTGAATAATCCCTTTGCTGTGCTTCGATTACCAGACACATCAATTTAGATTTCTCTCTCTTTTTCTGAGCCATTACCATGAGTGGAATGCAAAACAGACCTTAACACTGCACACTGAATCTGAGCTTTAAAGGTTTTATGGTTTGCCACATAACGACTTCACTATGTGCCTCCATGGATTTGTGCTTCTTAGACAAGATAGAAGCTTTTATTGCGCTAACCAGCTATTTAGTATAAAGCTTGTAGATGATCAGCCTTTGGTGATAATTTATGTTGTCAGCCCATTAACTTTATTTTACAGCATATACTGTACGCTTACTTTGGGCTTGAGGTCTTGCTTTTTGCCTTTGCACCATATAGTCTGTTTTCTACCTGCCATCTTTTTTATGGCTGACCTTGAAGAAAATTCCATTTGGTAATTTATGGCAAATACTGTCTAAGGAGACCCATTTCTAAGATTCACTGTCATTTAGTGCTAAACGATCGTTCTGATTCGAAAGACAATCTACACTAGTGACAGTGCAATCCCATAAAAAAAATTGCCTGCCTGCCCAGGTGTCTTTTCCAATTATCTGAAGTAGAAATTAATACTTTTAAAAGCTGCTAGATTTTGAAAGGTTATTGCAATTATTACCACCCATTTCCTTTCTGCATTATGATGTATTGTTTTATTGCATCATTATTCTTAGCAGCTTTTTAAGGATTAAATTTTAGTGCTAAAACATCAGATGGAATGACATGCATATCATTTTGTGACCTGACTTTCATTTCCTTTAAGCTAAAATGCTTTCTTTTTAATGATGAGAGTAATTTTACATTTATAGCCCTACTGTTGTTGTCATATGTTATTTATACCCATTTCACACTAACAATTGCACGCATCATGTAACAAAGAGGATAAATGCAGAAAGAGAACATAATTCTCACAAGAATTATTAGCTGTGCCCTTCCTAATACAAAGTAAGTATATAGCTTTATGTTGAAGGAAGTAATTGTGGTTAGATTCAATATACTTATTGTTTAAGGTGACCTCTTTAATACCTAAACTATATATTTTTACAGTGGTCCAGAATATTAGACCATTTTTCAATCATGTTGCTAGCATCACCTAATCTTGTATGTTCATAGTGTAATCCCATTTTCTTAATTGCTCTTTCAGCAGAACTTTCTAATAACTAATATCCATTACTTTACAAACACAGTATTTGAAATTGCTTCCATTCTTTTGAGGAAGAATCATTCAGCTTGTCTCAATTGACTCTATTCTATTTAAATGTAGCCAAAGTCATACATTTAATGTAGGTGAAGCACTTTGAACAGTCCCAGAAATTTTATGAGAATATTAAGAGAAGTTGGCAAGAAATGTGAAGGAGACATCTCCCGCATGGTCTCAAAAGAGCCCTAAAACAGCATATTTAATGAATCAAACTCAGTAAAGCATAAGGGCGCAGCATTCACATATTTTTACAGCAAATTTATTGTGACAAAATAATTACTCCCTGATTAATTGGTGTCAGGACTGTTGAACTAACCCAGAGACTACTTCCTACACACCTCCCTATGGATGTTTCCATTCTCTAGTGGAAGGTTATGCTCTAGCCACTCTATATACTCTATGGAGATATATGACAAGACTAACTCATCCAGCCCTATCACTCCCTAGTATACTAAGAGACTATAAAATCTGTCAGTTCGCCTATCAAAATAGTGAGAAAATCTCAAGTTCTGCTGAAAGAAGCTCCTTTGAGGTTATACGTTAAAGGACACTGAAAGAAGACACACTTATGATGGGAGATTATCTGTATTTTGGATGAGAAAAATTGAGACTGAATTTACACTTAGCATTTTGACATCCTTTAGTCCTAATGTAGTTTATGTGCCTACAGTTGCAGCATAAAACAGATAGCTTAATCCATCACATTTTACACATTACAAACCAACCAATTGAATCATAGAACATAGAACAGTACAACTCAGGAACAGGCCTTCAGCCTATGACTTGTTTTAAATTCATTCATAGAACGAGGTTATCACTAGCTAGGCCAGCATTTGTTGCCTGTCACTGATTACCCCAATGAAGCGAAGCTGTTGTCTCCTTCTTTCTATTTATATGTTTGTCCTGGATGGGGTTCCTGGGGTTTGTGGTGATGTCATTTCCTGTTCATTTTCTGAGGAGTTGATAGATGGTATCTAGATCTATGTGTTTGTTTATGGTGTTGTGGTTGGAGTGCCAGGCCTCTAGGAATTCTCTGGCATGTCCTGGGACAGGCTAAGCAAAGCATACCAGAGAATTCCTAGAGGCCTGGCACTCCAACCACACCACCATAAACAAACACACAGATCTAGATGCCATCTATCAACCCCTCAGAAAACAAACAGGAAATGACATCATCACAAACCCCAGGAACCTCATCCAGGACAAACATATAAATAGAAAGCAGGAGACAACAGCTTCGCTTCATTTGGAAGTCGCCACTGATGATGTTACCTAGCCAGGTAATGAAACGTCTAGATATCAAACCTACAGCTCAGCGAGCAAACCTACCCCCTAAACCTTAACCTGAGCTACAAACCTACACAAACCTCTCTTTTAAAGTAATTAAATCATGACTTGTGATGAAGAATGCCACATCTCCACTGGTCTCCGTGTAAATAAACTTATTTAAATCTTCCCTTTGATTCTTGTTATGTGTCTGATATTTAGACCTTTTTGCCATTCTGTAAAATGCTAACAACAATTGAGTATGATTTACCAAATTTGCCAGGTAAATATTTACCATTATTTACTTACAATCAAATGTCAGAAAGTACCAAGGCCTTCTGTTTTAGTGAGAGAAATCTTTACATTTTCAAGTCTCCCTTCGTCATTGTTGCCTCTTGCCCCCATCAACCCAGAAACAGAACAAAGTGACAAAACAGTTTCAAAGAAAGGTGACACCTTAAGAATAACACTGACATGTACGGCCAAATCTTTCTCTCAGCTCAAAGAGCTCCTGAGATGTACACTTCCATGCCTTGTAAACTGTACACTGTGACTTAACACACCACTTTTTACCTTTCTCACCAGGGCTGAGCTGATTGTGCACTTTGTTAGGCTTGCCACAGTACATGGGAGCAGATGGTACTATGCAGAGTCAGTTTGAAGTCCTGCCTCATTTCTCCAAAGAAACATCCAAGCTCCAAGCCTCTCAACATCACCTCTCACCTCGCAGCATCCCATGCCTGTCCCAACTCATGCCCTGTCAGGTCACCAATGGCCATCTCTACAATTCCATCAATTCTCCTTACCCTCTCACATTACCCAATCCACTCAATGCCTCTTGCATGTCTACCTATCTTCCATGTCCCTCAAATCACCAATCTTGACACCTCTCATGTGCCCTCCATAGCCACTGACTCAGTATGTACTACATGCAGTGCTCAGATTCCAAGCAATATCAATGGAAAATACTTCACATTCCTTGAGGGGAAAAAAAACTCTCACCATCTAATAAAAGCATTCATAATCATTAATATTAGGAAAACAACATATGCTGCCTTGTGAAAAAAAAACTGATGAGGTTTGTAATCTTGCAGCTTGTGTCAACAAACCAGAAACCACATCAGAAGAACCACATCTGAAAGGATTGTGAAAGCAGATAGAATAATAAGGTATGAGAGGAAATTGGAGAAGAGAAAGTGGCAGGATCAAATTGAAAGATTTGGGAGTAATTGAAAAAGTCAATCAAAGAGCCAATACTTTCATAATGTGCCTCCTCTTGCACTGCATGATTCAAAATGGGCTGAATTATTCTACATTTGGAGGCATGGGGGAATAGTTAAATGCCTCATCATGACAGCTCGCTGAGCTCTCGCACCTCTGGATGATATGGTGGATATCCACGAGAATCATCATTCTCCTCAACAGATGCAGATAGACTTTAAAGTCTAATCAGGCCCTGATCAATCAGATCTGGATTCTGATCAAGAGTCACCGGACCCAAAACGTTAACTCTGCTTTCTCCCCACAGATGCTGTAAGTCCTGTTGAGTTTTGCCAGCAATTTCTGATTTTGTTCCAGCATAACCTTCTTTTTCTTATATCCTACATGTCTTGTAAGAAAGGAAAGGAAAGGAATCCACACATCTTCTCAACCACTTTATCGTCCAGTCCAGTTGCATACAGGGATCTGTGAGCATTCATTCAAAGGTCCCTTACTTGCTCAACACCTTTTGGAATTCTCCCATTAATTATTCCTTTGCCTTGTTTGATCCTCCTCTCCACCCAACTACATCATCTCTCACTTCTTTGGGATGAATTCTATTAGATACTTGCCTGCTCACTTAACCAAATGCTTTCATTTTTATCATTTTGTGTGAGGCTTGCAGCAACATTTATCGCAGCCCTGAGAGATTGCAGGCTATAGTAATCTGGTTCAGCTGTCTTTCCAGCAGGCAAGTGACCTTCAGTTCGAAAAGTCACAGTGTCCAAAAGTTTTGCCACCCCTACCTGAAGAAGAACAGTTGTAATAAGCCCAATATAGACATTGTTACCTCTCAGAGATGTATAATAAATACATCTGAGAGTCTGCTCTGCCCATTCAATAAGATTATGGTTGATCTGGTTGACCTTAACTTCATTTTCAAATTCAAACTTCAATATATCTAATTCAACTTTAAATCTTTTCACTGACCCAGCCTCTATTGCTAACTTGTGTAGAGAATTCTAAAGATTAATGACTTTCAGAAAATAACTTCCTTCTCATTTCTGTCTGAAACAGGCACTCATTTATACATTTTCCTTCAAGGTTCTTGATTCCCCCCTGAGGGGAAACATGCTGACTGATCCTGAATAAGCTTCTGAATTTCTATAGGGATTGATGCGCCATTGTGACTTCAGGCAAAGTTTTGTAAAATCTCTGGACAAAAAGCATATACAACCATTTACAGCCACTGAGATTCTGCAAAGCAACTATTAAAGTTAGGTAAAGGACTGGGGCAACATGGTTCTTCGTTCAGGATGATAGATTCTTGAAGCTGACTTTCTTAGTTTTACAGAAACCTGATGTAAACGGATGGGGACTTTGTACCCATATAGTTCATCTGATACCTCCCCTGATAAATATTTAAAAAGTAGTAAATTGCCAGATGTAACCCTCATTTGAGCTGTCTGGGGAATGAAATGACTACTGCAGGTACAGTTACCTAAAGTAGTTGGCCAGGACTTGGCAAATTCAATTAATTATCATAATACTCTATGAAAATAGCCTACATGGACAATAACTAATCCATTACAGTTTCTTCAACACTGGAAGATTTTTGAACAACCAATTAACTCACTATAGGCTGTCAATTTTAGGTTATATCAATGCCTTATCATTGTAGACATAGTATAAGTAGTAGCTACATGAATTGAAATTGTACTCATTATTTACTGTCATTAAAATGACTTGTTGAAAAATGCAACAAATTACAAATGTGCTTTGTACACTGTGAATTAGATGCCTTGTCAATGTGTTAAAATGGATTATAAATTAAAGAGGCTGTATTCTCTAAAGATGTTTTGGAATCATACAATTGTCTATTTTCATCACAATGGAAGAAATCAACTGAAATAACTCATTGCTTCAGAATATTTTCTAGACTGTATATGCTCTAGAATGCAACAAATGAGGCACAAAATCTAATGAGTAAATAAGGGGAATGGAATTCTCACGTAAATGCAAAATAATACTTCTGATTGATTCACGTGCATCATGATGGTTAAAACAAACCATTAAAGTAAAGCAAAGTTATATTTTGTTTCAGAATAACAAATGTAAGCAACAACTTTAAACCAGTAATGTTTTGTTGCATTTACCTTGAAATATGAGAAATATCATTTACTTACAATACTTTAGAACTAAATAATATTTCATGTTTTTAGCATCAAAACTTATGATTATAATTGCAATGTTAATTATTGCAAACTGGTGCACTAAAAAAAACACACTGCCCTTTATTATAAACCAACAAACCTCAAACTGTATTTTTCATTCTTAAGTCAGTGGAGTTGCAGTTTTGTAACATCTAAATGATGAATGTAAGTTTAACATAATTTTCCTTCAAACCAATATGTCTAATTGTTATAAATAACTTCTCCTGAGGTTGTAAAAGTTTAATTATCCTGAAGCAAGTCACTGGGCAAACTTTTATGGTGCCTTGTTGTGGGTGTGTGAAATCCCCCAATGACCTTTCCTTCAAATTCCTGCCTGACCACAACCTGCCCTCAATTTCATGTGAGACGGGTGAGGCCAAGTACAGCCTATCAACTTTCGCCATGATCAAGACTTTAACAGACCAATTACAAGCCACTTGAGGGATGCGTCACACCATGACAACAATTTTGAGGCTGGCTGGAGGTGTTCAGGAATAATTGGGAAATCTAGCACATTATCCTGTGTGGTCTGGGGATGAGAAGGTGAGAAATTCTCCTGCAACCTCTGGGCTCCCTTCCACTCCCACCATGAAACCCCTTATTCTGGTACTCTGGCCTTTTGACTGGTGGGACCATTTGTATTTGTCACTACTAACACCAGTGGTAGTGCTGATGGCCGGCAATTAGGGTGGTAATCATCAGTTCTCTGAAGCAGAACCTCAGTCCACTGAGAGAAGGAAACGCAGCCTCCAGCAATTTACAACCAGGGTCTTTATTGCACTCTGGGCCATTCCCAGTTGGTGAGGATAATTTGATTAGCAACATTCCTGTTGGTATAGCAGGAAGAAAATTGTGCTCATTGTATTTACACAAATCTGTTATTTTTTAAAAAGGCAGCAAGTCTGGTAGCATCTGAAGAGAAAGTAGCCAAGTTAATAGATAAAATTAGCTGTTAAAACTCAAGTTCTAACCTTAAGGGGGTAGCAGTTTAGTAAACATTATGGAAGCAAAGGGCCTTGTTAATTATATAGCAGCAGCATTAGGAAGTTACCCAAGACAATCATCAATGATGGGGCCATACCTTCAGGAACAATTTTTAAGCAATACTTGGTTATGCCTGTGGTGCCTACAAGCTAACAGCATGAGTGTTGCGGAGGCTGATAGGAACCCACTCATCAACATGACGTCCACCCACCACTTTCTTCTCTGCCAATGAACCTTGGATCACCCTGGACTGTTCGAAACATTCTACTTCCGAACCCAGGATGACCACCTTGACCTCTAGACCCAACCTTGTTTGTCCTGATTTGTATTTGGCCTGGAGAAGGCAGACTCCACCTAGCATGAGCCTCAGGGAAGAACTCAGATGGTCCTATATTTCAATGATGCCTCCATATAGGTTCTCCTCCAGGTTGTCCTGGATCAGCAGGAAATGCTCTTTCTTGCTGATAGGATCAGAAGATCCTCTCACCTGACCAACAAATCCTGAACTGAGATTGCTGCAGAGGCTAATGGCTGTCAGATCCACAGGCGCACCCATATCCAAAGCAGAAAGAGGGTCAGTGACCTACTCCACACCAGTAGGATGAGGACAATGCTGACCATTAATTCAATGTGGCTTATTTGAGGACATCAAACATTATGTCTCAGTAAGAAGAGAGAGTGGGTGAATGAAACATTCAGCCATCCAGCAGGTACACCATGAGCATTGGATGCATGTAGATGTGGAATTGCAGCATAATATTTCCATCGTAGTACAAAAGGAATTTGAATGGGACTTTGGATGGGTTTCCTGAGTTACCTCTTATCTATCAGGAGACTGCACGCAAGATAGGGATCTGTTGTCCATTGAGCCAAGAATCATTTTTAAAAATCATGTCAACTGACAACCAACAATGCTGAAGTGGCTAAAATGTATTGATGCACTTTAGAAATGTTAGAAGCAGCAACAATTATGGCCATTTTGGTATCCGTACAACTGGTTGAAAAATCTATAGTTTATTTTGCTTTCTGCAAATCATTTTTAGGATTTTTGTTAGTTTTGCCAAATATATCTTTGACATGGCAGATTGGACTGTCTATTATTGCTCTCCACTAAGTTTGCTCTATTTTTTATTAAAAACAATTAACAGGCTAAATTATTTGATTCAAAGTGGGTAAAGTTGCTAATAATAAATCAATGAAAAAGTATGATTGTGAAGTGAACCAAACTATTTTAAAATGGGTGTGATAATTTGATGAGATCACATTTACACTATTGTGTGAAATGCTGATACTCTCAATTTCAAAAACAAACATTGACAGTTTGTACAAATTTTGGTCAAATACAATAATCATGTATTTTGGATGTAGGGTTTTAATTTATGAAGATGAACTACAGAGCAGAGTGACTTTTAATCAGGAAAAGCGTTTAGAAGAAATAGAATTATAACTATGAAAATTATGTATGAAATACACATAAAGAGAATAGTTAATTTGAAGCACAAGCACAAAACTACAGGAAATGAACATAAAATTAGTATGGTTCACAAAGATTCAAATAAATCATGCAGAATAATGATATGAATAATTGGGTCTCAGTAAAATTGCCTAAAAATAACTCACCCTTCTTAAGAAAGAAAAGCAGCCCAATGACTGCCAGAAAGAGTGAGTAAATCCTTTAAAATAACAGACAAAGATGAATAAGTGTTCTATGGACCATAATGACTTCTGCGCTGTGGGGTCTTAGACGAGTTATATGCAGAATATAAACTGAGAGTTTTAAATAACAATTGTTGCAAATTTATGTCAAGGTCTTATCAGCTTTAATTTTAGAAATAAATTTTGTAGAGGACTTACTCTCGATAATAACTTATCTGTATTTAGTTGCATACATTGCTCTGAAAGCCACAATTTGTGGAGGGTTTGATGAGCCACCTCTTTGCATTCCATCCTTCCCTAACGACAGCTAGTTTGTTATTACATTGCCAATCATGTGTTATTTCTGCTTCTGCTTTCTTGCTTTTTTTTTGTGGGTTGCTGATCCAATTTCTACTAGAATTTTATTCAGATTCATTTCCTCTGCTAAAGCCAAAATAATTGTGTTGAGGTAAACAAAATGTTCCTTGCTCAGAGTGGAGTTCTCAAGAAGAAACTAAGATTCAGGAGGCATCATTAAGAATCAGATGTGTGTGCAGTGTTGATTCCTTTATCCACTTTCTAGATTCCCTCTGCTGATTAATGTGTCTGGTAGCCTTAAGCGGACAATATACACAATGAAGTTCTGAATTTACTATGCACATCGGTAAGAAATCTTTAGAAATATTTTTCTATTGCAAGTTCATATTCAAATACAAATAGCCATTTTGGAATATGATATAGTGATGTTAAAGGAA
Source organism: Chiloscyllium punctatum (assembly GCF_047496795.1). NCBI lineage: Eukaryota > Metazoa > Chordata > Chondrichthyes > Orectolobiformes > Hemiscylliidae > Chiloscyllium > Chiloscyllium punctatum. The sequence goes on from NC_092741.1 coordinate 78,604,156, forward strand.
TAATAACTAAAAACTGTGACAACTAATGGTTAAAATGCATGGATAGAAATTGATCAGAAAGGATATAGAAAGGAAACGGGAGATGGGTAATATTTTACAAAGCAGGCAAAGACAGAATCGATTTGATTCGAGGTAAGAAGCAGAAACATTGTTGTGGGGATACTCACTGGCCTCCAAATAGTGAAAGAGTGAGAAAAAAGATCAAGACTTCAGGAAAATCACATACATCTTATATAATTAATTAGTGGTGATATTTGGTGGGGGGGGGGCAGGTTTGTCTAACCAGATGTTGATTAGAGTAACATCTGTGCCTCAGAAGTGTCAGTCATAATTGTCCCTTGCCCATCGATACATCATTGCAATATCATTGCTGAATTCCCCACAATCAGTTTTCTGGGTGACTTAGTTTTGACCAGAAACTGAACTAGACCAGTTAAATAAATACTGCGGCTACAAGATCAGGTCAGAGATTGGAGCTCTACGGCAGGTAAGTCACATCCTGATTATTCAAAGCCTGTCAAGGACAATGTGGTATCTAGGGTATGGAGGAATGCTATAAGCTGGTGAACAACTTTTTATAATCTGCCACCATCTTCTCTCTGCCACCTCATGCTCACTCTAATCTGCCACTGCACCAAGCACCCACCAAGTCTCATGGTCTATATTTCTCCATATTACATGCAGCATCATGCCTCAATAAGTTTCATTCATCCCCATTCCCTCAAGCTATGAACCCCTCCTATCCTCTGCAAACTGCTCATTTACTTGTGATCAGGTAGGTCAAGACAGAATGAATGGGAGTCTGAGAGTTCAGAATGAGTCAGCAAAGCACTAAAGAACAAAGAAAGGCAAAGGTGCTTCAAGCATCCAACAAGCACAAAGGGAATGAGCACTAAGAAAGAAAGCAAAGGGCCCAAAGATGCATGAGATGTTGCATATCCTTCATGCAAAGTGACCTGGTATCAGCATCACACAGAAAGATGGTGCAGATTTAAAGTGATGAACTGTATTATAAGTAACTTGGGTCTGTAACATGATGACATGTTAAGGCTGGTGCTTTGCTGATGCCAACCTTTGTGGATGGAAAATGCAGGTAATTGCTGCCCATGTAGGGTGCCCTGAGGTATTGGGAAATGTTGGCCATATTGGTAGACTGAAGAAGACACTGACAACCTGCAGCCACCAGGTATCCACTCTGACTTTCAAGTCAGGCATTGACACCATCTCGTTTCTCCCTGGTACCTGGGATAATAGCAACCTGCATATAAATGAGGTGAGTTTAAGTTATAATGAGATATTAACATGTGCAAACAGGCGCCTCACCACTCACTAATGAGATTCTCATCTAGCCACTTAAACCTTAAGCGGCACCGGACATTATTTTTGTCACACCAAGAATCTCATATTCTCATTCATACTATATTTTCCCAACTCTTTCTACATTGCCCACATAATGTGTGAATAAAGTAGATGTTGGGAAGATGTTTTCATTGGTAGGAGAGACTGGGACCCAAGGGCACAGCCTTAGAGTAAAGGGAAGACCTTTTAGAACAGAGATAAAGAGAAGCGTCTTCAGCCAGAGAATGGTGTATCTGTGGAATTCATTGCCACAGAAGGTTGTGCAGGCCAGGTCATTGAGTATATTTAAGACAGAGATAGATAAGTTCTTGAGTATCGAGGGGATCAAGGATTACAAGGAGAAAGCAGGAGAATGGGGTTGAGAAAATTATCAGCCATGATGGAATGGCAGAACAGACTCGATTGGCTGAATAGTCGAATTTCCGTTCCTATATCTTATCGTCTTATGGACTTATAATTTATAGACTGGGCAAATTTCACTCAGTTGATAAAGGAAGTAAAAGGAAAACAGAATGACAGTTAACATAAAACCAGAGTCAAAGTGTTTTTAGTCGGCATGTAACCAGTAGATTATACCATCTTGTTCACTAGAGCTCTTCATGGGAGAAAATCTGCCATTCTTATCCAGTTTAACTTCACATAACTCCAAATCTCTTATAATGTGATTGACTTTTAACTGCTTTCTGGTATGGCCGAGAAAGTCACACAGTTGCATCAACTCGGTATAGAAGAAAGCATCCTGGGTGTACTTAAACCATAAGGACTGCAGTAATTTAAGAAGGTGGCTCACCATCATCTTCTGATTGACAATTTGGAATGGCATTAAATATTAGTGTTGCCAGTTGTGCTTATATCTCACTAACAAATGAAAAGTAACTGGCTGTAAGTTGTAACCTATTCGATAGAACCAAGAAGGGACAGAGGGTGATATATGCTTAGATCACAGGGCAAGTGTTGCGACACAGGGTAAACCCCTCTGCTAATTAAACCCGACACACTGAGAAGCTCACCTCGTGTCATAGTCTGTTAAAATTCGAGAGGCAAAGAACTATCCCAGAGGCCACTATTTGAAGTAAAAATTAACAACTTTATTCTTTAAGTCCACCAGAGAATATTAAAACCAACAACAATTTACAACTCCTTTCTCTTTAACCTATCTTTTACCTCTCACTCCATTCAGCTTTGCCGATTCTCCTTTGTAGATGTTCCTCTGTAGATTCTCTCCAGGTCGATCTCAATGTTCCACTGCACAAATTCCCCACAGAGGTACTTATCAGAGAACTCTTCAGCTAGCAGTCTACATTTATTGGTCTTTGGCATTTCTGCCCCCAACTGTTCAAAATGTCCAGTTTTATACCTCAAAACATCAGATCATTTCATTGGTTTTAATATTATCAAAATATTAAATTCAAATTTGATTGGACTTTAGTATCTGGGGCATAATTTAAACTGATCAGCCGAATTTGAATTTGTTTTTGTGTCATTGCAACCCATCTGCTGCTATTTGTTTCAACCAAGTGTTACATTGTTACCTTATTCAGGACTCTCTGTGCTTTGTCAGTACTTGCCAGCCTTTCAACTCTCTAAAGGTACAGTATACCTCTCCATCTTCATAACACAAGAGTAAAGAATTTATTGTGCATTAGAAGCAAAAATGACAGACTTAATGAATGGGGTAAAAATTAATAAGCAGGTTGCACTGGAAACACTGTTTATATTAAGAATGGATAGGTCTGCCACTCCAAGTAGTTTGCTTGCTCAGGGAAGTGAGGACTGAGGTAGCAAAAATATTTATCATAATATTTCAGAATTCCTGAATTATAGGGAAGATGTCAGATGATAGTAGAGTGATGTATATGACAGCCTTATCTGAGAAAGGGTGTAAGGACATCTGTAGTCTCTACAGTCAAGTTATTGAGTCATAGAGTTTAACAGGGTACACTCCCCTGCTTAATTTAAACCAGCAACATAGAAAAAAATTCATCCCATGCAGTAACCTGTGAAAATTCGAGAAGCCTGGAACTATTTAAAGTAAACATAAACAACTTTATTTCTTAAAGTATAACAGAGAATGATTAATTAACAACTATTTACAACTCCTTCCTCTAACCTAACTTTTACCTTCCTCTTCTACAATACTGGTCCAATAAAATGCCCAGTTAAGATTTACAAAACAAAACTTCTTATCTCAAAATAATGGATGCTTTCAGTTTTTCTCTCTATTCCTGTCTTCTTTTCTTCTTCTTGGGGTTTCTGCTTCACAGGCTACTGATCGATAAAGGTACCTTTAAGAGAGCTATCTTTCAGGCAGTCTTTACATGTTTGTGGCTTGGCAGTTCTCTTCCCAACTGTTCAATTTTCCCCAGTCTTAAGCCTCCCCCCCCACCCCCTCCACAAAGCATTGGATTGTTTTATTGGCTTTTAAAATTGTCAATATACTAAATTCAAACTTGGTTAAGTTTGTTTTTTTTGGGGGGGTATAATTTAAACTGATAGGCCTAATTCGAATATGTTTTTGTCTCCAGGCAACCAGCTACCCCAGTAGCTGGTCCGCATGTTACATTGTATCTTATTGAGAATGCATGGTGCTGTCATTGCTCACTTTTAACTCTCTTAAAAGGTACAGTACACCCACATCTTCTTAATACCTCTGAGTTACATATGTTTTTTATTCCTTAAATCCCCTCTAAATCTATGCTACCTGTTCCACCAAAGAAAAGTTCCTTCCTGTCTGCCCTCTCTATGAGCTTCAGAATTTTATACCTAATAATGAAGTCTCCATCCATCTCCTCTGCTCTAAGAAAAACAATCCCAATCTATCCAATTTCTCTTCATAACCAAAACTCTCCAACCTGTCCAACATCCCAGTAAATAAAGGCAAGTATCCATGTACCTTCTTAACCACTTTATCTAGCTGTCACATTGCCTTATCTATTCAAGATGGCGGCAGAGTAGCAGGGTTACATGTCAGCTGCTAAGCCCACGGCTCATCTACTCCTATCTGCTTTCTTTCTTGCTTTCTTTCACTTCTGCACTTTTTCTCCTTTCTTTCATTTTTTTCCTTGTTTTTCTTTTCTTTAAAGCGTTTTGCGGTAGGATAATCAACACATTGGCGCAGCGGGGCAGTAATGGCAGGCTGCGCATGAAATGGTGGCAGCCTCCCGGTGGTCAGAGGATATGGTGGTGGATGTGACTCCACCTGACGAGTTGGAGGCAGCAACAGCAGTGGCAGCAAGGATGTCCTTCTGACAGTGACAGTGGTGGTGGCAGCAACAACACTCCTCCAGTTACCAGTGACAGCACCAACAACACTCCTCCAGTTATCAGTGGCTGTGGCAGCAGACTCTTCAACATGGCAGCACCAGCAAGGTGGCATCTTGGAGGAGGCCAGTCAGAGAAGGACTGGCAGCAGCATCTCCTAGTTACAGTAAGCCCAGAGCGGAGACTCCTGGCATTGGTGAGGTAGTGGTGGGCAGTTTGGTATACCTGGAACAAAGACCTCTGGCATTATCAAGGTGGCAATGGAACCTGGGACTCCAAATTGTGGGGCAAGTGTGGATTTAGCATAAAACAAGGCATCAGCTGCAGGGTGGCCAAAAGATTGATGACTCCTACATTGGTGCGTCCAACACAAGTGGCAGCAAGCTGGTGGAGGAGGGGTGCAGGCCCAGGCAGCACTGGTGAGCCGGCTCCGGACTCAGAGGAGGCAGCAGAATGTAGATGGACTCTTTATTTCAGTTATGTCTTTTTATTCTTTTCATTCTTTAACCTTTCAAAATGATGTGAATTGTGACACCAGTTAGCTTTTGACTGTATTTTACTGTATTATTCACTGTAAGATGCAAATGACAATAAATCATTCAATTCAATAAAAGGACACTGGACATGCACACTAAGGTCCCTCTGATCCTCAGCACTTCCCAGAGTCCTACTGTTCATCACGTCTTGTCTTGTTTGTCCTGCTCAAGTGCATCACCTCACACTTTTCAGCATTGAATTCCATTTACCATTGATCAGCCAATCTGACCATTCTGTCTTTATACCCCTGTAATCTAAGGCTGTCATCTTCACTATTTGCCACCTCACCAATTTTTGTATCATTCAGAAACTTATTGATCAACCCTCCTACATTCAAATCTAAAATTGTTCAATATACCATAAACAACAAGGACTCCAACACTGATACCTGCAGATCTCCACTGGACAATGGCTTCCAGTCACAAAAGAACACCCCTCAACCATCACCCTCTGCTCCCTGCACTCAGGCAATTCTCAATCTAATTAAACAAACGTCCTTGAATTGAATAGGCTTTTACCTTTGCTATCAGTCTCCCAAAAGCCTGGCTGAAAATGAAGTAGATTACACACATGGTCACCTGTTTGAAAAGTTCAACCAAGTTGGTCAGACATGACCTCCCCTTAACAAAACCATGCCGACTGTACTTGACTAATCTCATGTACAGATTAATTCTGTCCCTTTGAATTGTTGCCAGTAATTTCCACACCACTGAGAGTTAAACTGACTGAGCTTTGGTTTCCTGGGTATAGCTTGCTCCTTTCTTGAACAATGGTACCATGTTGGCTACCTTCTAGTCTTCTGGCACCTCTACTGTGGCCAGAGAAGAATTGAAAATTATTGCCTGTGCAGTCAATTTAACATTAGTAATGGGTGAAGTTTTAAAAATTGGTGATGAAGACAAGGATTAACTTGCACTTCGAGAGGTTTGAGTTCATTAAGCAGGGCCAGTACAGATTTCAACAAGTCATGGAATCACTGTTGTTTGGTCCAACTTTAGAAAGCTATATGGGCCAGTTTTCTAAAGGCTCAATTAACCAGTGCCTCTTTCTCATTTTCTCCCTGTATCCCAGCACTTTCTTCCTTTTTAGATAATAATCCAATTCCCTCTTGAGTGCCTTCATTGAACCTGCATCTACCCTACTCAGACAGTGCGTTCTAAATCCAAATCATTGACTGTGTGAAGATGTTTTTCTTCATCTCTCCAATGTTCATTTTGCCAATTAAATCTGTGCCTTTCGGGAACTTGAGCCTTCTTCAGTTGAACGGTGTCTCCCAATTGACTTGGTCCAGATCCCTCACTATTATAAATGTGAATATTTTAAAAGATCTGCAAAAGACAGATCATACTTTAAGTTTTAATAAGGTAACAGAAAAGGTTGAGGGGAATGTGATGGAAATTGTCGATATAGATCTTTAAGAAATAATCACCAAAGTATAGCGTAAATGACTGGTTCACAAAGATCTCAACTGGAGTGTTGCATCCAGTTCTGGTCATCATGCTTTATGACAGACGTAAAAGTTCTTAAAAGATTACAGAGAAGATTTACTGGAATGTTTCCAGGGATTAGGGGTTTTGATACAAGTTTCTGTTTTGGAAGCAATAAAGTTGAAAAGGAAGATGAGAGGAGATTTGAAAGAGTTGTGCAAGATTATGACAGGTTTAGATAAGGTTGGCAAAGAGAAGCTGTTCCCATGAGTTAATGGCACAAGGGACTGTGTGAGGAAGAACATTTTTATACACTAAATGGTTATGTGTTTATTACTCATAAGCATGTTGGAAACAGAAACATTCAATGATTTTGAAAGGAAATGGATGGGTTGCATGGTCTCCTACTGCACCATTACGATTTTATGTACAGCTAAGCGGTGAATAGCATGCCAGTTATCTTTCTAGTGCCACGTCATTTTGCCAGCATCGTCAAGGACCTACTCACCGAGAGCCTGATCGAGGTACATGACTAGCCATGCAGGGACCTCTTCCTACCTGCACTGGCAGTCAGCCAATGCCAGGAAACTGCAACCGCTTGGACATACTGTTGGGTAAACCTTGGCAACATCCCAGTCAGTTCCTTGGAAACTCTTGAGGGATGTGAATGACAATGGCTAGCTCCACCACCTGCCCTCAGTGACCCCTTCCTTGGTTGGGTTCCACCTGACTGGTTCTGGTGACAGTGTTTAAACAAGAGGAGTATCAAAGCCCAGTAACTACATCCTGGGGCTCAAAGGGTGCTTCTGAACTCTATTTGGTGAGTGGGACCTCTACTTGGGTTAGAGTGAGGCTACTGTGCTCAGGTTGGGGCCAGGGCTAGTGGCCTAGTCCAAGAGCAGCACAGGGACCCCTAGTTTCTGTTTCTGATCCTGCACTTTGCTACTTATCTGGCTTCCAGGATGTATTATCATCAATTCAACCACATCTTTTGATACAGCTCCAGCAGCAGCAACAAATCTCAGTGATGTTGCCAAGACAGCAGAGCTGCTGGCTCTCAAGTTGGGAGCAAGCTATGATTCTTGTTTACAATGAAAGCCCCAGTGAAATCCACTTAATTGGCAGCCATCAGTAAAATATGTCCCCCCGTCCTATTGCCCACTAAAGTAAGTTCACCCTTCACAATGTTTGCCTTACCCTCGCAGAATTTCACCCTGTAATTCAATGGGAGACAGCATTGTCCATGCTTGCTTAATGTTTCATGTTGTTGTAGCAATATCAGCCAGCTCAGGAAAAACACATTCATTCTCCTGACACATTCATACCTAAAAAACTTGATGGTGCTTGCTGTTTTACTTATTTTACTGACTTACATATTTATTGCTATGAAGGCACAGGGGAATTTGGGTGAGAGGAAGGAAACACACCCAACATAAAATTATTTTCAAGTGTATTCTTATTAAATTTCAGTGCTAGACTGTGAAAACATTTTCTGTCAAGTTTAACACCTAGATGAGATCCTTTGAAAACACTCATAAAAGATAAGAAACCACAAATGTCACAGAATCATTTTGCATCACTCTGGCTCACTTAAAGCTTTGAGGCTCTGTGCATGTTTAGATTGCATTGACCTGGCAAGTGATAAACTAGGTTATTTATAGACATTGAAAGATCAGTTTTGTGAATATCTCTCTACTAGTCTCGTGTAGATTGATATGTTCATTTTTTTTGCATAGGACTGTAAGCAATTTGAACTTCATTTTATAGGGGGCTTTGAATGCTTGATAAAATACAGTTAATCCTATATAATAAACTAACCTCAGAATGCTTCTTACTGATATGATAAAATATGGTATGGGAACAGTTTATTTAAAGCACATTTTCATTCCCTGCACTCACTGTTTTAAAACAGTTCCTCCAAGTTTGATTATTATCAATTTCAAAGTCAAAGTATATGATATCATATACTCTATAATGCTTAGCATCTCTTTTTGACATTGACATTCATTCAATTGAAATGATGTTTATTACTTGTTAGTGTTTGATATCTGACAAAATATATGTATCAATCATTCGCAAGAAAATTACTTCACATGGAAGAAAGTCCCTTACAGCCGTCAAATATGAGAAGCACAATATTGTCATTCATAATTTTGCCACACTGAATATCTTGTTATGGTGAGAGAATTACCGTAAATTACCTGTGCCCTAACTAACTCATTGTACATTTTAAAGCACACATTGTGGCGCTCTTGCGTGAACTGCAAGGTACATATATTAATGCAGCGGGCACTAACCTTTCAACTGTGTCTCTTTCAACTCAACAAAACAGATAAAGCCATTCACTGATTCCTTTCTCAGGGCAATGCCTGAGAACACTTTGCACTTAGTATCTAGGACTAATTCTCTCCCTTTCATGCCTTAACTCACACCGATTTGTGCATCTCATTTTTTTCTTTCTCCACCAAGTGCAATCCCTTTGTCTTTTTCATTGTGCCTGTATAATATCTGCCATCCTACTCTTCCTCTAATCTGTCAAATTATTAAAGTAAACATTTCCAATACCTTCCAGTTCTGAAGAGCACAAAACATTAACTCTGTTTCTCTCTCCAAAGATGCTTTCAGTCCTGCTTAGTTTCTCGACAATCTCTGTATTTGTTTCAGTTTTCCAGCATCTGCAGTATTTTGACTTTACATAAAATTGTCAAAATCCTGGCTATTAGCCATGAATCCACATTTAGAGTGTGTATTCCATTGCAATGCCTCGACCAATAGATGCAAATTAAATGCAAGCTGTTTCAGCTGTTCAGGAATTCATTTCGCATTTGTATGAATGATGTAACCATTCCATGCAACAATCTATTTTCATTCCATTCCTGCCAGACACCCAAATTTATTGCTGTCATATTCACAGGAAGCTGGGCAAAACTACAGGAAACCCATCATGTCTGGGGACATGATCGTCCTGTTGAATTGAACCACATAAACTCATTGTTAACTCTAAACTAACAGACAGGTCAGTTGCTGGATAAATGTGAGGTGATGCACTTGAGCAGGATAAACAAGGCAAGGAAAATATAATGCATGATAGAACTCTAGTAAGCAACCAAGTATCAAAGGGATCTTGATGTATATGTATACCAGTCCCTTCAGGTGACAGGTAGATAAAGTGGTTAAGAATGCATTTGGGAAACTTGTCTTTATTAGCTGAGGGATAGAGTTTAAGAACAGGGAGGATTTAAAAGATGTTGCCTAGGCTGGAGAGTTTCAGTTAAGAGAGATTGAATTGAATCGAATTGCCTTTAGTTTTATTGTCACATATGAGTACAGTGAAAAGTTTGTCTGTCGCCACTTACAGTGCCATCCTAGGCACAAAGCTACCTAGATGCAGCTTGTCATGATCTTAGATGATAGAGAAATAGAAGTTCAGAACAACAGTGTATGTTGTGTATGTCCGAGACCCCTGGCTCCACACTGCGCTGGGCTTCACCTTGAGGATTATGAGGCTGGGAGATTGCTTCAAATTGCCATGCATGACCATATACACCATTCTGGGAGGCTGCTGCGCCAGGCTGGTAGGAGGCTGCATCTGGTTAGGAGTCCTTGGAGGCTGGAGGTCGTTGCAGGAGGCCAGGAATCATCGGAGGCTGGCAGAGAAGAAGAAGAGAAAAAACACTAAGAGGAGAAAAGGAGAAGAAAAGAAGAAGAAGAATGAATGGAGCAGAGGAATTCTGGCTGGAACATCCTACTCCGCTCCCATATTGGAATTTTTTTTTTGGTTAGACTGGGGTGGTTTTCCTTGGGGGACATAGACAGGGAAGAAATGTTTCCACTAGATAGAGGGATTAATGACCAGGGGACTATATATTTGAGATGAAGGGGACAGAGGATTGAGAGAAGATGTGAGGAATAATGTTTTCACCCTGAGGTGGTAGGAATTTTGAACTCACTACCTGTAAGTGTGGTAGAATCAGAAACCTGAGAACATTTAAAAAGTATTTAGATGTGTACTTTCAATACCAAGGCATACAAAGCTATGGACCAAGAGCTGGGAAACATTACAACAATTCAGTAGTTGTTGCTGAATGTCGTGAATTCAGTGGGCCAAATGTCCTTTTCGTGTGCTGTCTGTCCCTGTGACTGTTTGCCTCTTTGTCAACTAGGAAATCCAGGACGAGTCACTGGATTAACTGTACTAGTATAGGCCTAACTGGACTTGTAATGCAGGAAGCTGATCTAATGATCTACAAATTCCAACATACCAGAAGAATTAAAATTTAAGTAAACTTTAAATTTTAAAAACATATACTACCAGTAACAGTGACCAGAAAACTACTGGATTGTTGTAAAATCAGCTGATTTGCAATCTATTCATCATGACCTGATCTGACATAGTTATGATGTCAACAATATGGTTGACTCTGAAATACTTTTTGAAATGGTCTGCGAAGCCACTCGGTTGTAAATAAACTGCTGAAAAACAAAATAAGGATAATATGAACTGGGCCATCCCTCGATCAACTTAGGTATTGAATTCATCTGATAAAGGCACATCCTGACCATTTGACCTGCCAAGACCATGAACATTTCACTACTGTTTGGGAACACATGTCAAAATTGGGAGAGCCATCCCAGTGACTAGGCAACCAACAGAGTAATACTAACCGAAACATACCTGATTGTGTTTGTCCGAGACTCCTCCATGACCATCCTGGCTATGTTGTTAATGATAAGATAGACCCAGCAGGGGACACAGCTCAATAATGTACAGTTGGGAGGCAGTGAGTCCTGACCCCATGAAGTCAGACAGCATCAAGCCAAACATGGGCAATAAAGCTACTGCTGGGTAACAAATACTGCCCTTCCCCATTTGTTGAATCAGCACTGTTTCATAGCGAATAACACTTGGGGAGGGTAACTAGAATGGGCAGGGGAATAATCACCTTCCATTAAGCCTTTATCCTGGATGCATGCAGCACAAAGAAGCTTGAAACCTTCCCTCCCCTGATCCGAGGATAAAACAATTTACTTGATTGGCACCCAATCCACTACCTTAAACATTCACTCTTTTACCACCAGTGCACAATGTCAGCATTATGCACGGTCTACAAGATGCACTGCAGCAACCTGCAAGTTCCAGTCCAAGTCATGCACTGTCCAGACTTGGAAATACAG